>NC_139021.1:173763898-174363898 GCF_964662115.1 Mustela nivalis
AGCCATTAGCGAGGAACTATGATGCTAGGAACAGTAGCACTTTCAATGTAAGCAAAGACCTTTGCTTTTAAAATCCTTAATGAAGATAAGTCCAAAAAACAGTACTAAAAGCTATGGGAAAGTCTTGAAAATCAAACTGTCAAAAAAATAAAACAAGCCACAAAAAAACCCACAAATCCAGGCTGCGTCAATGTTCATAATGGACCCTGAGGTCAACACCACATGTGTTCATTAAATGGTTGCGAACCATCACTAAGTGGATATATACAGTCCATTTTGTGTGTTTATTCTGGTGTACAGGGTTTTTTTTTTTTTTCTTGTTTAAATGAAAAGCCTATTGCCAGCACTAAAGAATTTCAAAATGTTAGATTCTGCCTTAAAACTACAGCCAGTGGAGAATTCCCATGGAGCGCCCAATCTCTCCTGCCCCGGACTTTTCTCGTCCCTGTGTGCCTTTCTCCTCCTGCTCTCCTGTCTCTTCTCCCCATCTCCTCCTGGACCCCCAGCACAGTGACTGCCAAGAATGCAAGTAAGTTCAGTTATTTACTTTTTTTTACCACCAGTTTTAGTTCCTTGAAAGACATTTGTATTTTCAAAGCTGCATCATGGTAAAAGGGAAGTGTCCATGTTCTGGTAAGCAAATGAGACACCAGTTCTCTTTTGGGGAAGGAACCCAAGACTCACATCCTTGAAATCACATCCCAGTGGCTACAGAACCCCTGCATGGATGTAAGAGATCAATCTGGAGGTAAAACTTCCCCTCTGGGCTCTCAGCTCACTATTCCAGATTTACTGAAATTGAGTATCAGATTTTTTTTTTCCTTTTCCTAAGAGCAGACCTGCGTAGAGTAAAGTGAGAGAGAGTGCCATTCGGGGAGCAGGAAGCCCAGGAGAAAAAGTGTCATCTTCATCAGCCCGTGGGCAAAGGGCCTCAAAGCAGCTCTCCAGTTGTGGGTTTAATAAGATACAAAATAGACTCAGGGTTTTTATAATCTCAAAAAAAAAAAAAAAAGTTTGGAGAAATCAGAACTGAAATATAATTTTGCTTTATTTTTTTTAAAACATTTTATTTACACTTTTCTACCTTCTTGAACAAATAAAACAGCAATCATCTTACCAGGAATACAAATAAGATTTCATAAAATGGTATTTTACAAGCCTTAAGCAAAATGAATGTTTGAATTATCTTTTAAAAGTAATTTGCTGTGTTCTCCCGCTGTCAATTATCATGAAGTTTGTTCAAACTTGACACTTTGCATGGGTAAAGTACTTTATTAATCGCATCTGTAAGTGTATGCTCAGTGCCTCTTATATAACTATATTGTCAAAGCAAGCTTAGTGCCAGAGATACTCTCTGTTTCCTGGGCCTATAACTGGCAATTAGGTGGTGAAGGGAATGAAATCTACTGCCTACCAGGAACCAGGTTAGGTTCTCCGACAGCATTACTCAATAACCCACCTCAGTGGTTACTATTATTCTCTTTATCCAGATGAGGAAACTGGAGAAAAGTGATATTAAGAAATTGGCCTAAGATCACACAGCTGATAAGTGACAGAGGTAGGAACCGGCTCTGTCTGTCACCAACGTCCATGATCCTTTCCCATTTGTTGAAGAACCAAAGAAGTAATTTAAGTCATGAGTTTGCTGCCCACTGATCAGCCACCAGAGCGGGGTTTCCAGGGCCTCATATAATATTAACAGGCAACCCACTCACTCTGCTTGTGGTAAAGGCCCTCTGCATTGCGGGAAAACTCTTGGAGTTGTCTTGAAACCTAGAATCCTGTTTTCAATCCCACATTATATACGTCACTGCAAATGCATTTGAGCTAACAGGGAGCATCTGATGGCACATAAATTCAAATCCTCTATGGTATTTCTTGTAAAATAATTTATTAGCTTAAATAAGATGCAGCCCCTTTCTGAAACCATCATTCTGTGAAATCAACATCTAAGACTTTTTTCCATATAGGAAGTTTGTTAATCATAGTTAACTGTGAATATCAAGCCAGTATTTCTTACTTTCGGCCCACATTGACTACAGCAAATGAAGCTTTTGTTCAAATATATAAATGATTTCACCTAGCAACAGAACCCAGACCCCAGTTAATGAGCTAATAGTTCAAGCCACTGCTCATCTCTTCATTCACCCAAAAGTAATCAAACACCTGTAACGCACCAGAGTCTGTGCTAAGTCAGCTAAGGTGTAATAATGATAGCCAATATTTATTGAGCTCTTTCAGTATATCGAGCTTCAAAGGCTTTATGTAGGGATGCCTGTGTGGTTCAGTTGGTTAAGTATCTGACTTGATTTTGGCTCAGGTCATGATCTGGGGGTTGCGAGACTGAGTCCTACGTCGGGTTGCACACTCACCACCGAGTCTGCTTGACTTGTCCCTTTCCCTCTCCCTCGATCCCTCCCCCTGCTCGCACTCTCAGTAAATAAATAAATTAATTAAATCTTTATTAAAAAAAAAAAAGAATGAAATTCCTTGAGGCAGAGAGAATAAAATAATAAAGGCCTTACATGTAGTATCTCATATAATCCCCCTAACAACCTACACGGTACTGGCCTATCTCTAGCATTTGCCAGGTTAGAAGCAAGAATAAAATAGAGGACGCTGGCCTACCTCCCTATCCCCCCCTGCCCCGCCATATAACTTGCACCACAGAAGGAGCCTTGGGTCAATGGGTGTGAACATCTCAGACAAACATCCCAAACAGTGTCCTCCTTCTCACGCTGCAAAGAGCAGATTTCCAGTTACTGTGAGGTTTCTGGGTGCACACACTGGGGACACTGTCTATCTTTGAAAGGATGGACCTAGGGCCCAACCCCAGCGGGCTCTGGAAGCACGCTTAGAGCTATTTGGGGAGGGAGTCTTGGGATCTCAGGCAGCACAAGTATGATCTAGAAGAAGCAGGTAGAGGCACATTCCTTTGGCCCTAGGGACTGCTTGCCTGCAGGTGGGATATAGCTAGAGCGGTTTAGAGCAGTGCCTTCTGAAGCACCAGGCCCAGGCAGGTGCTTGGGATGGAAAGACAGGATCAGGGACGAAGGTACTGTCGCTATCCCCAGTTAGGAGATAAAAACCTAAGATGAGAAGGTAAACAACCTGGTCACACAGCAATAGTGGCAGAGCCAGCGCTGGCATGGAGGCAGTCCCCGGATCAGACTGCATGGGTTCAAATCCCCAGCTCTAACCATTAGACTGTGTTGCCTCTCCCTGGGTTCATGAAGAAAACAGTTCTCTGTTGTGGTAGAGCTTATTGTATAGTGGGAAAGGCAGACAATAAACAAGGCTAAAAAAACAAATATCTATATAACTACATGCTTTATAATAAACAAATCATACAAATTTTAAGTGCTATAAACAAAGGGCAATGACAGAAAATGTAACCAGTAGGACCAGGGGCGAGGAAGGTCATGTGGATAGGGGTCCTTACGGAAAGTCTTTCTAAAGCACTTGCACTAAGGCAGTAGCTACAAGGTCAGGAAGAGACCGCAGCCAAAGTCAAAGGGAAGGACAACACAGTTAGAGGGTCTAGCATATAATATCTCCCCTCTGCCTCTGCCAGCGTGGGACACCTGTCTGACTCTTTATTCAGAACTTCTGTTCTTCCAACCCATATTCACTCATGTCCTCATTCACTAATGCATTCATTCATTTATTCATTCAAAATATTTTTAAAAGCCTATTTTAAGTTCTGTGGTAAAAACAGGAGGCATCAGGACAAATCCTGACATTTGGAAGTTTATAATCAGCCTCACGGGGAAGATGGATGCCCAAATAACTACAAAAATGGTCAATGTCGGGGGCACCTGGGTGGCTTGGTCAGTTTAGCGTCTGACTCTTGGTTTCATCTCACGTCATAATCTCTGGGTCATGAGATGGAATCCCGCGTCAGGATCCACGCTGAGCAGGGAATCTGATCGACGATTCTTTCTCCCCCTCTCTTCTTTCTCTGCCCCTCCACCTGCTTGCATGCTCTCTCTCTCATAAATTAATAAAATCTTTTTTTAAAATTTATTTTATTTGATGGAGAGAGAAAGCACAAGCACAAGCAGGGGAAGCAGCAGGCCGAGGAATAGTAGAAGCAGGCTCTCTGCTGAGCAGGAAGCCTGATGCGGGGCTTGATTCCAGGACCCTGAGATCATGACCTGCGCTGATGGCAGACGCTTAAGGGACTGACGCACCCAGGCATCCCCAGTAAAATCTTTTTTAAAAAATGGTCACCGCTTACTATTTACTAGACAGTAAACACTGTACTAACTCCCTTACTTACATGTATTATTCCAATTAAGTTTCACAACAAGCCTACAAAATACGTGCTACTCTTATGTCCGTTATCAAGATGAGCAGCAGAGCAGCAAGATTAACTTGCCATGGTCACGGCACAGGGAAGCCGCTGAACCATTTAGCGACCACATTAAAGTATATTTCTAATCGCCACACAAATTAGAGGGGAAAAGAGAATTTGCAGGTAAGGAGAAGAAAAGCCACTCGCTTGTGCTTTTCATCAATCACCCCTACCTCCGGAACTGCTAACATCAAGAGACGGGTGAGTCTGAGGTCTCCATGGTCCTGCCGCTCCACGGGGCTTGCTTTAAATGCTAGCTCTCTTCCTCCGAGCCTGACGAGGCCTTTGGAAGAAAACTGAAAAAAAATCCTCTCAGGCCCCCAGTGGGCATCCCCTAATCCTGTCTCTGGCAGGTAAGCGCCGAGAGACCCACTCTGCCCCACACAGGTTAAAGTGTGACTTCTGTACTTCGTCATGACCCTTGGGACAGTCATCAGCACTAGTACCCCGCAGGCACTGTCCCCTCTCCAGAGCTTCCTACAAAGAGAACTCCAGCTGCCCACAGCCCCACATCTTTCCAGTCACTGCAGACTATATCGGATTTTTGGAGGGTCAGGGGTGAAGGCAGCACACGGTGGGGGAGGGGTAGTGGTGTATTTTAAAAAGATAGGCGCTTTGGAGAGATCAGTTTAAAGCACATGGTTTCCCCCCTTTTAGCTAACTTCAGCTAATTCTCATTTTTCTAAGTGTACATCTACCTATTTTCATTAGAAAGCTAATGACCTCAAACCACTCTCAGCAAATACCGAAGGATCCTATTATGCAATTCCTAATAGCCTATGTGCTGACACAGTGTCTGAAATTAATAAAGGACATGTCAGAGCTTATAATCAAACTCTGTGATTGCGTCGTGGAAGTTTGTTTCATTTTTAATAACAAATTCAAAGGCAGGAGTACTAGTACTCTAGTACTTCTCTAGTACTTCTCATCCACCCCCCCACCCCACCCCACAAACCTTGGGACAGTTCTTCAATAAACACCTTCCAGCAGAGGTCCTTAGCTTGTAGTTCATGAATGCTCTGAAATTGCCTGCAAAATGGTGAGGGTGTATGTACATCACTCTGGGGGAAGGATCTGTAACTTTTGTCAGATTCTCAAAGAACCTACAGCCCCCCAAAGGCTGAGCATTATTGCATTTCAGTGAGCACCGCAAATCTTAGTTCCTCTCTTGCACGACTTGGAAGTGTGTACATTTATTTCTGTATTGTTCTGGGGGAACTATAAGGATCTCAGTTTTAGTAACTTGGGCCATTTCTCCTGGGGAAAATTCAAAGAATAGGGAACTGACACTGGGAGCAGGAAGAGCTACAATGGGCAGGGCGGGGCTGGGAGTATTTGTGACCTGGTGGGAGACAGAAAGAAGGGCAGGGAAAATAAACCTGCTTTTGCAGTGCCCTCCCGTGTCCGCAGAAAGCATGGGCAGACGCACAGCTGCACTTTGGAGCCATCCTGACCAAAGCAAAATTCCTCAAAGGGAGGAATTAAGAAATACAGAAGTTCTTTGTGGGTTCAGCTCTTCAAGACCTCCAGGGAGTTTGGGGTTGAAAAAAATTAACATCTTATGAAAAAAAAAAAAAAGACCCATTTGTAGTTTCTGGAACACAACGATGTAGACACAATTAACTGAACTGTATACAGCTTAAATTAGTAGACATGGGAAATGTTCTGCAATTTTCCACTTACCTTTTCCCTGATTGGTAGAAATGTTCTAGAATCTCCTTTCCTCAGACATTGGACGCAATATTTCAAAATCTGCTTTGCTTCCCTGTAGATACTCTGTATCCTGAGTCAGGTGAAGGCTTCCTGGGTTTCAGATTCATTGAACCAGAGCTGTCCGTTCCTGCCCAGAGTTCCATTTCCTGGGTCCTGAGTGATCCCAGTATAAACCATGGAATAACTTGTCCATTTGAGCTGATCACATAAATCACAGGTCCTTGATTTGTTCAGTTATTCAACAAATAGATTCTGGGCCTCTTCTTCACGCCAGGCATTCTTCTAGGTATTGAAGAGGTGGCCGTGACTGCAACAAGCACGGCCTGGGGCCTCATGGAATTTCCAATCTAGTGGGGGACACAAACTAATAATTAGAGGCAATTACTACACACGGTGACATCCATTGTGACAGGAGTCGCATTAAAGGGGGACCTAAACTGGACCCAGTGGGGGATGGTCAAGGAAGACAGAAGGAAGTAATGGCTCAACTGGGACCTGAAGGAAGAGTGAAAATTAATTAGAAAAGGAAAGAATGGGTCAAAGGAAGAATGGAAACCACATATGACAAAACAATAATAATAATAAGTGTAGCAGGGGCACCTGGTGGCTCAGTGGCTTAAAGCCTCTGCCTTAGGCTCAGGTCATGATCCCAGGGTCCTGGGATCGAGCCCCGCATTGGGCTTTCTGCTCAGCGGGAAGCCTGCTTCCCTCTCTCTCTCTGCCTGCATCTCTGCCTACTTGTGATCTCTGTCTGTCAAATAAATAAATAAAATCTTTAAATAATAATAATAATAATAAGTGTAGCAGACCTGGAATAACTGAGTAGCTGGAGATAAGGTAGACGGGGCGGGGGGAGGGGGGTGTCCAGACCATCAAACCTCTGCAGGCCATGTTAAAAAGACTTATCCCTGAGAGCAATGGAGAGACTTTCAAGAATTGGAGGATTTTAATCAAGAGACTGACTGGATGATTTGTATTTTAGAAAGATAACCTTGGGTGTTATATCAAAACAAATTGAATGGGCCGAGATGAAGGAAGAGTTCCAAGGGGTGATGATGGCTGTCTAATTTAGCAAAGGGACAGCGTGGGGAGAAAGAAGGAAAATGATTTGCAATATAGTTATGCCCTGAGAGTTTTCTGCTAGAGGGCTGGTCTAAGGCCTAGGCTCTTCTTTGCTTCAGCTTTTCTCTGTTGTCACAGGAGTTCCCTGGAAAGACCTCCACGCCCCCTCCCTCATATGCTTCTCTGTCTGTTCCATTCCCAAACCCACCATCTGAGAATACCAACACAAGTTACAAGAGACTGGGACAGAAATCCTCACGCTTGTCCAAAAAATAATGTGCAGAAATAAATATATGTATCATATTTCATATAAGGTGAAAATTACTAAGGATAAAGGAGAGTCACCAAGAGCTTTCATCCTGTCAGGCTTCCAGAATAATTTGGAATCTCTGACTCAAAGCTGGGGTTCTTACAAGAAAGTCAGCATTAATTAGAATTCATAAGATCTGAAGAACACTTCACTTTGAGAGTGGGGGAAACAAGTGCCTCCTGCTAACTTGTCCAAGGTCATATGGAGGCCTCAGTCTGCATGTTATCTGCTTTAAAGTGAAACTGACTTACCAGTTTCTGGAAAAAGTGACAAATGGAAAGTAAACTTCACAGTATCCATTATGTATTCATTATTATTCACTTAAGTTGTATAAAATTTCATTGGTGTTGTGTTTAATGTGTTGACTAAAGTGTGTGTATTTTAGTGGAAGAAAGTTCTAAGTGCTTTCATTGGTATATCCATACCTCAGTACCTCTCTAATTTTCATATTAGATTTTAAGCTCCTGCAACACAAAAGCCCTCATGACTGAAGAAGGAATGTACAGTTACAAAGATAAAAATGCCTCACCTCTAAAAGTAGCTTCCCTTAATGGGTAAAGTAAGTCATGAGTTTCATAAAAATTTCCCCGAGCAGAAAGTATGGTAATATGTCAGCTATTCCCAATGACTGATCAGAAAGAGATGTTGAAGGAATTTAGATTCTAAAGAGTTTGTGTTATGACCAAAGACAAAGGGGCTTAGATGGAAAGACTCAGAATGACGTGTAATCTCTGACTTTGTCAGTGGTATGTGTGCAGAAAACAAGTCTATCTGGGTACTTAAGGAAAATGGGCTTTTCACTGGCAAGTTTGCCTTTGGGAAAAAGAATAACTAGATATTTGGAGCAATCAGGTACTATGGAGCAATCATGGAGATCTTCAAAATTATGATCTAGGTAGACAAAACTCCACTTTGGAAATTATCAGGTATATCCATTTTGATCACTATCTTCACATGCCCCAAAGGAGAAAAGAACAAATTACAAAAGAATTAAGGTCCAAATCCTTTTTCTCTAAACTTAAAATACTTAAAAACAAACAAACAAACAAACAAACAAAAAAACCTGCTAAAATAATAGTAATATTATAGGAATTTACTTTTAACTAAATAAAACTTAGTGTTGTACAGAAGTTGTGTATGGAAGAAGTACAGTTTATAATATAAACTAAAAGCCAAAATTTAAGAGTAAATTTAATAAATAAATAAATAAATAAAATGTAGCTTTAAAAGATATGGGTCAGCAGGGGCCCCTAGGTGGCTCAGTTGGTTGAGCCCCCAACTCTTGATTTTGGCTTGAGGTCCTGATCTCAGGGTTGTAAGATGGAGCCCCAAGTCAGACTCAGCACTGAGCATAGAGTCTGCTTAAGATGTCTCTCTCCCTCGGGGCACCTGGGTGGCTCAGTGGGTTGAAGCCTCTACTTTCGGCTCGGGTCATGATCCCAGGGTCTTGGATGGAGCCCTCCGGCTCTCTGCTCAGCGGGGAGCCTGCTTCCCCCAACTCTCTCTCTGCCTGCTTCTCTGTCTACTTGTGAGCTCTCTCTGTCAAATAAATAAATAAAATCTTAAAAAAAAAAATGATGTCTCTCTCCCTCTCCCTCTGCTCCTCTGCCCTCCATCTAAAGAAAAAAAAAAAAAGATCTCAGTCAGCAGTTTTATTTTTCTTTTAGACTTAGCATTATTTCCTTTAAACTCTGAGAAAGACCTATGTGACAGGCAAGTATATACCCATTTTACAGATGAGGAAACAAGCTCCAAAGACAATGTAATTTACCAAAGTGATATAGCTAATAACTGGCAGAGCAAAGACTTGAACTTAGTTCAGTCCTCCTCCAAAGTCTGTGTATTTAACCACTAGTCTATAGTTTGACATCTTAACTAAAGCAGCATGTCTCTACAGAAAATGGACGAGTGAGACAAAAGGACAGGCATCAGGTCCCTCGTTAACCAGGTTGGGAGCCTTCTGCTGACCTTTGTTTAGACTCCAAGAAGTCTCCCAGCCCTTTAGTATCAGGTCCACATTCAAGTAACACTATTTCTAAAGATAAGGCTCTGGGAAACACAGTTCTGAAATGCTTCAAGAGATACATATTCTAAGACCCTTCTGGAAAACTCACAAAACACATCAGTATATTAAAAAACACCAGAAATTCCACATAAAGGAAACCTGTTGTAAATGTGTCCCAGCAGGAAATAGATGTCACACCTAAAAAGAGTAACTAATTGAAGTTTAATGAAAGCCTGCTTACAAAGTTTAGGCAGAGTTTAGGAAACCAATATGGGACAAGGAATCATCCTAGGACTTGCAACAGTGGGACGCCATTACAACCTGTGGGTCTGAAAGGGCAAGCATTAGAGACAAGGACCAAGAGACTGAGATTCCAGAGAAGACAGAATGGTGGAGAAGACAACTGATGTTCAGCAGAGTTTTCCCCCATGAGGTAGTTGCTGTATTGGGGCACATGGAAAGAAGCTGTGAATCCACAGAGCAGGAGGCTTTGCCTGGGCAGAGAGCAATTGCTGAAGGACTCAGATTCCCCACCAAAACAATGGAAGCCAGAAGACTATGGAATAACGTTTTTGAAGTGCTGAAAGAAAGTAAGTGCCATCCTAGAATTCTATACCCAGTAAAAATAGTCCTCAAAACCAAAGTTAAAATACAGATATATTCAGATGAAGTCTTGGAAGAAGCAGTCTTCCATGGGTCCTGAATGGACCTTGCGTCCCTATGGCCTCATTTAATAGCTTCTAACGATCAGAGGAGACTCTGGGTGAGGCCAAGATCTTTCCACCCCAGGGGGAAATGAAAGCCTTAGACTCTACTGACAAGAACAATGGGATGGGGGGAGAGACTATAGAGTTTATGTTATTACCTGACTCTCTTGAAGAGTGAGTTTCATGCATTCCAGTGGCCAGATACGAAAGCAGTAAGTTGGCGGGGAAATGACCATCCAGGTGAGGCTGCTCAGATGACTGCTGTCTACCAATGCCATTGCGCCCCCTGCTGAATGTGTAATAGGTGTCGACATTTTACATGATTACATCATCAAGTCCAAGAACATTTTCTCAATCAGGAAGAGCCACTTGAAGGTGACAGTGGAACGAGTGTACAAAAGACCAACAACCAGGCTTCCAGTTCCTTCCCATGCTATGTTAAGAAAAGAGACAGAGAGACTTTAAAGAAAGGAAAAAGAAAGCACAGGCTTGATGAAGGATGTCAAGCCAACAAAGGTATTGAAAGATGCAGGATCTCAAGACATCATCCCTGTGTGCCCATGAAAAGTCTAACAGGAGATAAAGGCTTATAGCAGATTATTGCCAACTGAACTCACTTGAATACCTATGGTATCCATAAGAATCCACATCCAGACAAAACTAAATAAAACAAGGTGATCAATAAGGCCACTATAGCCCAAGTGGCCAGAATCATTCCTGCATTTGAGACTAGGAGCAACAACCTTACCAACATAACCACTTGGGTTATGAGCCCATTGGGATCAATATACAGGCTTCCATTTATAAGACAAAGAAACTTAAATGGCCTACAAAGATGGTGGCACGTGTTAGTAGCTGACTTGGCTTTCTAAAGTTGAGTATCTGCTTGTTCCTGGCACATAGACGATATCAGGCCTCAAGTACAATCCTGTGGCCACCACCAGTATCTAATAGCTTTAGACGTTTACAGTGGCTATGGAAATCCATACCTATAAGGACAGCAGTTTCTGGTGTGCTCAAGAAATTCTATGATATGGAGAACAGAGGTATCATGTTGATGTTCCTATCATCTGCTGTGCTGTGGTTAAAAAAACTATCATGCTGTGATCCACTAAGTCCTGTCTGTTATTGGTATCTGTAGAGTTTTCCTTGCTTGCCATCCTATAAAATGAAGCTCTTCACTCACATAAAAGTTCATAGAATTGTTTCCAGGACATGTGCATACACACCTCTAGTGGGAGTTCAGTAGGCACAAGGAAAATGACACCAGATGGAAGCCAGAAACATGCAAAGAAATAACAAGACCGAGAAGAGTAACACTATGTAGCTACATATAAATGAATATTTCTTTAACAGATACATGTTTGTTCAATATTTCTCTTCGTGTGATTTTTGATGGATTGTATCTTTCAAGGAATTGGTCCATTTCATCTACGTTATCAAATTTATGGGTATAAAATTGTTATTGTTAATAATATTCCTTAAGTATCCTTTTTTTGAAGTGTAATACATATGACATTAATATATATTATTTTCAGATGTACAACATAATGACTCAAGGTTTGTATACAGTGTGAAATGATCACAGTATTCTAGTTCCCATCCATCACCATACAAAGTGATCAAAAAATTATTTTTTCTTGTGATGAGAACTTTTAAGATTTGCTCTCTTGGCAACTTTCAAATATGTATATGTAAGTATTTTAATGTCCATGGGTTCAGTAGTGAGGGCTCCTCTTTAATTGCTGGTATTGTGATTTTTATCTGGTTGGTTAACCTGGGTAGAGATTTATCAGTTTTAACAATAACAGTCTTCTTTTAAAAAACAGCTTTTGGTTTCATTTATTTTTTTCTATTGATTTTCTGTTTTTAATTTCACTGATTTCTGCTCTAATTTTTATTTCCTTTCTTCTGCTTCCATTGGATTTAATTTACTATTCTTTTTCTGGTTTCCCCAAGTAAAAGATGACATTACTAAGTTTAGATATTTCTTCTTTTCTTTTTAAAAAATATTTAATTAATTTATTTATTTGAGAGAGAAAAAGAGAAAGAGCATGAGCAGGGGAAGGGGTAGTGAGAGAGGGAAAAGCAGGCTCCCTGCTGAGCAGGATACCTGATGCAGGGGTCAATCCCAGGACCCTGGGATTATGACCTGAGTCAAGGCAGATGCTTAAACAACTGAGCCATCCAGGCACCCCTCTTCTTTTCTAATATAGGGATTCATTACTATAAATTTCCCTCAAGGCTTTGCTTCCACTATATCCCACAAATTTTGATATATTGTATTTACATTTTCGTTTAGCTAAAAATATTTTTAAATTTTGTTTGAGACTTCTTCTTTGACCCATGTGTTGTTTAGAATTGTGTTGTTTAGTCAACAAATATTTCAAGGTATTCATTATATCGCTAACCCAGTTTTGTTTACTTAAGGTCTAAATACAAAATTTTAGAAAAACATTTTCTTTGGTAAAGAAAACAGCCTGTTTTAATGCTTCCCAGTGTAATTCACATTGGTTTCTGCATGGGGCGCCTGGGTGGCTCAGTGGGTTAAAGCCTCTGCCTTCAGCTCAGGTCCTGATCCCAGGGTCCTGGGATTGAGCCCTGCATCAGGCTTTCTGCTCAGCAGGGAGCCTGCTTCCCTTCCTCTCTCTCTGCCTGCCTCTCTGCCTCCTTGTGATCTCTGTCTGTCAAATAAATAAATAAAATCTTTAAAAAACAAACAAACAAACAAACAAAACCCATTGGTTTCTGCTTAACAACTATGAATAAAAGTACTTAAAAAGAATGAAAATGTCCTTTATTACAGCAAAATGGCAATATTAATTCACAGCTGATTAAAGTTTAGAAATGTTCCAGTAGGAGGCATTGACTAAATCTTAATATTGATAGAGTTGCTTTGCATAAAAGTTATTTTTCAAGTCACATTTCCAACTTCTCTATTTCCTTTTAAAGACATTTTCAGTAGGCCAGAAGGTTAAAGACAAGAACGAAAATGTCAATATGTCCATTAGAGAAAGAAACTGAAATTACAGCTTGAAGGAAAGAAAGAGCTGAGTCATTCCAAAGAGAATGATGAACTGGAAGCTTTCAGAGATGCAATTTCCTACCCCGCCCCCCAATTTGTCAATTTCATGGTCATCCATTAAGAAGTCAGAATGTCTGGGTTCAGCAAGTCCTCCAATCCAGGTGTGTGGACGGCAACACCTGCAGTGTGGAGGCTATTTGCTCTGCAAGAATTTTGTCTTTGGCATTGCTGCTTGTGCCTCCAGTAAGACTCTTTGATCAAATTCACACAGGTGCTCACTTGCCTTAAGTCTGTCACTAAAATACAGATGCCTATGGTCTACTTTTAGGCAAATTTCCTAGACCACACACATATCAAAGACCTTCTTTAGGGGCACTTTCTGTGAGACATACAAAAGTAGCTACCAATAGACCATAAACACTTCGCAGGTAAGTACCATGTCCTATTACTCTCTGTATCCCAATGACCTCACACATCACTGATGAACCCTGGCGGTAAAGGTAAAATGAAGTCCCATCTCTGGCAGATAAATAGAGCTCCACAGATCCACCAACCCAGTAAGCCCAGTGCCTGATTTAAGAGTAGGTGGGTCAAAGACCGGAGTTCTGGTCCTGTCTCTGACTTACCCTGTGACCTTAAACAAGTCGCCTAATCTCTCTAGGTGCCAGTTGTGTCATCTTTTTAATGAGAAGGTTGGGCCTAATCTTCATCTTAGTGTCCCCATGCATCCTCTTTCAGCCTAAGATTCTAGGATCCAGTGAGTTGGAACCTATAGATTCCCTCAGTTCTCACTAAATGATCAGTCTACAAAAAATATGGAAAAGTGCCTTAGTAGGTACTGCATTAGGCACCGTGGAAGAACACTAAAGACTGGACATACTCCTGTATCCAAAGAGTTTACAGTCCCAGAATTTATAGGGAAATACAAAGGATCTGAAATAGCCAATACAGTTTTGAAAAATAACGATGTGGGAAGACTTACACTACCTGAATTCTAGACTTAGTACAAAGCTACTGCTACGGAACCAGCATGGTAGTGGCTTAAGGACAGGCATATATAGACTAATGGAACAGAAAGGAGTCCAGAAAAAGACCATATATTTGTCAATTGATTTTAACAAGGATTTTCAAGAAAGAATTAACAAAGAAGGTAATTCAGTGGATAAAAGACAGTCTTTTCAATAATTGGATAATCATAATCATTGAGGAGCATCTCAATCCTTACTTCCTATCATTTAACAAACCTCATTCAAAATGGATAACAGACCTAAATTTAAGAGCTAAACTTATAAAACTTCTGAAAGAAAACAACACGAAATGTTTGTGATCTTAAGATGACCAAAAATCTTAGAACAGAAAAGCACAAACCAAAAAAGAAAAAAATGAATAAATTAGACTTCATCAAAATTAAAAGTGGCTCAGCAATGCCTGGCTGGCTCAGTTGAAAGAGAATGAGATTCTTTATCTCAAGGTCATGAGTTTGAGCTCCAGGTTGGGTGTAGAGATTATTTAAAAAATAAGTATTAAAAAATTAAAAGTAGTTTTTCTTCAAATGATACTACTAAGAAAAAATGAGAATGATTCTGGCAAGATGGAGAATTAGGAAGCACCAGGAATCTGTCTCCATGTCTAGACAACAATCACACTGGTGGAATCTGTCTGATATAACTGTTTCGGAATCCTGGAGTCTATTGAAGGCATGCAAATTTCAGCAAAAGGACTGGTGGTAAATTTCAGTCAATTTCAGCTCTTAGCATAACAGTAGCCACCCATCTCCCATCCCAGTGGTATGGAAGGATCCCTGCCCCAAGAGAAGCCTGAACACAGCCCGACCCTCCGCACACAGGTAATGACCATGTTGGATTTATTCTTGCAATGCAGGGATGTTTTAACACACAAAAATCAATCAGTGTAATATATCACATTAACTGAATGAGGGGGGAAAAAAAATACAATCATCCCAGCTGATGTAGACAGTGCATTTGACAAAATTCAACACCCTTTCATGATAAAAACAACTTAAAAATGAGGAATAGAAGAAAATCACTTCAAAATAATAAAAGCCATATGTGAAATACCCACAGCAAACATTATGCTCAATGGAAAAGCTTTTCCTTAAGATCAGGAATAAGGCAAGGCAAGGCAAGGATGCCCATTTTCACCACTTAACACAGTACTGGAACTTCTAACCACAATAATTAAGCAAGAAAAAGAAATAGAAGACTTTCAAATTAGAAAGGAAGAAGTAAGATTATCACTGTTTGCCAATGATATGATCTTACATGTAAAAATCCCAAAGATTTCACAAAAAAAGTTGAGAATAAGGGAACTCAGCAAAGTAGCAAAATACAAACTCATCATAACCATCAATTGCCTTTCTGTATACTAACAAGGAACACTCTGAAAAGGAAATTACAAAAACATTTCCATTTATTATAGCATCAAAAGATAAAATACTTATAAATTAACTTAACCAAAGAGGTTACAATGAAGATATAAGACACTGCTGTAAAAAATTAAATAAGAAATACATATATTCCATTTATAATGGAAATACATCCTATTTTCATAATTGTAAGATTTAATATTGTTAAAAGGTCTATACTACCAAAGAAATCTACTGAGTCAGTGTAATCCCAACAAAATCCCAAAGATTTATTAGCAAAATAGAAAAATCCATCATAAAATTCATATGGAATCTCAAGTAACCCAAATGGCCAAAACAATTTTTTAAAAAGAACAATAAAACTAGAGGATTCACACTTTCCAATTTCAAAATTTACTACAAATCTACAGTGATCAAAATAGTGTGGTACTGGCATAAAGACAGATATAGACCAATGGCATAGAATAGAAAGCCCAGAAATAAATTCTTGCATATGTTGTCAAATGATTTTTGACAAGGTTGCCAAAACCATTCAAGGGGAAAGACAATCTTTCTAACAAATGGTGCTGGGAATACTGGATGTCCACACGCAAAAGAGCGACACTGAACTCTTATCTATTATCATGTACGAAAATTAACTCAAATGGATCAAGAACCTAAATGTAAGACCTCAAACTATAAAACTCACAGAAGAAAACCTTTAACAAAAGATTCATTAAAAAAAAGAAAGAAAAAGAAAAAGGTAGGGCACCTGGGTGGCTCAGTGGTGGTTAAGCATCTGCCTTCAGCTTGGGTCATGATCAGAGAGGGTCCTGGGATTGAGTCCCGCATTGGGCTCTCTGCTCAGTGGGATGCCTGCTCCTCCCTTTCCCACTTCCCCTGCCTGTACTGCCTCTCTCTCTCTCTCTCTCTGTAAAATAAATAAAATTTTTTAAAAAAGCTTCCTGACACTGGAGTTGGTAATAATCTTTTGGATATGATACCAAAGGCACAGGAAACAAAAGAGAAATACACAAATTGGACTTCATGAAAACTTAAAAATTTTATGCATCAAAAGACAGTATCAACAGTATAAAAATGACCACAGCATGGAAGAAAATATGTGTGAATCATGCATGTGATAAGGAATTCATATCCAGAATAAATAGAGAATACCTAAAACTCAAGAACAACCACAAAAGAAAACGGGCAACCCAATTCAAAGATGGCTAAGGGACTTGCACAGACATTTCTCCAGAGAAGCTGCACAAATGGCCGGTAAGCACATGAAAAGAAGCTCCACGTCACTAAACATTAGGTCGACACAAATCAAAACTACCATGGATACCACCTCACGCTCATTAGAAAGTTTACTATCAAAAAAACCAGAAAACAAGTGCTGGCAAAGATGCAAAGAAATGGGAACCTTTGAGTGCTGTTCATGGGATGTAAAGGGCACATTTACAAATTTCCATTACAAATGGGAACAGTAGGGCAGTTCCTCTAAAAGTTAAAAGTAGAATTACCATATAATTCCGCAATTCCACTTCTTCGAGAATATCCAAAAGAATCCAAAGCAGGGTCTCCAAGAGATAGCAGGGTTTCCAAGAGGTATCTGCACACCCATATTGGCCGTAGTGGTATTCACCATGATCAGAAGGTGGAAGTAACCCAAATCCCAAATGTCTATCAAACGATGAAGAGATAAACCAAATGTAGTACAAGCACACACACACACACACACACACACACACACACTGCAATATTATTCAGTCTTAAAAAGGAAGCAAATTCTGACACATGGTACAACACGGAAGAACCCTGAGGACATTAAGCTGTGTGAACTATACCAGTCCCCAAAGGGCAAAAACTGTATGACTCTATTTATGCGCGGTACCTAGAGTAGCCAAATTCATTGAGATGAAAAGCAGAATGGTAGTTGCCAGCGGTGGCGGGAGCAGAGAATGAGGAATTGTTTAATGCCCGTGGAATTTCAGTTTTGCAAGATGAAAATGTCCTAGAGACTGGCTGTAAAAACCATATGAATATACTTAACACTACTTAACATTGCACACTTTAAAAGGGGGTCACACAATATTCCACTTAAGAAGGGGCCACCCGGTTGTCTCGGTCAGCGTAACCCATAACTCTTGAGCTTGGGCATGTGGGTTCGAGCCCTATGCTGGGTTTAGAGATTATTTAAAAATAATAAAATCTTTAAAAAAAAAAAAGTTAAGATGGTAAATGTTGTATTCTGTATATTTTACGCGGTGGGCTCAAATAGGAGTCAAGAATTCAGAGGGGGGATAAGGGCCCTTTCACATGGGTGTGCAAGGTGTCTTGCACAAGGGCTCCTAGCCACGAGTGTGAAAAACCAGCCCACACTGTTCTCCAAGCCAAGCAACCTAATTTGCAAAGAAGGAAGCTTAAGGCATAGTGGGAGGAGAAGGGGAAGGGAGGAAGGTGGAGAGACCTTAAGACAGTAGGAAGGGGGCGGAAGGGAGGAAGAGAGAAGGAGGAGCCAGTCAGCCATTGGAGGGGGGGGGGCGGTTCTGCCCACTGGAATGAGTTTGTTCTCAGGGCTTTTGTTTAAAAGTTCTGGACTTGGAGATAGAGAGGAGAAGGAAGTTGGGGGGAAATTGAAAGGGAAGGTGAACCATGAGAGACTATGGACTCTGAAACAATCTGAGGGTTTTGAAGGGGCGGGGCGTGGGAGATCGGGGCACCAGGTGGTGGGTATTAGAGAGGGGCATGGATTGCATGGAGCACTGGGTGGGGTGCAAAAATAATGAATACTGTTATGCTGAAAATAAATAAAAAATAAATTTAAAAAAAAAGTTCTGGACTTGGTGAGAGAATAGCACAAGGAGGCTTGGAATCACTATTTGGAATCTGCGTTTCCCTTTCGAATTACAGTATAGGCAGTAGCCGTGCATGCTCCTCTAGAAGATAAAATCGAAAGAAATGAATCACCTTTTTAATTTCTCTCACAGTCTGTTTCCGAATAGCAAATGACATCATGCTGGAAAATTCCACCATTTCTCTCAGTTAAATCCTGTCTTCCTCTGAATGGGAATTCTCTGGGACTAGTTAACATGTCAGTGTTAACATTTAGTGAGCCCTTTCCCTGTTTCAGGGACTGTTGCAAGAGCCTTACTTGTGTTATATCATTTAATCCTAAAGTATCCCGGATGAGGTTAATACTCTTATTATGCAAACTGTTAATTTCATAGACGACAAACCGGAGACACAGGTTAAATAACAGTGTGAGTTCACAGAGCTGGTAAGGAAAGCCCTGGAAATCCAGGTTTGACTTTTCCTCAAATTATAGACAAGATTTTTCCCTATAGATAACGTTTCCATTCAGAGCAAAAGCTAAGCAAATTAAATAAGAGCGGGCATTCTTTAGTCCACGGCACCTGGTAAAGGCAGCTGGCGGGGAACCTACTAAGGTAGACTGAGGGGAGTAAAACAAAGGGAAGGCTACAGGGCCAGCTCACTTCCAAGCAGCCTCTCCTACAGGTAAACCCAACCTGAGGACTTTGTGATCCTAGTAACAATGAATTTCATGCAGTTTCTGGAACATACCATGTTTTCTTCCCTGTGCCCTTACTCAGCCTGTCCCTTTCCCTGGGAAAACCCAGTCTCTTGCCCTACTTTACCTGAACAACTCTGCCTCATTCATTAAGACTAAAGTCAGCTACCAGCCTTTCCAGGAGGAAAGGCTTCCTAAGCCTCCCTCTTCCCACCCTGCCAGAATGACTCTAGTACACTTAACCACAGTCCGCAGAAATTTTCTTTTCTCTGTCTCTGCTTCCTCCAAGGAGGAAAGATTCTGTCTTATTCATGACTACCATTTAGTGAGTGATGACTGCTTCACATACATTATTTCATTCAATCCTTTAAAACAATCCTGTGGCACTGATAGTCTCAACCTTTTTTTTTTTTTTTGCAAAGGAGGATAAAGTCTGAGATCCGGGATCTTCTGTAAGCTATTAAGGGATACATGAATGATGTAACCTAGACGTGACTGCAGAGCCTGCACTGGCCATCCCGAGAACACACGGACCTTCCCAAATTCAGGTTTGTGTTCTTCATGTGCAGCATAGTAGCTTGCAAATGACTGCTGAGGAAATGTCTGCTGAACTGATTTGAAGCTGTTGGCTTAAATGATAAATAAATAGACCAATACATACAAATGAAGGCACGGTATTTAAAAACGGTAAAATTTTATCCCCTCTGGGGGCAAATTAAACCAATAAAAACAGAGGGGGAAGAAGAGGGTATTTTCCAGATCCAGCCATCTGCCCCCCCATGAGAAGGATCTGCCCACGGTGAGGGAACAGTCCCCAGGTGGTGCAGGTCATTGACAGAAAAGCCGCATGCGAACAGCTTGTATTCTGGAATAAACCACGATGAGCAAATAGCATTTTATGGAGAAGCCTGGACTTATTTCACACCATCTTGCTGTCTATAGAGAAGAGAATTTTTTTTAAAAGTTGGTGGGAGGGGCGCATAAGGAAGGGACAGAAACTAAAGGGTTTAAGAGGAAGGGGGATGGTTCGTGAGTAATACCTTCTCAGACTCAGTGCGGTGTGCACGTTAAGTGAGATAAAGTGCGTTAAAAAAAAACAAGCGGCACAGAGTCTGGCCCTGAGCGAGCCCTCCATCAGCGTCAGTGTTGGTCATAGTCACTGAGTCTGTTATTATGAACCTACCATCATCAGCTCACTTGATCCTCCCCACAGCACCATACTGGGACCATCCGCAGGTTACCTACGGGGAACTAAGCACGAACGGGTCAGGTAACAAGCTCAGGTGTAGGCACCTAGAACACGGAGGGCGCGGAGCCCAAGGCAGACAAAGCCTAGAGCAGAGAAGGTCATTGTGACCGCCATGGACTGTACTGCTACCCCAGGAGGTCCTGTGAGGAGCACTACACAATTATCCCTAAGTCTCACACCAACCCCGCAAGGCATTATTACCTCTTTCACATATGAAGAAGTTGAAACTCAGAAAGGTCGTGTCCAAAGTCTCACACTTAGTACAGGAGAGGCCAGATTTTAACTCAGATCTACCTGACCCCCAAAGGCTATTCCCTTTTCAGGGACAGCAGGCTCTGGGGTCCTAAGTTGTGCTGTGGCACATTCCCTCTGAGACCCCCGTGGATGCTGTCTGGGCACCCCCCCCCCATACTGGGCAGCCCCTGTGTGGATTACAGTCCACAGGGTTTGTTGTGAAGAAGGCATACCGGAAGCCAGACACTCAGCCGTGTAATTTTCTACCCGCGACTCCAGGTTCAAAAACTAATGCTTCCAGTCAAGGGCAGTTGTGTACTTGAGTAACAAACCTGGGTAATAAAAGGTTCAGAGGAAAACATGGGGCTTTTCAGGAAAAACGATTTTGGGGAGGCTCATTTTTCAAAGAGATTATTTTTGGGAATCAAGTTTGATACATTTTAACTCCATGTAGGGCTCGAGATAGGAGATACAGGGGCTTCCCCCTGAGCGCAAAAGCTTCCGAGACAATAAATAAATCACAAGAGTAGCTCTTCTCCAGGACACAGCTCTGTCCCACTGCCACTACATTGCTCAGAAGAAAAAAAAAAAAAAATGCACTGCCTAGACAATATCAAAAGGAGCAGAAACTACAGAATCTGCCTTATTTTGATGTCCCTGATGTTGCTGCACAGTGCAAACTGTATGATAATATTTGCTGATTGCAATGACAAGAAATACACTTGGGTTTGGATGGGTGTACCATCAGCACTGTGGGAAACGACAGGTCTTACCTTGCAAAAAAAAAAAAGGTTTAATTTCAGTTCAATCTGTCCTTTCTTCTTAGGGTTTTCACCTTCCCCAGGTATCCCTTCATCCAGGAAAAAAAAAAAAAAATCTTTAAAACCATTTCGTTGATAAAAATGGGTTGGGAGTTTCACAGGAGTAACCTTGCCATTTGGTGCTTCTTGACTATTACCTTGTGTCCCTTTAGAGCCTTTGAGTCAGCTGTCTACTTTGCAAAGCTCTGCCGATGCCCCCGAAGTATTTGTCCTAATTATTGCTTAACGCACTGACGAGAAGCTTCCCAGAAGGCAAGCAAACTTTCATGATCATTTCCCTGGTCTGAACTCAAAAAGCAACATAAATATCTATGATCACTCAATACTACTAATGCTGATGTTACCGAATTATGCTAACCGAATTACAGAAAAATGCTATTAATGCCGATAAGGATTATACCAGAGGTAATAAAGATTAAAGCTGTCAAAATTAATTAAGCACATACTCATTAAATCCAAGGTAGCTTCTGTGTCTTTATTGCACAAATACAATTAACACTTAATCTGAATCTCGATAAGTTACATAATCATGTGACTCAAAATAAAGGGAGGATACAACCTTGGCCTTCTCCGTTTTACATGGGAAAACATTAATGACGCTGACATCGGAGACAATTAGACAGTGTCAGCCAATTGTTTTTAGCCAGCTTTCTCTCACATCTGTGGTGTCTACAAGCAAGAAGGCTCATTGTTTCCACAGGCCTCCTTCGGGCCGTGGCTTTTTGTGTAAACCGTCAATCTTTTGGTGAATATCAAAGCCGTGAGGAAATTAGAACAGACCAGCTCTGCTGCCCCACACTAAAGCTTAGCAGGGTGCATCCACTATGCTACTAATTAGGCAGTGACCAACAAAATAACCTGTCAATGTCCGCTAGCCATTTCCCACACACCTGCATTTCATACCCTAATAAGCATACAGCAAGAGAGAAAAAGGGGTAACTGCTCAAGTGTGAAAAATGAACCAAATATAACAATGTTTCCATCCTCACCTATACGTCGGGCAATTACCATTTAACATGAGGGGGACTGAACGTGTCAGAAGACTCACAATACAGTATCCGAAACTAAAACCCAGGGGGGGAAGCCACACATTGAGACTGTATTAAGGTTTGCTTCGGAAATATCACACTAAGAAGAATCTAGAGTTATGCATAAAACCCAGGAAACTGAAAATGACCATAATTTAGATTAGGGGCCAGGAGGCTGACTTAAAAAACAAAACAAAACAAAACATTTTCCATTCAAGCCACTGAAAGAGAAATGCATACCACGCTCTTCATCGTTTGCTTCTGTGAAACAAAAATATATCACAGGGCAGGAAAAAGGAGGACTAGGTCGTCACATCTCCCCCTACACTTGGCGCCCGGATTTGGCAAATCTGTGATCACCATCATTCTTTTGACCTACCACACGTTAATTAATTTCTTCCTCGGCTTTCTAGGTATCCCCCATGGGCTCCTACTGTAAATTCTGAATGCAGCATTTTGTTTTCTCGAATTTTCACTCCCTGAGAAAGCTGCACGTACCTTGCAGACAAGGCAGCTGGAAAGGCGCAGTAGTAAATGGACTGAAAACACTCCTACTCTGCCCTTGAGCTTCAGAACGGATCTGAAAACTCTCACCCAAGTGTCGAAACACTGCACCTTTAACCACCTTACTCTTAACGGAGCCCAACTGGACCTCTGTTTAAGACTCTTCCCAATGACTTGGGTCACAAAATCTCTTTCATCTTACTGATCAAAATTAGGTTCCACCTCAAAAAAAGAAAAATGTTTTTAAGGCACAAAATAAGAAGTGCTAAGAATCTGACCCATGTGATTAAAATGAAAACAAAAATTACCAAGCCCCTCTCAAATCAAAGCGTTAAGGGAAAAAAAGCAAAACAAAAGAAAACAAAACAAACAAACAAACAAAACTTTGCACAATGCCTCTCTCCACTTTATTTTGCCCTAAACAAAGATTTTGTGGTACAGGTATCCATACGATAGATTTCTCATGAAAAGGCCACTGGCTTTTAAGACCATATATCCTTTGGAGCAGCTCCTTTTTGTGCTGAGGGATCCAGCTGAACTTTTTTTAAACAGAGAACAAGAGAAATGTAAGGACAAAATTGCTATGTGAAGAAACATCACTTCATCTCAATATGTGCCCAGGAACCGGCTATATTGAGAGAGCATCCTTGATAGAATTGCATACAATATAGACCAACATTCAAATGGTATTTGTTAGATACTTCTGAACACTACTTTTCTTTTCATTAGACTTTATCCAAAAACAGCATTTTCAATGATAAATAAAAACTTTCTCCACCTCTTCCTACTTGAACTCAAGTACAGAAGGCCCCTATTTAAAATGCAGCCCCGGAGCCGCCACCAGCCTGCCTGCCCAGCTGCCAGGAGCTTTTGTGTACAAAGATGTTAATTGGTCCTAATCCCCTTCTAGAAGCTGTTTTGGTAGCCTGACCTGGCACCCTGAAGAAGGACACCTTGGTGTGAAAAACTAAAGGGTCCATTGAGGAGGGAGTGAAAGGCAGCCAAGCATTCCAACACATTTTAATTTCAGGAATTAAAAAAGGGGAACATCATCATGGAGATCCTAGAGAAATCTTACAAAGCTTTAATAACAGTGAAGTAAGTCCTACAAACACCCAAGCTACACACACACACACACACACACACACACACACACACAAAGGGAGAGAAGGAAGCCCCAGAGTAGGGGCAAGGGGAAATTCAGAAATTCAGATGCTCAAATTCACCATTTGATTATTTCAGCTCATAACCTGGTTCTCTGAAACTCAAAGACTGCATTTGTCTAGTTGAGATTTTTTTTCTTCCATCCTCATTTACCAAGCCAATAAGCTTGTGAAAATCGAATCACTCCTCTGTTCAACCCCCCAGAGATTCCGCTAGACGACGTGGTCTCATTTGGTTGAAGTGTAGTATCTAGCTCATTGACTAGATTTAAATTTGTCTGACAACTCGCAGTTTCTGGAAGAGCAAGTGAAGAGAAAAAGAGTACTAATGCTTCTGGAAAACTTCTCATTCACTCTACTCCATGTCAAATAATCTTTTCTTAACACACCGTAAAAGACTATATGTGCTATGTCCCAATTTAGAGAACCTACGTTTACACCCTGGGTGGCAAATTATGCTAATGGCGTGCATGATCTACAACTGTGGGGTTTTTTAATTTTTTGACAGAGTTCACAGATCAACTTCATGGGTCAAAGGAGCTTACCTTTCATCTGATACAAGCAGAAAGATATGAAGGTTATGGATTACTAAAATTGCACCAAATGCCAAACTTTCAACCATGACCTAGCTTATATTTTAATCTCCCACGCTGATTTCTGAAGGTTGGGGTTTTCCATGAACACATCAGACATAGATCGGGGCAACAGAGCGAGAGGACTGCCTCCAGTGAGGGCATCTGCAAGGTGCATCGTGTAAAATGCAGTAGAGTATTTTCAAAGCAACTGAATAGGCACAGAAAAGGAATGGCCAGTTTTTCTGGCAATGGAGGCTCATTCCAGGAGCAGAAGAAGGCATTCTGGTGTGCTTCTGAAGGTCTGAAATTTGAGATGATCTAGCCTATGGAATAAGAGATTCCAATCATCAAAATGAAGTTGATGTAATACAATTGGACACTTAAAACAATCCTCTAAGAACAGCAGCTCTATTTTGCTCAGAATCATCTTTCTCACAAACCACTTAACTTCTCCCACTATATCTTCTTTAAACATTGGCCGACTGTAATAACCCACTGATGTGCCAAACTCTACTCTGAGTCTCACACAAGATCACGATGTGGCCTGTACCAGTCACTCTCCCAAATGATTCCCTTGTCACTTAGGAAATAAGGAGAAAGAATGTAGGACTTGAAAAGTTACTCACTTTCTTTTTTCTTTTTTTTTTTAAACTATATGTATTTATTTGTCAGAGAGAGAGAGACAGACAGACAGACACACACACACACACACACACACAGCATGAGCAGGAAGGACAAAGGAAGCAGCAGGCTCCCCACTGAGCAGAGAGCCTGATGTGGGACTCGATCCCAGGACCCTGAGCCGAAGGCAGAGGCTTCACCAAATGAGCTCCCCAGGCACCCCAAGTGACTCACTTTCAAACTCAGTATTTATGCTCCCTGAATCTCCTCCAAAGGCTGCTGGTGGAGACAATTAATGCTTCACCACACAAGCCAACTTTTTAGAGACAGAGCAGCCCTCAAGGGGACATAAGGAATGCCTGCCTTTATTTTTAAAAGTCTTACAATCAAAAAGACCTTATCAGGGGCGCCTGGGTGGCTCAGTGGGTTAAAGCCTCTGCTTTCGACTCAGGTTATGATCTCAGGGCCATGGGATCGAGCCCCACGTCAGGCTCTCTGCTCAGCAGGGAGCCTGCTTCCTCCTCTCTCTCTGCCTGCCTCTCCGCCTACTTGTGATCTCTGTCAAATAAATAAATAAAATCTTAAAAAAAAAAAAGACCTTATCAGTACCTAGTACAGAAAAAATTCAAATAGTATAAGTAAAAAGTGCAATGTCCCTTCCTATATGAAATTCCACTTAAAACTTATTTCATGGAGGCTCACCCCTGCCAATATCACTTCATTTGTTTTTGGCCTCAAGATGCTTAGGCCAGACCTTAAATAACTTGCCCAAGTTCACAGAGTCCTTCAATAGCAGAGTTAAAATTTGAGGCAGGTCTGATTGCAAAGCGAACTTCCTTTTTACCACACCATGATGTCTCTGCAGATTATTTTAAAATCTTACTGTGTGATCAGGTAAAAGAGAAGTATAAAGATGCTAGTCTTTTCAAAGATTTGGCACCACCATAGTCGTAGGGTAGGTACTCAATAAAGAACTGCTGAATTAACAATTATTGATGATCTCCTTTCTCTTACATCGACACGTCCAGGTTAGAGTCCTGATTCTTTCCCAGGCTAACCTGGGTGGCTCTAGACAATTTATTTCACCTCCTTTGAGCCTAGAAAATGGATAAAGAACTGCCTATCAGATTGTCATAAAGAGTAAATACACATAAAGCATCTGGTGCACACCAGTCAGGGCCTGGGAAACAATGACCAGCAGCCTAAAACACCTGTTTCTGTAACGAAAGGGTTACTGGAACCCTGCCACACTCATTCACGGACATACCGTCTACGGTCGCTTGCAGCTAGAACCGCCGACTTGCGTCCAGAACAGAATGCACACCCCACGATGCCTAAAACATTTATTATCCGGCCTCTGACAGTAAAAGTTTGTCCAAGCCCGAAACTGGTCATCAATAAACGTGTGTTCCCTTTGCCCTTTCTTTCCTTTCCTGAACCTGGTCCCTTCAACTTAAGGGAACTGCATTTTTTTTTTTTTTTTAATGTTTGGAAGACCCAGGTACCACACCGTCACCACCCATCCCTGCATGCACAGACGACAGAACCTGTGCAGAATTCGGATCCGTGGGAAGAGCCACAGAACCAGCGGGGCACGACTCAGAAGCGCAGGCTGGAGGCTTGCACTCTGCTTAGCTCCGGGAGCTGGGATTCGATTCTGCCGCTGGTCACTTAGCGAGAAGCTTCTTCCAGGTGACGGAAGAGCTACGTGGAGAAGGGATCTGGGAGCTGAAATCTAGAGATTAACTGGGTCAAAACTGAGGGCAGAAGCATTTGAGGAAGCAGAAACGGTTACACGAGGATTCTGAGGTGGGACAAATCTTAGGGAAAGGCCAGTGAGGCTGGAGCATAACGAAAACCACAAAGAAAGGGGAAATGAGGCTGGGAGATGTAGTCAGCATGGAGCCACACCAAGAGAGACAGGAAGAGAGGGAACACAGCAGAGGGAGTGGGGGAGGGGAGGAAGAAGCAGGCTGGGCAGGGAGCCTGATGAGGGGCTCGATCCCAGGACCCCGGGACCATGACCTGAGCTGAAGGCAGATGCTTAACCACTGAGCCACCCAGGCATCCCCCCATATAAGGATTTTAAGTGACACAATCCAAAGTGTAATTTAAGATCACTTTGCTGCATAATGATTAAATGCCTAGATAGGAAGGAATTGAAATGGCGAGTGTCCAAGACTGAGAAAAGGCTAAAATCTAGGTCTCCTAATTCCCAATTAATTTTCTTTTCACTACCCTGGGCTGTTCTGGAGAAAGCAGTTCACACAACATAGCATTTGGGTCTCCCCCAAGCTTGGATTAATTCATCTGAAAGGAAAACGTTGGAGACTGGCAGCCACATGGACCAATAATCTGGGTAATGAAGATTTAAAGGACAAAGTGATAGACCAAAAGGTATTCTATCATAATTCTCAAGAAATGAGCCAAATTGGAGAAATACAGCTGAGCTGGAGAATGAATAACCAGAATCTAGAAGGCAGTCATATTTTGGCTTTAAAATATGAGTGCATCCAGAATAAGAAAGGCGGGTCAATAAAATGTGTCCATTCTTAATCCTAAAGAAGCAAATGAAGAATTTTCAAGTGGCAGAGACCTCTAAATTATTCTCTGTGGTTTTAAGAGGATAAAACAGGGACCCATGGGTGGGAGAGCAGAACAGGGTGGAAGGTAAAAGAGAACTAGTGGGGGAGATATATTTTTATCTCACCAGGAGGCAAAATTTTCTCATACAAAGTTGCCCAAGAAGAGAACAACCTGTTACTGACAGGTTGATTCAAATCACTTACTCAGCTGTACTCCAGACATCATCCTAAACACAAGGCTGAGGTCCCTATTGCTCACTGAATGTTTTTGGAGCCCTTGGCTAAATTCCATGACTATAAAAGTCCCTTCCAACATGAGACCTGATGGTTGCCACAAAACCTGAAATTGTCCATGTGTCAAAGTATACCTTTCTTATTCTCCGGGCTACAACAAACAAACAAACAAACAAACAATTTTTAAATGACAGAAGTGAAGACCTCAGGAAAGTTGAAACTTTTCCTTTTTTCACTGTGAAACCCTGTTTTGAAAAATTTACCTATGTATGGACCAAGACCAGGTTGCTGACTTTGCCATCTCCACGTGAGGGTCAGGCACTGCTTATCACCGAAGGAACGGGTTGACCCGCTGTATGCTCTAATCAGAGCACCTAGTGTGACAAAGGAACCCCCAGGGGGTCAACAATTAATAGGACGGTAATACAGCTGTCCTCTCAGATTCCTCTAAACCAAACCTCAGCTACCAAGGCATTTAACATATTAAGTCGTAGGCAGAGACCAAGATTAATTCTTTATCAGGCTCCTTGAGGACTTAGGCATTGCTACTCAAATCTTAACACGCTAAAATTAATTCAGTCAAAATGTTCAGGGAGTTATTTTCCTCTCACTTCAAATACCTGAGGAAAAGGGCTGCCGGTGAAAAGCCCTGCATTGTTCGAAAAGCCAAACCACGACATGCTTCCTGGGATCTGAAAATTAGCAGGAGCTCACCCTCCAGCTTCCTGCCCTAGTGTTTTCTCGCCTTTTTTTTCCCCCCTCAAACAAGTGGATCTAGTTACATTTGTTTCACCTCTCAGATATTTTGGCAATTTTCTTTTTTGAACAGAAGAATTCAGTTCCTTTCTTAAGAGTCCGAGCAGGAAAGGGAGGTGAAAAAGTTAACTGAAAAAACGAACAGTGCTGGTCCCATAATTACCCAAGGACTAGAAAGCTCTATTCTCTCCGTGATGAAAAAGGGGAATTACACATGTAACTTCCATTAACATTAATGGGACTTACCTCCATAAATCCTCTCAGCATCAATGGGAAGAATGGATTTGGCATAACTATCGGCCTGGCACCTTTACTCTCTCGGTCATTTCTATTACTAGGTTCAAAGGCAAAGAGCCAAGCCCGCTGCAAACCAGAGCCAGGTGAAGCTCCAGGCCACTGATTGACTGTCACCTGCCTCCTCAGAGCCATGGGGCAGAAGGATTATAAAAATAGAGGTCTTCATTTCTTTTACTTTTTTTTTCCTTCTTCACATTTTACCTGCTGGAAACAGAGCCTAATCAATCGCACAGATTTATTATTTTTTTTTAATGTAAGTTTTTCCTTAGTGATTATGGGTTTGAGAGCTCCTGGTCCCACCCTGGAAGGCAGTTACCAGCAAACGGATCCTGAGAAAAAGTTCTTAGCTAGATGTATTGCTGAGGGACGGCCTGATGGAGGGAGACACTCTTGAACCCCAATAATTAAGACACAAAGCAGAAAGTGTGGAGTATTGCTGCTGCGAGTACAAACCAAAAATCCTGAGAAAACAAATCCGTACTGGGAACGAAGGAAAAAAGTAGGAAAGAGGTAACATTGGAGCTGGAGCCTGATGGCCGAGTGAAATGACCATGAATCCATCTTAGGACCAGAGAAGAATCCAGAAAATACTTCAAGAACAAAGGAGGAGGCACAAAATAAAGGGAAAGAGGGTGGATTTGGTGCCAGATAAAACTGGGTTTGCCTCCAGGTTCTGACTAGCTGTGCGACCACATCGAGCTTCCTAAGCTGCCAAGTGGGGATAATAACACCTACTTGGTGGGGTGCCGGGGTGGTTCTCTTGGTTGGGTGGGGACTCTTGGTTTCAGTTCAGGTCATGATCTCAGGGTCCTTGGATGTAGCCCCACGTGAGCTCCGTGCTCAGCAGGGGCCCTGCTTGAGATTCTCCCTCTCCCCTCCCCCTGCTCACGTGTGTACATGAGCAGGTGCACCATCTCACACAAGTGAAATAAATAAATCTTTTTAAAAAATTAATGCACAATAACACCTACTTTGGGGGCGCCTGCTTGGTTCAGTTGTTAAGTGTCTGCCTTGGGCTCAGGTCGTGATCCCAGGGTCCTGGGATGGAGCCCTGCTTTGGGCTCCCTGCTTGGGGGGGAAGCCTGCTTCTCCCTCTCCCACTCCCCCTACTTGTGTTACCTTTCTTTGCTGCGTCTCGCTCTGTCAAATAAATAAATAAAATCTTAAAAAATAAATAACACCTGCTTTGTAAGTTTGTTGAGCAAAGTGAATGAGGCAGGTATGGAGTTTGCTACAAGCCCCTACCCCAAGTCTGGTAATATTAATTGACCACTAATTTGTTACTATTACTATTAAAATTATTGGTTCTGAATGGCCTCCAATTTATGTCACATAAATAGCCTCCACAGATAATTCTGCTGTGTCTGACCATCCCTGGGAATGACATGAGCTGGGCTCCATGCCAGCAAGGCCAGTCTCCCCTCTGCTCAACACACACTCCTCCAGGGACCCCACCACCACCGCTGGTCACCAGCCACCCCTCTCCTTACCTCAGCTGTGCCTCCCTCCTCCCAAGCAATGCTCCCGTCGCTCCCAGCCTGTCCAAGACCACCTGAACCCAAAGGTGATCTCCAAAACTCTAAAACTTATCTGATGAAAATCCCATTAGGTAAAGAGATTAGGAATTCTTATTCTTCCTAATACATGAAGCCACCGAGGTCCAGAAAGGTCAAATGATTTGCCAAAAATCACATGGCTAATATTTGGCAGAACTGGGGCAAGAATCCTGGTCTTGTCTTTTTGAATTATTTATTTATGTATTTATTTATTTTAAAGATTTATTTATTTTAAAGAGAGAGAGCAGGGGTTGGGGAAGAGGGAGAGGGATAAGCAGACCCCTCCCCCCCGCTGAGTGGGGAGCCCGACACAGGGCTCCATTCTGGGACCCTGAGATTACGACCTGAGCCGAAATCAAGAGACAGCTGCCCAACCGACTGAGCCAACCAGGTGCTCCTTGAATAATTTGTTTTTTAATTCAAGTATGATTAACACTGTGTTATATTAGTTTCAGGTGTACAATATAATGATTCAACAATTCAGCACACCCCTCCGTGCTCATCGGGGGGAAGTGTGATCTGAATCCCCTTCGCCTCTTTCCCCATTCCCCCAGGCAGCCACTAGCTTGTCCCCTATAGAATCCTGGTCTTTGGCTTCCTAGTCCCTTTTCTCATAAGCACGGGACCTTAGCCCAACCTAATCCAGAGATCAACCAACCACGTTTATGGCACAATTTGTAAACAAAGCGAGAATAATTATACATGGGGTTGCTTTTCAGTCTTTCTGGCTTGGGTTTATCACAGAGAAAGGATTGTGGTGTTAAAGTACCAGATCAATCAATGAAATTAAGTCACAAAACGGTTCCAGTGATATTCTACACTGAGACCAGAACCCGTGAGGAACAGCAGAAACACAGCCCCCACCCAGGACTCCATCCAGGGGCTGTTCTCCCAGCTACAAACTTCAGGACCAGTGACCAGAGAGAGCTGTGGCTGGAGAAACAGAAGAAAGAGTGACTAGAGGATCGAGTTCAGGTTCCCCACCCTGCCATTGTAACCCAAAGAAAAACAAGCTCTCAGCCACCTTTCAAACTCACTTCTACGACCCTCTTCCCTACAATTTTGGGGTGTATGGTGAGTCAGGAGGTTTAAAAATGATATATTGGGGTGCCTGGGTGGCTCAGTCGGTTGAGCCACTGCTTTCAGCTCAGGTCATGATCCCGGGGTCCCGGGATCGAGCCCCACATCAGGCTCTCTGCTCAGCAGGGAGCTTGCTTCCCCACTCTCTCTGCCTGCCTCTCTGCCTACTTGTGATCTCTGTCTGTCAAATAAATAAATAAATAGACTCTTAAATAAATAAATAAATAAGGATATAGTGCTATGGGCACAATTTATTAAACTAGTGGACATTAGCTAAGTGATACTAACACAGGGTGAGGGAAGTAGAGAGATAAGTTTGACCTTGTATAGAGCTGGGTTTATACCCTGGATCTACACATTTTTCTCTGTATACCCTGGGCGAATTATTTAACCAAGCGTCCTTTTTCTCACCTGTAAAATGGGGTGTAGGTAATCTCCCTCACAGATTCTCAAAGGGGTACCGGACCAGCAGCAGCTGCATCACCTGGGAACTTGATAGAAATAGAAATTCTCAGACCTCACTGTCGACCCAGCCAATGAGAACTCGATACTCTGGTGGGTAACCCAGCAATATGCTTATATGAGATCTCCGGGTGATCCTGAGGCACACTAAAATGTGGGAACCAGTGGTCCACCTTATGGCAACTCTTCAGTCTTGAATGTGCATTGTGTCGTCATAAAAAGTACTCTCCCTTTGATTTACCCCCCCCTAGAGATTTTGAAATAATTAATCTGTGGCACAGATGTCAGATTTCTAACCACCACCCCAATCACCGCTCCAGGTGATTCTAATAGGTAGTCAAGGTGACAAACCCTTGCTTTGTGGGGCTGTCATAAGGATTCCCTGATTTAAAATGTCTTCAGCAATTAGCACATGCCTTGCACACAGCAGACACTCAATACATGCAAGTATCCCTTAAAAGAAAAGATCTTTTGATTTCATGCTGTTTTTGTTAAAATTTCAGATCAGGAGGAAATACACCAAAACATTAGTGGTAGTTTTCCCCCGAGTGATGGGATTACAGGTGACCTTTTTTTTTTTTAAGATTCTTTTTATTTATTTGACGGAGAGAGAGACAGCAAGAGAGGGAACACAAGCACGGGGAGTGGGAGAGGGAGAAGCAGGCTTCCCGCTGAGCAGGGAGCCTGCAGGGGTTGGGGGGGGGTGGCTCCATCCCAGGACCCTGGGATCATGACCCCAGCGGAAGGCAGACGCTTAATGACTGAGCCACCCAGGTGCCCCTACAGGTGACTTTTATACTTCCTTTTGTCAACTTTGCCAGATTTTCCCAATTATTACAAAATCAATGCAACTTTTCTTTTTCTTTTTTTCTTCTGAGGCTCTTATCTTATAAACCCAATTCTATCAATACCCTTTCTCTGTCAATTAATCAGTGGGGACATAACATTATTTTCACTTTATAGGTGGGAATACTGATTCCTACCAGTAGAGTCTCTTTTGGGGATGCTCCTGTTGCTTGGGAGTCTGCCTTTGGCTCAGGTCATGATCTCGTTGTCCTGGAATAGAGCCCCGCATCAGGCTCCCTGCTCAGTGGAGAGTCTACTTCTCCCTTTGCCCCTCCCCTTGCTCGTGCTCACTCTAACCTTGCAAAAATAAATAAATAAAATCTAAAAAAAAAAAAAAAAAACCCACAAAAAATAAAAAACAAGTAGAGTCTCACCAAATTTATGCTGGACTTCGATGAGATTTGAGGTTAGAATAGCAAATATCAATCACCATGACGAATTTCTCTTTTCTGGAACACCTCTCATACCCCTCAGGAATAGAATTTTCTCTTAGTGTGATGTGGACAGGGAGCTGCAGACTTGGGTGCTGAAGCTGTCACAATCTATTCCCAAGAACTAGCTTGAGCCTCTACCACTGCTCCCATCTGATCCATGTAAAGCCTCCCCCACTTTGAAAACAACACATGGCTCTCCCGTGTTCCATCACCACCCACGAGGCAAGGCGGTCACTACCGTGCAATTTGAATTCCTAAGGACCACTGCCATATGTGGTGTCCCGGAGAAAGCTGCAGCTGGAAAGACTGATTTCTGTTCTAGTCCCAGCTCCGCAGATACGAACAGCAACAGAGCCACCGCTCCGGTAGATGCACTACTGTCAACGTACTGGGTGCTAGATTCGGCATTTCCACAAGCGTTGACCATCTGGGCTAAGCATCGAGCTGTGCTTCCCAAACTGCAGAGTGCTATCAGTCATCTGGAAGGCTTACTGAACACGGCTTCAGGAAACCTCAGCCCCAGGGGTTCTCATTTAGCTGGTTTGGGATGGGACCCCAAAATCTGCATTTCGAACAAGTTCTCTGATGGCACTGAGGCCACGAACCATCTGCACTTTGAGGACCCCTGGATCATCTCCAGGTCATCTCCAGGGTCCATTCCAGCTCTGATCGTCTCTTTGAACTCAAACCCCAACCTTACCCAATGGAAATCTGAAAATTCTCAGTGTCCGTGTCACAAGCCCCCACGGCCTCCACATGGTCCCAATGAGGGGTTTCCCTTTAAATGTGAACCCCGTACAGTCAATGCTCATATCGCCTGAGGCATCCGAGGTGACCCTCAGCGGTAGGGGAGGCAACCTCCAAGACCCCACTCTCCGAGCACATGGCAATTTTCTTAGTAATAAATTCCCGATCATCAGAAGCCGGGCCACCAGTCAATCACAGGCACAGTCAACAAAGCAGCCTAGCCCTTCATTAATGTCTGTCTTTTCACACCACACAAAGGCTGCTACTGTACATTCAAACCTTTACCTCCCACCACCGACAGAGGGCCTGGCCTGCTAGGATAAGAAAAGGAAAGCGCCAGACTAAAATGCACGAGGGCCTTATGGTACTTGGAAATGGACAATGAATTGCCACACCCAGAGTTTCATCAAGGCTTCATTCAGAACAATCCTCTCCAGTAAGCAGTATTTTCCTCTTTTATAGCCGAGGGAATGAAGGCATAGGCAAGGCTTAGCCATTCCTTGGTTCATGCTGCGTTCGGCTACTGTGAGCCAGTCAGAAAATAGAACCCAGTTCTCCTGCTTTCCAGCCTCGGTGAACTTCACTGCTTCTTGATCCAAATGAGAGAAAATTTCCAGTTAAACTTCCTCGTCCTGACTCCCCTCTTCTTCAGCATTCTTAGCAAGAATGAATCATTATGGGTAACTAGACGAAGTACGCTAATTGCAGGGCTCGGAAAATGGAGAAGTTTAATTACATAGTTACATATGTGATTTATCAACCAGTTTTGATCGTTGACAATTCTCTTTAAAGAATTCTTTTCCTCTAAAAATTAAAATAATGTATTTTTTCATCTTCCCTGGAAGGCTTTGTTTTCATTGCAATAAAAAGATGACTATTTCTTAGGAGTGTCATGATTTCTAGGCAATTGGTCTAATGTCAGACAGGCATTAATTCTTGGTAGATTTATCATGATTAGGTCTGAAACTACAGAGGCTTTATCTAGAAACAATAATCATTTTCTGGACAAAGCTAAGTAACAGAAACCTGCCTGAAGTGGAAAGGGCTATTCTTCGAGAAACCCTAAACCTTCCATTCCTGTCTTTGAGCAAGAGTTCTCCAAACACCAGCCATCTTGAATGATGCTGCCATAAATTCGGGTTTGCCCTGGAGACAGAAAAGCTGAAGGGCCATCATGTCAAAAGAAGAGAAAATGTTCCAAGTTCCCCCAGTGTTACTCAGGCAGGCTAAGAACGTGGAGGGAACCGAATGTTCACAAAAGCAAAGTTGAGGCTTTGAATCAGGACTGGGCCTCAGGGACCCTGAGCACACTCTGAAGGAAGTAGGAACAATACTGCCAGCCAGCCTTTAAGTTTGCCAGGAGGGTCCGGCTCCTGCTACTCCTTGTCGCTGGTCCCAAGAGGACCTGTCTTGACCATCACTGAGACTTTCCGGGTTTTCCACATTACTGCTCAGAGAGGTTAACTTCACTTGTTATAATGCAGGTTGAAGTGGTAGAATCCAGCTTTGAACCCAAGCAGAATCTCATTCATTCACTTAGTCAGCGAATACCAAATCAAACTTTCTAAGTGCCAGGCACCGGGCTAGGTGATGGGTAGAATAAAACGAGCCTTAAAAATACAGTGAGTTGGGGTGCCTGGGTCACTCAGTTGGTTAAGCATCCGACTCTTGATTTAGGTTCAGGTCATGATCTCAGGGTTGTGAGTCTGAGCCCCATGACGGGCTCAAATAGGCCTGGAGCCTATTTAAAAAAAAAAAAAAAAAAAAAGAGAGAGAGAAAAAAAGAAAAAAATTTTAAATACAGTGAGGAAATGGAAAAGGGGCTGTGGTTTCAAGCTCAGAAGAAGGTGGTGCTGGCCACAAGGCCTCACAGAAGATAGAACACGGAGGGCATATGAATACGAATTGCATTCCTCTGTGTTGTTTTTTTCCACATGCTCCTGCATGACGACACTTTCTTCTAGTACAGAAAGCAGCATGTCCTGCCTTTTTCCCTACTACAGCCAGCACCCTCAAAGAAGGCCTGATTTGCCAGAGCCCAGGCAGGGTTGCCTCTACCTGGGGAGAAAACATACACAAGGCAAAAAGCAGGCCCTTCACTCTGAGCTCGCCTTAGAGCAGCCCCTGACTAATAATACCCCATAAAGTGTCAATTTATCAAATAGTACTAACTTAGAATCTGGTCCTTGAAAAGTTTAACACACCTTTCTACCGAGGTGCCTGACCCCTCGCAAGACAGTCTAGAAGGAGATTCGGCCCAGTGCGCTACTATTCCTACAAGCTGCTCCAGGCTTCCGCTTCCCTGATGTAACGTCTCAAAAGAAAGAGAGACGCAGTAGCCTGCAGGACAAGGGGCCTGGGTTCCAGGGCTGGCTCCGACTCTTGAATCACTCTGTAACAAATCTTCCCTTTCTGTGTCTCAGTCTGCCCAACTACGAAGTGAGGGCAGTTCACCATAGTGTTTGATGATGCTTCTAATTCTGCAGTCTAAGACAATTGTTCTTCTCTTCTGGAGTCATAGATGCCTTTAAGAATCTTCTATGTGACCACCTGCCTATAAAATTGTACCTACCGTGTCAGAAGATTCACGAAATTCCTAAAGCTCAAACTAGTATTGTTAGTCTGTGATGGGCCTTGAAGTCAGACAGATCTGGGATTGAACCCTCAAAAGAGCTTTTCTTTTCTTCTTCCTTCCTACTTCCTCCTTTCCTTTCCATCCTCTTCCTCTCTCCCTCCCTCCCCCCTACCCCCCGCCATGGGCAAGTCTCTTAAGCCTCATCTAGAAAAATGGTACCAATAACACCTCCCTTGCTACATCGCTGTGAGGACGGGAAATGATTACAGGGTCTGCCCATAGAAGGTGCTCAATAAATGGCAATGAAAGGGGGAAAAAAGGAAAGAAAAAAAAAAGGCAATGACACCTGTCATGGGTGTTCAGAAGCTGTTGGTTTTCTTTCTTTCCCAGAGTAACCGGCAGTTATGTGTGCACTTTCCCAGAGTAACCGGCAGTTATCCATCAATGTCGTTGCCGGACTCTCCATGCTGTCTTAAAATTCCCTTTTCTGTCAAGCTGCTCTAATGATGGTGGATCTCTCCCTACGTTCAACTGGGCTATTTCAAGTCTCCAAACATCTCCTTGTGTCTAGACTCTCTTTCTGCATCCCGTCCTCAGCGCTGTCACATGAACCTTCCAGAAATCAATACAAATTGTGACATGTTCTACAGCTCACAAACTTCTAATGATCTACCATGTTTTGAAGCACTTCACTAAGGATCTCTTCAAGTGAAGTAATAATGGTCGCTCACTTTATCAAGCTCTTCGATATGCCAAGCACTGATCAAGTGAATATGTTATTTCATCTAATCCTCTCAACAGCCCTATAGGCAATTTGGTGTATGAAAAGCTAAGAGCCTTATCTCTCAAGTTTGCTTGCGCTCCACTCGGATTCCACTATTTACTAACTATGTAATCTTGGACAAATCATTTAACCTCTGTGTCCCTCAGTGTGCTCATCTGGCTAACAGAGATAATTATAGGTAGTAACTTACAGAACTATGAAGATCAAAGATCAAGATCTCTCTCTCTCTCTCCTCTCTCTCCCCATAGATAAATAGATAGGTAGGATAGTGTATACCACATGGCGAGTGCTAAACAGATATGAGCTCTAGGAGCCATTATTATTCTCATTTTACAAATGAAAAAACTAAGACCCACATAAGTTATAAGGCAACATTGGCCAAAGTCAAATAGTAACCCCTTTCGAACTCTGTCTGTTAGAAGAAAACCAGTGTCTTCTCTGATGGTTTGAATTGTTGACCTTCATTCAAAGTCTTCCAGAATCTAACTCCAGCTTACATCGTTGGTCCTTAAACAAGTTATTCCTTCCCACTTAAACTGATTCTCCAGCTTCTACGGCATTTACTCCTCAAAAGCAACAACTGGGGTTGTCTAGATCAGACCATCAGTGTATTCCCAGTACCTAGCAGGACCTACAGTACCTAGCTCAGAGTATATAGAAGCAGTTTCCTGCAACAAAATTAAAGTATTTGTTAATTAAATTAAATTAGAGCTCTACTCAGCAGTTCATTTGACTTTTACCATTGATTGCCTTAGAATGTCAGTTATCTTTTGTACATATTTTAGCAGCCAATAAATATTTATAGAGCCTCTATCATGTGTCAGGCACTACGTTAAACATTATTTCTTTATATTCTCCCATTTCATCTAATATAGCACATGCTACCTGTGAGGGTGTGTGATGATTGCAGAATGGACCCATTCTCCTCCTCAGATTACATGAGAAGTCAATTGCAGCAAAACACTCCCTAGGAAGTATTCTAGCCAGATATATCTCATTTCCAGCTACAAGGAATATGGGGGACAGAGAAACAAGTTAAATGACACCAAAGGAAACAATCAGACAAATCCACAATGCATTTCATTTTATGGCAACAGGACTAGATTTCCCAAAAGCCAGTACCATGAGACAGAAAATAAAATCAGACAACGGCTCAAGGTTAAAAGAAATAAAAATGATATATGGGGTACCTGGATGGCTCAGTGGGTTAAAGCCTCTGCCTTCGGCTCAGGTCATGACCCCAGGGTCCTGGGATCGAGCCCCGCATCAGGCTCTCTGCTCAACAGGGAGCCTGCTTCCCCTCTCTCTCACTCTCTGCCTGCCTCTCTGCCTACTTGGGATCTCTGTCAAATAAATAAATAAAATCTTTAAAAATAAGAAATAAAAATGATATAATAACCAAATGTAACAGATAACCCCGATTTGACACTGAATTTTTTTTTAAATGTAAGACATTATTGGAACAATGGGGGAAATTTAACTACATAGTGGATATTAGGTAATGTTACAAAATTCTTTTCTTAGGTATGCCAGTGGTATTGTAGTTGTGGAATGTCCTTAGAAGATACATTCTGAAATGTTTGGGGGAAGAAATGTCCTGGTGTCTGAGACATACTGTGAAATGGTTCAGGAGAGGGCGGAGGGCTAGTAGAATACATAGAAAAAGCAAGAGTGATAAAGCATGTCAGAAAAAAAATTTTTTTTAAGAATTTATTTATTTATTTGACAGGAAGAGACACAACGAGAGAGGGAACACAAGCAGGGGTAGTGAGAGAGGGAGAAGCAGGCTTCCCACTGAGCAGGGAACCCAAGGCAGGGCTCAATCCCAGGACGCTGGGATCATGACCTGAGCTGAAGGCAGACAGCCAACAACTGAGCCACCCAGGTGCCCTAGAAATTTTTTTTTAAAGGTAGATTTTTTTCATGAGATGACTTATGAAATCAAAGGGACTCAAAACACTGTCTTCAGGAACCCACTCTGTGATTCCAGTCAACTGATTAACAAATGTTAAAGTGCCTACTAAGTATCAACCTTGGGAATAGCAAAGCAAACAGTTAAAACAGATTCAAAAGAACAATGAAAACCCTCAACCTTCCTGTATCTTGTTAAATTTAAGAACAACAACAACAACAACAACAACAAAAAGAACACTAACAATTAAAGCACTTAATTACATTTCTTAAAAGGCAGTTCAGACTACCAGACAATTCTACCCACCTAGGGATATGGGACACTGGGAAAGGGATTGTTCCTCTAATTCTCACAACTTAAGGGAAAAGTGAGAAGTAATCTGAGTGGTGAGCGCTGATATTCACAGGACCACTGCTTAAAAAACGGGGCAACTCTCCCTCCTGGGGCGCCTAGGTAGCTCAATCAGTTCAGCATCTGACTCCTGATTTCAGCTCAGATCATGATCATGGCGTCATGAGACTGAGACTTGCATGGGGCTCTGTGCTGAGCGTGGAGTCTGCTTGGGATTCTCTCTCTCCCTCTTCCTCTCCCCTTGCCCCAGTCGCTTGCATGTGCGTGCTCTCTCTCTTTCTCTCTGAAACAAACAAACAATAACAATAAAAACAAAAAACCAAAAAGCCACCTATCCCTCCGCACCTATTTCTCTCCTTCTCTGCCTACACCTGGATGGATGATTTCAATTCCAACTGGGAAAGAGAAGATAATCTTGAGAATCACTGGCTGCCACTTAAATTTGAAACTATTTGGCATCTTGATTTCAGTTGATTCAAACAAGTAAGGAAGAGTGGTGAGTGATTAGCACCCTGTTACCTCGAGCAATGATATAAATGACTTCTGAACATGGGGTCACTCAGAACCTTCCTACATTCCAAATTCTCTCTACCCAACTCTTCATGTCTGAGTGCTACTCTAAATGCACCCACCACCAGAGTCCAGACTTAAAAGAATCTCTAAGCTTCCAGTACAGCTTTTATGGTCTTGACTCTAACCTGGTGGTTAATGGCCTCAGGCAGTGAAAGGAAAGGACCCCAACTCAGGGAGAAAGCTTGAGGCTAGAGCATGTTTGACAATGAAACAGAATTCAAGAGTTAAACACGATATTCAGAGTACTACTCCAAGACTCAGAATAATAAAGTTTAACTTACAGTCCTTTCACTGACACACAGATTCTCCATGCCTCAACTTCTACATCTTTAAAATGGGCTGCACTTTGTTTTCCGCAATGAATCTTTTCTTTCTTCTCATTTATTTACATATATTGTTAGATGAAGAGCGTGGAGGAATGAGTTAATAGTGAAACATGCTGTAGACATAGGGAGCATTCTGTGCATAACCTGAAAATATTTTAAAGTCTAGTAAGACTGAATCATAAAGTAAAAGGGACAGAAACAGTGAGAAAAGGCTAGGTCTGGTCATGAATGGCTTTGTAAGCAATGCCAAGGAAATTGAATTGGATCCTAGAGTCAGTGAGAAACCACTGGAGAGTTCCAAGCAGCACAGTAACTGAGATTAGATCTGCATTTGATGGGTGTCTGGCTGGTTCAGTTGATAGAGCATGGGATTTTTATCTCAGGGTTGTGAGTTCAAGGCCATGATGGATGTAGAGATTACTTAAAAATAAAATCTTGCGGTACCTGGGTGGCTCAGTGGGTTAAGCCTCTGCCTTCAGCTCAGGTCATGGTCTCAGGGTCCTGGGATCGAGCCTGGCATGGGGCTCTCTGCTCGGTAGGGAGCCTGCTTCTCTCTCTCTTTCTGCCTGCCTCTCTGCCTACTTGTGATTTCTCTCTGTCCAATAAACAAATAAAATCCTTAAATAAATAAATAAAATAAAATCTTGGGACACCTGGGTGGCTCAGTCAGTTAAGCATCTGCCTTTGGCTCAGGTCATGGTCAGGGAGTCCTGGGGTCAAGTCCCGTGGAGGGCTCCCTGCTCAGAGGGGAGTGTGCTTCTCCTTCTCCCTCTGCCCCTCCTTTCCACTCATGGTCATTCTCTCTCTCTCTCAAATGAATAAATAAAAGTTTTTTAAAAATAAAAAAATAGGGGCGCCTGGGTGGCTCAGTGAGTTAAAGCCTCTGCCTTCAGCTCAGGTCATGATCCCAGAGTCCTGGGATGGAGCCCCGCATCAGGCTCTCTGCTTGGCGGGGAACCTGCTTCCTCCTCTCTCTCTGCCTGCATCTTTGCCTACTTGTGATCTCTGTCTGTTAAATAAATAAATAAGATATTTAGAAAAAATAAAAATTAAAAATAAAGTCTTAACAATAACAACAAAATATCTGCATTTGAGGAAGACCACGGTGGCGATGACACAGAACAGAGGTCGTAGGGGGAAACAACAAGAGATGAATTAGGAGATTCTGACTTCAAGGCATTGATTGATGATGGCCTGGTCTAGGGTGGAGAGATTAGGAACAAGAAGTGAATATCCTCTCCTAAGAGACTTGGAAGGTCAACTGTGAAACCTACTGTCCCTTCTTCACTGACTTCTGTGCTGCTTTTTCTCATTCTGTAGGGAGAACTTCCTTGAGTCATCCAACATCTGTCCCTTCCAAGAAACAGCTGGCTAGCTGATCCAAGGGGAGACTGGCTCCTGGACCATAATCCCAATCCTGTAACCACAGAACTATGGGCTCCCCATCTCTAGCCGAAGCTTCCATGGTCCATGAGAAGCTAGGTCAGCAACTTTAACTAGAAGAATGCATTTTATATTAAAATTTAGTAGTTATGGCTCTGTTTGAAAATAGTGCTTCCACACTACAAGAGAGGGAAAGGAAGCTCATTTCATTCTTCAATAAATTCCAATACACTGTTTTTCATGAAGTGCCACAACTCATCTTGAAAAACTAGGAACTGACTTTCCAACTCACCAAAAAACCATCAGAACTAATAAATGAGTTCATCAGGGCTACAGGTAACAAGATCAATACGCAAATGAAGTAGCTGGACTCCCAGTTCAATCTCATCCCCCACCCTGAGTAGACAGGAGACCACACCAGCAGCAGGTGGTGTCCTGTAAGTGTGTAGAAGCCCAAAGGAAAGACTTGGGGAGGGGGCTCAAACAGCCACGATTACCGGAAGAGAAGCTGCAATACGGTAGACACGGCAGCTACAGCCGCGTGGGTCTAGCAGAGAGCCTTCCTCAGCACACAGCACCCGCTCTAGAAGAACCCACTTTCTCAAACAGTTGTGTCAGAAGCATATGCGTTGCTCCTTCCATCTTTTTGGAAAGATTAGGGATTTTTTTTTTTTTTTTTGAAGGAGGCAAGAAGTTGTAGTTTGAAAAAAAAAAAAAAAAATCCTCAGCAGAAACTGGAGATTTGGTTGTATGGGTTGTTTTTTCTTCCTGGATATAGTGAACCAGAAAAACTCTGAATCGGAAGACACAACACACAACTAAAGGCAAAAAGGAGTAAGTGGAAGCCTACACCTGTTCAGTCAGACTGCCATCCCTCTTCTCAGGTTTAACAGCCAAAAAATATTGACAGCTAGCCCTATACGCTCTAGTTAGGAGACTGGAAAATTCTTCTTTGAAGAAAGGACTTAAGATACTGATACTCAGTGATCTCTAACAAAACATCAGATCACCATGTGATGAATCTCAATAGTCAGTAAGCCCCAACCATGCACAGTAAGCTTCCAGTCAGGTTTTTTATGTCCTAATATTAAATGTGAACAACATAACAGAATAAAGTTAGAAGTTCAGAAGAAATGTCAAACAACTTATCATTTATATCCTCACAGAGAGGGGCCCCTGGGTGGCTCAACTGGTTAAGCACCTGCCTTCAGTTTAGGTCATATCTCAGACCCTGGGATGGAGCCCTGCTTTGGGCTCCCTGCTCAGAGGGGATCTCACTTCTCCCTCTGCCTCTACCCCTCCCCCAGCTTGTGCTTGCTCTCTCTCTCTCTGTCTTAAATAAATAAAATCTTTAAAAAATATGTATCCTTACAGAAAAAAGAGAAGATGTGCATTCTTAAAACAATAACAGGCTATTATAAGGGAAAAAATATTTAGAGTAACACTGTGCAATAGTACTTTCTGTGATGATGGAAATGCTTTATGTCTGACTGTGCAATACGGTAGCCACTAGCCCCATTTGATCATAAAGCACTTGAAATGCAGCAAACGCAACTAAGAACTGACTTTTAATTATATTTAATTTTAATTCAAACAGCCACATGTGACTAATGGCTACCATATCAAACAGCACAGGTTTGGAAAATCAAACACAACTCTCGGATATGTAAAATATGACAGCCAAACTGAAACTTCTAGTAGTTATATTAGAAGATGAAGTTGGCCAGGCACTGTCCTAAGTGCTTTGTAGCACATTAACTCATCCAAAACACCAAGACATAGAAAATAGCAAAGGTAAAAAAGGAAAATTAGATCAATCTAGAAAATCTGATATCCAAATAATAGGAGTTCCAGAAAAAAAAAGACTAAAGGAGGAAAAGAAATTATAAAGAACTAATTCAAGACAATTTGCCAATGAAGCATGTTTCCAAACCGAAAAGGCCCATTAAGGGTCAGCACAATGGATCTAAAAAGACCTACTCCAAACACATTTTTGTGAAATTTCAGGAATATCAGGACAAAGAAAAGATCCCAAAAACTTCCAGTGAGAAATAATAGTCTCGTATAAAGAATCACAAATCAGAAGGACATTGGATTTAGCAGTGATACTGGGGGCTAGAAAGCAATAAAGAGATGTCTTCAAAATTCTGAGGAAAGACCATTTCTAGCCTGTAATTTTAAAATATTCTGGTAAATAATCATGTAAGTGTAAAAATACAATAGAGGCACTTTCAGACATTCAGACTCTCAAAAACAAACTAACAAAGAACCTCCATGCGCCATGTCTCAAGGAGCTATGGAAGGAAGCATTCCATCAAAACAAGGGAATAAATCATCAAAGAGAAAGACAGAGAATCCAGGAAACAGGGCTTCCAATTCAGTAAAGGATAATGATCTCAAGAATAATAGTGAAGAAAGATAACCAGAAAAACAGCTGTGTCTCAGGCTTAGAGAGACAGCAGTCTCCGTTAGAATAGGACAGCAATACCAAGACAGATGTCTCCAAAAAGAAGAATTTGAGAGAATATCTGATGCATAGGAGCTAAATGAAATACTCACACTCATGTGAATTTGAAATGATTAGTGATCACTATACAGAGAACCAATTAAATAAAAAATAAGAAAACTATTGGGGTGCCTGGGTGGCTCAGTGGGTTAAGCCTCTGCCTTCAGCTCGGGTTATGGTCTCAGGGTATCTGGTATCGAGCCCTACATCAGGCTCTCTGCTCAGCAGGGAGCCTGCTTCCCCTTCTCTTTCTGCCTGCCTCTCTGCTTGTGATCTCTCCCTCTCTCTTTCTGTCAAAAAAATAAATAAAATCTTTTAAAAAGAAAAGAAAAGAAAATTATTAACTCTGGGGGAAACAAAAGTTGTATAGGGAAATAAATGAATTCATAACATATATAGTACACAGCTCAACTGTAAATAGGATTTATATTGCCATAATAATGTCAATGTTCAATGTTAATCTATTCCCTCCCCCCAAATTTTAAAACTAAACCATGAATATTGGAGGAGAGGAACTATGGGTGGTAAAGGAAATGAGTAAGAGGAATTAAGAAGTAAGAAAATCATTTAAAGAATTTAGGGTGATCACTGCTTGAGAATGACAGCAAGGGACTGCTCTTTTATAAAATAAGACTTGAAATTTTAACTTTGTATCACTTTGAAATTATATCTGTTTAATCTTAGAGGAGGTCCTAAATTATCTACAAGATTAATAGTCAATCCAGGGCAGAGAACGAACAAACTGTTTTTGCAGGAACTTCAAGGGAATTTATGACGTATGGATTTTTCAACACCAATTATTTGAATTATTTGAGGAGTTAGCATATAAAGAGCCTAGGTGAATTATATCCAGTAGGAAACATTAAATTATCCAGCCTAACTTTCAAAAACTGTGAGTATGAGTATAAATTCATTCAATCTTTGGCAGTACCTGCTAAAATTTAGATATACATATTGTTTGACTCAGTAATTCCAATTTTTAGGAATATTAGTGGAGGTGCAGAAGGCAATGAATGGTCTCAGATATATAGTTGTAAAGACAAAAAAAAAAAAAAAGGAACACATATTTCCATCAATAAGCAATGGCTAAAAAAATTATGATACATCAATACTATGAAATATATAGAGCTTAACAAAATAGGTAGACCTATGTGCAGTGGCCTAACAGAATCTTTAAGAATATACTGTTAAATGAAAAAGAAATCACAAAATAATACGTATAATATGAACCTATTTATGTTGAGGAAAAACAGGGACGTTATACTATATGTCTTTGCATAATTGCACCAAAAAATGCTGTACAGACACCTAACTCTTGAAAGTGTGGCTCCTTCATTCTACCAACTTGTAAAGAGAGCTCTCTCTTCCTATTCTATGCTATATACTCCACATCCAATGTCTCAATGAATCTTCATAAAAAGCACTGTAATATAATTTTGCCCAGTGAAAAACCTAGTCCGAAGTTGATGGTTATAGCCTAAAAGACAAGGTTTGCTTCAAATGAAAGTAAGGAGCTAACATTTGATACATTCATACTTGGGCAGTTAAGCACTTTACAACATGATTGATAAAATAAATATTTAGCATGTTACCAAATAATATTTTACAGAATAGTATTTGGATTGAAAAGGGTAGTTTGTTCACGTTCTCATGGCTAATAAAAGGCAGAGATGGAATTCAGAGCCTAGGTTTTCTTACTATGGCCTGTCGTGGGGATCTACATAATGAGAGGAATGCCTGCTGCAAGAAACTTGCCCTAAGTTGTTTGGAAAGAGCTTCCTATCTGCCACAACCTTTCCAGGCTAAGCAAACCTGCTGAGCCAAAACTGGACCCAACTCCTTACTCAGAACCCAAAGAAGCAACCTGACCATAATGTCACTTCTATTTCCCTCAGAATTGCAAAAACCTCTCTTATAGCTATGGCAAACATCACTAATGATCAGCACACTTCCCCACAGAGCTTGGATGAGGCCTCAGAATCCTTTACAAACTAGTACCCTAGGCAGCCACCACGAATGACTCCAAGGTATCAGGAGAGTTGAACAGAATTTGCCACCTTCCCATGTATCTCTGAACAGAGAAGCTAATTGTTTTTGAACAGAGATGTTCAGAGGAAGCTCAGGAAGAGAATAATCACATGAAATAATGTTCATGTTTAGAAAGGAGTGCTGGTATCAGTGCGTTAAGCCACTCTGCTCTCCGTCACTGACGAGATGACAAAGACATACTTTGTACCTATTTTCCATTCTCTTCACCTACAACCCAATCTCAGACCTCAACACCTAACTAACCTCAAGGTTCAGTAACATTTTTCCCCCTTCTGCACCTGTCGGTTTTCCTCCCATCCTTCCCTACAAAAAAAACCTCTCCTTCACCTACATAATAAAGATCTTTAGCTCTGTATTTAGGACCTTTCTTTTTCTTTCTTTCTTTTTTTTAAATCTATATTTTATTTTAGAGGGAGAGCAGATGCCATGCGACACAAGGGAGGGAGGCACTGAGGGAGAGAATCTTCAAGCAGACTCCCCGCTGAGGTTGGAGCCCAAGAAAGGCTCAATTCTGATGCATGAGATCACGACCTGATCCCAAACCAAGAGTCTGACGCTAAGCCAACTGAGCCACCCAGGCACCTCTAGAGCTTTCTTGATCAGGCTACTTTTCTAGTCTTATCTTTCATCTCTGCTCCACAAGTAACCCCACCTCCTTCCATTCCATTGCCTTTCTTTCCCTCTTCCCTCCCGCTCATCCCTGGGCTGCCATTACTAGGACCGGAAATACCTTCCTGATCAACTCAGGACCTCTAGTCCTTCTCTGCAGGCTGTCTGTCCGTCCCAGCCAACGATGCCTTCTCCATCCTCGGGCTTGCTCTCCACAGCATCAGCTGACATCTGGGACAGAAAATGAAACTTGCCTTTAGCTCTTCCCTCGAGTAGACTAAGCCTGATCCTCAGTAAAATGGGCATGAGGATAAACTTCCTTACCAACCGCCTATCTAGCAGCGGGCAATCTTCTCTAACAAATAAGAAGAAAGGAAAACAAAACTAAACGTGGGCCCTTGCTATTGGGCATCCTTACCTTATCCCTCGCCCCTGTCTCCCTCCTTCCAAGAGCAGGCCCCAGCCTGACTTGCTTTCCAGAGCCCAGAGCGCTGGTCTGAAGGATGGAGAGGTAGTCTCTGGCCTACCTTCCTCTCCTTTTCTCGAGTCCAGCAGCTGGGATGAGAGCCCCGGCGGCGGGCAGAGAAGGGGGCTTGCAGGGGTCGTGGCCGTACCTCCCGCGGTCGGATCCGCTGCTCCACAGACCTGGGTCACCACTGACATCTTCAGAGCCCGACCTGCGTGGAAGGCATCTCTAGTACTAACTCCTGCGCGTGCTGGGCAAGAGGGCGCCATGGCCAAGAGCAGCTTAGCTGGACGCCGCGGAGGCGTCACCTGCGGTCCAGCTGTCCGCCTTCCTGGTGGTTGTCCTGGCTGGCATCTCAAGCCAATGCACTTCCCCCACCTCCACCAGCCCCAGCGAGCACCGGGTGGGGTGAGCTCGCCTCTTGAGACGTGGGGCATTAGCGCTGGGGATGCGAAGCCCAGCTACTCCAGGTGCAGGAGCACAACCTCCTCCAGACACTCACCGCAGACTCCGCCCACTGAGAAGGGACACCACGTACACACTCCAGGCTCCAGCGGAGGCGCAGACTCCGGGATTTTTCCAACCCTTGGACCTCCTACCAAGTTCTCTGCAGGAACTTTCCCCTCCCTCACCAGCCTTGGTGCCACCCTGGTCCCCACCGCTTCTTGGTTTCAGGCTTTGCATCTGATTCCCTCTCTGGCTCAAAGGAAATGGTTGCAAAGTACCACTTGGACCCCATCTTGAAATCAGGGCCACCACCAGTCACGTCCCCTTGGTCCTAAGATCTGTTGATTTTTAGCTCAGAAAATGCCTTGAACCCATCCCCTCTCCTCCATTTCTGCTGCTTCGGCACCAGCGGATGGCACCCCCACCACCACTGTTACGCTGTCTTGTCCCTATTGGAGTGAACTCACCAACTGTTCTCTGCCCCGGAATCCTCCAGCTCCGAGCTCTGTTTCCACTCTACCTCCTGCAGGCCCTTCTCCTACTGCCAAAAGATCTTTCAGAATCCAGATCTGCAACGATTTCATAATCTCCTTGGAAGAATCTTTCAGTGACTCCCCACTACCTTAATGGTAAGTCACAAATGTCGTGAATATGAGACTCTGGAGCCTGCCTGCATTCCTGCCTCTTCCCCCACGATTTGCGATCATTCTATGCTCTAGGTCCTCAATGCTTCCTCTCCATTTCTGTCACTCTCCAAGCTCTATCCCATAACATCTGATGCAAGCTGGGCTCCCCAAGAAGCAGAGAGATTAGTGTGTAAAACATATATTAGCCAGCGCTCCAAGCTCAACAAGTATGAAAGGGAAAAGTAAGAAGCAGAACTGGGCAGAAGAAGTCTAGCAGCACTGGAGTCTTGAGAGAACCTCAGTCAACAATTCATGGAGTTCGGAAGATGGGGTGGTCCTTCAAATCTACCCAGAGCTGGGGGAGAGCACCATGCTTCTCCCCCTGTCTCTCAGTGGGGAGAGATCCTTGGCAAGGTGGCTCTGTCAGCTAAGCTAATTCCCGAAGGAAGTCGACAGCTAAGAGCTGCCTGCCACATCATTAAAATAACAATTTATCATTTATGGTAAAAATGGTGTGCTTACTGATGACCCTGGTATCCAGTCCAAAGACAGGGAGAGTAAATTCCACTACGACTGGCTCCACCACAATTCAAGTACTTCCCCATGGCCACCGTGACATAGCCGTAAAATAAAGAGCTAGTATTTGAATGTTGATATTAGGTTGTACCAGACGCTTCACATATCTTATCTAATTACTCATGAAAATTCTGTAAGACACCAAGGAATGGGCGCGCGTGCGCGCGTGTGTGTGTGTGTGTGTGTGTGTGTGTTGGTGTCTGTGTTTCTCTGTGGTGTTGTTATTTTTAAGAATGGATACAACATTGTCATGTGAAGCCCACATTTATTTTCTGTTTTCAAGGGAAGAAGATAAGCAAACGTGTTTCTGAATAGAAAATAAGTTTCAAGCATAAAGCAGAGAACACAGAAGTAATTTTTCAGCTTCCATGTCCATTTCATGCCCCTGGTGACCTTGCTCCTTTCCATTGCTCTACCCTCTTTCCAACAGAATCCTCATTCCCAATCCAGGAAGGTAGAGGGCTATCAGCAAATCTGGAGGGCGCTCCTCTTCCCCTCCCCGAACTCCCAGGTCCGAAGGAGAGCAGCATGTCCACCGAGATGGTCTCAATTGAGTTTATAAAAAAGCCATCCCTGAGATCTGAGAAACCACCAAACTCTATCCCTCTTTCCTCCCCTGCTCCATAAAAATGAAACCTATTCCAGTAAAAAGACTTTGAAATGTAAAGGCTTCCTGATGCAGAAATGGTGTTAAATTACGGTGGTATGATGTGATCCAAGAAACCCTAAACTGTGTCAGAAAATGTGGATTAATCTGTTAAGCAAACATTCATTGTATTCCCACCAAACGCCAGGCCCTGGGCCAGATGCTAGAAGTTGCCGTGTTTTCAGAGTTTGCCGTTTCGTACAGTTCTCAAATGTTCGAACTCTGAAAAGATAAAAAAACCTCTGAAACTCTGATAAGAATCACTTGAGAAACTTACTAATAATATACATTCCTGACCCCATCCCCAAAGTTTCTGATTCATGGGGAGGGAACCCAAGTTTAGGAATCTACATTTTAACCAGTGTCCAGGAGATTCAGAGGGAGGTGGTCTTCCCTTGTTGCTTGAGAAACCCTGACTTACTTAACACATTTTAAGTTCTGATCAAATGTTTGACCTACGTCACTTTAACTCAGAATTACAGGAGATTGGAAGAAATACATGATTTCTAATTCTTTCAAGAAGACTTAGAAAGACTTCCTGGAAAGGTTTTCTGTGCAATAACAGCCCAATGATAGGACATCATTTCTTTTCAAACAGGAGACACATCACACGATGATGTGAAACAATTCAAGAAGTGTGTGTGTGTGTGTGTGTGTGTCTGTGTGTCTGTGTCTGTAAAGATTCATCAACTGTACCCTTAAGCTTTGTGTACCTTACCATTGAGATGTTTACTGTATGACTAGTAGATCTCAATTTAAAGAAATTGCTTTACGGAGGTAGGAGGAGGTAGAGATGGTAAAGGTAGAAATGGGTTTAAAGATGTCACTGTAGAGAGGAGGGGAAGGAGCTGGAGACAGACTGGCATGAAAGAACACAGGAAGAAGAGGAAAATTTAAACCTCTCGATGAAGGCACCAAGTAAATCCTTAGCAGCTGGTGTGGCAAAGAGAAGGCTAGAAATAGGAGTCTGCAGACGCGGGTGTAAACAGGCTGAAGAGTTCAGGTACCAGCGCTTTGGGCACAAGAGGAAGGAATGAAGGAAGGAAAGAAGGGAAGAGAAGGACAAATGGAGGAAGGGAAGGAGACAGCCAGGAGATGGAGGGAGCGGGAAGGAAAGAAAGAGAAAAACAAACCAACGGGAAAAAGAGGGCCCTGGCCTTAGGGCCAGCTTTCAGCCTTGTAGTTCTGACTAGCTCCGTTGTCTTCAGCAAGTCACTTGCCTGCTCCAAGCCTGATGTGGCTCTTTAAAATGAGGGCTGGCCCTACCAATGTAAGGGGTCAGAGAGATGGGATATGTGAAAGGCTATTTGTAAACTCTAAAGGGCTGTTAAATGCTATTTATTATGAAGACACTGTGCTCTGGGGTAGGCCAGCTGCTGGTGTACATGTGAGCATGCGTCCCAGTTCCACGCCCCATGTGACTCTCTGGATCTTCCCCACACCTGTCCACCAAAGTCACTGGAGTTTGGTGAGAGGTTTTCTTTCTTTTCGGCTCTGAGCAGACTTGGAGGCTGCTTTGTGCAGGCCTCGCATGAGATGCCTTTCAGCACCCCCCCCCCAACCTCCAGCTGTTCTCCTTGACCTCCAGGAGCCCCTTCCACCTTCTTGCAGGCAGAGCCAGCTGTTGTCACAGAGGCCACCTGCCTCCTCCCTGGCCTCTGAGTCGCTAGTTAGAGGCTAGAGGCCTCCCCAGAGGCCTCCTGGGACCCAGGCGGCTTGCTGGAGGCCCTTGTGGGAGGAGGGGAAACAAGACAGACACTAAAATTAAATGAATTGTCTATAAACGTTTTTTAATTAAAATTGTGATTCATGTTCTATGCAGAAGAGTCTCGTTAAGAACAATTGCACTCCCTGAGTGGCAGGAGAAGAGCGCAGAAGCTCTTCCCAAAGCCAGGGAAGGGAGGTGAGAGCAGAGAAATGGGGTAAGTGGCTCTTCTCCCTTTTAGGGATAAGCAAGCAGCAAGAGGAAGGAGGGAAAGCAGCTAAGGGATCTGCTTGATGACTCCCCAGGCTGAGGCTCCTCGGGGAGGGGGCTAAGCTTGTTGGGGAACCTTAAGCTAGGATTTTGTGTTTTCTTTTGTTCCATAAAATTATGCCACCTTCTCACTCCCTACTCCCCCTTCTCTGGCCCCAGGCCACCAGCCAGGAAACCGCCACAGAGCCACCCACGCCTTGGCCTTGGGGCCACCCGGGCAGGCAGAGGAATCAGAGGGAGAGAGAGAGAGAGAGAGAGAGAATGAATATGAGAGAGAAGCAGAGAGACAGACTGACTGCGGAGAAGTAATGGAAGAGAGGAGAGATTAGGGGATAGAGACCCAGAGCACCAGCGGGGAGAGATCCTTAGAAGGGTAAAAGACGGGAAGCAGCTTCCCAGCGAAAGAAAGTGAGCCGAGGAGAAGGACAGGGAGGGGAGGAGCCCCGAGGTTCCAAGCTAAGGGGTGTGTAGCGACTTTGAAAAACAAAAGTGAGTTGTCTGGGGGTACTGTGGCTGCTCCAAGCCGAACACCAGGCTCCCAAACAAGGCCCCAAACCACTCAGAGACCCAACCCACGCTGAGCGCAGGAACTCAGCCTCCCACACTTTGCCGCCTCATTTCCAATGCTTCAAACTTGTGGTTCAGGCACCGTACCCTCGTGAGGGTTAGCTGGGGGGCTGACCTGTGCGGATGTCCCAAGGCAACTCTCCCCACCCCCCCCCCAACCACAACACTCAGGTATGCGGGTGCCCAGAAGAGGGAGCTGGGACCACTATGCCTGCGGCCCTCGGGGCTGCTGGCTTTAGGGGAGTGTCTAGGAGCAACCCCCCAGCCTTCCTAGCTTTCCCTGCAACATCTACATTGTCACCACCGCATACAGACTGAAGCGGGGAGGGAGGAGATGTCCGCACAGGAATAAATATCTAGTCCACTCTCCTGCTCCCTCAAGTTTCTCTTTGAAGGCAGAGAGACTTAACTCTAAATGAGAGGAAAGGAACATCTTGCCTGTTCCTGGCCCTATGATTGCACCAATCCAAAATACTGCTGCTGGGCAAGGACCTGTGGTTGGAAAACTTCAGTAACTGGGAATGTTAGGAGGTAGGAACTTGAGGGTGTCCCGAAACAAGTTCCTAAATAAACCAAGAAACACAAAGTGGGAGATCCAGGGGGGAGGGCCTGACTGGGATAGAGAGCCAGAGAGGGAGACAGACTCAAAGAAGTGAAAAGAACGTTGTAGCCAGATGACTGACTCTTGGGACCAAGGGCCACCCCAAACCTCTTCCCAGGAGCTCAGGGTACCATCGGCTGGGCCCCGCGGGCCCCGCGGGCTCTGGGGCCACCACGCTATGCCCCAGGAGTCCCAACGCCGAGACTCATCATTGGCTGAGTCTTTCTTCCTTTTCTTCTTCTTCTTCCTTTTTGTTTTTTTGTTTTGTTTTGTTTTGTTTTTTTAATCCTTTAAACACAAGACAAAAATGCACCTCATTTATCATCTTAGATATATATATTTCACTCTCACCACATAAATACAAAACATCCAAATATCCAAAACATTCAGAACAGAGTTAGTAGCCAGAATTCAGCGACACCTACCCGCGTTTGAATCGTTCATTATTTTCTTCACTATTTCCTAAAAGAAAAGAAAAAAGGAAAAAAAAAAAAAAGCTTCCGACGTAAATAATTTACAATAAAATTACTATTTTAAAAATGCTCTGCGCTCGCTTCGGATGAAGGAATTACATTCTAGACACTGCGGCACCTCGCCGGCTAGGTCTGTGGTTTTGGTTAAAATGCACGTAGCCGTGGCTGCGGGGACAGTGGTTGTTGCTCAGGTAAGGGATGAGGCTGTGACAGTGTCGCCGTCCGGGTTTCTGACTTGGGACCGCGGAAACCCTGGGGTTTTTGAGGGGTGGCATGTAGGGAAGGATGCCTTCCCTGTTCACGCAGGGAGCTGATGTGAATACAGAGACCACCGCGCAGGAGGCCGGGCAGCGCTGCGGGCTGGGGCTCGGTCCCTGTCACCGGGTCCTCGAAGAAATCCGGGCGTTTCCAGTGTTCTGGAAGGGTTCGGTGAATCCGGGAGTGGGGAAGAGGAGGCAAAGGGCACGGATTCGTTTCCAAACCCAGCGATTCTGCCCAGAAGCCACGGGTCAAGGAGCTTGGTGGGGAGAAGCTTCCGCAGGCAGCCGCCCTGCTCTCTCTCCCTGAGGAGACTGAAGCTGTCGGCCACGGCCCTGGAACAGCCTCGGAGAAAAGATTCTGAATTTTCTTTCTTTCGCGGCGTTGGTTTTTTTCTTTCTTTCTCTTTTTCCTTTTAAATTCCTGTTTAAAGTCATAACACCCGGAACTGGAATTTTGCTTGAGCCTGTGGAGCAATCCCTATCCTGAATTCTCTTAAACCTTCCAAACTCGCTTGTTGAGAGTATTTAAAAACTGGTTTCACTTCATCTGGTTTTACGTGGTAGTTACGACTCTTGCTTTATTGCTGATTAGATCAAATGTTTTACCACCGTTGTCTACCTCGATGTTTGGTGGATCTCCTGGGGTCGGGGGCGGTAGTGATTGTTGTTTCTCTAAAAGGGGGAAAAAATCGGCAGGAGTTGTCCAGCCAGAAAGCTGCGTGTGCACCGGCTCTTCCAAGCAGTCCAAAAAGTGGGGCCCAGGGGCTCCCCGAAGCCCTGGTTTCTCTTGAGAGAGGAAGGAGCGTCTTCCTTTTTGGTCTAACGAAACCCACCAGCCTTTTCAGCCCCTGGGGTCTGCGTGCAGCTTTGCTCTTTCAATATTTGTAAGAATCATCAAAGGCAGCAGCGGCCCGATCTAGAGCAGGGGTCCCGGGCTTTGACTTAGAACCAGTCTTTGCCCTCCAGGGCCAGGCATCGGTTGGGACATCAGGTGGCTAATTCGGTTATTTCCCCCAATTCTTTGGATTCTCCTGGATTCAGAAGGAAGTTGGGGCGGGGCTGGGGGGCACGGTGGAAAGGTAGAAAAAAGTAGCCCAAAATATGATTGGTGGCAGAGACTAGTGGGGAAGGAGAACTGTCAGAGGCCTCGTGGGGGCCGGAAGCCCAGCACAGGAGCCTCGGGCGCCGAATACGCGAGTCCATAAATATCACCACAATAGATACTATAAATATAAATACAGGCAAACACTTAAAATCAGTCCAGAGCTTTTTTCTCGGCCCCTTCTTTATTGTTGGTCCTGGAGTAAGGCTCGAAGGCCGAGGAGCTCAGGTACCGGGCGGAGAGTTCTTGCAAATTTCCGGCCAGCGAACCGGCCATTGTCAACGGGGCGGAGGAGAGGCGGCTGGCGACCGAGCCGAGCAGCGAGGGTACCGGTAGGCTGAAGAGGCCGTGGCCGGCAGCCGGCGCGCCCGCATGCAGTCCGCCTGGCCCAGCGGGCCCGGGGCCCGGAGCGCCGCCCACGGCCGGGGGGTGCGGGGACGCGGCGCCGGTGGGACCCGGGGCGGCTGCCGCGGCGGCGGCGGCCGAACCGGCAGCGGCTCCGGCGCCCAGGGCAGGCAGGCTGGGCCCGCGGAGCGCCGAGCCGAGCGCGCCGGTGGCGCAAGGCGGCAGCAGCGCGGGCAGGCCGGGCGGCGACAGCAGGCGGCCCTGCTCCAGCAGCCGCAGCACGCTGCACGTGGCCGCCGTCTCCGACACCACCGAGCGCAGCTCCGAGTCCTTGCCCTGATCCTTCTTCTGCTTCGTGCGCCGGTTCTGGAACCAGACTTTCACCTGGACGCAGGGGCGCAGGGAGGGTTGGAAAGAGAAGCGGGAGAGAGGGCCGTCAAGGAAGAGCCGGCTCCCAGGGCTCCCAGCCCAGCCGCAGCCCCAGTCCGGCTCCACCCGGCAGCAGGAGAGGGGCTAGCCCGGGAGCTACGTGGGCCACCTAGAGTTGGACCCCGCTCCGCAAGGCTGCGATTCCGGCTCATGGAAGCAGGCCCAGGCTGTGGGGGCTCAGAACTAGCAATAAAGAGGTCCACAACCCTAACTGGAAGGAAGACCAGAAGGGACTTCACGGGGCTCCCTCACGGCCTGCAGCCCGACACGGACCATCCTGGCTTGTGAGCTCACGTTTCCTTCAGGCAGAGCGGTAAGACCTGAAGGCTGCCCTGTAGGAAGTGGGAGTGGGCGGGCGGGAGTGTTGCTCTACCTTTCTGGACCCAGGCCCATTGCCCAGCCAACAAGCTCGGCCGTAGCCTCTGCGGAATTAGTCCTGTCCAAGATTTCCAGAAGCTGTTCCTGGCTTATGAGGGTCACACTTGACCATCAACTAGCAGCAAGCAGGCAAGGTGGCTGGCTGTAGAAGGAGTAATTTGTGCAGGATGGACTAGGGGCCAAGCTTTCTCCATCTTCTCTCTCTGACAGCTGGGTTGGAGGTTCTGAGTGATATTCTTAATTTATCACTCCCGTGCTCTCCATCATGAACTTTGGAATCATGGGAAGACGTCCAGAGGCTGGGGTGAACTAAACCCTCTCTACCAGCCTCCCTCCCACTTCCTCCTCTCCTTTTGCCCCCTCTCCAGGCCTCGCTGGGGCCCAGAATGGAGATTAGCAGCTATATGGAAAGGTCTAGATTTTGTAAAGCAAGAGGGGTGGTAGTAGAGAAAATAGGAAAAAGCTATTGTGCCAACTCATACTCAAAAAGAACATCCAATAGGATCTGTCTTCAGTTCTCGGCTTTCTGCCCACTTCCCAGACCTATATGCTCCCTACCTGCTTCAGGGCTGGACGCAGGGAAGGAGACAAGCCCTTAGAAAGACGTCTGCCTTACCTAGGCCAAGTTGGTGCCATGCCCTCACTAGGCCCAAAAGGGCCTCCACAAGGCAAATCTATCAGGCCCTGAAAAGCCTGGGCCCAGAGTCTACTGTGGCTGACTCCAGTAACAACATGTGGATTTCATGTAAAGGAAAAGACCTAAAGCACAGTTGACAGTGCTGGCTCCCAGGGCCCCCGATCTGCCTCTGATCCCACACTTCACATATCATCAGCACCGAAGACAGGGCCTGGTAAGTGCCCAGTGGGTGCCCACGGCCAGAATGGTTCTGGGTCCAGCTTAGAGCCAGGGGAAGCCTTAAGAGGCAGGGTAGCCAGGCCTGAGAAGGCAAATCTCAGGTTTGTGCACCTTTCCAATCTAGTTGTTACCCTCTGCACCCAGGTGGCTTTGGCTCCAGTCCCATTCTTGCAGAACAGGCCTGGGTGTTGTATTACAAGGCTGGGGTCCCCAAAGGAGGTGATGCCTGGAAATCTGGCCAAAATGGGGTGACCAAGACAGGGGCAAACACTGGCTCCTTGTAGAGCAGGGAATTCTCAAGACTGTGATCCAAAGAAGAATTCCAAAGGACAGAATTTGGGGCCTTCTGGGCTAAGCCAAGGTGGGCAGAGTACAGACCCTTCCAGATTTGGGGACATAGAGGGAAAGGAATGGTTTAAGGAAGGGGAGAAGTCGTGGGTCTATCACCCCAACCTCCCTGTCTCCTCCACCTCCCCTGGGAGTCTCATCCAGAGTCAGGCTAAATACTGGGGAGAGGGTGCTAGAGTTTGGGGGTGGGGGGGGCAGGCTTGTGCAGAGCTGTGCAGGCCTGGCCACCTGGTACCTGGGTCTCGGAGAGGTTAAGCTGCCTGGCGAGCTCGGTTCTCTCTCGGCCCACCACGTACTGGCAGCGCTGAAACTCCATCTCCAGCCGGTAGAGCTGCTCCGCAGTGAAGGATGTGCGTGTCCTCTTGGGCCGGTCCAGGTCCAGGCCCTTGGGCAGGATGATCTCTCGGATGGAGCCCTTGGCATCTGAGGAAGGGGAGATGTCAGTAGCCAGAACCCTCCCGTCTCCCTCCACCTCCCTGGCCAGAGCCTGCTGGAGGACAGGGTGCCTGCTGCCTGCAGTCCGGGTGGGCATGGGGGTGGGGGGAGCAGGGAGGGAAGCTTCGGCCATACCCGGGGACCAAAGACACGGTGTGTTTGGTGGAGCGAGGGGGTTTAACTCCACATCGCTGACGGAAGAGGGAACCAGACTTGGCCTTTTAGAGCCCTTTGGACATGGGAGGGGGGAAAAATCCAAATCGGCTGATGTTCCTTCCGGCCTGGGAGTCTCGCCTGCGCGGTTTGCGTCCCCTATAGCCTGAAGGTCTCCCAGCTGACCAGGCTGGGTCGCGTCGGCCCCAGCTCTGGACGCCTTGAGCAGACCCCGCTCCCGCGGTCTCAACGCCCCACCCCAGGGTCTCCTTCTCTCCCGAGCCCGGTCGGCGGAAGGAGGAGCGACGTTCTGGGGGCCGGCGGGGCCTGGCGATCTGCTAGCGTGGGTGGCGCCGGGCCGGGGCCGGGCCTCGTGACAGCCACCGCCAGAGCCCAGCGCACAACGCGCAGCCCTGCGGGACCGAGCCGAGCACCAAGGCGACATCCGCGGCTCGTCAAAGCAGCCCAGCCTCTTCTGCCGGCGGCAGCTGCCAGTCCCTAGCGCGGCGCCCGGGCCCTCGGCCCAGCGCGCCAAATGGCCTGGCCGTAGCCGGCGATCGGCTCCTGTTCTCCGGTACCCGCACTCCCCTTGGGTGCACTCAGTCGGCCAGGGCGCCGGAGCTCGAAGGCAGGCTCCCGGCAAGTCCTCTAGCTCGCCCAGCGCGCGCTCGTCCTCCATAGTGTCCTGCTCCTTCTCCCAGTCAGAGGCCGCAGCCTGCAGCCTGGGCCGGCCTGCGCGGCCCCTAGGCTTCCCTTCAGCCCTTTTGGGGGGGCCCCTCGGGGCTTGGAGGGTCAAGGCTCCTGGAGAGTGCGCGCCCCAGGTGCGAGTGCCCAGCGGCCGGCCAGACCCGGGGGCGGGGGTGGGGAATGGCCAGTAACTTTCTCGGAAGTCCCAGCCCGCACCTCCTCCCTGCGGGCCTGGTTCTGGGGCGCCGCGCTGCTAGGGCCCCCGAGTCCTCCCCCAAAGAACGCGCCCTGCAGCCCTACCCCATCCCTACCTCGGACCAGGATCCGGCGGCAATAATCCGGGTCAGCGGCCGAATTGGATTTACTTTTGTTACAATCGTCCGCGGCACCCGACGCGGAGAAGGCGCCCTGCGGCTCCTTGAGGAAGGCGGCGGAGAGGTTCCCGTCCGCACCCTTGCTCTCCCGGCTCTCCTTGTGCGCGTTCTTCGAGACCCGGGCAGCCTCTGCGTCCGAGTGGCACCGAACGTCCATTTTGTCTGGTTTCCCGAACATAGGAGGGGGGGGGAGAAAAGAAAGAAAAGAAAAGAAAGGGGAAAAAAGAAAGAAAGAAAATAAAAAGAAAAAAGGGGGGGAAAAAGGAAAAAAAAAAAAAAGAGGCACTGCGGGGACAAAACCCTACAATGGAGCTCCTGAGCCCTGCCCAGAGAGAGGAAAGCGGCAAGAATGAATGTCCCCGCGGGGCGGCTGCGGCGACCGCGGGCGGGTCAGCGGCGACCGGCGAGTGGCGCGCTCTCCGAGAGGCGGCGGGTCTGATCCAGGATCCCGATGGAGCCGCGGCGAGGCCGCCTCGTCAGCGTCCGCGTTCTCTGAGCACGTCCAGTGTCCCCAGCCTGGCGATCAGGTAGCAAGCAGACCAACTCCGAAATGCTGCGGCTCCCGCCTGTTACTGACACGGCGAGTTGTAGTTGTCCGACACCCGCGGGGACGTACACTCGCTGTTGCAATTGATTACGGGTAATTTCGCAGCCCCCACGTTTCGGTTACCTCATGAATACACTAAATTGTTTGGATAATATATCAGATCGTAATGGATGGTTTCTGTCCTTGTCCCCAATCAAGTAGGGGTTTAGCCAGTGAATAAACGGAAATGATTGGTCTTGCTTTCAGGAAACACACAATCAAAGACCCACACTTCCAGAAAAACTTTTGACAAGATTCATCCTGAATTGTTAGTACCATTAGCAGGCATTATTAACTTTCCCTTTGCCTTTGACCCTCCTGCTCACATACTGGCTAGAGGGGTTTTCTGCACACTCGACAGATAGAGCTGAATGAGGGGGGAGGGGGAGGGAAAAGAAACCAACAAAAAACGCTTACACACCCTGCAGCAGAAGAAAGCAGTTGCCTCTAGGGGGAAAAAGGGGGGGGGGTGGAGTAAAAGTTTTCCCAAAAAGTATCTCCCCCGAACTCTAAAAGCCAAGCTTTCGTCCCAAACAACTCCTTCTTAACACACCTCGACGCTGACAGCCATCTTAAACGGCCACCTCTCTTCATTTAGTTCCAGTTGGATTTTTTTCCTGCCTGCACCTCCAGCAGCCTGAGGCAGCCCATTCAAAGGGCAGCTTTGTACTCAGAGTCCAGCAGGAGAGAGAGGGGGAGAGGAGAGAGAGCCGAGAAAATCTCAACTGTGAGATCTGCTTCAAAAAAAAAAAAAAAGAAAGAAAGAAAAAGAGAAAAAAAAAAAAGAAAAAAAGTTTTCCCCTAGCTATTTCATTGTCTCTGCTACAATATCTTTGAGAAAAGCAACAGCCAGTAATCCAATAAGAGCATTGATTAGGCTACAATGATTCAATTCAAGCGCATGGCCCTGTGCAAGGAGCATGCTCTAGCCCTTCTCGTCACCTTGCCGGGGCAGAAGCCCTCTGCACGCCGCTCTCCCCATTCATTCCTTTATGGGAAATGCGGAGCAAAAGGAGTGAAAGATGGCAATTATCTAATTGGACTATTAACAAACAGTGCTCTGAGTGCGGCGGTCTGGCGTGGCTCCTGGGCGGGGGAAGGGCCGTGTTCCCTGCCCTCATTCACAAAGAGTGCAGGGGCCGGGGAGGAAAGAGGGTTTTTTAAAGGGAGTGGGATGGGGTGGGGGGAGCGGAGAGGTGGGAGGTTTGGCTGAGAATTTTTCCACACAATTCCCAGAATGGGGGCGGAGGCGGGCGGGGAAGAGGAGGGGGCTGGGGGCGGGGGTGCCGGCGAGCGGGTGGGAGAGAGGGAGGGCGAGGGGGTGCGAGCGTGTGTGGTGGGCTCCGAGGGGCTCCCGCCCGCTGCCAGGCGCGCTCCGCCCGCGCCGCGGTCCCGCCGCCCCGCCAGCACCCCCTCGACCCCGCGGAGTCGGCGAGCGGGAGGGGCCGCCGAGGCGGGGGCTTCGCGCTCTCCCCTCCCCCTGCCGCTCCCCACCCCCTCGGGCCCGTCCGGGAGCCCACGCTCTGTCCGGTTCCGGAGGCCGCCTCTGGCCGTGGAGGCAGACCTTGGGCTTTTGCTTTATTTGATTGGGGTGTGTGAGTGTGCGTGTCAGTGTGTGTGTGAGAGAGAGTGAGGGATTGTCCTGAGCCACTCTCCGCAGGGAGGCGGGTTTCCCGGGTCCCCGGCAGACGGGTGGCCTGTCCGTCCTCTCCGGCTGTCGCCAGCTGGGCCTCCGGGTGGACAGTGCCTTTGATTCCCCGCTCGGCCCAGCCGTTCGGTGGGCCTGGGAGGGAGTGGGCAGGGGGAAGTGTCCTCGTGGCCGTCCTGGTCTGAAGATGAAAGGTGGGATGGAGACAAAATATAGCAAACTTGCCAGTTACTTCCCGCCACGCGCAAACGCACAGGTTGGCGCCCCGAGGGCTCCACTCCTTTTGCGGGTAGAACGGTAGAAAGGCGCGGGCGCCGCCGGGGGCTGACTCCCATTGCGGCGGAGCCAGTGCAGGTCCCTGGGATTTGGGTCCTCTCGGAGGGGATCCGGGCCGCTGATGGGGCCCTCATTTCCCTGGAGAGCTGGGCCAGAGCCAATTCCCGGGGCCTCCTTAGGCGGCGAGATGATGGGGTCCCAAATGACTGGCCCATGGCCCTTCCCTGCCACCTGGCCAGGTGTGGGGCCACATCCGACTGCTGGCTCCTCCCCAGCCTCGCCGGGTCCCTTGCGCAGGAGGATTTACTCCCCCCCCCCCCCCCCCCCCCGCCCGGCCACCTACCTACCTACCTCAGGAGACCTGCTGCCTTGGAGAGTCCCGGACCCAAGCTTTGGCCCCAGTGGGGCCACCTGGGGGTAGCTCCCGGTCCCCGTCACATCCCGCTCAGCCGCCGCCTCCTTTCCGCCAAGGCTACCGAGGCCCTCCAAACCCACGCTGATACCTGCAGCGCCAGTCAAAGGCCCAGAAAAGAGTCGTTTAAAATAAAAATACCCAACCCACCACCTCTTCTTTTAGGTGGAGGATGGGAACCGGCCAGGGAGCGAACTGCAGCCCTTAGAAAAGAGTAGCGCTGTGGGCCATGGGAGCCCAGGGAGGTCCCGGAGTGTATCCCGCGTTAGAGGATTCGCCAAACTCTGGCCAAATCCCAAATCCCAAATTTGAAGTTGGGCCTCAGAGACACTTGCCTCTCCCCGCAGGGGAATAACAGTGGCATATTTTAAGTGGGAACTCTTTGTTGAGCACTTAGGGGTGTATAAACTAATTTTTTCAAGCCCTCTCCCCGTCAGCAAGGTTAGCAACCTCCCAGTTTTACAGATGAAAAGAAAAAACAAACCAACCCAGAGACTCAGAGAGGTTGGATAACTTGCCCCAGTCACCCAGTGGGCAAGTGCAGAATTAGGATTCAAAGATATTTATACTCTTTTAAAGCAAACCTCCAGGGCTTCGCCCTTTTATTCCCGCTTTGAGTTTTCCAGAATCTCTGTGTGATCATGACATGTATTCAAGATGCGGAGTGATTAATTACCTTAACGTTGATCCTGGGATCTTGATTGTTCAGTACAGGTTTTCATGGATTTTATCGAAACAACATGAAATACATGTGGAAACATGGACGTCTTGTTTGTGATATTTCTTTCTAGACATGAGCATTTCTCATGAGTCTATCACCCTCCTACCTCGATCTGTCTTGGAGTAAAATAGTTTTACTATTTTAAACAAAATAGTTTTCCTGAATCCAAACCTACTGGACTGAATGCCCTAGAGCCGTGCTGGGGAGTGTGCCTTTCTAGCTGCCTCCCTGGAGATCTTCCCGCAAGTTAAACTGAGAGAACTGTAGCTTTTATTTATTTATTTTTATTACGTTAGTCTCCATACGGTACTACATTAGTTTTTGATACAGTGTTCCGTGATTCATTATTTGCGTGTAACACCCAGTGTTCATTGCAATTCGTGCCCTCTTTAATACCCATCACTGGGCTAACCCATCCCCCCACCCCCTCCCCTCTGAAACCCTCAGTTTTTCCCCCCCACCCCCCGTAATCTCTCATGATTCATATTCCCCTCTGATTCCCCCCTCTTCATTTTTCTCTGTACCTTCTTCTTTTTTTTTTTTTTTAAGATTTTACTTATTTATTTGACAGAGATCACAAGCAGGCAGAGAGGCAGGCAGAGAGAGGGGGGGGGGAAGCAGGCTCCCTGCTGAGCAGAGAGCCCGATGCCGGCCTGGATCCCAGGACCCTGAGATCATGACCTGAGCGGAAGGCAGAGGCTGAACCCACTGAGCCACCCAGGCATCCCTTCTTTGTGCCTTTTGAAGTTGAGTAAATTTGGGGGACTCTGCTAAGTTTCATGAGAGCGAGGACCTCTTTCCACCCCCTGTGTGGAAATGCAAATGTTAATTGGAGAAGGGAAGAAATGGGAATACTATGTTGTTATGTTAAGATGCCCAGTTTCATTAAACAGTCTACTTGCCCAGAGTCTAGGGTTGTCAGGACCTTGGCCTGGATCCAGGATGGGAGCTAATACATATTGCCCTCGTCATCCGCAGCCTTACCTGCAAACCCTTTAACTAAGAGAGCTCATGGGCCCTAACTGCTCATGGCTTGGGGTTAGCAGCCCAAGGAGGGCTGTTCACCGATGCCTCTCTCCCTCACTCTCCTTTCTGAGCCCTTGAAGTAACCGAATTCAATAAAGGAACATTCAACCCATAACCTGGTTTTGCTTTTTGTTATGCATAGCACTTTTCCTGTGTGTGTGTGTGTGTGTGTGTGTGTGTGTGTGTGTGTGTGTGTGACTGGATTAAAATTCTGTGGGCATCCATCCAGAAAAACCATGACAGGTTTCTGAGAGGACACAGTGGAGGACGGAAGCCCTGGGATGAAAATTTCAGAGAAGCAGCTGCTGCTCCCAGAAACTAAAGCTGTGTGTCTCTGGTAAAAAAAAAAAAGGAGAGAACTCAATCAATTATTTGGATAATCTGAGATAAGCCGGTACCACAGAATACGTGAGGACACAGGACTGCTCCAGGTAAAAGTGGTTTATTCTCATGAGGACATTTGCCTCCCTCCCTAGTGCCCTTCCTACCCCCACATCACTGTCTGCAGGTGCAGACAGACCCAGAATAGAACTGGAGAGCTGGAAGGGTTTTTTAGAGATCATCTATTCCATAACCTTCATTTGACTTGACAGATGAGGAAAATGAGCCTGCAAAGACAAAGCAACTTGTTAAGGATTAGACAACTAGTGAGTGGGGGCATCTGCGTGACAATCCCGGTCTTCTGACTTTTTAAAGCTACACTCCCACCAGCACCCAGTCTTCCCAGAGCCTGAACAAGATGAATGCTGTCTCTGGGACTGGGTGAAATGATGCCATATAAATGAACTAAATCACAATCCGAGCCTGGAGGGTGCTTTTTTAATATGCCCAGCCTCTGCCCTGTCACCACGTTCAGAAAGCAGGATCAGAGATAGTACACATTGCTTTCCTTCTCCGGCTTCATTTTTTTTTTATTTCAGAAAGGTGTAGGAGGGGAAACCATGCTGACAGAAAATCTGAGATCTTCTTAGATTATGAGTGGTTTGGGGACAGCGTAACTTCATGCTTGAGACATCATTTTAAAAGCCACTGCATCAGAGAAGATGATGCAACCAGAAATTAAGTTTCTGGGACAATGAATCAGGGCACCTGATAATAATGACTAGTTAGAAACAAGAGTACGTAGTATCTATACAGATCTCGTCATCCCAACCAAAGTTGCAGGTGGTGATGGATCCAGTGTTATCTAATTGCCACTACCCCCATTTCACAGGAGGAGGTCAAGGCACTGGAGAAGCAAATGAATTAAAGACTGATGCTGAGACCTGGTGCAGCCACTCCGGAAAGCAGGATGGGGTCTCCTCAAAAAGTTAAAAACAGAACTACCTTATGGGCCAGCATTTGCACCACTAGCTACTTACCCTAAGAATCCAAAAATACCAGCTCAAAAGGATATATGTACTCTGGTGTGTATAGCAGCATTATCAACATTAGCCAAACTATGGAAACAGCCCAAATGTCCATTGACTGGTGAATGGATAAAGAAGATGTGGTATATCCCTGCAATGGAATATTACTCAGCCATCAAAAAGAATGAAATCTGGCCATTTGCAACAATGTGAATAGAGTTAGAGACTATAACCCTACTTGAAATTTGTCCATCAAAGAAAGACAAATACCATATGATTTCGCTCATATGTGGAATTTAAGAGACAAATGAGCAAAGGGGGAAAAGAGAGAGACAGGCAAACCAAGAAACAGATTCTTGACTATTGAGAACAAACTGATGGTTACCAGAGGGGAGGTGGGCAGGGAGGATGGGTGAAACAGGGATGGAGATTAAGGAGGACCGTTGTTGTGATGAGCACCAGGTGTACGGAAGTGTTGAATCACTATATTGTACATGTGAAACTAGCAATACACCGCTGACTAGAATTTCAATAAAAAACTTAAAAATTGGAAAAGAAAAAGAACTGATACTAAATATCCAAAATGGAAAATGTATCTATACATCTAGCTATTGCTTCCCCGTTTTAACTACAGACAGAGTGGAAACCAATGTGCAGAGAGCAAAGTTCTGGGTTACTTGGACCTCATTTCAAGCAAACAATGCCACTGGACTCCACTTCTCCAATTTCATTTTGTACCAAAAAACTAGTTTCTTCAGGTCCTTTACATATTTTGTACATAGAAGCAGCATACAATTTTTGAGCAGGAAGGGAGCTTAGAGGGAATTAACAAATAAGATCTTAGTTAAGCTGGGCTGTTCAATCCATACTTATACGTTCCTATCTCTGTTCTACACTTACTATGTGTGTGATGTTGGGCCGGTTACTTTGCTTCTCTGTGACCCAGTAGCCTATCTGCTAAATAAGGTAAGCCCTAGTATCTACAGGGTTATTATGTAACAAATGTTATATAATAGTAGGAAACTATTACATACTATTGTGCTGGAACACCTGGGCGGCTCAGGTCATGATCCCAGCACCCTAGGATCAAGCCCCACATCTATATAACAGTAACGAGCAAATACTACTTATTACAGACTTACTGACTGCTATTATCTCATTTAATTTTCATAACAACCCTATGCATACCTATTGTGTTGGATTATAAATGGCCGTAAATTGTCGCTTCTCCCTTCAAGAGATGGAGTCTATTTCCACTTTGCTGAATTTGGCTGTTTTTGTGACAGCTTTCTGTGATCAGTAGAATGATGCGGAAGTGACCTTGGGCCAGTTCTGGGACTAGGTCTTGAACAGCCCTGGTACCTTCTGTTCTTGCTTTCTTGGGACCCAGCTGCTATGTTATATGGAAATGAGTCTAGTCTGCTAGAGGGAGAGAGTCCGTCTAGAAAACTGAGATGCCCCAGATGATACTACTAACTTCCAGTCAGGGGAGCGAGGCTTTCTTAGAGGTTCCTGCCCACTTGAACTTCCAGCTGAATGCAACCCTATAAGGGATCCTGACAATATCATGTGAGGCAGGAATGAGCCAACCATTGTGAACCCTGCTCAAATGGCAGAATCTTGAAAAAATGTGTTTGTTGTTTTTCCTTTCTTCCTTCTTCCTCCCTCCTCCCTCCCTTTCTTTTTTGCTTGCTTTCGTAGGCTGCATGCCCACTTTGGGACTCGAACCCCCAATCCTGAGATCAAGAGTCGCATGCTCTACCGACTAAGCCAGCCAAACACCCTTAAGCTACTAAGCTTTGGGTGCATTTCTTATGAAGCAGTAAGTAACTGAAACACATAAGTAACATATTAGAGATGAGAAACCGAGGGTTGGAAAGGCTAAGGAACCTGTCCATGGTCTCACAGCTAGAGAATGGTACAGCCTGGATTCAAAGCCAGGACCATCCCATATCCAACTCCATGATCTTGACCAAGGAACTATATAGTGTTTCCTACAAAATAAACAAATTCTAAAGAATAACTCATCTGTTCATTTTTGTTCTTTCTCTATGTAGACATCACATGGGGTGGGGGAGGGAGGCTACATACGTGAAAGACATACCATGTCACCCCTTTTTTTTTAACATTTTATTTGTTTGTTTGTTTATTTATTTATTTTTGAGAGGAGGGAGAAGGAGATAATCTCAAGCAGACTACTTGCTGAGCACGGAGCCAGTTATGGAGCTGGTCATGGAGCTCGATCTCATGACCCTGAGATCATGACGTGAGTTGAAATCAAGAGTTGGATGCTTAATTAACTGACTAAGCCACCCAGGTGCCCAGTACATATCATGTCACTCTTAAAAAAAAAAAAAAATTATTTATTTATTTATTTGACAGAGAGAGAGAGAGAGAGACAGAGCACAAACAGGCAGAGAAACAGGCAGAGAGAGAAGGAAGCAGGCTCCCGCCAAGCAGAGAGCCAGATGCGGCGTTTGATCCCAGGACACTGAGATCATGACCTGAGCCGAAGGCAGAGGCCTCAACCCACTGAGCCACCCAGGCGCCCCTACCATGTCACTCTTACGACCAATAGAAAATAAAAGTGTTAGAACTGGAAATGGAACAAAGGTGGTCTTTGCCAAGATCCTCATCACTTTTAGAAAATCAAATGGGGTCGCCTCACTGGGATATCAGTACAGAGCCCTGAATTTCATTTTCTTTTTAAAAAACAGAAATGCAGGGGTGCCTGGGTGGCTCAGTCATTAAGCGTTAAAGGTCTGCCTTTGCCTCAGGTCTCTGATCCCAGGGTCCCTGCTCAATGGAGAGCCTGCTTCTCCCTCTCCCACGCCCCCTGCTTGTGTTCCCTCTCTCGCTATGTCTCTCTGTCAAATAAATAAATAAAATCTTTTTAAAACATTTTTTAAAAAACAAAGATGCAAATGAATATGTTCTGCTCTCACCTTTCGGAGATCAGAGCCACATTAATACTTAGGCTGGTGAATTTGGCTCTGAAATTCTCCAGGTAAAGCAATCTGAGAGAAGGAAAAGAAAGTTTGATTTCATTACATTTTCTGGGTCACAGAGAACTTTGAAGTTTTCCAGGAAAACTGGCTTATAAATTTGTATCTTTCTAATAGGAGTACCTTTGGATTTCAAGGCATCTTTAAACCCATCATTTTCTAAAGTTCCTTCTTGCCTGCAAAGCTGCTGGAGCCATTTATTCAACAAGCAGCTGGCACATATTCTGTGCTCGTCTTTAAGAATGCCTTGTATCAAAACCAGAAAGTGGTTTCGTTTCAATGCGTAGGAACATTTGCCCAGAAGTCACTTACCCTTTAAACCTCACCCCATCTAGAAGAAAGCCACAACTGAAAAAGGATGAAGACAAGGTTGTTGAGCACTTAAGATAATGTATCACAGGGTCTGTAAGTTACAACTGGGTTCTTTGCTCCTAGGAAACCTTCTCCATGCCTCATTCAAAGCCTATTTACTCTTATTTTCTATCTAATTCTAACAAGCCTAAGTCTCCAATTTCCTAGCTTGTGAAAGATTAGAGACATCAAATGGTAAAGTAAAGTACTGCTTGAGGCAGGAATCTTGGAGAAAGAGAGGAAACAAACCAAGCAAGTTTCACAATTTCACAATCTGGCGTGACTCTGCTTGGACACAAATACCTACAACCTCAAGGGCTCTTGAAGGCACGAAAACCATAGACTGCAACGTGAAATGGATAATCAAGGAAATGACCCTCAAAGATTGAATTGCATTTTTGTTTAGGAAGGCAGAAAAGTACATAACACCTCTGAGAACTATTTTAACACAAAATAAACTTAGAAAAATTACCCGTGTTAGACTTTATAATAAGGGAGAAGTCACTATAATTTTGAAAAGCAAAAACTATATCTACATAGAAGCAGTGCAAGTAACAAAGACCTCCATTTATTCACTATTTAAGGGTGGCTCAGTTGGTTAAGCATCTGCCTTCCGCTCTGGTCATGATCCCAGAGTCCTGGGAGGCAGCCCCAGTGTCAGGGGTCTCTGCTCGGCAGGGAATCCGCTGCTCCCTCTCCCTCTGCCTGCCGCTCTGCCTGTGTGCTCTCTCTGTCAAATAAATAAATAAAATCTTTCAAAAAAAGAAAAAAGAATTCATTAAAAAAATAAAAAAATAAAGGTGGCGAGGTGAGCTATTTAACCCAGGAATACAGAACCAAGCACGGGGTTATTCTTATCCCCAGATATTCTGTGTTAAATCCCTTGCAAAGCAGGCAGGGGGGGTCAAAGAATGCAGAACGATGAAATGACTCAACCAAGGTCACTCAACAAAAACCATTAGCCCAGGCAAATAAAGGGGACCAAGGGAAGGGAATGCCTTGGCCCCAGTGGGTGTCCATCAGCATTTGCAAAAAGAAAGAAAGGAACTAGGAAGCTTCTTAGCTATTTGTGAGAAATATTCATTCTCAGAGTTTGCCAAGATTCTCAGCTATAACAGAAGCAGAGTAACTGTGGCCACAGGGCCACTGATGGCTGTAAACTGGTCTTGGAACCCAACGTAACCCAAAAGAGGGGCAGAAACATGCTCTGTGAGGTGAGGCAGTTGTCAGAACTAAGAGGCACCCAAGGCAATGGAAGGGATGACATTGACCCTGGAGAGAGGTCGTAAGGTGTGTCAAGGAACTCCTAACACTACTGCTTAGGATTTCCATAGCACTTTCCCTCTTCAGAAGTGCTTTCCAAACATTAACTAATTAAACCAGCATGCCTTCTGGAAGGGAAAATTGAGCCTCTGCAGTCTGTTTGAATTATCTGAAAAAGCAAATAAAAGTAAGATAGAATGTTCATGAAGAGGAGTGCGCAGAACTGTAAACAGCTCTTGTGGGGGATTAAATACTGAAGTTTGGTGGGGGCGTTTGATATTCTCAGAAGCTGTTTTGGTAGCATGATGCCCCTCACCAGGACAGCGGCCTCAGAAGACACCACAAAGGATCTTTCCGCAAACAGCCTGGGAGCTTGTGGCTGGCTGTGGCCGCCTCCCCTTAAGGTTCTTAAGGTTCTTTGGGTGTGGAACTTGTCAGAACCCTGGAGGGATGGAAGGAGGAGCCTCCAAGCTCTGCCCCCCATCCCTACAGAAAGGGCCCTATAAAGAGGTGCAGGGAGCAGACACCCTCCCGGTTCCCAGCACCAGAGGCTGGGCTATATGGTGCTGCTGCCCGGGGACGCAAACACTTGAAAATACTCAGTTTGGAGACTCTACAGCACCTTTTCCGACTGCATTCTTTTTTTTTAAACATTTTATGTTTGAGTAATTTCTACCCCCAACATGGGGTTCAAACTCACAACCCTAAGATGGAGAATCACATGCTCTACCCTCCTCCGACTGAGCTAGCCACGTGCCCCTCCTACTGCATTCTTAACCTGGGGAAATTGTTTAACCCGTTCCTACGGTTTGGTGTATTTTCCTAGAAAAAAAAAAAAAAAAAAGGATGAAATCAGATGCAAGTACGTGTAAGAGCGTTTTGGCTTGCCATATAAAAATTCTGCACTCGCCTGGGCCTGACACTCAGCCGTACAGAGCAGACCACAGTCTTGGCTGTCCATTCAACCTGCCCATCATTATTTAATGGCTTAAAATCCCAGTGGCTCAGAGGAATGCCACTTCTTAGGAGAATGTATTTGGGGTTGAAGCAAAGAGCATCATTTTATAGCTAGAAATGGAAGCTCTAGAAAAAAAGGAAGAAAATAGGACCAGGAGTTGGGAGACTGTACTCTTGTTCCAAGTTGGTCACTAACAGGCTGAGTGACCCCAGACAAGAGCCTACTCCATCCGACCCTCACTTTCTTTTTTGGCTGAAGGGACAGCAGGACAGAGATCCGTGATCCAACCGGCACTGGTGATCCCGGCTCTAACGTTCTCAAATTCTGGAGCCACACATGGTCAGCCTAGCACAGGTGGGCCCTTAGGTGGAGACTCCTTGTTTTATGGCACAGTCATCTGCCGTGATTGCTGCTGGGTGTCTAGACAAGCTCCCAGAGAAAACGCAAGTACGTCACAGAAGGAGGGCAGTCACGTTGAGCCTTTACCAATATACCCCGTGGATTACTTTAAAACAGAGGCCAAAAACCAGAGCCAAATCCAGGCTGTAGTTTCGTGTTCTGTTTGGTCCATGTTGTATTCTTTTTTCCATTTGAGTTAATATTCAGTGTCTTCAAAATAAGGGGATTTTACCTAAACCCTTGAACTCCAAGTCCCTCTTGAAAAATTAGGTGCTCTGGGTTGCACTGGAGTCATTTTTTCACATCAGTAATGAGCTGGAGATAAGAAGTGTCTGCCCTATTGGAAGGGGCCCATGCTCCCCACCCTCCCCGCCCACTCCCAGGCTGGCCCCTTCATTCGCTTCACCAGCTTGGTCCTGGAGGCGTCTGGATCTAAGATGATGCTGAAGGGAGCAGGTGCTTCAGATGTGCTTGCTAATTGGGCTGCAGCAAAAGCTGGGGGTGCAGGCTGCTGTTTATCTGAGGAGCTAGCAAAACTGGAGAGCCCCAGGGTGAGTCTCGGGTCCTCAGCGCTTGCTGTTTCTGAAAAACGTCTCACAAAACTGCCCATCAGGGTTCGGGCCATGTGTGGAGTAGTTAGAATGCCGAGTCCCATCAGGGACACCGCAAGTGGGGAGGAAGGCCCTGAAAGCAACTGAGCCCCCATCCCTTCTTCCTCCTCAATTTGGAGATCCAGGCACCACAAAGCCAGAGAATGTAAGAGAACAGAATAGTCAGGTAGTGAAAGTAGTGAGAATAATCACACCCACCCAACACATGGCAGGGGGGCCAGAGCTACGCATCAGTCCTCCCCACAAGCCGTGCTACTTTACAAGTGAGTTCAGGGAGCCCAGAGTGATGAGGAAGCAGAAACAGTCCGGAGGCCAGCCCCCCTTCTCTGCTCCAAGGCCTGCGTTCTCTGTCCTGCATCCAGAAAATCAATGGCAGAGCCCGGAGACAGGCATTTGTTTACACTGCCAGACAGGGAGCAGCAGGAGGACGCGAGGATGTGTCCACGGGTTCAAAGGCCAGTTCATGAACCCTAGGAGAAGAGCAAAGAAGAAAGATTAAGACAATGAATGACCTGAACACCCAGACCCCAGCTTTGCTCCGGTTTTGTGGGAAAGGAGAGTTGAAAACAATAAAACCAGACAAAAAATGATTCTGGTTACAGAACTGACTTGACGGTAAATGGAACATTCTATTTAAAATCTTCTTTCCAAAACAAATCTTTGCAGGCCAGAAAAAGGAGGGGGGGGGAACAGAAGAGCAGACGTGGGACGACACAGCACAGGGGCTAAACAAAATGGAGAGAGGCACCTGCACTCCAGGATGTTCCTTCTGGTGGGTGCTTGGAGAATGAGCTGCACAGAGTGTGCTGACAATTGGAGAAAGAGCACGGTGCCTGGGGCCAGAAGTGACAGCTGCTGGTAAAGGGGACAGAGTCGGCAGCCATGAAAGACATGCTCAGAATGTCCGCTCACTCCTCTTTCACTCTAAAATACAGGTGTTTTGGAGTGCCTGGGTGGCTCAGCTGATTAAGCAACGGCTCAGGTCATAATCCTGGAATCCTGGGATCCAGTTCCGAGTCGGGTTCTCTGCTCAGCAGAGAGTCTGCTTCTCCCTCTGACCCTCTCCCCTCTCATGTTCTCTCTCACTCATGCTTTCTCTCTCTCTCAAGTAGATAAAAATTTTAAAAAATTAAAAATTAAAAATGGTGTTTTGTGCAAATAAAAATGGTCTCTTAGGGCAGCTGGGTGGCTCAGTCAGTTAAGTGCCTGACTTGATTTCGGCTCAGGTCATGATCTCCAGGCCCTGGGATAGAAGCCAGCATGGAGCTCCACGCCCAGCAGGGAGTCTGCGGGAGGTGGTCTCTCTCCCTCCTCCCCTCCCCTGTTCTCCCTCTTTCTCTTTCTCAAAACAAAACAAAACTAACAACAACAACAACAACAAAACCTCCAAACTGGGCTCTCTCCTGTCCAGATTCTGCCCAAACTAGACTACCCTCTTTGTCTCCCTGAACACATCACACAGTCCCTCTTCTCAGCCTGTCTCCCCAAATTATCTCCTCTTCCTCCCCTGTCGCTTTGCACCAGCATTTGTCTAGCGCCTCCCAAGCCATCTCTTTCCTCAGGTGACATTTTCTTCTCATAGTCTACTTGGGAGTTCTAAAATTTGGCATTACTGCTGTTATTCACAAAATTGACTGAAACTGCTATTACTAATACAAATTGCTGACCCTAAGAGAGGGCCCTTTAATCTTCACCAGAACTCTACGAAACAGGGGCTATTCCTGGTCCCATTTTAGAGATGAGGAAACTAAGGCACATCGACTTGTCCAAAGCTGGTCAGCTAACTAGTGACGGTGTGTGTGTGTGTCTGTGTGTATTAGTTTTCTAGGTCAGCCATAACAAAATACCACAGACTGTGGGACTTAAACAACAGAAATTTATTTTCTCACAGCTCTGGTGGCTAGAATTTCTGAGTCCAAGGTGCTGCCAGGTTGGTTTCTGGTGAGACTTCTCTGCTTGGCTTGTAGACAGTCACCTTCCCCTCTGTCCTCACATGGCCTTTCCACTGTGCTTTTGAGGAGAGAGAAAGCTCTTGTGTCTCTTCCTCTTTTCTTCTTTTTCTAAGTCCACCAGTCCTGTCAGACTAGGCCTCCACCCTTATTACTTCATTTAATTTGAATTACCTCCCTAAAGGCTCCACCTCCAATGGGGGTTAGGGCTTGAAGATATAAATTTGGGTGGGGGATTGGGATCCATTTTAGTCCATTACAGTGTGATACAATTTTTCCCTCATTCATTAATTTACTGAGCACTTATTAATTGCCAGACGTTTGGTTAAGTGGCTGGAGACATAGCAGTGAAAAAGCAAACAAAGACATTGCTTGTTAGACCAGAAGCTGTCCACCATCTAGGGGGAGAAGGTGTCAACAGACAAGGAACATGGAAACTCAATCCCACTTCAGCCAGTGTTAAGTATTTGGGCAATAGTGATACGGGACTATTGTTATTGGGACTACTTTGGCCAAACACATAGAGAACCAGGGGAAGAGTTTCCCAGGCAGAAGAAGTGCAAAGGTCCTGAGGCAGAAATGTTGCGTATTAGAGGAGCAGAAGGAAGGCTGGCCTGGTTGAGTCGGGGAGAGTGGAGTAGAGCGGTTGGACAGAGGACAGGGCCATGCCATAGAAAGCTTCATAGGTTGTGGGAAGGAAGTTCGTATTTACTCTAAGAGCAATGGGAAGCCATATGAAGGTTTGTATTCTGATTTATGCTTTCAAAGGATCTCATTAATGGTGCGAAGAATAACCCATAGAGGTTTAAGAGTGCAAGCAGGGGTCCCACCAAAGAGGGTCTTCATTTGTTCGCTGGCAAATATTTACCGAGCATCTAGCTGCTAGGTGATATGCTGGTACAACCCCAGGGAGCTAGGAGCCTCCTGTGTTGTAGGAGGAGACTCCCAGACACGGTGGCCCTTGCCCGGGGCACTTCCAAACTTCCATGAACGTGTCAATTGAGTGAAGACATCCCTCAAGGCTGAGCTTTGTGGCTCCAAGTGGGGAAGGAGTTCTGAAGAAAAGAAGGGCCGAATGAGGAGAGCTGGCGTGGAGCACGGCTTCTCTGCAGACGTGAGACACAGCTCAGCACTGAAGGACGGGCGTCCCAGAGAACGGGGTCCCTTCCATCCATGGGGTCAGGAGGAAAGGCGCACACATGAAATGGACACAACAGCGCCATAGCACCGACTTATTTTGTATATTTTGTATAAAGGTCCATTCGACACGTATTCAGCAGAGCACATGCTCCGTCCCTGCAGGCCCGGCCCGGAGGGGTATGTGAAGGTGACTCAGACTGGGCTCCTACCATGGAGGGATTTCCCAGCTAGCAAGGGGCATAAGGTAGACCCATGGTGATCTGTCACACCCAAGAGATTGAGATGTTCTGTTAGCAATTCGGACACAGCATTGCAGGACATGAGAAGAGTGTATATGCCTGTTATATAGAACAATCCTTCCAGAAGCATGAATATGTGCCTCCCTCTTCACCCGTGCAGATACGGAGCCCACTTTCTGCTCTCCGAGTACCTTCACGTTTATCCATAGAAGAGCCTTGTGAAGTGTGTGTAACAGGTGCAGGGCCCACTTCTGATTTCCATGTGAATAAAGACAGGGCTTTCTCAGTTAGGACCCAACCAGGAAACTGGGAACCGCAGCCACGCAGCCCTCTACTGCCCGGACCCACCACGGGTGGTGGAGAGCTGCTGGGGAAGGCGGACACGAGCAAGGGCAAGGGGCAGTGGGGGGCTCAGGACACAGTTAGGAGGTGCAGCTGGCAGGACCTCCTGTTGGATTGAGTATGGGGGTGAGAGAGGGAGAGGACTCATAAATGATGCTAAGATTTACAGAGGATGGAAAATACACAGGGAGGGGGAAGGGGGAGACAATTGACTGCTAAAAGGCTGTTTGATTCTAGGAGCATTTCCTTTAGTCTCAGTTTTCATATCTGTGAAATGAAACTTTCTAAAAAGTTTTTTTTTTTTTTTTTTTTAATTTATTTGACAGAGAGAGAGACAGCAAGAGAGGGAAAACAAGCAGGGAGCATGGGAGAGGGAGAAGCAGGCTTCCTGCCAGGCTGGGAGCTCGATGGGCGGGGCTTGATCCCAGGACCCCCGGGGCTATGACCTGAGCCAAAGGCAGACCCTTAATAGCAGAGCCACCTAGGCTGCCCAAAACTTAAAAAAAAAAGAAAGAAAGAAAAAAAAGACTTACTTATTTATTCTAGAGAGATAGCCCACGCGTGTGCATACACAGCTGGGGGTGGGGAGCTGGTCAAGGGAGGGGCAGAGGGGGAGAGAGAGAGAGAACCTCAAGCAGACTCCTCGCTGAGCTAAGCCTGGAAGCCAGAGGTGGGGCTTGATTTCAGGGCTTGACCCTGAAATCATGACCTGGGCCCACTTCAAAAGTCCTATACTTAACCAACTGAGCCCCTCATTTATGAAAGGAAACTTTTAAGACCAATAACTAAAGTCGTTTGTGTTGTGTACATGGGCGTGCACGCGCGTACGCACACACCAAAATTTACGAAAATGAGATCACAGTTGTCCCTCAACATAAGACAAAGCACGCCAACCTAATCCAAGGCCCTTTGTGCACCCAATCCCACTGCAACCCCCTCATCCCCCACCTCAGAGGAACCCAGATGTCAGGCTTTTGACTACAGCATTTGCCATCTTTAGTCACCTTTTTTTTTTTTTTTTTAAGATTTTATTTATTTATTTAACAGAGGGAGAGAGACCACAAGTAGGCAGAAAGTCAGGTAGAGGGGAAGGGGGAAGCAGGCTCCCCGCTGAGCAGAAAGCCTGATGTGGGGCTCGATCCCAGGACCCTGAGACCATGACCTGAGCCGAAGACAGCAGCTTAACCCACTGAGCCACCCAGGTGCCCCCATCTCTAGTCACCTTTTAAGGGTTAGAGATAATTCTGTTCTTTCCCTGCAGCTTGTGATTCCATAATGCCTCTCATTTCGTTTCTTGTATAGTTGATTTGCACTGGACAGGAAGCTTCCATATGGACCACGGTATCTCTTTTCCACAGAAGTTCTAGGATCGCTGCTGTCCTTGGAGGGTTCGCTCCAGCTTTTTAGATGAGCCAAGGGAGGGTCAGAGGGTGATATGTCAGAGCACGTCCCATCTTGACCACGTTTTCATTCCATTTCATGCCTTGCTTTCTGCTGCTGGTCTTCTTTTCATGCACATTTGTACCCATAGCTAGACTACGTTCTCAAAAGCAGGGATCTCTCTCCTGAACTTGTGACCAATGTGGAAAAGCAACAGGGTTCCGGCTTCAGTCAAAGAAACAGTGATGAAAGGAACGCAGCCCACGAGATGGGGAGGCTTCTAAAGCCACAGGTAACACAGGATAAGAGGTGTAGGAATTGGATCTAAGGAGAGGAAGGGCACACATAGTGCCCAATGGAGTCATCAAGAAGGAGTGTAATTGATCAGAACCCATGACAGAGCCGGCTGGGCACAATTTTGCTCTTGCAAGCCAAATGCCCTGGTGTTAGACAAACAAAATAAATGAAGTTTCACTTGTTCATGACAACAAGGCTCCTGTGATCTAGGGGTAAAACAAGTGACTGCAATCTCCACAGAGTGGACATTCTTCCTAGTGATAGGGGCAAGACTGGCAAGAATTCTAGGGTTGGGGCTTAGATGGGCACGGGTGGTCCTTTGTTTTGATCACTAATGCCAAATACTGAATGGTTTACATGCATCTTGTCATTTAAGTTTCCCTAATAAAGAACAGGCACTGTTACTATTATTTCCTCTATTTTTAGAGCGAAGGCACCAGAAGCTCAGAGTGGTTGGTAAGTTGCTCAGAGTCACCAAGAGAGGAAATGGGGGAGTCCGTATTCAGACACAGGCCTGCTTGCCTCCGCAGCCCTACCTCTTCACATGCTTTTCCATCTCATCTCCTGCAATGGTGCTCTCCTTCTCCAGACCTGGGCTGTGAACTGTTTCTCTGCTAGCCTCCTGAAGGTGGGTTTGCCCAGATGCAGGCACCGGGACTGTGACAGACAGGGACTATTTATTACCAACTCAAAGATAAGCAAATCAGCATATGAACTCATTAGCAAGAGACTTAATCTCCTCAGGTAGCCCATCTTGGTCAATTACACTTTCATTATAAGCAGCTGTTAGTTACATCTGTGCTTTCCAGGTTACTCATAAGCCAAACCCTAGCAGTCAAGTGATAGGAACTACTGGAGGGTTACTGATGATTAGTTTGCCCACATCCAAGGGCAAAACACCTGTCCTAAGTGTTCTACTGACTCTTTAGCTCCTGGACAAACAAGTTTTTCTACCACTAGACCTGCGTTAAGATACGTGATGCTTTCCCAGTGAAGACAGTGATAGCAGCCTGTGTAACCATATATAAAGACAGGTGCTGGGTGCAGATCAGGTTTTTTTTCTATTCTGTGGGCTCGTTCTGCTTTTACAGAAGATTTCAAGTATGAAAAATAGCTTCAAAGAGTTGATGTTTATTATTATGTGTCATGAGTGTTAGAAATCTTGATATGTCATAATATTCTGTGTCTAATATTATATGTATGCATACAAAATTTACTTATGTATTTAAAAGAGAATAAACAGAAAGGAAACATCATGGCCCAGCGGAAAATAACTGAGATCCTGTGGTTTCTAACCTTTTAGGGTTTGATAATCAACAATACAATATTACAAACCTGTTAGGTTTTGCTATTCAATAATACAAAACAAAACAAAAAAATAAGACAACTATAAATAAATCCTATCTAGCTGATTTAAATTATAGAACTCATGCAGCTTGAGCAAACCCTCTCTCCCCTAACCATGGTGGGATTCTTCTTGATTGAGAATCGAGTTTCTGGGCTATTTCTCAGAGAATGAAATTACAAAACACAAGATAGCAGATTAAAAAAAAAAAAATTGTCGCCAGGTATCCCTGCTGGATATCAAGTGACTAGGTCAGAAACTCAGTCGGAAACTCTGCTTAAGGAAGAACAGAACAAATCCCTGTCGCCTGGGAGGCCAAACAGAGCATTGTTTTAGTTCCGTAGGACATAACGACAATGGAATAGAACATTGTCCCGGGTAATGGTCTCCTGCTGGTGGAGAAATGTGGAGGCAAAACCGAGGTGCTCAGCAAAAACAAACAGGGGGCTGAACTGCTACCTTCTTTTTAGAGCAAAAACCGTGGATCCGGGAACTGAGCCCCTCCCAGCAGCTTCCATTCTGTAATAAAAGTCTTGCCTTTGGAGGTGCTCTGGGCTGGGATGTTGTTGGGTAGGGGGCGGGGTACAGAGGCTAGCTGAGCCACTGTGGCTGAACCTCTGGCTTCAGGGATAGGCTTTGGGGACCATTTTGAATTTCAGCAGCTGCTGGACAAAACAGGTTTTCCATTAAAGCACTGCATCATTCCTCAGGACCGGCTGAGATCTCCCTACCCCCATATCCTACCCTTAGCTGTACTCATTTGATGACTGCATCACACCGACACACTTTGTATGGGTAAAGTTCCACACGCGTTGGAGGGAAAAGCCTTTATTTTGTTAGAATTAACCGCGGATGCCTGAAGAATGACGCCAGGAATCCATCATGTGATACGGAAATCAGTACCGTCCATATTTTTGCCTTTTCTCTTGGTAAAATAATACTAAATGTAGAGACTCTCTACTACCTGTCACAAAACATAATTGGAATCAGATAAAAATTTAAACCAGATAAAATTTAAATAGAAATTATTTAAAACGTGAAATTAAAAAAAATAAACATCTCTTCATAGTTGAGACAAAAATAAATGAAAATTCAGGACCAAAGTCATCCTTCAACTAACTGAAGCTTTTGTAGAACACACAGCTCAGACCCTACCGCACAGATGGAAACTAGTCCGAATACAGGCTGGCAGTATTCTTTCATTCCACAAACTTCTACAATCTCCATTAAAGCTGCATGGCATTCAAAAGATGAGGTCCAATTCATCTTTGTTGTTAATGAGACATTTTACAAGCGTATTTTCTTCTTGGGAAAAATTCTTGAATTGGGTAAAACAAATGGGAAGTGGATATTAAAAAAAAAAAAAAAACTCAACAACAAAACCCAGCAACCCCCTCCTGCTTGGACTGCTGATTGATTTGCTCAGAATTCTCTAGGCAAGCATTTCATTTCCTGATAACTGCCATTTCTCCTCCCATTCCCAATTCTCTTTCCTTGGGGCTGACACAGGACATGGAAACACCAGTTTGTGCTGGTGGAGTTCTCTTCATGTATTCCAACAAGAGAACTATTTCATATCAGCTGTCAGGTTGTCCCTCTGAGCTTTCCTTTTCCTCTAAGGTCAGGTTTTTCTACTTAAAGAAGGATGCCTGATAGATCACTAGCAATAGGAGCTAGGTGTTCAGGGTTCAACACACACAACTCTGGGAAGCTTTGTATGGCCACTTTATGTGTTTTATAGCCTTGCTAGCAGTAAAGGCTCCTGACCTGCATACCCCATAGATGGTGGCAACTGACATTATTATTACTGTAATTAATTTGATATTTCTAATTTAAAGACATTCATTTTGGGGGGGAAAAAGCACAACAGCGATGAGATGCTTTCATCTTCAGTTACCTGTATATGATTATCTCATTTTTCTCCTTTACCTTTCTGGATTAACAAGAGCTCCTTGGTGAAAAGATAGTCCAGTGGGTGATAAAAGGCATCAGTTAATTTCGAAGGTGCTTCGGAAATTGGATCAGTAATGTAAATCACTGTCATAGAAACCTCAAGTGGTCAAGAGAATAAATGGGGAGAATAAGAATCAAGAAGAACTACTTTGGAGTACAGGCATAAAGGTAAGGGGGGAGGAGTAAAAATTATGTAGGGGCAGAAGAACTTCAGTTTGTTGATCTAGTTGCTAACGAATGAATTTAAAGCATAAGGATTTGGATTAGGCAGACTCAGTTCAAGTTGTTCCTAACAGTATAGGGAGAAACCAAAGCAAACAGTTCTCAGTAAGTCCCCAGGTACTCAGGGCTGGCTGAACAAAATGAGCTATGGAAAAGGAATGATAATTAGTAATAAACATGAAGGCGTATATACAGTTTGGACAATTCCGATCTCAGCGCCTCCTCTTCCTCCCTATCTGAGTGCGTCCTGCAAAATGAGGAACCGTTTTTGAATTCTGTCTTCATCTTGCATGAATTTGGCTAGGAGATTTTGCATCTCCCTCAATGGGTCAGCATACCTAGAATATTTGCTGGGCATATTACACTGATCTCACATCCCAAAGCCTGTGCACCTTGATAGGTGTGGGATGCCTCAACCTGCATCATTTCAAGACTCGCCTCGCCCTAAAGCAGATTTCCAGGAACGCATATTTTCCCTCAGGAAAATCTGCTTCAATAAAAGCGAGGTCCAGGCACCCAAGGAAAGGCTCAGCTTAAAAAACCAGGCAGGAAATTGGTGGTTTCGAAGGCTGTGTTTCAACTCCTGTTTTCAAAAGCGTTCTGGAATCATTGTGTTTAATGTGAAATTTCTCCAAGAAGAAGTTCATGTGAATTATTTTTAAGTTTCAGAAAAGTCTATTTGGTTAGGGTAGAACATCTTCAACTTCAGAGACTACTTTTTTTTTTTTTTAAAGAAAAAGGAAACAAATTTCAATCACTTTAATATACACTTTAAAGGCAATTTATGATAAGTGGAGCCGTCCTCCCATGACTAAGCCTACAGCAAACTTCCCAGGCTGAATCATTCATCCTTGTATTCAAGAAAAGTCCTCTCCACAATTTAGAAAAATATTAAAAATATGGAAGCAATTGTAAAATCACTTTCACCTGTGCAATATCCTTTTTCAGGACGAGCTCCAAATTACATAGCTAGGGTTACAGATTTTCACAAGCACAGTTTCATTTGTGATCGTTCTGTGGCTGTAATTCCAGGCTGCGATTTGTTGCACTCCACTGAAAAGTATGGGGTTATCTTTGCCTTGTCTTCCTCCTCTGACTTAAACCATCCAAGAAAATGTCCAGAAATCAACTAAGAGGAAGGGGAACCAGGAGGTTGAGTATTCAAAGGACTGAAATCCACCACATGAGTAAAATGAAGTTGATAGTAAGTTGGGATTACCTCCCTGCTCCAAGTCCTCCATCTGAGCAATGGGCTAATGCCCCTGGGCTGGGGAGGTCTGGGGACGAAGAAAGAAGTCCTCAGCCGCCGCAGAGATGCTAAGAGAATTGCCAAGCTGTCTCTTGACTTAGAGTATCTGAAAGCTTTCTGGCCTCTCTGAGGAAGCCGATCCAAATCCACCCGGTGTCAGTTTGCCTTCTAGAAGCGACAGGATACGTACCCGGATCTGGGCAGTGCTTACATTTGGGGTTTATTGGGTTTCGGGGGGGTTGCTTGGAAGTCTGTGCGATAAAACCGCAGTAGAGCAGAGGGCGGGGGACGAGGTGGGGAGGAAAGGAGTCGGGGAAGGCGAGGAGAGTCAGGGAGATAAGCAGGGGGTGGAAACCCTGGGAGGGAAAGGAAAGGCCGGAGGCGGCGAGCGCAGCCGGACCGGGGCTGGGGGAGGTAGGGCGGGACCCGAGCTGTGTCCGGAGCGCGAGGACCGGACTGGGCTCTATTAGAGGGCGTCACGGAACCCCGGGCCGCCCTCCGCGGCCGAGCTGGGCCCCTTCGCCCGGCGGCCGACCACTGTAGCCCCCACCCCCAGCCCCAGCCCGTGCGGCCGCCGCGGGGACGCTGTGCTCTGCCCGCCTCTCTCCTCCGCCTCCGCCGCGCCCAGCGAGACTGAGCTGCTGCAGGGGCAGCCCCGGGCCCCGGTGGCTCGCCAGGCTGGCCGGGGCGGGCGCGTTTTACTGGAGGTGGCACTTGCAGGAAGGGAGGAGACAGGGCCATCAGAGCTTCCCTGAGCACCGGGGGCCGGGCCGGGCCGGGAGTGAGGGGAGGAGACGGGCTGCGAGTTGTGCCTCTTGCTGGTGGCGACCGAGCTCAAAAGGCAATCGCGCGGGCCCCGGGCCCTCTCTGTCGCCGCAGTCCTTCCTCCGCGCGGGGGAGGCGCCCACCTGTCCCGGGTGGCGGCGTCCTCGGCGTCCTGGCGCGGACCCGCACGTGGGGCCGGGGAACAGGGCGCGGAGGGAGGCGGCCCGCGCGCCTCGACTTCCCGCGCGCCGACGGCTGGGGCTGGGGTCCCGCCCGCCCGAAGACCTCACCTCCGCGTCCCGCCCCGCCTCGGGCCGCGAGGATGGGGGCCAGGCAGGGGCTCCGCCGCGGCCGCGTCCCCAGCGAGCCCAGAAGCGCCGCCTCGCCCTTTCCTCCCGGGCCGGGGCCCTAAACCCCGGAACCCCGCGCGGGAGGGGGCAGGGAGGACAAAACAGACAACGCTTTCCCGCCCACGGCTTCAGAGCAGCAAGTCTGTGGCGCTCCAGGCCCGGGGTGTCGCCTTCCCCAGTGTCTTGCGGGGGTGGGCGCCAGGCTGGGCCTCCTGACAGTTTCACGCCTACTTAGAATTTCCCGTTGGCTTTGCAGAGGGGTAGCTGCGCCCTCCCCTTGGAGTGAGAGGCCGTGCCTGCACCCGAAGATAACTCTCAGGTGACCCGGGGAGCGGGGCAGTCCGCGGGGCGGTCCGCGACGGGGGTCGGGAGTTAGAGGTTGCTGTTCCATCAGAGAAAATCGGCGGCATTTAAAGTACACTTCATGTAGGACTGGGCCTAAATTTAATTTAAAAACAAATTGAAAAGATTTCATGTTGTCCAGTTTGCCTTTTTGCTTCAATTTAAAAATTAGTAACCCTTGCAAAAAAAAAAAAAAAATCAGATTTTTCTATTTGGATGGTTCCATGTCGAAAAAGACTTGTAGTAGCTGCCGGCTTTGCTAATGATTACAGGGAGGACATTTCCCACCATAAGGTAGAGTCAGCGCAATGCCTACAAGCCATTGATTTCCAACCCTGTGGCCTCAGCTTGTTCACTTTCTCCTAAGATTATGACAATAATAATCATCATCATAATAACCAGGACACAAACAGCTCTTGAAAGTCGTTCGTAACTACTTCTTGGAGGTCACACACACACACACACACACACACCCCACCCTGTGGACCTGGCCAGAGGAGCTCAGAATTGCCCGAGTTTTAAAAAAATGATCTATTTACAGACTTGCTAATGCCTCCCCAGAAATCCTGTTTATCGGCCCAATAGTTGTGACAGGGTTAGAAAACCAGTTTAAACTGTTAATCGGCCACAAAAAGGGTCCCAGATTGACGCCTTTCACTTACCTTTGAAAGGCTATAAAAGCGACGCTGTACATTGGGATGAAATTAGCGACAAAATCATTACCTTGACTTCCCACAATAAAGACGGCCTTAAAGAGGGGCTATTGATGGTTTCAAATTACATAAAGGTGGTTTATAAGTTCTTCCTCTGGGTTCACAGAAAGCAATTTTAAGGTGTGAATTCTTCAAAGAACACACAGCTACTAGCACTCAACCATCAACATGCCAATGCTTTTTTATTTTATATTTTGCAAAGCGGCTATTAGAAAGAGAAAAACAAAAACAAAAATTCTAGTAAAAGCAGGCCGTGCCCAGAGAGAATCTTGTCCTGTTTAAATTTCACCTTGGCCTCAGAACCCGGAGGGCTCGACCTCTTCTCTGGGGCGGGAAAGGCAGTGGGGTTCAGAGACCCGCGGGGGTGAAAAGCCCAGAGCCCGTCATCGGTCGGCCCACCGCGGCTGCAGTTTTTAAAGCCGGACACAACCTCGCTTAGGTTAGAAGGAAAGGCGTTTCCCTAACACATCCCTGATTCCGGGGTGGGGTGGGGGTCGGAGCGCCAAAGGTCAACCCTCCCACCCCCGCCTCCCTGGGAGATCTCCCATGGGGCGGAGGGTGGGCCTGGGCCTTGCAGCCGAGCTTTCCCGGGGCGGATATCCACGCAAATCCGAAAGTCTATCGACTGCAGACGGCCCACTTCGCCCGATTTCTCTCGGGTCTGCATTTCCGGGGGCTGAGGACGTCCCCTCGAAGCCCTGTTCCCGGTGGCCCCACCCGTGCGCACCCCGCCGCCGCAGCTGGCGCTCCTGGAGGGCAAGTCGGTGGTCAGGGAGCCACCGGGGGGCTGCGGTCTTCCCCAAGCAGTGACGTTCGGGCCGGCCGCACTGATCGCGGCACGCGGAAGGAGAGGAGCGTGCCCCCTTTAGCGTGTTAGGGGGTGAGAGGCCACTTGGGGTCAGGAGCGCTCGGGGAGCAACTTTGCAGCGTTGAGGCACGGGAGGGGTGTCCACGCGCACGCGGGCCCGGGCTGCAGCGGAGGCTCGGCCGCATTCGCTGCGCAGCACTGCCCCCTGGTATCCCCCGTCGCAACTGCCCGGCTCGGCGGCAGCGGGTCTTCCCTCCTGCGCGGCTGCGACAGACCTTTTCTCTTCTCCCGGCCGCAAGCCCTTCGAGAGAGCAGTCCCTGGAGGCCTCAAGAGAGCCCTCCTGCCCTGCTCAAAGCCTTCCAACCCCCTCTTCAAGCACTCAGCACCCCCAAAGAGACCAGGGAGCCGGCGGCTGCCTGAGCCAGGCCTCCAGCGTGGCCCACGCCCCTTGTTGACTGTGGCGTCGAGTCCTGGCTGATGTCTCCCGGGGGGGCTAGAGATGCGGGCGCGCAAGGAGGCCTCCACTAACGGGCCTCGGCAAAGAGGCGCGGGGAAGGGGCTTGTCGACACAGAGACTCATCTGAGGCTGAGAATGTTCATTCTTTAATGAACACCAGCTCCCAGGGCATCTTGCGTTATGGGCTTTCCAGAGAAGAAAGGAAGGGATGGCAGGGCTGGGATCCTCCTCACATTCTGATTTGGGAGAGGTGGACAAAACACCTGCTGACTCCTACCAAAGTATCAGGGCAGAATCCTGGAGGTTGACCTGAGAGGGAACCAGTCCCTGGCCCAGCCCACTCCTTCCTTTCCCAGTGGTCCAGCCTGGTCTTCAGTTCCTGAAGGTGCCAGGAGGAAGACTGCCTCCTTTTCCAACCCACTCTGGGCACCAGATGCCAGGGTGGACAGAGGGGCCCAGGCCTCAGGACTGGTCCTCCTCTCCCATCCCAGCTGGGTGGTTGGTCCCAGGCTTTGGGGCTGAGCTGAAGGGGAGGTAGGTGTTTAGACGAGACTTAAAGAAGGAGCTCAGGCTCTGGAATTAGATGGAGTTGGGTTTCAACTTGGCCATATAGTTGGCTGTGTGACCTTGAGTCAATGACTTGGCCTCTCTGTGCATCAGTTTCCTTGTTTGTTTTTCAGGATGTTGTGAGGATTAATTGAATGTCTTCGTGGTGTCAGCGTATGCTTAGTTCCTGCTGATTCATGCAGGTGACCTTGCAGGAAAAATTTTCAGCAAGCATCCTGGAGGGTGGGCTCCAGCAGCACTGGACTGGGGCATCTTCTGGCTCCGGTTTCAGGAGGAATGGATACAGAGCAGGGCTGGACCTGGACTCTTCCCAGCCTCTTAGAGCAGGGCCCATACCGTACATGCGGGACGAGTTGGCATACTTCTTGCAGGTCTAGGAAGCTAACCACGCTCCCCCGTGATTCCGTCTGGCTCCGAGGGCCATGAGAACCCTGGGCCTAACAGCTCACATATCCAGCCAGACCGCAGAAGCTGTTTGCTTTTAAATCTCCATTTCACAGAGCAGGAAACCGGGGCTCAGAGAGATAGGAGACTTGACCAAGATCACACAGCTGATCAGGGGTAGAGCAGGGATTTGGAATGAGGTTTCCTTCAAAGGTCAAGCTCCGAACCACTGCGCTGTGTGACATTGGAAAGGGGGAGACTTTGCTCTTGGGTTTCCACTCAGTCTCTAACTCTAAGCTGCCCTTTTCCCTGCCTTGGCACTGGCAGAGGCCGAGAAGCGCTCCCGGGAATCGCGGGCCGCGACGGGCAATTCCACTCGCCCAGTTAGTGCCAGGGGCCTCCTCCAGCCCCCTTTGGTCGTCTCTGGTCCCCTCGGATGCCTTGGATCATACTGAGCCGCTCCAGCGCCCTGGGCTGGGCGCCAGGACAAAGGTAAGGGGGCGGGGGGGGGCGGGGGGCTTCTCTTCTCCCCCTGCAGGCTCAGGGTGGCGGTAGATCGCAGTTGAGGCCACGAGTACTGGAGTACGGAGTTCCGGGGAGGCGGGAAGGGACGAGGAGCCTGGAGACTTCGGGACCCTTCCAGGTGGTGCCCATACCGCGCAGGGGTCCCTCGTCCCCCTGCCCTAAAGGGAAGTTCACATGGGCCGGAGTCAGTGTACTGCGGAACTGCAGAGTTCGGGTTCGCGGTGCAGGGCCCATCTTTAGGAGCCTGTCAGCTGCCTTGACGCCGGGGAGTGCACTTGGACTCCCCAGAGCCGTCCCGGAGTTCAGCAAATATTTAGCCAGCACCTAATGGATGCGAGTCTGCATCCAGCCCTCTCCCCCAAGTCACTCTCGATTTTCAGAACACCCCTGGAGCCCCCACTCTGTGCCTTAACCCCGAGCCTCCCCTGGGGCCCCGCTGAGGGTTCCCCTGGTGGTGCGGGGAGTGAACATTCGGGTGAGATGCGCGCTCTCCTCCTCCTCCTCCGGCTTCTCCCTACGGCCACCGCCCCGCCCGCGGGCCTCGCCGGGCTGGGCGCCCCCTGGCGGCGGGAAGCCGAGCGGCAGGAAGCTCGCCCGCCGCCCGCGCACCCCCCGGGCGCCCTCCCACGGGGAGGGGGGCCGCCTTGTCCCCAGACACAGGCCGAGAGTCGCTCCAGGCTTTCCGGGACTGGTAGGGGAGCGCCGCTGCTCCAAGCCCGCCACGTCTTCCAGCGGCGGACCTGGTCGCCCCCATTAGAGACCCCCAAGGTCAGATAATCCCACCCAAGTTCAGAGGTGAGGGAGAACAACCTACAACCGGATTCTTAAAAAGAATTCCAATCTCCGCCCCCCGCCCACCACACGGTGTCCCTGCCCCTCGCCCAGATCGTAAGAACCGGAAGGGTAAATACGCCTCAACTTTCTCGGTTGTCACACGCCTGTCCCCTGATGCCCCGTGCTCGGGTCTCTGTGTGAAGCAGTTTCTCTCCCTCAAAAACCCCGGCGGGGGGATGCGGTGGGAGAGGACGGAATCCGGAGGCAGAGGGCGCTGAGGGCGCCCCGGCACTACGCGGGCTCCTCCATTCTCCCAATCACCCTTGGTGGGGATCTTCTCACCGTGGCCCCCTCCCCCTCGTTTTCACAGACGGAGACTCAGGAGAGAAAAATCAACTTGCCCCTCGCTGCTCAGTTAGTAAGTCAGGGAGTCGGCATCAGAATTGAGCAGATTCTGGGGGCGCCTGGGTAGCTCAGTAGGTTAAAAGTCTGCCTTGGGCTCAGGTCATGGTCTGGGGTCCTGGATGAACGCCTTCGCCCCCTTCAGGCTCCCTGGCCAGCGGGGAACCTGCTTCTCTCTATCCCTCTGCACCCCCCCCTCCCATGTTCCCTCTCTCAAAAAATACATAAAATCTTTAAAAAAAGAAGGAAAAAAAAGAAGGAGGAGAAGGAAGAAAGAAAAGCAAGAAAGAAAGAGAAAGAAAGAAAAAGGAGAAGAAGGAAAATATTAGGAACTGAGCAGTTCTTACCTAGTTTGCTGTTCTGACCCGAACGTGGAAAAAGCCTTCCGTCCACATGTATGTGGAATGTATTGGGTGCTTTCCCCCTGCCAGCTAGTTGGGTGGTGGGACTTTATATCTTTGGTGATGCAGATTCTTAGGGGGTGGGGTGGGGGGGATGGGGGTGGGGGGGTTGGCCAGGAGGAGAGGAAGAAAGTCTCAGGCAGACTCCTCCTTAAGCTGAGGCTGGGGGACTAGGGGTTTGATGTCAAGACCCCATACCATGACCTGAGTGGAAATCGAGAGTTTGTTGCTTAACCCACTAGGCCCCCCGGGGTCCCCTTCCCGGTGATTCAGATTCTTGAACCAGCTCTATACCACCTCTGATTCCAAAGGCAAATACAATTGTGAAGTTCTGTGGGATGTGGAGATGAGAAGTGGGCACTGAGCATGCCCCCCAACTTACTTGTTTTGTAAAACGTTGTATGGAAAATGTTAAAAGGACACAAGAGAAGAGACAGTTTGCTGATGATCCCGCCTGTACCCATCTCTGATCTGCGAGTAATCAATTTCCGAGTAATCAACTTCCGGCTGATCTGTTTCCTTCCCCTCTCAGCTGACTCTACCCCGCCCCTCTCCCATATTCAGAGAGATTATTTGGAAGCAAGATCTAGACATCACAGTATTTAGTCTGCAAACATTTCCAGCACGTGTTGCCAGAAGACCACCACATTTCCCAAACCGCAATACCATCAACAAAACAACGGTACCAAGATACTCCCAGACCATCCACCTTCCTAAACATGCACCGCCGAGTCAGCGGGGACCTCCTTTCTGGAGAGGGCTTCCTCGAGGGTAAGGGTCGGAATGAACTGGATTTGAGTCTTAATTTTGTCACTTAAGAGCCAAATGGGTCAGGCTTAGTTTCTCTCTGAGCATCAGTTTTCTCTCCTAGTGTACTGGTGTTACCTCAAATGCTGTTGTAAAGGTAAAACAAAATGCATGTAAAGGATTTAGCATAGAGCAGGGGATGGTAGCTTGGTTTTTTCTCCTAAAGCTAGATGTCGGTGATGCTTTAGCTAATGATTTGACAATTGGGTTTGAGTTGAAGCATCAAAAGTTTTCCTCCAGGGGCTCCTGGGTGGCTCAGTGGGTTAAGCCTCTGCCTTTAGCTCAGGTCATGATCTCAGGGTCCTGGGATCGAGCCCCACATCGGTCTCTCTGCTTGGCAGGGAGCCTGCTTCCTCTCTCTCTGCCTACTTGTGATCTCTCTCTCTCTCTGTGTGTCAAATAAATAAAATAAAATCTTAAAAAAAATTTTTTTTTTCCTCCAGCAAATGGTTGGAAGATGACACTGTGGCCAGCGATGTTATTTTCAGGTCAGCTCTTAGTCCTGGAAGGGCCGAACTCATAATGAGTATTAGATGTGACAGGAGCCAGCATCACAGAGTAAGTACTTAGGCGAAGGTGCTGGGAGTTAGGACACCAAGGCCCTCCAAGGACCCTTCCAGGCCTAACAGTTTTCTTGAACTTGTTTTGATTCAAGTTTTATGGTCTATCCATATCTCCTTATTCTCAAACCCAGCACTGGGCCAGGCCCTGGGGTCAGTGCAACCTGCTGAATAAAGGGTTCATGTGAGGATCCCACTCTGTAATCTTAAATAGGTTATTCTCACTCCTGGGACATTTATACTTTGCTCTTTGCTTCATTAACTTCACCCTGTCTGAATGAGTCAAATTCCGCTGTCATAAGCTCTCAGAGGACCATGTGGCTTCTCTTTGAAGGACTTACCCCCTTTAAAGCTGCCTTTATTCACTTGATCGTCAGACTGCCTTTCTCTGCTCTGAGCTCCATGACGGCAGGGACCCTTGCTGGTTTCTTACCACTGTACCCTCAGCACTTAACACAGTATGTACTTGCTGAGTGGCTATGAAATGGGTTTTCTTGGGGCGCCTGGGTGGCTCAGTGGGTTAGGCCTCTGTCTTCGGCTCGGCTCGGGTCATGATCTCAGGGTCCTGGGATCAAGCCCCACAATGGCTCTCTGCTCGGTGGGGAGCCTGCACCCTGCCCCCCACCGCCTGCCTCTCTGCCTAGTTGTGATCCCCCTTCAAATAAATAAATAAAATCTTAAAAAACAAAAAAAGAAATAGGTTTTCTTGTTGATAGGTTCAAAAACTAGTTTAACTCTACCCCTTACCCTAATCAGCAGTCATAGTAGGTAATTCACAATGGTAGTGTATGTACTATTTCAGTATATCGTAAAGGAAATTACTTCCCAAATCACTGCCAGGCAAACTATTCTAAAGGTGACAGAACAGAAGGGCTCTTAGACCAAGGTGAGATGCGAGAATCTCACAGATTACTGAATACACACCGCAAGCAGGAAGAGGAAAGGCACGGGGAAGGTTGGCACAAATACGATAATGTGTGAGCAGGTGGGAGACGCACTCCTGAATCCTGGGTTATGTAAAATGCAGTGGGTGTCTCTCTCTCTCTCTTTCTATAGTAACCTTCCCCCTTAATGATGTGATTCCACCGACCAGAATTGAGAGTGAGTAATAGGACCCGATAGACAGAAGGTGCCCGAGGCCATGACCTCCCCTTTCCCTATTGGAGGGCTGGGTTGGCAGCTCCGTCTGGCCCAGCAGGAGCTCATCCATTAGCCTGCTGAACAGCTCTGGTTTTAGCTGTGCTTCTTAGGCAGAGCACAAGTGGGACCATAATGGATGTCACCAGTGGGTATCTGATTTAGGGGATAACATAGCTGCAAGCCCGAGGCGGCATGCGCATACCTTGTAACTTGGACCCTTTATCTATTTCTTTCCATACTTAGCACTCTGGTTTGCTCTAGTCTATGTTCCATTCATTCTAACCATCTTTAACGTATCACACAGGTTACCGATTTACTCGCAATCCACGTGAATTCTGTCTGTGTCCCACAAGCTATCTGTCACTCATCCTCTGTTCTGTGCATATCTTATGCGTTTTGCTTATACTTCATAACCTACTGACTGGCTTACCACTGTACCTCACACTTCTCATGGGTTTAACCCATCTTGGTTGTTTTCTTTGTCTTCTGTCGTGTGATTGACTATTCTCAGATAACGCTGCACACACACACCTTACACAACACATTTATTCAATGCCCACGCATCATGCCAGGCAGCCTTCCATCTACTGGAAAGACACAATCAAATAATCCTCACACTCCTGTGACATAGGATAAATGCCAGAAAGTGGGGGCAGGGGAAACTGCTGTCTCAAGAATGTGGGGGGTGGGCAGTCAGGGAGAGCTTCCCAGAGGAAGTGGCATTTGAGCCAGAGATCTGAAAGAAGAGCTCCATAGTCTTCAGTTTCAGAAATTCCTAATGAATAAATATCGAGGTCTCTTGCTTCCACCCCTTTCTTTTTGAGTCATTTAGCCTAATTTCCATCTGACTTTCCCAGGGAACACTAACCTGTTCTAGTCCCCCAAATGTGCAAATGTTATGTTTTACACAACAATAACAACGAAACACACCTATTGGCAAGACACCGGCAGAATGGTGTTTAGGCTTATAAATGGTTCTAACTGGGATCAACAGCCTATAATTAGACTTTAACAATCCAAGAGAGGAGTAATATGCGCCCCGCAGTATAGATTGGCGTCTTTTTCTTTAGTTCTGCAGGTTTGGTGAGTAGATTGGCCCCCGACTTGCCTCCTACAATAACTGTCCTACCGAGGTAAACATGTCACAAACAAGAACAATGAGATCACCAATAATATAACACTAATACTATAAACAAAAGAAACGCCACCTTCGGCTCTGGTGGAATGAAAAACACAATGTGGACCAACTAACAGAGCTATTTAAAAAACAAATTACTCACGGCCAAGCTTCTTAGCTCTCCAGACGCAATTTTCCCAGAGCCTCCGTATGAGCAAAAGTTTTTCCTGAAAGGGGCCCGCCTCTGCTCCTTTTTGCTTGGCGCTTGCTTGCAGATCTGAGGCCTTGGACAAAGGAGAAAATGCCCCACACAGACCCACCTCCACGCTTATTCTCACTTATTCTTCCATATTTTCTTCCAGATCGAGACATTTTTAGGGTCATGGGTCATTGTAAATGGAGAGTGTGCAAGCACATCTCCATCAGTGACATTTCTCTGAAACTTCTGGCTTTTTCCAAATGCCAAAGCCCTCGGATCACAGACCACGCTTCTTGGATAAGGCCATTTTCCTTTATTTTCTTTATGGGTGTATAACAGAATGCTAGAATTATAGAGGATTTTTAGAGATGGCCGGATCCATCTCTTTCATGTTGTAGAGGAGGAAGCAGGCTCCAGGTGCAGACTGATAGCCACCAAAGATGTTGCTGGGCAGAAGGGCAATATTCCTTTGTACGAGTAAGTAAAAAAGACAGACTCAGGATCAAACAAGATGCCTGGCTGCGCTCTTCTGGGCATTGGTGATTTGCCCTCATTTATTCTATAAATGGACTGATCTGACCAGGGGATGAATCTCCAGAATCTTGAATTAATTTCCACGTGGCTTGGCAAGAGGGACAGAGACAAGGATTAAGTCCACTGGCTAGAAATGAAGTGAACGTATTTATGGAAATGGAATGACTGGTGGTTCTGGTGGAAGAGATATTATGCTGGGTAGGACATTTGAGCCGACTCAGACTGGCCCAAGATATAAAGGCCTTTATTGGATCACATACCAAAGAAGTCCAGATGAATACTGATTTCAGAAGTCAGTATTGTAGCCAGAGACCAATGATATCATCGGCTAGCCACACACTGTCTCTCGGGTTCCTCATGGTGACAAGATTGCTGCCAGACACTCCAGGCATGCATCCTCCCAGATTTAAGTGCTGTGAAGGAGAGCGCCTATTTCTTAATGATCACAGTGGGAGTCTCAATGCTTCTGACTGGGCCATGTACTCATGCCTCAAACCGTCACTGTGGCCAAGAGAAAGCAATGCTCCAAAAGGTCACGTGTGAATTACATGCCCATTTCTGATGCAGGTGAAACATACAGACCGATTTCTCTTAAGGAAAGTTGAGATATCAGGAGAAAGCAGACTGGGGCTGGGTGGCAAAAATAAAGGTGTCCATCACAGATGTGAAATTGGACATTATTTTATTTTATTTTATTTTATTTTATTTTATTTTATTTTATTTTATTTGTACAAGATGTTAATTAGAGCATCAGTCTTCCAGTGCCAGTCCCAGACCATGCAAGCTCTGGAATCCAGGAGATTATACAAAAATCCGTCCGGTTCAGGCACAGCTACTTGATCAACAGGAAGTGCCTTGCATCAGCCTTCTCTTCCGTGAGCTATATAAGACCATTAGTTTGATTTCAGGAGGATGAATTCTGCTGATTTATAATTTGGTTCCCGCTTTCTCATAGACTTTTGGAAGCTGGCAAGCCTCCGTTTCCTCATCTGTCTAATGGGGATAGTACCACAAAAGTGAAAGCTTTTTGCAAAACAAAGAATTCCACTCAGAGGACATGAAGGGGGCTGGGGAAGGTGGGGAGGGCAAGGTCCATGGCCACAAAGCCAAGGGCATGGAGATGCTAGACCATTTCAGATGAAGCACCGGCCGATGTGTGGGTAAAAACCACAGCTGAAGGGTCTTCTCTCTGAGCCCAAATCCTGTGTGTGCTCCACCTCAAAGAAAGTCAGAGTTTTGGAGCAAGCATGAGAGAAAAGGGAGGTCAAATGCATACTTCATTCGTGGAGCTAGAACCCGGAAGCCCTAGAGAGCATCACCCATCCGTCACAGGAAGCCTGGGGACAGGAGATAAGAGGCAAGACAACAGTGACCCCCTGTTGGTCCTGTCACCTGAGTTGACCAGCACTCAGAAGGCCGCCCTCAGGGACACCTGTTAGTGAAGGCTGGGGGGTGGGGAGGTGGTCTGCTGAAGGGTGAACCCAGAGTGAGGTTGCAGTCACCACCTCCCGGAGCAGCCCAGGGGATCTCTGTCTTTGGAAGCCTTTCAGACTTCCCCGGGAGCACCTGCCATTCTTGAATGTGCACGAACTCCCCTGATACCTGCTGAGGCCATGTCGACCAGTCCACTTCCCTGCTGGCCCCCTGGCCCCTTTCCCGTGTATAGCCCACAGTAGTGATTCCTGCTGAATCCTAGAACCTGAAAGTCAAGAGGCAGTCCCTTTTCTCCCTTCCCCAGTCCCACCCCAGACTGTCTCCTGAGTTCTGCCTCAAAACCAAAGGCTTGAGGCAACTGGGTGGCTCAGTGGGTTAAAGCCTCTGCCTTCGGCTCAGGTCATGATCCGGGAGTCCTGGGATCGGGCCCTGCATCGGGCTCTCTGCTCGGCGGGGAGCCTGCTTCCTCCTCTCTCTGCCTACTTGTGATCTCTGTCTGTCAAATAGATAAATAAAATCTTAAAAAAACAAACAAACAACAACAACAACAAAAAACAAAAAAACCCACAAAGGCTTGCAGACCCAAGAGAGATCCCTATTGACAGCCCTGTCTCCAAATGCATAAAAAATGGAAATTTCTGCAGGGACAAAATAATCCTGAGAAGAGAAAAAAAAGCGGTCGTGACACCTTCACGTGGTAATGAGAATGAGACCTTATGAATTTCAAGTATCCTTTTATTTTTTTTAAAGATGTTTACCCATTTATTTGATAGAAGAGAGCACGAGCAGGGGAGCAGGAGAGGGAGAGGGAGAAGCAGGCTCCCCGCTGAGGACCCTGGGATCAGGAGCCAAAGGTGGCTGAGCCACCCAGGTGCCCTGATTTCAACTCTGCTAATCTCAGGTGGGGTCAGTTGTGCTCTAGGGTACCTGGGCTACATCTTTCCCCTGGAAGATCTCAGCACTGGGGCTAGCAGCAAAACAGCAACGGGGGCATCCCTCTCCCAAACTGAGATGAGGTACGCCAAAAAGGGACACGTGGAGTCTAGTAGCCGGAAGTCATTTCCACTCTAATTTTCGTCTGTCACCTCTGTGTTGTCACCTGCGCACAGGGCAGGTGGGGAGGAGGAAGCGGCCCGAGGGGGTAGGGCTGGCACGTCTGTAACTGCTGGACACTGAGTCCGGGCTTCCTTCCGGCTGGAGGGGCAGTTCAGGGAGGGGGAGGGGTGGGGGGGCTGTGCATCAGGTGGGGAAAACGCGGGGTTCCCGCCCAGGTGGGAGCGCTGAGGAGGGGCTTCTGTGCGGGGATCCCGGGACTCTGAAATAGTTATGGGAAGCTCCCCAAGGAGGACAGCGATTCTGCACACGCGCAGGGCCGGCATCAATCTGTCGTGTGTCCTTCTCACACATTAGGAGTGAAATCAAAGTGTCAAGGGGTTTTAAACTCATCTTTGGATTTGCGGAAGGAAGTAAAATCCAGACTTGTTCTTCGAGCTCCCTCTGGTGACAGCTGCCCCAAACAATTCTGCTCTATGGGATTTGCAGGTGGCAGGTGGCACCGAGGCTTCCAGAGGACGAGGCAGCCTAGGAGGGAGGACCCTCTCCCTAAGGATCGGCAGCCCCTCCGTGTGCACCCTCGGGAGCTGGAATTCCTGCAAGTGTCCCGCCTTGCTGCTGTGCTCATGTGTCCTGGGATGCAGGACCAGGGCAGAGGACTTGGAAATCTGCTCTGGGCCACTTCCACGCTCATACCCTAGTCTGGCCTTTCTTAGACCAGTCCCAGCTTCTCCACCAGCCTGGCAGCTTCTCCGCCTCCAACATGGCATGTGGATCATCTTAGAAGGAAGCCTCCCTCCCCGCAGGGGGCTGTGCAGACCGGCGTGCTTCCTGGAGGAGCTCTAGGCGCCAGGGCAGGTCACAAGTTGAGCAGCGGTGTCACCTCCGAGGCTGATGGTGGATGACCAGCTGCCTACCCCTTGCCATATGCCTTCTCATAGGTTTTGACAGGTGGTGGCGGGTTTGACAGCTGGTCAGCCCCATGTGGACACTTGTCCCCAGTCACTGCACTCCGACTGCCGGCTCTGATCCCAGGTGTGGGGCTTTTCCTCGCATGCTGGTGGCTGGGGAGATGAGGCAGGAGCTGTGGGGTGGGGGTCTGAGGGCTGCAGTGGGGTTGGCCGTGAAATCGGCCGCAGAAGTAACAGAGAGAAGGGCTCGTGTCCATTCGCAGGCATGACTTGCACAGAAAGCTCAGGAAGAGCTCCAGAGAGCAAGAAGCATTGGCTCCAAAAGCCCCAGACAAGAAAACAGTAGACTGGGTTCCAGACCTGGCTCTGTGGTCCTGGCTGGTCACTGAACTCCGAACGGTGTTTGTATAATGTCTTTGCCGAACATATTTTCCAAAGATTCTTTTCCAGACACAATATTCTCTTCAACACACATATGTATTGAGATGGCTGATGGTGTGTTCAGTGACCAGTGGATATGTGCTACCACTTCCAAGGAGGAAAACTCAGGAATTCCCAACTCTGGTTTTCTGATTTCCTCCTTGGTTGGTTGGGTCATTGCCTGGACACCACTGCCCCCTTGTGGCAGTGAATCTCATTTTGTGGGGCCGTGATAAGAAATTCAACAGTTTATGATGTCCACAAAGCTTTATTCATGCGTGGAGGGGATGCAAGCCTGTAACTAGATCAGATGCCTTAATCATTCACCCCCTGAATGCCTTTCCCTTTCCTCAAAACAGTTATTTATTTTAATAGACATTATTTGTATGTTTTTCTTTTCAAACTCCTCTTTGAATTCTGGTTAGTTAACATACGAGGCTGTATTGGTTTCAGAAGTAGGATTTAGAGATTCATCACTTACATACAACACCCAGTGCCCATCACAAGTGCCCTCCTTAGTACCCATCATCCATCCAGCCCATCCCCCTCCCACGTCCCCCCCATCAACCCTCAGTGTGTTCTCTATTTTTTTTTATATTTCTTCTTTTCTTTTCTTTTTTTAAATTTTATTTATTTATTTGGTAGACAGAGATCACAGGTAGGAAGAGAGGCAGGCAGAGAGGAGGAAGCAGGCTCCCTGTTTAGCAGAGAGCCCGATGAAGGGCTGGATCCCAGGACCCTGGGATCACAATCTGAGCTGAAGGCAGACGCTTTAACCCACTGAGCCACCCAGGCACCCCTGTTCATCTGTATTCTTTCTTAAATACCATGTATGAGTAAGATTGTATGGTATTTGTCTTTCTCTTACTCACTTATTTCACTTAGCATAATACACTCTAGTTCCATCCATGATATTGCCAATGGCAAGATTTTATTCTTTTTGATGACTGAGTTATAGTCCATTACAGTCCACATCTTCTTTATCCATTCATTAGTTGCTGGACATTTAGGCCTTCTCCAGAGATTAGCTATTGTTGATAACGCTGTTATAAACATTATGGTGCACGTGTCCCTTTGAATCTGCATTTTTATATCCTTTGGTTAAATACCTAGTAGTGCAATTGCTGGATTGTAGGGTAGCTCTATTTTTAACTTTTTGAGGCACCTCCATACTGTTCAAAACAGTAATTTAGATGCAATCTTTTTTTAAAGATTTTATTTATTTATTTGACAGAGAGAGATCACAAGTAGGCTGAGAGGCAGGCAGAGGGGGAGGGGAAGTAGGCTCCCTGCTGAGCAGAGAGCCCGATGTGGGGCTCGATCCCAGAACCCTGAGATCATGACCAGAGCTGAAGGAAGAGGCTTAACCCCGCTGAGCCACCCAGGTGCCCCAAATCAACCATTTTTAAGGTGAGCAATTCAGAAGCATTTTTTAAAAATGGCATTTAGGACATTCATAAGCATCTTTGCAGGATGTCCCCTTTCCTCCAGCCTCTAACAGGGGGCTCTGCTGTTCGGAGTGCTTCCTGGAGGAATTTATGAAAACATCTACCTCCAAGACACTTTGATTATCCTAAAAGAAACCTCCTGTACCCACGTAGGTAGTCTCCAATGCTCATTTCCCCAGCACCTGGAATCCCCCACCCCCCAGCCCCTGGAAATCACCAAGCTGTTTCTTACTGTCTGTAAGAAATTACTTTTTCTAGATATTTCATTGGAATAGAATCATTTACAGTACCTGTCATTCTGGCTTCTTTCACTTACCATAAAGGCTTCAGGCTCATATACGTTGTAGCCTGGACCAGTACTTACTTCCTTCTTATGGCTCAATAATATTTCATTACACAGATGCCATATTTTATTCATCTGCTCATCCCTGACGGGCATTGGGGTTGTTTCCATCTTTGGGAGATTGTGAACACTGCTGCTCTGGGCAGGTGGTATTTGTTTGAGACCCTGTCTTCAATTCTTTTGAGCATATTATCTAGGAGTGGAATTTCTGGGGCATATAGTAATTCGTGTTTAGCTTTTTTTTTAAACTTTATTTATTTATTTGACAGACAGAGATCACGAGTAGGCACAGAGGCAGGCAGAGAGAGAGCGGGGGAAGGAGGCCTCCCGGTGAGCAGAGACCCTGATGCGGGGCTCCATCCCAGGACCCCGGGATCATGACCTGAGCTGAAGGCAGAGGCATAAGCCACTGACCACCACGGACGCCCCCGTGTTTAACATTTTGATGAACTGAATCTTTAGAATGATGTGTCCTTAGGAGGGAAGATGACGCGCTCCAGGATGGGCCTCTCCTTGTTTACGATCCAGGATCTGTCTCAGGTTTGCAGGCTGGTTGATGTGGCTTCCCGCGGGTGGGGGATGGGGGGCCTGGTCTGCTTCCCACGTCTGGGCTAAACAGTGTTCAGAGAATGTTCTTAAAATGCAAAGCAGGAGACCAAACCAATCTCTGCAAACGCATCAAAAAGCCTCTTCCAGGCTCCCATTGGCCCCGGTTTCACTGGCCAAAGATCACAGGGCCAAGCCCAGCTTTAATGGAGAGGGGCGAGTCTGTCAGAAGGCCCTGCGACATCACAGGGGCTGAGGGTGTGGGGGCAACAGGCTGTCACAGGCAAGTTCCTCACACTCCCGCGGGGACTTGTTCCCTCTTGGTAAGGGGCTGGGGTCCTGTGAAATACTTAATTTACTTTTTCGGTGTCACCTTTACAACCGTCTCCAAGACATTCACGATCTTGATGCAAATGTATTTGCGCTTTGCAGCGTTTGCCGGTCGAGAACCCTCAGGTCGCAGCACTGGGCCGCGGGCCTCTGGGGAAGCGGGGCTTGTGCTGCGTGGAAACCTTCAGGCTCCTTTAACCCAGGCCTTATAAGAAATGGGAATCGATAAGCGGCATAAATTATTCACCTCAAGGAACATTCTCAGAAATGAACAACAGGGTTTTCATCCTTTTCCGTGTTTGGAACTTTCCTCACCTTCTGAATGGCTGGGCATTTCTAACTATTAAAAATTCAGATCTCAGGGAAGAATGAATCTACGTCGTACAACTCCGAGCTTCTGAGGGTCCGATGAGTGGGGCGACCTCAGGCCTGTTGAGAGGGCCCAGTCTCTGGTCAAAAACATCTTTTCTACCTGTCGGCTGAGATGCCAGAAATCCGTCCCATCTCTAAAATCCACTCTGAGGCTCTTTGTCTCTTTGGAAGGGAAGACTTGCTTCCGAAAGCAGAGATTCGGGGAGATACACTAACGTGTGTCCAACACCCGTTACACAGGGGCCTCATTGCCGCGAGATACCGCGAGATAAATAATGTTTTACAATCGTGCTTTATTGTTTTTTCCCTTTCAATAACCAACACATCACAGAAATAGATAACATCACAAAGTAAAAGTTAAAATGAAGAAGAGTACCTTGCCTGGCACCCATCAGAGACCATCTCTGGCCGATCCTCTCTGTGGTGTCTAATCCTGCAGATTTTTCCCTACACCGACACACGCATTAGCATCTTTCTTGACGTATAAGCAGCATTGGATTGGATTGGCGACTCTGGCTTGTCCTCCTGGCTTCTGAGACGGCTTCTGCTTGACTTTCCACCTTCTCCTCTGGCTGCCCAGCGCCAGTGGCTTCTGCGGGTCTCTGGACCATCTTCTCTGCTCGCTCTCTACATATCAGGAAGTCTTGTTCGGTCTTTTTTTTTTTTTTTTTTTTTTAAGATTTATTTATTTATTTATTTGATAGAGATCACAAGTAGTCAGAGAGGCAGGCAGAGAGAGAGGGGGAAGCAGGCTCCCTGCTGAGCAGAGAGCCCGATGCGAGGCACAATCCCAGGACCCTGGGATCATGACCTGAGCTGAAGGCAGAGGCTTTAACCCACTGAGCCACCCAGGCGCCCCAGTCTTGTTCAGTCTTTAACCAGCCTTGTGTACCTTCTACCCAGCTGTGGACCTCCAACCTCCTTCTCTCCTCTGAGTTCCAAACTGAATCCCCAACAGCCTTTAGACAGCCTCCCTCGAATGACTTGAGGGACCCCCAAACTGACTGAACAAAACCGAAATGTGGATCTTTCTCTTTCAAAAGCCCCTTCTCCGAACTCAGAATTAGGACCTCCTAATTGTGACTAGTTATCTTCCTCTTCCTTGATTCTCTCATTCAATCCATCATTAAGTCCTGTCAACTTTGCCTGCAAATATCTCCATATAATATGCTAGGCATATTTTATCAAATTCAAGATGTGTTGCTGCTGGTACTTGTTTAATTTTATTTTTATTTTTATTTTTTTAAGAGAGAGAGAGAAAGAGAGTACAAGTGGGGAGCAGGGAGAGGGGCAGAGAGAGAGAATCTCAAGTAGATTCCATGCTGAGGGCAGAGTTTGACTCTGGGCTCGATCTCCCAACCCTGAGATCATGACCTGAGCCCAAGTCAAGAGTCACATGCTCAACTGACTGAGCCACCCAGGTGCCCCAGTACTTTTTAAATCTTAGCAAAAAGTGTCAGTGAAATGTTTTCACCGTATAATTACCTCATAATTGTTTCATGGTTAATAACAATGAAGAATGCTATCATTGGGTGGATATCTTTTGATTTCAGAGATGCATAAATGTGAAAAAGAATGGGATCTTTAGGGGCACCTGGGTGGCTCAGAGGGTTAAAGCCTCTGCCTTCGGTTCAGGTCATGATCCCAGGGTCCTGGAATCGAGTCCTGCATCAGGCTCTCGGCTCAGCAGGAAGCCTATTTCCTCCTCTTTCTCTGCCCACCTCTCTGCCTACTTGTGATCTCTGTCTGTCAAATAAATAAATAAAATCTTTTAAAAAATGTGGATCATTGAGTCAACGAAATAAAGGACCTTGAGTCCTTCTGTCTCCATCTCGGTCACTCCTGTTCTAGTAGAAGTCGTCTTCCATTTGGACTTCCTGAGTGCTTTCTCACACCTCACATTTACTCCTCCTCAAGTCTTCTCTTCTCTTGTTTATCCACTGGCAACTCCTCTTTACCTCCAAAACATATCTAGATTCCAGTGATGTCGCCATACTTCTCTTCTGTGACCCTCATGGTGGCCCCACCATCTCTTGCCTAGACAACTGGTCTCTTTGCTTCCTCCAGCAAGCCAGAGGGATCTTTCTAAAGAGGAAGCCCACCTCATCGCCCCTCATGTCAAAACTCTCCAGAGGTTTCTGGTTAGACCTGGAAAATACATTTAATGGCCAGGCTACCTGATCATTTCCTGTCTGTGGCTCCCTGGGTCGCATGTCCCTGCCCCAGACATGCAGAACTCATTCCATCTCAGGGATTTTGCTCTTGCCCTTCTGTTTGCTTCAAAAACTCTTGTCCTGGACTTTTGCACAGTTACTTCCTTCCCATTAGCAAGGGGTTAGCTCAAATGTCACTTCAGAGGGTGCTTTTCCCAGACCAACCTACCAAAGCTGCCTTTCCACCCCTATGTCCGCACCCCCTCCCCATCAACGAGTCACTGTCACTTAACCAAACACTGTGATTTAGGCATTTATTTCTCTTTGTCCCCTCACTAAACTGAAAGCTTCTTGAGAGCGGGAACAATGTTCTCTGCTCCCACTTCAGCACTTTCGGGCTTAGCACAGAGTAGACAGTCAGTAAATATTGATGAATTACTTGATTCCCTATTCCCTACTTGTTCCTGAACTTGACTGCTAGACTGATCTTTTTAAAAATGAAGATCCTGACCATGACTCCATTAACAACATCCTGCTGTCTCTGATCCATTGTATTTTCGTTTTTATTCAATTCAAAAGGCTTTCTAATTTCCCTCATGATTTCTTCTTTGAAAGAAGTGCAGGTTAGAAGTGTGTTATTTTAGTTTCCAAATATTTGGGAATTTTCAGATATCATTGTTAGTGATTTTTTTTTTCTTTTGAAGATTTTTAAAATGTACTTGACAGGCAGAGATCACAAGTAGGCAGAGAGGCAGGCAGAGAGAGGAGGAAGGGAATTGAAATTTCCAACTATATTTGTGGATTTGTTCATTTCACCCTAAATTTTTTCAGTTTTTATTTCAGGTATCTTGAAGCTCTATTATTAGGAGCAAACCATTTAAGATTGTTATGTCTTTTTGATTAATTGACTCATTTATCGTTGGAAAGTAACCTACATTAGCTCTGGTAGTATTCTATGTTCTGAAATCTATTTTATCTGATATTAATATAGCCATCACAGCCTTTTCTTCTTCTTTTTAAAAAAGATTTGTATATTTACTCTCGAGAGAGAGAGAGAGAGAGAGAGCGAGAGCACAAGTGACAGGAGCCTTGAGAGCCAGAGAGAATTCCAAGACAGCTCCCCGCTGAGCATGGAGTCTCATACAGGGCTTGAACCCTGGACCCTGAGATCAGGACCTGAGCTGAAACCAAGTCAGACGCTTAACCGGCTGCACCACCCAAGTTCCCCACAGCCTTTTCTTCTGACCGATTTAACATGGTATATCTTTCTCCATTCTTCTAACCTACTTGTGTCCTTATATTTAAATTGTGTTTCTTCTAGATGGCAACTGGTTAGACTTTGCTTTTATATCTGGTCTGACAATCTATTCCATTAATCGGGATGTTTAAACCATATACATTTAATAGTTATGTTGTTACCATTAGGTTTCAGTCTGTCATCTTCCTATTTATTTTTCATTTGTCTCATTTGTTCTTTTCTTCACGGATCACTGTCCTTTGTTGTTTGATATCCAGTTTATTTTTTTAAAGATTTTATTTATTTATTTGATAGAGTTCACAAGTGGGCAGAGAGGCAGGCAGAGAGGCAGGCAGAGACAGAGAGAGGGGGAATAGGCTCCCCGCTGAGCAGAGAGCCCGATGCAGGCTCCATCTCAGGACTCTGGGATCATGACCCGAGCTGAAGGCAGAGGTTTTAACCCACTGAGCCACCCAGGCACCCCCATATCCAGTTTTTTTTAAACCTTGTTTTATGTAATTTGTTTTTTTTTCTGATAGGAGGGTATATCTTATCCCTGATGTTCCATTTTGATTGGACCTACTGATTGTCTTTGAGTTCACTAATTCTAACTTCTGTTGTATCCAAGTCTTTAGTTAAACCTATTTAGTTAAACCTATACATTTCTAAAAAAACCAGAATTTATTCTTTAGGGCAGTTTTCGATTCATAGCAAAATGGAGCAGAAGGTACACAGAGTTCCCATATACCCTCTACCCAGACACAGACACGACCTTCCCTACCATCAACATCCTACACCTGATGCGTACATTTGTTACAATCAATGAACCTACGCTGACACATTGTTGTCACCTGAAGTCCATAGTTTACATTGGGGTTCACTCTTAATGTTGTACATTAAATGTATACTGACATGTATCCACCAATATAGTATCATGCAGAACAATTTCATCGCCCTAAAAACTGTCTGTGCTCTGCCTCTTGAACCCTCCCTGCCTCCTAACCTCTGGCAACCACTGATCTTTTTACTGTCCCCATTGTTCTGTCTTTCCAGAATGCCATCCAGTTGGCATCGTACAGTGCTTAGGCTTTTCAAATTGGCTTATTTCACTTAGTACTGTGCTTTTAAAGCTCTTTCGTGTGTTTCCATGGCTTGACGCCTCATTTCATTTTTAGCACCAAGTAATATTTCATTGTCTGGATGAACCACAGTTTATGGAGCCCTTCACCTCCGGAAAAACATCTTGGCTGCTTCCATGTTTTGAAAGTTATGAAAAAAGCTGTTATAAACATCTATATGCAGGGTTTTTGTGGACATCTGTTTTCAGCCTCTTTGAGTAAATACCAAGGAGTACAATTACTGGCTTGTGTGTTAAGAGCATGTTTAGTTCTATAAGAAACCCCTAAGCTATCTTCCAAAGTAGCTCTACCATCTTGCAGCGAGCAAGGGTTCCTGTTGCTCTACATCCTTGCCAGGACTTGGTGTTGTCAGTGTTCCACATTTTGGCCATTGTAACATGTGTGTGTTGGTATCTCGTTGTTCTAACTTGCAATTCTCTGATGTCACATGAGGCTGAACATCTTTTCATGTGCCTATTTGTCACCGGTGTATATTCTGTGAAGTGTATGTTCAGATCTTTTGCCCATGTTTAAATCAAGTTGTACTTTTCTTTTTACAACAATTTTTTAAAAATTTATTTTCTTTCATTCCCCAACTTTGAACCCACATATGCTACTTTATTCATATAAACTTTGCTAGGCTTTTTCTCCCTTTTAACCTCCAATGCTGCACATGTGCCCATTTCTCCACATCCTTACAATAATTATTAACCTTGTTCTTTGTTCTTTTTTCCCCAGTATGAGATACGGGAACCAGGAAGAGAGGCTACTCCATAGGTTTGTTTTACAGACATATGGACACCACGTGACACAGTGAATGGAGCCCAGATGTCCAAAACAGTGCACAATCTCATAAGTGTCCAGCCTCCTGGGCTCCTGTTTTTGGGGAGGTTTTTTGGATCACTGCTTCAATCTCATTACTAGATAGTGGTTTATTCAGGTTGTCAATCTCTTCCTGTTTCAGTCTTGGAAGTTTATAGGTTTCCGGGAATGCACCCATTTCTTCTAGGTTGCTTAATGTATTGACATATAACTGTTGATAATAATTTCTGATGATTGTTTCTATTTCCTTAGTGTTAGTCATGATCTCTCCCATTTCATTCATAATTTTATTAAATTGGGCCCTCTCTCTTTCCTTTTGGATTAGTTTGGCCAGTGGTTTATTGATCTTATTGATTCTTTCAAAAAACCAGCTTCTAGTTTCTTTGATGCATGCTACTGTATTTCTAGTTTCTAACTCATTGATCTCTGCTCTAATCTTGATTGTTTCCCTTCTTGTGTGTGGGGTTGGCTTAATTTGTTGTTGATTTTCCAATTCCTCAAGGTATAAAGAGAGCTGCTGTGTTCAAGACTTTTCAAATTTTTTGAGTGAGGCTTGGATGGCTATGTATTTCCCCCTTAGGACCACCTTTGTCATATCCCATAGCTTTTAGACCAATGTGTCTCATTTCCATGAATTGTTTAAGTTCTTCTTTGATTTCCTGGCTGATCCAAACATTCCTGAGCAGGATAGTCTTTAGCTTCCAAGTGTTTGAATTTCTTCCAAACTTTTTCTCATGGTTGAGTTCTCAGTTTCAAAGCATTGTGGTCTGAGAATATGCAGGGAATAATCTCAATCTTTTGGTATTGATTGAGCCCTGATTTGTGACCCAGTGTGTGCTCTATCCTGGAGAAAGTTCCATATGTGTGTTCGAGAAGAATGAGTATTCTGTTGTTTTAGGGTGGAGTGTTCTGTATATATTTATGAGGTCCATCTGGTCCAATGTGTCATTCAAAGCTCTTGTTTCTTTATTGATTTTCTGCTTGGATTATCTGTCTATTACTGAGAGAGGTGTGTTAAGATCCACTACAATTAATGTATTTATATCAGTGTGACTCTTTATTTTGATTAACAGTTGGCTTGATTAACAGTTGGTTGCTCCCATATTGGGGGCATAAATATTTACAACTGTTAGATCTTCTTGGTGGATAGACCCTTTAAGAATGATGTAGTATCCTTCTGTATCTCTGACCATAGTCTTTAGCTTAAAATCTAATTTAACTGGGACACTGGCGTGGCTCAGTGGGTTAAGCCTCTGCCTTCGGCTCAGGTCTTGATCTCAGGGTCCCGGGATCAAGCCCCACATCAGGCTCTCTGCTTGGTGGGGAGCCTGCTTCCCCCTCTCTTTCTTCCTGCCTCTCTGCCAACTTGTGATCTCTCTCTGTCAAATAAATAAATAAAATCTTAAAAAAAATCTAATTTATCTGATATGAGAATCACTACCCCAGCTTTCAATGGCCAAAATTAACAAGACAGGAAACAACAAGTGTTGGAGAGGATGTAGAGAAAGGGGAACCCTCTTATATTGTTGATGGGAATGCAAGTTGGTGCAACCACTTTGGAAAACAGTGTGGAGATTCCTTAAGAAATTCAAAATAGAGCTACAAATAGAGCTGCCCTGCAATTGCACTACTGGGTATTTACCCAAAGAGACAGATGTAGTGAAAAGAAGGGCCATATGTACCTCAATGTACATAGCAGCAATGGCCACAATTGCCAAACTTTGGAAAAAGCCAAAATGCCCTTCAACAGACGAATGGATAAAGAAGATACGGTCCATATATACATGGAATATTCCAGCCATCAGAAAGGATGAATACCCAATTTTTGTGTCAGCTTGGATGGGACTGGAGGAGATTATGCTGAGTGAAATAAGTCAAGCAGAGAGAGTCAATTATTATATGGTTTCACTTACTTGTGGAGCATAAGGAATAACATGGAAGACATTAGGAGAAGGAAAGGAAAAGTGAGTTGGGGGAAATCGGAGGGGGAGACAAAGCATGAGAGACTGTGGACTCTGAGAAACAAATCGAGGGTTTTTGAGGGGAATGGGGTGGGGAATTAGCTGAGCCTGGTGATGGGTATTAAGGAGGGCACATATTGCATGGAACACTGGGTGTGGTGTATAAACAATGAATCTTGGAACACTGAAAATTTAAAAAAAAAATTAAAAAAGGTTTCCAGTCACCCCTTGAAGGTTTCAGGACCCATCCAGTTTCTGCCCTAACTCTCACATACCTTGCTGCAAGCCCCTATAAACTGTCCCCAGGTTCAACAAAGACAAGGCAGATTTGGGGCTGATCCCTGCCTTCTCAGTGGGTTATCCTTCTGATAATAAAGCTTTCTCTGCTTCAAACCTGGTGACTCAGAGATTGGTTTACACCAAATCAAACACACTCTTTTGATTTCAGGGTTTGGTAACAATTCGGTGAGCCAGCCAAGAGGCTTTGTGCTAGGGGCTGGCCATGAGGTGACTTGGGGGATTCCCTGAAGTTGCTTGACATCATATTGAGTCTCCAGAGGTTCTCCTGGCCAGCTCCCCCAGCAACATTAGCTGCATTTAGCATTCTACAACTGAAGGGTAAGTTTCTGGTGTGCATAACCAGTGGCTGTTCCTCTCATTTGATTTTGGTTCTTTTGGGGAATTTTCCTCTTAGGGCATCTGTAAGAGGGGCCCTCAAAGTTTGCAAGATCAAAAAAGTCATCCAATTACCTGTGTTCAATTATGTTTCCTCCTACAATGCCTTGATTGTTGTCTTTGGGCGTTGTACGTTTGTCCTGCTTGTAACACGTGAAATGCTGATTTGGTTCTGGACACTTTGGGCTGCAGATTCCAAAACCAGTTTTAGTTATGAAGTTATGAAACCGAAAAAGATTACCTTCTTTTTCAACACTCGTTGGCCATAGTGTTTATTCGACTCTGGAGAAAAACGACAAATTAATGGATCCACAGATTATAATACTATCTTGCAATTACATTTATTTTGTAAAAGGGAGATATTTGGAAATTGGACCCTTAATATCTTCTCCACAAATACTAATAACATAAAGGCTAGATTTTGTTTGTATCTTGTTTGTGTATTTATGCCCATATGTATTATAAATATGAGATATTTTCTCTACCTTGGATGGTACTGCTAAAATTAATTGATAAAGGAGCTTTATTTAATTGGTTTAAAGGCAAGCACTTGTAAAAATTGGGCATTCTAAAACTCTGATAATAACTAACCCAAATGTTTTTTAATTTCACATGGTCTGAAAAAATATTTGATATTAAAGTAAATTCATGGTTGTTGGTTTAATTAAACAGACATATATTTAGAGTTATCAGCATCACATATAAAACTTTTATTCTACCAAGGCTTACCAAAGGTCAAATGAGCTCATGCTATCTTTGTTACAGAATTTTTCAACAAAAAAACAAACAAAAAAAATCTTAAAAGTAAGGTTAACTGTTCAGCATCATAAAATTTTCATAACTGATCTCAACGTAATTGTTGAGGATAAACAGTTGAACTTTAAGGTTTTGCTAAGTTAAGTGGTGAGTAAAGTTAAATCCACTAACGAGATATCTGGGTGGCTCAGTCAGTTAAGGGTCTGCCTTTGGCTCAGGTCAAGACACCGATGTCCTGGGGTCATGTCAGTTTCCCACTCAGTGGGGAGTTTGCTTCTCCCTCTGCCCTTCGCCCTGCTCATGCTTTCTTTCTCGCTCTGTGTGCTCTCTCTCAAATAAATAAAATCTTTAAAAAAAAAGTTAAATCCATTAAATGTCTAGATCACTTCCAAATAGATAAAGTCCTGAAACATAATTACTAAATATTTGTTTATCTGCTTTTGGCTTCCTATTGCAGAGAAAACTAGAGACACTTGGGTCTGTTAGTAAACACGTTTCATGCTTTATTTACAAAAGTTGTACTATAAAAGAACATGTTTCTAGAAATTATGAAATATATTCATAAATCTGCCATTTTAAAGAATTCTGGTTTAACACACACTTCGTAGTTGGGGACTACTTAGTTTTCACTGGAGACTGAGGTTTCTAAGAGTTACAAACTCTAATAAATGTAGTGGAGACTGCTGGAAATGATGAGAAAATCAGCTATGTGTGTAGGGAAAGTAGGATACATATTTTTGGTAAGAACGCTTGGAGGAATGCAGAGGTATTTTCATTTAGGAAAAAGAAAATAATTTTGTCCTAAAATGAGGCTGGTTATTTAAGGAAGGTAAGCTTAGGACAATATCTAAATGTAAAAAGAAGGTTGTGGAAGGCTTATGAGAAGGAAATCTTTGGAAAAGAATTTTATACACGGGCAGGATGCATTTATTAAAATTTATGAGTTTTAATATCAAATTAGAATTGATGAGTTAAATTAGAATTATTAGAATTTAGGAGTTTTAATATCAAAAGCACACTGATATGAAATTGAAATGTGGTTTTCTGTCAAAATGAGTTTTCTCAGATTACTGGTCTACTCTTCGTAAGTGTATAAGTGCTGACAACACTGACTCCATCTTTGGCCTCCATCTTGTTTGTGCTCCCACCATGGCTCCCCGGGGGTTATGTGCTCCAGGCCCCATGGAGGTGAACACATGCCTGATTGCAAAGCCAGAAAGGTTGTTCTGACCTTCCCTAAAGTGTTGCACGGAAGGCTCCATGTCAGGTAGCTAGTCGAGATGCCCTGGCCCACGGAAGGCAGCACTTTCGAGAACTACCCTATGACCTCACGACCATGCCCCTTGCTCTATAAAAGCTGCGGGTTAAGGTCAGGCTGGGGCGGAGAAGAGGGGCGGAGAGTGGAAGTGCACAGCCTGGACCGCAGGCTCCTGTCAGGAAGCAAGCTTGTGTAAGACTGTCAGTGTGTGGAGCAATTGCTTCATTTTTTGGTCTTTTTTTTTTTTTAAGATTTTATTTATTTGACAGACAAAGTTCACAAATAGGCAGAGAGGCAGGCAGAGAGAAAGGAAGGGAAGCAGGCTCCCCGAGGAGCAGAGAGCCCAACACGGGGCTCGATCCTAGGATCCTGGGATCATGATCTGAGCCGAAGGCAGAGGCTTTAACCCGCTAAGCCACCCAGGTGCCTCTCATTTTTTGGTCTTAAGTCACCTTCTCATCTGGAGGATACGTTACCCACCCTCCTCCACCTTCTCTCAGTAAGAATTGTAAACAAAGCTTTCCCTTTACCTTAAAGGTATCTGCCTAGGAAAACAGTTTCTATGTTTTGTCTTTATCAGGTCTTTGATTACTTAAGAAAGTTCAATCTTCTCAATATTAAAGGAGCTAGTTTTGCTGACAACTATGTAACCATCTGTATTTGCCTTCAGAATTTCTCGTTACCTCTTTGACTAAATAGATAATTAAGTATTAAGCTGTATAGTGACCTATGATCCTATTTAGGCATGGGCTTTGTAATTTAAAAAAAATAGATTTTATTTATTTGACCGAGAGTTTGAGAGTACAAGCTGGGGGAGAGGCAGGCAGAAGAGAGGTAGAAGGAGGGTCCCCACCGAGGAGGGAGCCTGACACAGGGCTTGATCCGGGACTCTGGGATCCTGACTTGAGCTGAAAGCAGCTGCCTAACTGACTGAGCCACCCAGGAGCCCCTACTTAGGGTTCTTTAGTTGGTATGTCAAATTACGTGAGAAGCATTGTCAGACAAATGATGATAAACCTTCTTAGATTATGAGTGAATGCTATAATTGTTCCAGAAATTATGTACAGTTCCTAAGCTTTTGCTATGTCCTAGTAGAATGTCATCACTTGTGATCCTAATTATTAATATGTTGTGTGTCACAGAAATAACCGAATTCCTTGTCACCTGCATTATAATGAGTTCTCATCAGATCTTTAATCATGGCCATTTTTGAGTCCTTTGTCATTTATAGTCATTGTCTTATTCTGATAAGTCATTTGCCATTGCAAATGTGTTTCAGCTTCAAGGAGATTCATGGAAAGGACTTTTAAAAAAATTATTTTATTTACATTCAATTTATTAACATATAGTGTATTAATTAGTTTCAGAGGTGGAAAGGACGTTTGACAAATACAGGTTTCCTACATCTATAAGATCATAAAATGAAACCAAGAATTTCTGGAACTAAGAGGAAAGCTGCATTCAAACAGAACAAGAATTAGTAACATGGAACTAGCTAAATAGAGGAAGATGATTGTAGTTTTTGTGACTCTTGTTTGAAACTTCATTGTCTAAAGTTTAGTCTAAAGATTTAAGGAAACTGTCTCTCTCAAGATACCTATGATTTACAGAAATTTGGTAAAATCTGTTTTTGTAAGCAAATGCAAACATTTATCTTTTCTCCTTACCTGAACCCTCCAGAATTCGGAAACTCTCTATGAGTATTGTCTTTCATGACAATGATAATTGTTTACACAAATTCATAAGAATCTGTTCCCCCTTGTTACAGGGGACCATCGAAACATTGCTCATTTTATCAAGGCTGGAAGTTCATATCTGAGAGACACACACGTAGACTCAGATATGACCAGACAGATTTAAGGAACTAAGGTTGACTTTCTGGAGTCAGTAGAGCCCCTTCGAAATGTCAGCCTGATATCTTGCGGACAGAGTTCCCAGCAGCCTTACCAGGTGAGTGAAGAATTCCTGGCAGGTGTAGGAACTTCAGAATTATTTTGAGGATCTTGGAAAGAGAGGAATTCACCCAAATTGACAGGTATTATAGGCAAATCTGATGGTAAGTATTTGGCTCAGCTTCTAGCCTCAGGAGGCTATTAAAAGTTTAATCCGAAATTCCTTATGAAAGGTTCCAGCAAAGCAAGTTTTTAAAAAACTTATATGGTCAACCACTATTCTTGGTGCACGCCTGTAAATAACCAGGCCAAGTCTGTAAAAAACTGGACCTATTTCGCAAACGAATTTGTTTTAATTTGGCCATCTTTGGCAGAAATAAGGGTGATTTTAGAGAGAAAAAACTTATTTCAGGAACATACCTTTATGGATGTTAGATTCTATTTTTATTAATTGTCTTTGAATGTCCCTTTGCCTTTAAACCTGGGCTGGTCCTGAAGCCTTCTGGTTTCTTCAAATACGTGGCTATGACTCTCCAAACTAAGTTTCCCATTTTCTCCCATTCTCTCGACTTGGAATCTTTGAGAACTAAAACTGCCCTTCTCCTTGAACCCCTGCAAACTGAAGCTGGATGACTTGAAGCAGACTTCAGAGAAATTGCTACAGTAGCTCACGGATAGTCCATCTTCATCTCTGTTGCTCCGTGGACCACTTGTAAAGATCCCCAGGGACATCTGAACTACTATCCAGGAAACAATCCATTAGATTGCTGATGCCTGCTCCCCTCCATCTGGGGATGCTTTGAACCTGATACCTAGAAATCTTCTCATTCGCAGCACTTGGGACTCAGACACTAGGTTTATAATTTGCTGCAACCATTAACCTGTGTTTTATTTTTGTTTCCATAGAAACGCTTCTTATTAATTACCTCATTGCTTGTACAACGTAGACTTCGGAAGCCCGGTTGCAAGATCATTTCTTGAAATGACACAACTATTTAACTGAACTGTCCTATTCTTAAGACTAAGACTGGTTCATGAGGGTTAGAGCAGGATTTTTAGCTAAGGTTCAGAATAGAGAAGTTAAACTCCAGCTAAGAGGAAATAATGGTGATCTATGATGTCTTTCTAGGAAAAAAAAATTATGTCAAAAGGGGAGAATGTTAATTTTTGACCCCATCACAAGGACTTTTGATAAAAATTTATTTCATGGATGCCCGGGTGGCTCAGTCAGTTGGGTGTCTGCCTTTGGGTGAGGTCATGATCTCAGGTTCCAGGGATCCGGTTCCACATTGGACTCCCTGCTCAGTGGGGAGTCTGCTTCTCCCTCTGCCTGCTGCCCCCCTTCTCTGACAAATAAATAAAATCTTTAAAAAAAAAGGAATTCTTATACATGCCTCCCAATTATGATAAATTAAGTCACAGGGCTCCATATGCTGAAAACTAGACTCTTTTTCTGGATTCCCTAAGGGATTAAGTCAATGTTACAGGAACTGCTAATATGTGGATAGATGTAATAATGTGGTTTCTGAATATTTGGGTCATGCAAAATGTACAAATTAAGCCAAGTGTCAGAAAATATTTCCCACAAGGGACAAAGTTGTTTCCTTCCTCGAATCCAACATTTGCCCCTCTTTGTCAGGAAGTAGCTGAGATCGGTTGTCACCCTCTCCCTGTGATCAAATTATAAATGGGAGTGGGTATTTGAACCTGGACATCTGCTTCTTCATCCATGTAAACTGTCACTAGGCAGGATTTCCCCCCATTAGAACCTCACACACTGCTCATAGGCACATTCCTTCACAGCCTTGCAAGAATTATTAAACTTATAATTTGGGTTTTTTTTCCCCCTAATACTAGTTGTAGAAACCAAGGAGGGAGGCCACTTGATAATATGTGTTTTATAGATAGAAGGTCAACACGTAACATACCAGGATCCTTGGATGAAACCCAGTGTCCAAAACTGTGCACAGTCTCAAAAAATTCCAGTCTCCCCTTGAAAGTTTTCAAGGGCCAACCAGTTTCTGCCCTAACCCCCACATACCTTCCTAGCTCCTATAAACTGTCCCTAGCTTCCACAAAGACAAGGCAGATTAAAATGAGCATTGATCCCCAGTCTTCTCACTGAGTTATTCTCCCCCCCCCTAAGATTTATTTATTTTAGAGAGAGAGCACATGAGCAGGGGGAGGGGCAGAGGAAGAGGGAGAGAAGCAGACTCTCCACTGAGCAGGGAGCCAGACGCAACCTGAGCCAAAACCAGGAGTCAGATGCTCAACCAACTGAGCCACCCAGGCGCCTCTGGGCTACTCTTCTGACGGTAAAGCTTTCTCTGTTTCCAACCTGATGACTCAGATATTGGCTTTCTGTGCATTAGACACATGAATTTGATTCTAGGGCTTGGTAACAACTTTACTGAGATGTAATTGATACATAACATTGTGTAAGTTTAAAGTATACAATGTATGATTTGATAATGTTATGCATTGCAAAATGAGGTTGCTCTTACTGAGTTTTATAACTTCTTCGTAGATTGCGGATAACAATCTTTTATCAGATAAGTCTTTTGAAAAATATTTTCTCCCAGTCTGTGGCTTGTCCACATTCTCTGGACATCCAGTAAGTTTTAAATGTCATACATTTTTTAATTTTAAATTTAGAATATCCTTTTGTCTTTTTTAAAAGTTTTTTTAAAATTTTTATTGGAGAGAGTGAGCAAGCATGAACAGGGGAGAAGGGCAGAGGGAGAGGGAGAAGCAGACTCCCCACTGAGCAATGAGCCCAATGCAGGGCTCGATCCCAGGACCCTGAGATCTTTACATGAGCTGAAGGCAGATGCTTAACCCACTGAGCCACCCAGATGCCTCTTGGTTGTCTCTTATACCTTGTAGATATTGTTAAAATTTTTCATTCATCCATTTGTCAACCTTTTCTTCTGTTTAACAAATTAAGCTGTGTTAAACTAATTGTCTGCTAACTCTCTCACCTGGATCATCAGTGAGTCTACTTTTTGTTTCTTTCCCTACTTGATTTTTTTTTAAATATTTTATTTATTTATTTGACAGAGATCACAAGTAGGCAGAGAGGCAGGCAGAGAGAGAGGAAGGGAAGCAGGCTCCCTGCTGAGCAGAGAGCCCCATGCGGGACTTGATCCCAAGACCCTGAGATCATGACCCGAGCCGAAGGCAGCGGCTTAACCCACTGAGCCACCCAGGCGCCCTCCCTACTTGATTTTGATTATGATCACATTTTCCTTCACTGTGTCTGTTGGTTCTTTATTGTGTGCTGTGTCTGCAGGAGGGAAAGTGTGGGAAACTCCAGACCCTAGCATTCTAGAAGAATAAAAATAACTATACTTCAAAGTTTTCCAAGCACTTTCCCATGTATCTTTTGACTTTCCTCATTCTACCGGCCACCAACCAGGATAACTAATGGCAGGCTATAAGAAGTCGTTATCTCTGCCAAGAGATTTTACGAAGGCCCTGGCCAGAGACTTGGAGACATGAGTCTCCCTCCAACGTCTGTGAGAGTGGTGCCTCCAGCTACATTCTCAGGACACCCTCTGCCCCTTGGTGGAGGTGTGGTCAGTTATGTCTTCACAGTCACCCCCTTCTTCCTGGACCGTGGCCACCTGCTAGACGTTTCTTTTCTAGCCAACCTTACGGCTGCGTGTAGTTGTGAATAGAAGTGGGGGTACTTGGGTGGCTCAGTCTGTTGGGCGTCCGGGTCTTCGTTTTGCCTCCGGTCATGGTCTCAGGGTCATGGGATCTGACTCTGTGCTCAGCACAGAATCTGCTTGTCCTTCTCCTTTCCCCTACTTGCACGTGTGCTCTCTCTCTCTCCATCCCTCTCTTCATCACATGCCTAAATAAATAAATAAATAAAATCTTAAAAAAAAAAAAAAAGAAATGATACATGTAATTTCCACCCCACCATCTTAAAAGAGGGTTAATTGTCCTGATTTCCTCTTTCCCTTCCCTTGACTTAAACAGAGGTGGGCTTCAGAGTGTGTTGGTGAGGACGGTGCCCAAGGGTAGTGCTTCTCACACTCCAGTGAGCTTTGGAATTGCCCGGGGGCTTGGTCAGACTGCGGGATCCCACCCCCAGAATTTTGAAATCTGGACCCAAGAGCTTCCATTTCGAACAAGTTCGACCACAGTTCCCAGACTGTGGTCATGCTGTTGGTCTATAGGGACCACACTCTGAAAACTGCTATCCTGGGATAAAGCGGAGCAACAAGATGGAAAGAACCTGGGTACTTAGTGTCTGGATGAAGCAGGGATGCCCCAGCAATGAGCGCATCTTGCTTTTGGACTATTATGTAAGAGATCCATAAACCTTTTTTTGTTCTTTTTAAAAAACCACTGTATATAGTTCAAGCAAATCTGCCTTCACCCCATCAAGGACACAGGGGACTGCCAGGTAGGGAATGGTGATCTCTAGGCAAGTTTTTGATCAATGACAGCCCTAATGTTCAATCTTCCTCTTCGATCTGCAGGTCCTGCTCTCTCTGAAGGAACCACCCCTTCCCCATAGGCCTGACTATGCAGATGGGAGACCACAGGGCCCTAAGCCCAGGGCAAAGCCAACTGGACCAGAGGTGGAGACCTAATCTGAGAGGGGCCCACCTAGGCAGCATGTGTGGGCTGGATCAAGCAAACGAGCTTTGGAGGCCTGGTTTGTACACTCTACCCCGACCTCCCTGCTTTCTCTCCACCAACCTGTTTGTATTAAGACTTTCTTTCTTCAGTTCCCACATTCTGCCCTGAGTGATAAGCCTGTAGGTTGTAAGTATAAAGCAGGCTATGCGACTTGATTGTAACACAGCAATTTGATTCTAGGAACCAAGGTCATGTTTAATGTAGGAGTGTAATTGGCTCTCATTATTTTTAAAAGAATTGATGGGTTTACTGTGACTGAGAAGCCCCCCTGCCCAGTACTTGTCCTCAAGAGATAAACAGAAACGCACACACGTACACACACACCCATGGGGCAAAAGCATGATTCCGTGTCTCCCTGCAGGGCTGTAGTGGGAGAGTTCACATGGGCCATGGCTGCTCCTGCTGCTCCAGGGGAATCCAGGCTGGGTGATGTCCTTCCTCCTTTGTCTGGATTAGAAGGACTCATCCTTGGCTGTTGGATAGCACCATCCCTCTTTTCCACTGTCTGTGTACACGTACCTATCTGAGGGGAGGTCTCAGGTACTGGGTCTCAGGAGACCAGGAAGCAGCCTTAAAGCTCAGTTTTGTTTTATCTGCACCTTGTGTTCCTGTGTTCTCAGCAAAAACACTGCTCATCTGAAGGAACAAAATCCCTCGCTGTTGTTTCCACCCACCCCCACTTCCAGAACTAGAAAATTTTACCTCAGTCAGACCTATTACCATGGATCTGCTCTCTGCTGGGCATTAATTTCCTTCTCCTTGGACATCTTTTGACTCTTCTCTTCCACGAGGCTGCCCTAGGCTGCCCGGGCTCATGCATCCCTCTCTCGTCTGCCTCCATAAGCCACAGAGTGTTTGCAGCTCACTTCCTAACTCGTCCCTTATTATACCGAAGTGGATGAACCCAGGTATCTGCATTCTCGCTTCCTGTAGATGGAGGGAACTTTTATTGGCCTCAGGCCATCTGGCCTCTACTGGGCCCCCCAGGAAATGCTTTTTTGGCTGGTTCAGCAAGGGGAAGTCTCTCCTCCCTAAGTAAAGGGACTAGATAATGTATTAGAAGCAGAAAAATTCCCCTCTCCTAAAAATGGAGGAACCTTGGGTCATCTCTGAGTGGGCAGGCATGACTGGATCTCTTGGCCCCGACTTATCCACAATACCTTCCTTCTCTTGTGGGTTCTCACCTGTTCCTGCCACCACTATCCCATTGGCCCAAATATGTGTGAATAACTCCTGTAGACTGACAAAAACCGTAACTGAATCTCATACAACTAGATCATGTGGCTAATGGGCTGCTGCTCACCTGTCTTCAGTTCATGTTTTATCACAGGGTCTTCCTCTATCCCGCTCCCTGTCTCCTTCCAGATGGTGGAGCATGGCCTCAGGGTTAATGGGTATAAGGCATTTGTTCTTTTCTTTTTTAAGGCTTACTTTATTTATTTGACAGAGAAAGACAAAGAACACAGGGGAAGTGGCAGGCAAAGGGCAGGAGAAGCAGGCTTCCCATTGAGCAGAGAGCACAATGTGGGGCTCAGTCTCAGGACCCTGAGCCAAAGGCAACTGCTTAACTGATTGAGCCATCCAGGCACCCCTGTTATGTTATATTATGTTATGTTATTTATTTATTTTACAGAGAGAGAAATCACAAGTAGGCAGAGAGGAGGCAGGTGGGGGTGGGGGGGGGGAAGCAGGCTCTCTGCTAAGCAGAGAGCCTGATGTGGGGCTCAATCCCAGGACCTTGAGATTGTGACCTGAGCCAAAGGCAGAGGCTTACCCACTGAGCCAACCCAGGTGCCCCATGTTATTTTTTTATAGTATTCTGGATGCTTGAATTATGTATTAAAAAAAGAGCCTTAAAAAGATAATGCAAATACACTTCATTACCCTAACTACCTCATGCTTTCACTTAGTTACACTGCCCCCAAGCACATTAATAGCATTTAATAACAAATAACTTGTGTATTCTTATCTTAAAATGTTGATTTTTGGCTTGAGTAAAGAACAATGGCGCACTCTATAGTGTTGTTCCAAAGTAACATCCAGGAGAGACATCCCATGTTCATGGACTGGAAGGCTTAACACAGGGAAGATGTCAAGTGTCTTCCCATTGTTCTGTGGGTTTCATGCAGTTCCTGTTAAAATACCAGCTAGGTTTTATGTAGATATAGATGAGATTATTTTAAAACTTACATAGAAGTTCCTTTAAATAGCTCAAAAAGTCTTGAGAAAGAAGAATAAGGTGGGAGAAATCACTGTACCTGATATTAATGGCTACTACATAGCTATAGTAATCAGATAGTGCTGTATTAGTAGAAGGATAGACATCAGATCAATGGACCAGAATTAAGAAACCAGAAGTGTATTTACATAAATTCACTCAACAGATTTTTCACGAAGGTGAAAAAACAATCCAACAGAGTTACAATAGACTTCTCAATAAGTGGCACTGGAGCAATTTAGTGTCCATAGGCAAAAAAATCAACCTTGAACTAAGTGTGACATGTTTTGCAAAAATTAACTCATATGGATTATGGACTTAAATATAAGCAGAAAAACTATAAAACTATTAGAAGAAAACAGAAGAAAATCTTGGGGACCTAGGGCTAGGCAAAGAGTTCTTAAACTTGAACCCGTCTAGGAGGCTAGCTACAAATGTTAAGTGTAAGGGTGGAGAGGCAGAACAGTTGGCTTGTTCTATGTTTGGAGATTTTCTTGTTCTTCAGGGCAGTAAAGAAGCAGTGAAGCATTGGTTGCTTTCTATTTCACACTGAGAATTGCATGATCATAATCATATTCCTTTACTGTCTTCCGTCTCCACAACTCTGGGCTCTGTAGAGGTCCTGATCCCCAAGGGGGACACATTCACCAGGAGAGCTAGTAAGGGGCCAATTGAACCCTATGGCTGCTGTCTGGGCACTTTGGTAGCCAGAAAGCAAGAGAAGGGTGATCAGCTTGTCAAGGGCAATTGCCTTGTCAGAAGGAGGAGGTAGGACTTCTTTCACACAATGGAGCCTGGAAGGAACATGAGTGTGACTCAGGTGACCCACTTACGTACCTCTTGGCACTTCTTACCCAACTGTGTCTTTGGATGGACAAAATAAGCAACTCCAACCTGAAAAAGATATGGTTACCATGGACTCGGATATCCCCAGGAATGAGGATTTGGGTCATGCCATTGGGTCAGCCATTGAGGAAATAGAAGAGTTGGAAGAGGACAAGGGGATTTAGAATGGGTAGTGAAGGAAGGGGACGATGAATATCAGTTGCAGCCCTGAGACCAACTGCAGCAGAGGCTGTAATCTGTCCGACTAACCTCCCTCTTCTATGTTTGCCTTTGGATGATTGATGTGATTTCATGGTAGCCACCCAAACTCATTGTGCTTGCATGATCATTCCTCCAATGTTTTCAGTGCCCGAATTGCTGCACTGGTCAACACCTTCCACCTGCATGCCATTGCTGTCACCACCAGGGGAAGTTTATCAGCTGGAAGGCCACCTCGAGCCAAGAGCTCTTTATACACCATCGCCCCAACAGCTGGCTATTGGTCAACCCCGTCCCAAACCTCCATCTTAGAGTTTGCTCTCACAGTACACTTTCGCTGCCAACTACCCCAGGTTGTGGATCCTCTACAAAGTGGACATGGAGAAATGGGGTAAGAATTGCAAAACCTTTTCTGGGATGCAGGATGAGACTGAGAAAGCCTTCCGATCGTGATGCAGAGCTGACAAAATCTCTGGTGGACCAACGGGGCAGTTCTAGAACAAAGGTTGCAGGTTGGAGGAGTCCCTGGGGGGGGGCAGAGATGGAGGGAAGCTCTTGTACCCCCACCTTGCGCAGTTATTGCGCAGGGCTTCCCAGAGAAGAGGGCTTGAAAGTTGAAGGATCAACAGCTGGAGGCTGTTGTGAACTGTGTTCCTTGAAGCTGCGCAGAGAATCCTTTTGTGAAGGGGGATCCGAATGGGCAACAATCCCGTGCCTGTCACTGGCCATGTTTTTCCCATGGCAGAGATAGGGCACAGGGCACATTTCAAGCCCCTGCTTCTGCCATGTCTGCTAACAGCTGATTGGCTAGAGCAAATCACATGGTCTAGCTCTGCCCACCTTAAGGTCGTGGCAGGGGGGCTATGCTACAGGGGAGTGAAGAATTAGGACCAATAATTAGGTCCGTACACGATCAAGCCTGGAGACCGTAGAGCTCTGGCCATGCCCATGACTATTATTACTACCGGTCCAGGAAACCAGATACCACAGACAACCCTCGGGAAGGGCAATCACTTGACTGAAAACCAAAAGTCAGATTTGGTACCTGGAAGTCAAAATTGCAGCTTCCAGATGGGAAAGGCCAGAGCACAGAGCTGCTCCCACAGCGTCACCCAAAGCCCCTGCAGGGCAGCTCTAGGCCAGTGGATCAATAGCAATTTGGGGTGCTGGGGGGCGCCATCTAAGTGACTGAACGTGATGAGAACCGGCTGCCTCCCGGTCCTTGGGGAAGCACGCGCACCATCCACTTAGTGCTGGAGCCTGGCCATTCTCTGGGCACTCCCATTCCTCTCCTGTCCCTCCTCCTCCAGCCAGGGCTGCTCCTGCCTCTCCCACCAGCTCCTCCTGTTCTGAGCGCTCCTGGGAGGATGGAGGCTGCAGGGCCACCCCCGGCCAGGAAGTGCTTGCTGGAGGCCCTGGAGAAGCTTTTCCCTCGCTTCTGCTTCCTCTGCTCCCTGGTGACCTACGCACTGCTGGGTGCTGCCCTCTTCTCGGCCATCGAGGGTGGCCAGAAGCTGGGGCCAAATGACCCAGACTTTGAGGAGTTCTTGGTGGAGCTCTGTGGCATCCTGAAATGCAACAGAACAGGTAGGTGGCTCCTCTGGGCGGGGTGGGCCCTCCTCCATGGGGGGAGGCAGCCCCCAGAGAGCAGCGGGCTGGGAGCCCTCAGCTTGTATCCTTCCCACCTCTGTGTGGGACCTTAGGCAAATGACTCCTCTCTGAGCCTCAGTTTTCCCCTCCATAAAACAGGGAAAACAAGAGTCTGTTAGGGTTGCTATGAAGAATGTAGGGAAAGCACTGAGCACCCAGTACGTGCTCGGGAAGGACCTGCTCCCTTCCCTTTGCCTCAGTTCCCAGCCCCACCCAGACGGACAGGTTCTGATGAGGATGGATTGCCAGAGATTTGATGAGGTTAGTTGGGGGCCATGGGTGACCAGACTTGGGGCTGGGGGTTCCTAGGTGCTCCTCTGACTCATGCCTGCCCATCCCCAGGACTCAGTCTACAGGAACTAGGATTCAAGGGACAATCAAACGGGGCTTGGCCCCCCAGGAGGAGCCACCTGGCCCTCTTCTCTCCCACTTCCTGTTCCCAGTGGCCTTTTCTACCTTTGGACTCAGGGGAGGGAATTGGTAACTTGGGTGCCTGGTTTCAATCCCGGTTGCTCCCCCAACTTGCTGTGTGACCTGAAGAAGAGCTGTTGCTGTCTCTGGGTCTCAGTGTGCTGGACGGTAGGGGCCCACAGTCTCAGGCCTGCCAATCATAGGGACCCTGTGGGAAGCAGATTAAGAACATGAAGCCTCTTGAAAAGGCACAAGGCACTTTTTCTGTCCTTACTGCATTTCATTTGTCTTGAGTCACGTAGTCCTGCTCTGCCTTGTTCCCCAAAGTTTGCAAATATGTATTTCACAGACCAAAATAAAAATATAGAGAGTCCACAAGTAAAAGACAAAGGAAAAACAGCCTCTACAAGTGAGGGGAAGGGTGTCCCTGGTGTGACAGGTAAGTCATCGGCTGCGCTGCTCACGGCTCCCCCTTGGACCGGACCTTGCTTCTCCAGCAGGCTTTCAGGAGGCAGAGCCTCTGCTTCATGGAGGGTCCTGCTCCTTCTCTCTGCATCTGTACCGGACGGACACACGCTGCTCAGTTGACCCAGGACATGTCCTCTGCCCCCCGCCCCTGCCCCCGCCAGGACACTGAGCCATCCCCAGCTCTGAAGGCAACAAGTTCAGAGCTTCCCAGACCTGATCAGGCATCAGAATCATCCAGGGAGCTTGTCTGAAATACACATTTCCAGGCTCTTCTCCAAACCCACTTAATCAGGATTTCCAGAGCTGGGCTGGGAATCTTACAACGTTTCCCTGGTGATTCTGACGGAGAGAATGCAATGGGAACACAGCACTGGGCCAACCCCATTTTGTGTTTGTTTTTTAAATAATCTCTGTGCCCAATGTGGGGCTCGAACTCATGGCCCTGAGATCAAGAGAGTTGCTTGCTCTTCTGACCGAGCCAGCCAGATGCCCCTCACACCCCGTTTTTTTTTTTACTAATTTTTGTTGGAGATTTAAATGCCCGGTAAGTGCAGACCCAGTGCGGAGCACATTCCTGCGTTATTGCACTTAGTCCTCACGCCACCCCCAGGGGCCTGAACTGACCCCTTTCACAGATTCAGAAACAAAGGGTCTGGGAGTTAAGCAGCTGGCCAAGGTCACAAACTATGACGTGGAGCCAAGGATTCCACCCCGGGCGTTGGACTCCAGACCCCCCTTGTCACCACATCATGCTCCCTCCCTGATGGGGAAGGGCTCGGAAAGAAGCATCCCGTCCACGGCTGTGGGAGCTACCCAGGGTCAGAGCCGGCTCTAGAATGTCCAGACTCCCGGCTCGGCACCCTTTCACATGAGCAGTGAGCTCCCGCCGCATGCCAGGGTCTCAGGATGGCTCTGAGGTCCCAAAGCCCACTGGCCACCCAGGCCAACAGAGCTATTTGGGAACCTCCCCGAGGAACTAGGGCCCCAGTCGTGCTCGGCTGGCCCAGGGTCAGATGCTGTGAAAGCCGTGGCTTCCCAGAAATCCTCAGGCGCCTCGGTGCCCACAGATCCCAGTACGAGTACCAAATGCCATCAGGCTTAATGACCTCCGGGAGTAGGGATGGTTTGTATCCATATAAGAGCTTGCATTTCATAAGACCCATTTTGTTTTCAATTCTCAAAACCTTGTGAAAGAGACTGAGCAGAAGTAGAATGCCCCTTTGCAAAGCGAAAGACAAGGTGGCTCAGAAATTTCTGGAAGCCCCCTTAGGCCACACAGCAATCCTGAGGCTGAGGTTGTGCCAGACCCCTGGGGGCCTCTCCCTGGGGGCTCCTCTCACAAAGGACAAGGCCTTGTCATCTCTGCAGGAACTAAGTGCAGAGACAGCAAAAGCAGAACCAGGTTTTGGCATTAAGGAGCCACAAGGCAGGGGGGTCCTGTTCCTTAGGGAAGACCCCTGCACGTGGTGGGACCTGTCTTGAGCAAAACCCACTTCCTCACTCTGGTCCTCTCTTTCCCCAGTGGAGGAAGGCAGGAAACGGGACCTCGGGGTGCTGCTGCAGAAGGTGAAGCCCCACTGGTTTAACGGGTTTGCAGACTGGTCCTTCCTGAGCTCGCTCTTTTTCTGCTGCACAGTGATCAGCACCGTGGGTAAGTCCCAGGGCAAGGGCAGGCCTGGGGGGAGATGTCAGGGGAGCAAGAGGGAGCGGGGGGAGGCTGGGGCGCCTTGGTGGGGAGGTGGAATATTCAGTTCATTTGGTCAAGTAATGGTGCAGGAGGGCCGGCCCTGTGCCGGGTCCGCCGGGCCGAGGGGCCACGTAAATCTGCAGGACTGTGCTCCCTGCTAAGACGGCGGGGGGTGGGGGTGGAATTTGGAAGGACTGCCCTCCCTTCTGGTGGGTGCAGCCCCTTGCCCCTGGTGGAGGCCCCAGGGAGCAAGGTGTGGGTTGCCTTTCAGTCCCCTTCTGCCCCTTGGCTGAATGTTCTTGTACGAAACACCTCCTGCCAGTGGTACCCGCCGGCCCAGGCTCCCGGGCGACCGGATGTGGTCAGCCTGAGATGTATTCGGGGTATCGTCGGGGTGCAGCATAAGGGCAGCTGCCCCAGGCTCGGGGTGGCCCAAGAGGCGACACTTTAATGGTAAAAACATTTTTAAAGGCTCCCAGGAGGGGATGACGGCCAGGCTGAGTCAGGGAGAGCAGGAGGCGCCAGTGTTGGGGAACGTGGGCGTGAAGAGGCCACTCCAGGCCTGGTGTGGACAAAGGCCCAGGAACAGAAGGAATGGCGGGCATTGTAAGGAGGTTCATTAGGGGTGACGAGAGGTGGGAGGGAGAGGAGGGCCCAGGCCACGGGAAGACCCAGCAAGCTGGGCTAAGGAGTTTGGCTTCATCCTGAGGGCAGTGGGAATGTCCTTTAAACGAGGGACGAACACGGTAGCGCAGCGTTCCAGAAAGATCACCGCAGCTGTAGCATGGGGTGGGGGTGGGGGATAAGAAAGGGTAAGACTGGCAGCAGGGAGAGCAGTGGGGGGCTTCTGTGGCGGCCTGTGTGAGCGAGGACGGACCCTCAGCCAGGACAGTGGTCACGGGGACAGAGAAGAGGGGCGGGTTGGAGGAAGTCTTTGCAGGAAAGTCTGCAGAGTTCGGATACCTGCGGGATGAGGAGAACATCAGTCTCTAGCTCTGCTGAGTGGGACCGACAGGCTGCGGGGAGGGTGGGGAAGACCCTGCAATGATTCGGGGCCAGTCAAGGTCAAGTCTCCAGGGGAGCTTCCAAGGGGAGACATGTAGCCTTGCTGGAAATGTGGGTCTGAGGCTCAGCGGTCTGGGCAAGATTGCGGAGCTGGGTTTCAGAGTCACCAGCATATAGATGATAACTGACTCCCAGGGGAACAGAAGGGAGCACCGAAGGCGGGAGGCGTGGTGTGGGGAGGGGCGCTGGTGCCCCAGGACTGGGAGCGCCGACAGTGAGGTGAGGGAGGAGGAAGGGCTGCGGTGGTAATGAGGACCAACAGCTACCCTCGGGGCACTAAGCTGCCTCTTTTAAGGCTCAGAGAGGTCTTATGAATCAGGTGGGGGAGCCTGAGCCCAGAGAGGTGTTGTTAGGGGCCAAGGCCACACAGTGAGTAGAGCGGGTGCCCATGAATAGGCCTCGAGACTCCAAGTCCGGTGCTCTTTCCCTAGACGAGCCTGCCAGGCTTGCAGGCCCATGGGGGTGCTGCAGGGATGCTGCCCAGCCCCGCCCAGGGAGCCCCAGGGAGAGTCTTCCTGTGCCTGGGGCGCAGGGGCAGCTCAGATTCCCAGAGAGACGTTATGTCTGGCCGGAGTTGATGCCAGGGCCTGGAAGGAAAGGCGCTTGGAGAGAAGGAGCCCGCCTCACCCCATTCCCTGCACTTTCTTAAGTGCGTCTTCAGCCCCAAAGCAAGGATTCCTTATGTGCAAATCATTGACCCAGGGCAGTCCTTTCACAGCCCAGGGTAGAGGGGAGGGTGTGGGGCAGAGCTGACCCCTACAGTGCCCACGTGCTCATTTAAAGAGGGCCCCAGGGGTGCCTGGGTGGCTCAGTCATGAAGGATCTGCCTTTGGCTCAGGTCATGATCCCAGGGTCATGGGATCGAGCCCCGCATTGGGCTCCCTGCTCAGCAGGAAGCCTGCTTCTCCCTCTCCCACTCCCCCTGCTTGTGTTCTCTCTCTTGCTGTGTCTCTCTCTGTCAAATAAATAAATAAATAATCTTTTAGAAAGAGGGGGAGCCCAAATCCTCTTCTTGGGGGCTGCACAAAGTGTGGTCTCCTGGGGGACAGCAGAAACAGACAGGAGTGGGGGGGGGGCATGGCAGGAGCAGTGACCTCCTGAGCTAGGGACCTGGGGCTGCTCTTACACTTGGGTGCTGTGTCCCTGGGCCCCCCTCTGAGGATGCTTGAGGGACTAAGGGCCCCTGGCTTCCCTCCGCAGCGCTGCAGCAGGCTGGGACAGGTGGGAGGGGCCGCGCCAGGGCTGGCAGGAGTCTCCCCAGCTGGGGATGGGGGCCCAGGAGGGCAGGTGGTGAGGCCGCCCCCAGCCAAGGCTCAGGAGCTCCTGGGTCAGCATCCGCACTGGGAGTGTGGCCCACGGCCCCTCTCGGCCAGTGAAAATGCCCTGGGGCCCAGTTCCTCATTCAAGAGAGTACCAGTCCCTGAGAGGGATGGGCCTACAAGGGTCGCAGAGCCCTGGCCTGTGGCTGTGGGCTGGGGCTGCAGCCCCTTTGCATGTGGGGAGTGGACCCGCTGGACAGGCGTGGACCCTGGAGACTGGCCGTCTGGGGTCAGCGGTGTGACCATCAGGGAGCGATGTGGCCCTTCTGACTCCCTTGTGGGTAACGCCTCCCAGGCCTGCCTTGCAGGTCACCGTGAGGATAAGTGTAGGTGACGCCAGGATCCGCTCAGCTGCCGCTCACGGAAAATCCAACCCAACCGGCTTCAACCGCAGGGAGAACACGTTCCCTCCGGAGTAAGAAGTCCGTGGAGGCAGCTCCGGGGCCTGTCCACGTGCGGCTCGGCCGTGGCCTCGAGCCTCAGGTCCTCTCCCATCCTGCTTAGCGGCTCATCAGGTCACCTGAGTCCACTCGGGTCGCGCGGCACTGCATGTGCGGCCGAGAAGGGGCTGGCCGTCCCCACCAGCAAAGAAACCCTTCCTAGAAACCCCCCCACACCTGAGTCAGTCCTGGCAGATGACCAGAAGGACCTAGACCAGTTGGATCTATCTCTAAATCGGGGGTGGGGGAGCAGCGGTACCCCAGGAAAAATGAAGGAATAGTTGCTGGAGCGAACACCCCGCGTCTGCGGCGACAGCTTCACGGATGGACGCGAGTTTGTGCTCGAGCGCGCCCCCAGGTGGCTCCTTTCAGAGCCGGGCTCTTCCCCTCCCGGGGGCTACCGGCAGGGAGGGACCGGCCGAAAGAACACCGCTAACTACCGCCCTACTGGGCAATTCCCAGCACGGGGCATGGTGTGTCCAGCCTTTAGATGCACGATCTTATCTAAGCCTCATGACACGACCGGCCTAGGGGGCAGGAGCTGTGCCATTTAGCGGCGAGCTGAGGCTCTGGAGAGGGAGCTCAGAGCCCCCAAGGCAAGGCCTTTCCAGAGACCCACAGCTCAGTGGAGCAGCAGTGGTGGGGAAGCAGCAGCCTCAAGGAAGGTAGTGGAGATGAGCAAAGGGGTTCAGTTTGTTTTCCTTTTCCTGGAGAACTTCAGGGGATTAACCTAATGCCGGCTTTCTGGGCAGGCACCGTGGACGTCTCGAGCTAGATGATTCTTCATGGTAGGGGCTGTCCTGGGCATTGTAGGAAGATTAGCGGCATCCCTGGTCCCTACCCACCTGAGGGCCCTACTTCTTCTCCTGCTGTCTCCACATTGTCAAATGTCCCCTGGGAGGCAAAATTTTCCCCAATGAGAACTGATCGAATGCAGTGGTCTCTGGACCCGTTAGCATGCATGAGCATCACCTGGGAACCTATTAGAAATGAGAATGAATTCTCAGGCCCCATCCTAGACCTGCTGAGCTGGAAACTATAGGTGTGGGGCCCAGAAATCTGTATTTAGTAAGTTCTCCAGGTGATGCTGATGCACGCCGATGTTTGCAAAGCACTGATGCGATTCGACGGTTCTCAGCTCTGGCTGCACATTGCCTGGCTATCTTTTATGAGCTCCCAAGCCTGGACCCCGAGGCAATCAAGTCAGAGTCTCTAGGGACAAACCCAGGCCTCCGTATTTTTCAGAGCTCTCCAGGTGATTCTAATGGGAGCCCAGGCTGTGAACCACTGATCTAATGGAAATGCATTATCTTGGTTTAAGTCCCAAGAAAGCGAGGCTACCATCAAATCAATTAGGACATCATGCTGTCCGGTAATTACAACAGGAAGAGGATGTTGGGGAGGTTCTCCGCTGCCTGTGATCAATAACAGTGTTTGAAGTGCTTCCTGCCCTCCATCTCTGGGCCACCCTTTAATGCACCTGGCCTTGATGGGGAAAAAGGGACACCTGGCAGGTGTGAGGTTGGTCAGTCCCCAGGCATTTCCGACTGGGTCAGTCTCCTTGGATTAGAAAGTAAAGTGTGTGGGGGCTCTTCGGGGGCTCAGTCTGTTAAGCTGCGGACTCCTGATCTCAGGGTCAGGAGTTCAAGCCCCACATTGGACTCCATGCTGGGCGTGGAGCCTACTTAAAAAGAAAGAAAGTAAGTAAAGTGCATGGGTTATTAAATACTCACAGCCTAAGTGGAGTGGGCTGACCGTACTGGAATATATGAATACATTATAAGAAATGATAGGATTTTCCGTTATGCATCTCAGCATTCAATAATGGGTACAGTTAATACAATTTCCTTCACAGGGGCCGCATACTCTCTCAGATTTGCTTCCTTGAAACGTTTTCTGAAAAATGGCATAGCTCCTAGACTCAACGTGTTCTACCTCGAGGCGGCCACCTCTAGTTTAAACCCGCTAAATTCACCCTTGCCAAGGAGAACACTGGTGGGGGGGGCAGGTGGACAGGGAAGCCTTCAGCTGAGGGGTGCACGCCCTTGTCGGCTTGGAGCTGTGCCACCGCAGACACAGACCCTGACTTCCCTGTTCTTTGTCCACTAAATAATGGTAATAATGATGGTTGTTGACATTAGGGATTTTGCAGTGCAGGGAATTTTCACTCTAAGAGGCGCTTTATTCTAGCAGTGGGATGTTCTTTTCCTTAAAATAGATCTGATGCTGGGACCCTATCCTAGAAGCCGAGAGGTTTCCACTGTGGAGTGTCTCCTGACTTGCCTGGGGGTGCACAAGAACCCAAGGGGCTTGTCCACCATCTAGAAAACAGGGTGGCCCCCCTCTCTGGGCCCTCATGGCTGCTGGGGACCTGCTAAGCACTGGTGGCTTTGGCCCAAGCATCTTCGTTGACACCCGGGGCTCCATGGTCAGGTCTGAGCTCCTTTCCCTCCACAAGAGGCTCCAGGTGCCCTCATCCCTCATGGTCCCTGCTCCAGAGAATCTTTCCATACCTTCCTTCATGGCTGGAGGGACCAACTGCCCAGTTTGCCTGGGACTGCCACAGTTTTAGCCCAGAAACCCCTCAGTCCTAGGCAAACTGGGCAGATGGTCATCCCAGCCGTGGCCCACCTGTGCTCCTCTTCTCCACCTTCCCGTTCAAGACCACACCCCCACCTTCATTGCCTCAGTGCTTCTTGGCTTTTACGACGCCCGGACAGGGCTCTGAGGCCACTTGTGCAACCTCTTCTCCTAGAGGCGACGGCCGGAGATGCTGGAGCCCCTCAGGGAAAAGGAAACAGAGGCATTTGGAATCCTTGGCATTGTCTCAGCAAGCCCTGAAACAAGCCTGGGTTTCTGGTGGGAGGGTTAGCCCATCAGACGTGGCCCCCATTCCTGTCCCCTGGTGTATACACCTGTTGGGTCCTCACAATCCTATGGATGGCGGAGAGCTAAGCTCAAGGCCTTGCTTTCTTCTCAGCTAGGAGCCCTAACGGGCAGGACCTCTGCCCGTTTCCCACTGTACCCCCAAGCCCACCCGTAAGTGCCAGGCATGAAGTAGGTGCTCAATAAAGGCGAGTCCAGGAGGAGCGCCTTGTTCTAATCGCTCATGGGACAGTGTGCTCTTTTATGTTCTGTGGTTGATCTCCACCTGCCACAGCGAGCTCACCAGGGTGGCTACGTGATTCACATCTGCCTCTCTCCCTACACCAGAAGCTCGGCGAGGTGGGATTCCGTATCTGCTCTGCTCACCACGGTGTCCCCAGCGCATGCAGTAAGCACTCAACGTGTACATACGCTATGAGGGCACATTCAGATTGAACTGCCCCTGCCACCAAATGCCACCAATGTGCCTCGTGGAATCAGCCAAGGGGGGTGTGGAGTGCTCTCGGATGGATGCCAACCGATGAGCCCGTTTGAGGTCCGCAGCGTTCTCCTGGGACCCTGGTGTTGTGGGGGCCCGGATGCGTGTCTGCCGCTGGAAGGCAGAGCCTGAGGCCAGAGCTGGCCACCGGGAGCCGGGAGCCGGGGCTGGGGTTTAGCCAGCCAGAGGAGCAAGTGCTCTCGCGTCAATTTGCATAATTGGCCTAGGCTTTTCTGTATTAATCATCCTTTATGACATCAAAAATTAAACACAGGCATTTAATACAAAAGCATTTCCCTCACTCTGTTGAGGTCACTGAGCTCGTTCCCTCCAGAAGCTCCTGCTGCCTGGCCCGTGGGGTTTGAGGCCTCTCTGTTCTGGCCCCGCAGTCGATGGGAGGGTCGGGGCTGGGGTGATGGGAGGGGGGCGGCGCCTGAAGAGCGCGGAAAAGCCTCAGCCCACCCTCCCTTTGCTTGGCTGACTGGTTTGTAAGAATGGCAAGGTTCTACCCCCTTGGGTGCTCCAATGCCGGTGTGACAAGTCTAAGGGCTTGACTGCCAACTCCGCTCTTCGTCCTGAATGCTCTTGGCTGGGTTGCTCCATTTCTCCAAGCCTCAGTTTCCCCACCTGTGAACGGTGAGAACATCTGCCTCTGCAGGTGGGGCGCTGCCAGCCCACAGTAAGCATGACCGGCAGCGTGGATCAGCCTGAGCTTGGGGACGCCGGCATTTCTCAGCCTCGCCCGACGGGTCGGGCCCTGGTCTCACGTCATCCTTCCGGGGGGTCAATATACAAAGCGGGGGTTGCCGCCCTGTGTTATGGGCAAGAAACTTGACCACGTGAGCGCAAGCCAAGTAAGGTTCTAGTAAATGGCAGAGCTGGGATTCGAGCCCAGGTTGGTAAGAGTCTTGATGCTGGGATCCTTACCACTTCACTAGCGTTTGTGAACAGGTTGGTCTAATCTACTAAACCTCAGTGGCTCCGAGGGCAGCAACTTGTGTCTCACACCTTCCATCCTTCCACTGTCCCTCATGCTATGTACACTGCTGTACACTGTTGGCGTATACTAAAGGCCCATTATGGAGGAACTAATAAAGGAGGGGGCCAGACATCCCGGGGAGGACAAGGGTGGCTTCTTCAAAACAGGTGCTTTTGTGGAGGATGGAGGAGGAGGTGGTCCTGATGGCAGAGCCGACCCCCGCCTCCCCCCTCCTGCCATGTCGATGTTTAGAAATGGCCGCGGCAGAGTGAAAAGCGATCAGCTCACCCCCAGACATGCTTGTCCCCCCTGCCAAGGACGTCTTGGGTCCAAGATCCGGACATGCCATGCTCCTTCTAAAGAGAAGCTGAGTCTCCCCTGTCACTGCCCCCAGCAAAGCAAGCCCAAGGCCAGATGGCGCCGGTGAATGCATTAAGATGAGTATTTTCAAACACATTGCGTAAACAAGGAAGAGAAATGGCAGAAGGTCTCTCGAAAGCTTTTTCGGGGGAGGGGGAAGAGCAGACAGGCACTACTGGGCTCTGTGCTCTCTTGCAGGTTACGGCCACATCTACCCCGTCACCAGGCTCGGCAAATATCTGTGCATGCTCTACGCACTCTTTGGCATCCCCCTGATGTTCCTCGTCCTCACGGACATGGGTGACATCTTGGCCACCCTCCTGTCTACATCTTACAATCGGTTCCAAAAACTCCCGTTCTTCCCGCCTCCCCTTCGCCGGTGGTGCTCCCGCCTGCTCTGCAGAAGGCCGGCCACCAAGCCCGCGGCCGAAGCTGTCCCCAGGATCGTCATAGACGCCCAAGAGCTTCCGGGTCCCAAACCTGGCCCGTGTCCCTCCGCCCCAAGCAGCAACACGGATCTGTTCGAGAGACTTCTTGCACGAGAGACACAGAACACGCTGCCCCCACCCCCGCGGGCCGTGGAGAGGAGTAACTCGTGCCCCGAGCTGGTGTCAGGACGACTCTCCTACTCGGTCATCAGCAACCTGGATCAGGTGGGACGACAGGTGGAGGAACTGGACGTGCCCCTCCCGGTCGTCGTCCTCCTCGTGTTCGCCTACATTTGCTGTGCGGCCGCCGTCCTCCCCATCTGGGAGAAGCAGCTGGACTTCGAGAACGCCTTCTATTTCTGCTTCGTCACGCTGACCACCATTGGGTTCGGGGACACCGTTTTAGAGCACCCCCATTTCTTCTTGTTCTTCTCCATTTATATCATCATTGGGATGGAGATCGTGTGCATTGCTTTCAAGTTGGTGCAAAACAGGCTGGTTCACATCTACAAAAATTTCATGCTGTTCTTGGCAAAAGGGGTATTTTACCAGCCTGTTAAAAAGTGAGATCTCTGCCATCTCTTGTGTGACAGACGCCGGCCAGAGCTGGTCTCTTCACGTTGTCTTTTGGGGTCCAGGGTCGTTAGAACTGGTGTCCCTGCAGCCTGTCCCCTGAGACCTTGGGGCTTAGAGACAAATCCTGCATGAGGGCTGATTTTGGTCCTGACGCCCAGCGGAAGCGTGGTCAATGCCCTTCATATCAAAACATTAGACAGAAACTATCACCATCCTCCAAAGCCCGGTTAATGGGAGCCTCGTCTTCATTTTTCAAACGTCCCATCTGTTGTAGAGGAAAATACCTTACGAATGTCATAGCTTCTCTTGAGTCACCAGGAAAAAACCACCTTTGCTCTTGCAGTTTGTACTTTCAGCTCAGTTAAAATCTGCCCGAGCTCCTCCCTCTTCACCCTTGATGAAATGGCGAATCTGCCCGTCCTCTTCCTCTTGAACGGCTTCCCGGATGTGTGCAAGGTCAGCCCAATCCCAGCCCACGCAAGATACATTGAGGCCAGGGTGGGATTGTCACCTGTGTCCCCATGGGCCTGGGATACTCTGACTGCTGGATTCTGTACAGACCAGTGTTCTCACTCAGGTGGAAAGCTGGTGCTTCCTGAGTGAGGAGCGCGTGCAAATGTTGATCCTTCGGCGGGGATGACTGGTACAGGAGGGGCCGGCTCTCAGCGGGGGGATACGCGCCTGAGCTGTTCCTGACTGAGTTGGCACGTGAATGAGCTAGGCTGTGTAGCAGATGCTGTGGGTGCCCCACTCTTATGCCCTGGCACTCCAGCTTCCTTTGCCCGAGGAGTGTTCCTCGTCCCTAAAGCATGGGCGTAGGCGGGGCAGGCTAGAAGTGTCAGGGGTGAGCCCTCCTGGGTGTACCCCGCGGCCAACAGCTGAGGAGCAGGTGGGTGGATGGTACCCAATAGCCTTCCCCTCCCATAGGCTGACTCTGGGTCGGACCCAACACTGTCTCCCCAAGTTCCCCAGTGGAATGGAGCCTCCATTGCTCATCTGTACCCCCTGTCTTGGCCTCCTTCATCTTGGTTTCATTTTTCCATTCCTCTTGAGGTCACTGCCAATGACCCACCTGCACACGCATCCTTGTCCCAGAGCCACTCCTGGGAAGCCCAGCAGGGGAAAGGCTGTAATAAGTCAGGGTTGGGGCAGGACAGGCTTGGGGCAGGACAAGTCTTCCTAGTTCCTTGACTTGTTCCATGTCCCAAGACATGAGGAATGTTTTATTTGAGAGAATCAGTGTTTCTGGAAAACTTCTTTGAGAAGATCTTGGAAATCTGGTGATTCGCAAAATGAGTCCGTAGGTAAGTGATGAACCTTGCTCCGAGGTATAGCACAAAAATCACAAAAACCAATAAGAAGTGCTGGGAGATTCCAGTTAGAAAGGAAAGGAAGCACCTACCTTTTGAACCTTTTCTGGTCTGTCTTGGCTTCAGGCCACTGCCAGGGGCCAGCTCTCAGACCAGCCTCGGGCCTTCCTTTCTGGATCTTTCCCCCTCCCCCCCACAACCACAAGGTTCCTGCCCCTTCAACTCTTTAAGACCTGCCCCAGGAAAGGGACTTGACAAGGGGGTAAGCAAGAACCACGGAGAGACAGAAAGCCCCGGAAATGGGATTTCAGGCCGTGGCTCAGCAGGATTAGGATTTTTATAGGGTTTCTTAACCTCCCTGAAACCACAGAGGCCCCGGGGGGGCAGCAAAGCCCCCTAGAACTCAAGAGTCAATCTGGATGGGCCTCTCAGATAGGAGCACACGATCGGACCGGAGGCCTCTTCAAGGTTCACTGAGTTCTACAAACATTTCTGGAGTGATTGCTGCTTTCCACTCGCAAGGTGGATGACGCGGGTACACCCTCAGAAGCACGGGGGTCATTACAGGTGGTTTCGAATCTCGGCCCCTCCCTTCTGGAGGCAAAGGCACGTCCTGTTCCAATGCAAACGTGTGCCGTCTGTCAGGGACACATTTTTACGTAGATTAAGCATCCCGATCATTTGCTTAGGGGACTTGCTAGTGGGTGGTCTTCGGCGGTTCTGGGAAATGGCCCCACATGCCTTCCTGCTCCTCATTTCTTGCCCACACGCACCCCATATTCCAGCCACCCTGGGCTGGTTGTTTCTGCATCCCTGTGCGGGACACTTAACTGACTGAGCCCCCCACATGCCTCCATCATCACCGTCCTTGCTCCCCTGTAATCCTCCTCCCCCCGGTCAGCAGGGTCTGCCGCATACACAGAGGGGACGGAGGGCAGGACCAGGTACACCAACTCCACAGAGGTCAGCCCCCACTTCCTGCACACTTGCCATATCCGCGTCTTTGAGCGGAGTCCTCATGCCCATGGTCTTATCTAACAGTCCCTGTAGCACTGAGAGAATGGTGCCCATTTTACAGATGAGGAAGCGAGGCCAAGTAGCTAGCCAAGGGACGTGGCAAAGCTGACTCTAAGTGCATCAGATAGCTGCATCCCCTGGGAACTTGTTGGAAATGCAGATTTTCAGGCTCCATCCAAGACCTACTAGATCAAAATGCTGGACAGTGAACTCAGTGTTGCTTTAGGAAGACCTTCAGAGGATTCTGATATTTGATTTAGAATGTTGGTTTCTCAAGCTTGAAAACCATGCTCTAACTGCTGTATTCATAGCCTCCCTGAGACTCACCAGTTGGCGGTCAGGGCGGTGGGGGGGGGCTGGGGTGGGGTGGAACAGTCACCCGGGGGAGGCATGAGGTCTCCTGGATGGGGAAAGCACCCTGCAGAGGTAGACCCTCCGGCGGGGAGGGCCTCCTGCAGACTGGAATGGACCAGTCCCCAGAAGAGCTAACACTCTGTCCTCTCCAAACTCTTGGTGATCAGGGGAGCCCATGATCAAATCCCCAGCAGCACTGGGCTCTCTAGAAAGGGCTGTGGGTCTCAGCTTGGCTAGAGTCAGCCTGGGAATTTAGGGGACTGGGAAGTGGCCCAGAGGCTCCTGGACCGGGACAGTAGGGACCATTTCGGTGATCACCTACTGCATCTCCCACTTGGGGCAGAAACTCCAGGTGCCCACGCACAGCTTGTCTCTGACCTCTCCGCCCCTGGACCAAAGCCTTTGGGAGGCGCTGCCCTATGGCTGTGAAGGTTGGCCTGTCTAGCTGTGCACCAGCCCATATACCAGCACATGGTATTGTTAGAGTCTACCCCTCCTTTTTTTAACAGAAGAAGAAACTGAACTTTTTCTTTTTCTTTTTTTTTTTTTTTAAGATTTTATTTATCTATTTGACAGAGATCACAAGCCCACAGAGGGCAGGCAGAGGGGGCGGGGGAAGCAGGCTCCCTGCTAAGCAGAGAACCCGATGTGGGGCTTGATCCCAGGACCCTGGGATCATGACCTGAGCAGAAGGCAGAGGCTTTAACCCGCTGAACCACCCAGGCGCCCCAAGAAACTGAAGCTCTGTTCTAGGATGTTAAGCAGTTCTCTCAAGGTGACACTTAAGACGTGGGATGAAGGACGAAGGAACCGCCCTGGGAGGCCCAGTCCCCGCAGAGCCTGGGGACTGTGAAAGCGAGCGCTGCCCAGGGAAGGGTCACAGGTCCTGGCCGGTGTTGCCAGGGGAGATGAGGACTCGGAGCTTCCCAGGGTGGGGAACCCGGAGGAACCGCTCCCGCCAGCGCACTAGGACGTGTCCGGCGGCTGGACCGCGCTTCCCAGAGTGGCCAGCAGGTGGCGCCACCAGACCGCTCGGGCCCCGCGCTCCGAGGCCAGCAGGTGGCGCGTCCGCCAGGGCCTCCCTGCAAGTGGCGGCTTCAGACTTCGGTCCTCGCCGCGGTCCCCAAAGAGGAGGCCCCTCGCCTTTCCCCCGCCACAGACATGGGGGAAGCAGCACGTTTGTGAGCCCTTGTCCTCGGAGCAGAGGTCTAGACGGGGCGCTTCGGACTCCTGTCCTGGCATGACCCCCAGAGAGGGGGCGCCGAGGACCACGGTCCCCGTACCCTGGTCCTCAAACCACATGTCCTGCCAAACTCTTGTCAGGGCCGGAGATGTTAGCACTGGAGTCCTGACCATAGTCCTGTCAATAATACCCGCTTCACCCTGCATCCTTCTTCCCGGATCCACCAGCCTCACTCCAGAGAGCGGGGTCTCCCAGCAGACGGCGGAAGCCTGCCAGAAAGACGCTTGGAAGCTTCTGCAAAGTCCAGCCGCCCTGTCCCACCCGAAGTCCACTGGGTTGGGGCTCTTTGACTGGTGCCCAGGGAGAGCTGTGCTGTTGATTTGGGTGTGTTTTTGTTCCTAACCACACTGAGGTTATTCTCCCCAGCGTGGGGTTGGGAAGTACTGCCCTAAGGGAGGTGGGCCAGGGCCAAGCCTGCCTGACAGCAAGAGGCTTGGGAGGGCCTCCGGATGGGCCACTGGGGACAGAGGGTCTGGGAGTCAGGACACCTGACCGAGTGCGCGTTCTGGCTGCCACTCTGCTCTGCTGAGTGACCCCAACAACTGGACGCCTGCTTCTGGGCCACTTGGCGGGGGCGATTGGTCAGGAAAGCCCCTGTAGTCCTGCTTCCACCGTGTGTGTGTTGGGCCAGGTGGCCAAAAAAGCAGGTGTCCCCCGCTTTGTTGGGTGGAAGCAGGAGGGGCCCAGTGTCCTAGGGCCCTGGCTGGGGGCTGCTGGGTGCATTGCTCTGGCCTGGGCCTCAGCTTCTAAGGGTGCTGCCAGATGGGAAGAAAGGAAGGAACCCAACATTTAATGAGCAGCTAGTATGTGCCAGGCTCTCCAACCATGTTACAAATCTAAACCTTTTCAGCTCTGTGTGGTTCATCATGGTGGTATGCCCCAGGCCCTAGTGGGAGGCTGGCTCGGAGTAGGTTCATGGCAAACATATTTGTGTGAATAAATCCCTGTGGGTCGTCTACAGAGAAGATACAAGTTGGGGTTTGGGTCAGAGCCTTTGCCCCTGAATGCTTGTGCCAAATCACTGGGGTGGTCCCAGTCCAGAACTACTGGAAACTTTTCTGCTACTGCCCCTTCCCCAGTTTGGGTGGGCAGCCCCAAGCCCCAGAAGGCAGTGCTTGAAACTACGGGTCAGAGACTTCCACTGACCCTGATCAAGGTCAGTGTGTGAAGGACAGAGGTGACCTGCCTGGAAGCTAAGAAAACAAGAGCTCAGGGACCTTCCATGGCCCAGAGCAGCTCTGACAATGTGGCCGCATAGGGGCGTGTTTTTGTATTTGTCAGCATTGTAATTTGTTATTTGTTCTTGTTCTAAGCAAATATTCATGTTCTCACCTGGTTTGAGTTGGGTGATTTTGGATTCTTTTCAGGAGGACCCTTAACACCCGATTCCCTCTTACCCCAGCCAAGAAGGAAACGGTGTCCAAAGGAACAGTCTCTTAAGCCAGGCTCCCGCTGGCTCTTACAACGTCCTCTCCAGACAGAGGTCCAGCCATATTTCTGAGGGACATCACATCTCTTCCTGCTGCCTCAGCCTGGGCACACAGTAAAGTGACCAGTGCTCTGGTTTCTGCCAGGTGTAGGATGGCTTGCTATCCAGAGATGCCCAGAAAGAAGATGACTAATGGAAAGGGTGAAGAGGAAGGCAATCAGATAGCCAGTCCAGAATCTTCCTCCAGAGCACCCCTCGGTGTCACACTGACCGGGAAGGGACAGTGTGGCCCAGTGGTTAGACCTTGGCCTACGGTGACAGGCTGCTGCTTGGCCAGCCTTGAATCTAGGTTTCTTTACCCGTCGAATTGACCTAGAAATAGTACCTATATCAAAGGGTTGTAAGGCTTACCAAGGTCATCCATGGGAAGTATGGTGGCTCAGCTTTGCAAGCTCTTAAAAAATTTCTAACTATTTCCATTACTATGAAAAGGAGGCAGAAAATGGCACAGCTGCGTTGCCTCCAGCATGCCCCACTGCCTGCGAGGTGGGAAGGGTGTGTTCAGCCTCCGTTTGCAGGACACGCTCAAGTGAGAGTCCGCAGTGGTTCTGGGGTGGTCCGGATCTTGGAGGCTCAGGCAGGATGTGCACCCCCATCCAGGCGGGGTGCATTTCGTAGCTAACACCCCAGCACGCAAGGGGTGGGGACATCCTTTCCCAGCTCCCCTCTTCGCACGCGGTGGCCCCCGTGCTCAGCTGTGCCCTTCTTCCCCAGCCGGTACTTGTCACTTTCTCTGAGCTTCCGTTGCACACCGCCCTCTGACACTCCCTCATGGCCTTGGCTCCAGAGCTCACACCTGAGGCCTTTCATTTCTTCTGGGCTCCACTGCCTCCCTTGTGGTCTCCAGCGGCTGTAAAAACCATCTCCGGTCCTTCACCCCGGAGCTCTGCGTTCACATCTGCTTCCCCTGCAGCTTCACTTGACGTGTCGGGGATGGAGCCCAAGCCTGCCCTCGGGCCCTGCTCTTCCCCACACAGGGATGGGCGGCCCCGGCCTTTCGGGTGCTCAAGACGGAAGCCGGGGAGGCTGTCTTGACTTGGTCTTCTTCTCTTCCACGGTGACTCGAGAGGCGCGTGGGCAGGCCCCATTTTGCATGCACCTCCCCGATGCAGCCGGTCGTAGACAAGGCCCTTCATGGGTATGTGGCTCTGGGCGTCTGTTCATTCACCCACGGGGGACCGCTCTGCGCCGGGTGCTAGTGGCGTAGACTCTCCAACCGACAGGTGTACAGTGGGTGAAGATAGTCTGATGGGCCCAGGCCGTTCCCCTCCTCCTGACAGAGAACCCATAAGACAGCTGGGTGAGAGAGGGGCCGGGCTGAGCTGGACGGGAGAGGGACGTCCTCGGGCTCCTCACCCAGCTCCCAGGAAGAGCCAGGCACAGGGCGGGGCTGGCAGGGGGCTCCTCGGGGTCTGGAGGCCCAGCCGTGCCCTTGCTGTTGCCGTGGTGACAGACGCACGTCTGGTGGGCAGAGAACTTTGGAGCAGCTCAGAAGCCGGACCACAAAGCGCACCGCCATCGCGGACACAAATTAAGGCTTCTTTTCATCTCTTTGGCCCTTTTATGCTCTGCTTTTGTTCTTGTCATTTAGATCAAAGAATCAAACCCTTTCAAAGGCTACAAATTCAAAACCTAGGCAATTAGGGGACCTCTCTGCCGTGGCAGCCCCTGCCCTCCCCCCTTTACCCGCGTAGTCTCTTTAAAAAGCGATCCGTGTGCAGTGACACAGCGATGTCCAAGCGGAGGCGGTCAGCACCTCCCGGAGTCACTATCCAGCCGGTACTGACCGAGCGCCTACTATGTGCCAGGACCCAGGTCGGCGCTGGAGAGTCCGTGTGGTACGAGACCGACCCGATCGCTGCTCTGTGCCTCAGTTTCCCCTGTGTAAAACAAGGGGCTGCCTGGGTCCAGGGGTTTTCATGCGGAAAGAAGGAGATGCCAGTCACCGCTTGGGACTGAGTAGCTCTGCTGAGCTGTTTTATGTGCGTGCTCTATTTCCCAATAGCATTTTGTTGGAAGAAAGAAGTTCATAACTTAAAAAAAAAAAAAAAAAAAAAAAAAGTAGGGGTGGGGAACGGTGGGCCAGGAATGAAAACCGCTAACCAAGGATTCCCTAAGGCTTTTTCCAGATGGAATGTTCTGTGTTGCTGACTGCTAAGGAGACGGTGGCTTCCCCAGGCTGGTGGGACACACAGAGACAGACAGAGCAGCGAGGTTGCCTTCAGGATGTTCCTCTACCTGGGTGACTGACATCCTGCCTTCTTTTTACATACAGTCCTGGAACCTCTCTGAGTGTTAGAAAGAGAGCAGACCTGGGGCTTTGGGCACTTGCCCTTGTCAGACTTGGGATCCCAGCCCGGCCTCAAGGCCCTGTCCTCACCCCTTCCTCTTGGGACTTCACCCGGACCAGCAGCCTTGAGGAACACGGCCTCCTCGGAGCTCCCCATGCCCAGCCTGGCCTCGATGCCCCTGCCCTGTGGTACTTCGGGGTCTGCCGTCTCTGCCCGGCTGGACAGCGCAGCTTCAGAACACGATGTGTGCTGAAGAACTTGCTAGATGAGATGCCGGGATCCCGCTGGTGCTGCTGCTGCTTTGGGCCCCGACTCTCTCCCTGTGCCCTTCCTGGTTTTCTCTTGAAATGTGGGAGAACCCAGTGGGCAGCGTGCGGAGCAGGCCCTCTGCCGCCCCCTCTCCCTCCCCAACAGACACCAGGCCCTCATTACAAAGGCGACCCGAGTTTTTCCCAAAAGCCATTTACACTCTCTGGACAGGGAAGCAGGAAATAGGTTGGGGACAGGGTGTTTCACTGACCGTCTCTTGTCTGGAGGAGCTGCAGGAAAGCTTTATTAATGCAACAAAACCAAACAGGCTCATTTAGGGCCATGCGCCACCTGGGCCCACTGGAGGTTCAAGCGGCTATTTTTGCCCCAAGCCCGAGTGCCCTTGTATTTATTTCTTTAGCCTGTATGTTATCCTAAATGCGTGCAAGAAACAGAGATTCTGGATTAGAGAACAGCTCCTATTCAAAATACCCTGAACTTGGTGAAGTTACCCCACTACATGGGGACTGTTGAAATTTTGTCCTCTTGCCTTATTATCCTGGGGTCCACCAGAGATCAGAGGATCCCAGGAAGTGGAAGCCACGCCCTGCTTTGCACTGCGCAGCCCCAGGTGCACGGTGGGCCTGCCGCAGAGTCAGCCCCTCGCCACCAGCCGTGAAGGATTAGTGACCTCTTGGCTTCAACACCTTGGGGGACCCCTTCTTCTGGGAATATGTGGGGTTTAGGGTCACCAACACTCCAGGCCTGCCACCCCACCCCTCCCTCATCCTCTGGGGAGTTGGGAGCTGCGGGGAGCAGAGGGAAGATGCCCGAAGCAGCTGGTCAGTGGGCATTCTGCTTCCCCTTCTCTTGTGGCTGTGTGATGAGTCTGGAAGTGGGAACGGCCGGCCACACGTTGGAGGAAATGGCACCTTCACAAGTGCATCTCAACACAGAGAGTTTTACCCTTTGTCAATGTCCTTTCCTTGAGCCCTTCCTTTCTGTAACTCCCTGACTGCAGGGGCGGGGTAGGAGGGACTATCATTCTCCATGAGAACCTGGGGGCCCTGTGGATGATGAGGACCACCCACAGATGGGCTCCGGGCAGGGCTCTGGGCGAGGGGGAGGGCTGCCCCCCTTCTAGGGGGCTGGGTATCCTTCTCCCAGGCCTTCAGGTGGCTCAGTTCAAATCCTGCAGAGTCACCTGGGGACAAATAGCCAAGGAGAGGAGTGAGAGGGTCCGGGAATGAAAGTGTCCAGGAGCAGGGAGCAAGGGTAGAGAGATTCTTGGTGAACCTACATAACAGGATTTTCGATGAAGGCAGACCAGGGCGATCAGACATCCAGGGTGAGGGGTATGGAATGCGGTCAGATGTGGAGGGTGAGCAGATATCAATATCAAAGTTTGGGGGTGGTTCTTGCTAAACTGATTTAGAAGATTCTTGCTACGGCTGAACTAGGCCAGCTGAAGACAGGCCCAAGAGCAAGGCTTGGTTGGAAAGAAGGCTCCCAGGAACACGTCTAAGGTTTGGTCGGGGAGAGCCTTGCCCCAGACATTGGAAGGGATGGGCCGCTCTGAGGGCAGCCATTTTTGACAATCTCACCCTCACATCTTCTGTTTCTTCAAAGGTTTTCTTCCTTGAGTCCCTCATAAAGAATCTTCCAGCACAACCCTGGTAACTGCTTCATTGGAGCAGAGCTCAAAGGACGGCAGAAAATGAAAACACAGATGTCTCCTTGAGAAAACAAGAAGACTTTGGATTTTTAAAAGGAGCAAAAGTGATTTTCTAGGGAGGAGGAGGTGTTTGGGGCCAGGAGTTGAGTCTGTGAGGCCGAAGGCTGGCCCAGTGTGGGACTGGAGGCTGGAGGGGTGTAGTGGGCTCTAGAGGAGAACCAGGGCAGGGTGAGGGAACGCTCACTTGCTTTTCGGGGAGGAGACTTAGAGGCTCAGGGGATGAGGGGAGGTGACCAGAGTCTTAGAGGGGACGAATGAGAGGATGCCAGCCAGTGTCTCTGTAAACCCTCCCAACATCTGCGCTCTGCAAAGAACAGGTATGGAAGGTTGAAATGGACTTCACTCATGTTGTGAAATTTCCTGCTCTTGGACTCCATATGCCACCCCATATGCAAACTCTAGGGGTTTTCCTGAAGGCGATCATTGCACAGATATGGAAAGCTGTGATCCTAGGGACTGTTCCCTCGGACATCACTTATCACTGACCAACAGTGCAAATGTCCATCAAAAGAAAACAATTAGGTGAATCCTCGTGCATTTAAACACTAGATTCCCTCAAACCACTAAAAGTGAAACTTTTTGCAAGCAGCTTTTTGCTTTTGTAGGAAGGCGAAAGCACCATAAAAATCTTTCAAAAAATTATCAGAATGGTTTGTTGCAAAAGGACATCATTCCCAAAATTAGAGTCACTGGGCAATAATGGTGCACAGTTCAGTGTGCAAAGCCTTGTGCAAGGCTCTGTGGGGAGACCTGACCTTTAGCGACAGCCAGCCTTGCCCTCTGGGGCTTTGCGGAGGGAGATGCGGCAGGCTCTGACAGATGGCTGCTTGAGTCCGGCCATCAAGCAGCCGAGGAGAGGCAGCAGAGCCTGCCGGGGAAGGCTTGGGTTCAAGTTCTCGGGTGGTGGGAGAGCCAGGTGCCAACAAAAGGCGCATGGCGTCCTAGGTCCTGGGACGAAGGGGTGCAGGCAGCGGTACAGCGGTGAGGCAACTTCCTATTTCTCCTCCCTCCTTCCTTTCTTTTCATTTGCATGAAGATCTTTAAAAAACCTTTAAAATTAGCGATATGTGTTCATGCAGCTATTTTGAAAAGCATTTGGCATTGCCTGGAAAGGGTGAAGCTGTGCCTGTCCCACAATCCAGCAGTCTCTTCCACGTGCAAACCCTGGGGACACACATGCCTACGTGCACCAGGGGGAGGGACACGCATCTCCACCACAGCCTGGTGGATGAGACCCCAGATCGGGGAGGCCCCAGCGTCCGCTCACAGAATGAACATGGAAAATTCGACACGGTCGTATCAGGGACTACTAGATAGCAATGAACATGAGCGAACAGCAGTTATACAAGGTACGGCCGAATCTCACCAGCGACATTGCACAAAAGGAACCAGAAGGAGAACAAGGAAGGTCATCAATCAAGTCTGGAGAGTGCTTACTTTTAGGGGAGGGGAGGTGATTGTGTTGGAGGGGAGGCACCCGGGGGCTCTGGGGCTTCTACATCTTGACCTGGATGGGGGTCACACGGGGCTTACTGAACGACTCCTCTTTGGACAATAAATACGTGTGCTGTGTCTTCTTCTGTGCATACACCTCATGATAAAAAAAATATGAGAAAGAAGCCACAGGAGCTTGTGATAAATAACACTTAAAAATATAGAAGGGCATACAATTACAAGTGGAAAATAAAGATCTTTAGCCTCCTACATACTGCCCCCCCCCAATCTCACTCCCTGGAACTGATGACCATGGGCGCCCTCGGGGGGTGACCAACACCCACCCGGAACCCAGCTGAGTGCACTTTACGCCAGCACCGGCACGTAGAGCCTCTGTAATAAATGTGTTTGCTTCCCTAAATTGGATTGTAACAGGCATGCTGTCCTGTGAGCTCTGATTGCACTGGAGAATAACATCTCTTGGATGTTTTTCTATGGTAAGCACTGCGCTCCCTAATTTTCGTAAGTGGTCACTTGGTATTTCCTTGTAAGAGGGACCACCCCTTATTTCATAGACCCCAATGTGCCCACGCTCAGGAGGCTTCCAGATTCTTCCTACTGACCAACGGTTCTGAAGTCAAACGTCTTAACTAATTTTCCAAAAGCTTTTTTTTTTTTAAGATTTTATTTATTTATTTGAGCGCGAGAGAGAGCACGAGTTGGAGGAGGATGAGAGGGAGAAGCAGACTTCCCGCTGAGCAGGGAGCCCGAAGTAGGGCTGGATCCCAGGTCTCTGTGGTCATGACCTGAGCCGAAGGCAGACGCTCAATGGACGGAATCACTCAGGCGCCTTCCAAAAGGTTTCTTATCCTTGAGTCTTTTCTTCCATTTGGGGGGTTTGGTGAATGTTGGGGCTGGTAGGAGACGTTCTCTCATATTACCACTTAAATTAATTTTAAAATGAATTAAAGGGATTCATTTTCTTCTCCCCTCAGAGGAATTTAAGGTTGCAAAATCTGGAACAAAACAAGACCAAGACCCAGAAAGTCTCTCTAGTAGCAGTGGGTCAGGCCACCTGTGCAGAAAGGGTGAACCAGAACCTTCTCCAAAGGCTCCTGGAAAAGGGAAAGCTCTCTGTGTGCGTGCGTGCATGCGTGCGTGTGTGTTTACGTGCGTGTTTCCCTGCGGCACCCAGCACTGGTTTTGTGGGGAGACAACATCTTCTACAACAAGACCACAGTCAATATAAACTCAATTGGATGTAATGACTGGGTCTTTCTCCCCCCCACGGAGATGGTGACAGTGATTTCTCAGATGCCTTTTAGTTACAGACAAGTTTCTGAACAAAATAATTAGGTTTGGGTCTTTGCAGCCTGCCCTATTGGACTATTGATTAGCCACGAAAATCTCCTGCGCTGCGAATGTCTGGGCGTGCAGTCGGCATAGCAAGTGGACAAAGACAGCTCTGAGCAGGGGGGTGGGGGGAAGGGGGGGTGGTAGGTAGCCCAGAGCTGCATCCCATCTGTGCTTTCTCGCAGAGTCCTCTCCTACCGAGAACCACCTGTGGGCCCCCACCTGTCGGTACCCCCAGCGTCAGAGCCCTCCTGCCCCCGAAACATAAAGGTCCAGGAAGCAGAGTTCCAGTCCCCACTGCCTGGCCTCGCACCCGTGTGACATCGGGCCAGGCTGTGTCCATCTCTGAGTGCTTCCTTGTGTGGAAAGGGCAGCCTTTAGACTCCACAGCCTCCAAGGTCCCTTCCAGCCCTGATGTCCCAGCACGGCCAGGAGAAATAGAGAGCGAGCCACGAACTTGAGCCACGCAAGTAATTTTAAACTTTCTAGCAGCCACGTTAAAAGAAGAAGCAACAGGTGAAATTAGTTTGGATCATATATTTTATTTAACCCAGCGTATCTGAAATAGTATTGTTTGGGCATGTAAACAACACCAAAGTTCTTAGCAAAATACATTTTTTTGTACTAAGTCGTCGCATGCAATTCAGTGTGTATTTAAATAGAACATAAAGGTGCATCTCGAGTCTGGCTGCATTTCAAGGCCACATGGGGTAAGTGGCTCCTGCATTGGACGGTGCAGGTCTACCTGGTGCATCACAGACGGCGAGACCGAGGCGCAGCTGACTGGGGCAGAATTGGCTCTGGCCGCAGGGCTCCTCACCTTGAGTCCTGTGGTCCTACTCTGCGAGTAGCTCCATGCAAGCTTCCTCGGGGAGACAAAGGTGGACAAGAACACTTCTTTCGCTGTCAAGGAGTTAAAGGTCCAGCTGGGAAAAAAAAAAAAAAAGAAAAGAGAATGAGCCCAGATGATCCTGTTGGGGGTGGGGGCACACTGCACTCTGGCAATGCTTTATAAAATGGGGGTTTTGGGGGCAGAAACCCAGCGAGGGTGGTAGCAGTTTTCCCAGGCTTGATGTGCAGAGAGGACTCCAGCTGGGCTCTGGGGGCTGAGGAAAATGTGAATAAGGTTTGTGACAGGGGCATAGAGGAGCTGGGAGTGGGTAGGGTGGGGGAATTGTAGATGACCCTAAAAGCTAAGCAGAAGGATTTAGATGTGAGTATTAGGGAGTCATGTAAGGCTCTTAAGCTGTGGCAGGGGTCTTTGGAAGCTGTGGTTCATGGAGATCCATGGAGTTTCTGACCGATTGGAGGGAGCACCTACTGCCAGGGAGGCCGGTCAGGAAGCTGCTGGAGCAGGAGTTGGTGATGGGGGTTGGGAAAGAGGAAAGAGGAGCCATTCTGTGGAATTGAAGGAAGCCTCTACCGCGGCCATGCTTCGATGGCGAAAATGCCCCTCCACCACCTGTGATGACATCTGGGCATTTCGCTTCTTGCTGGTCTCCCTTGCCCAAGGGCAGGAGGGTTCTTCGAGGTGGTGGGATCTTCTAAGCAAAGATTCCAAGTCAAGAAGGAACAGAGGTTGGGGGATCAAGGGCCGGGATGGCTGCAGGGGACGAGGCATTGAATGATTCAGTTCCCTGAGACTTGAACAAGCAGAGACAGCCGTCCCTCCCAGCATCAGAAATGGAGTGGGCTTTTTGCTGAGTTGTGGGATGGTGGGGAAAAAGTTTTTCATGCCAAACCGGGTAGGAGGAGAGGAGGCTTGGACAGGTAGAAGGGGGCGCACACTGCGGTGGAGGGAGTCACCTTTGCAAAGGCAGGGGCTGGACGGAGACCAGGTGAGACCCCTGTTAGGGCTCCGGTGGGTTCAGTTCGTTCCCCACAGCTGCTGCTCCCTGCTTAGGTGATGAGGCACGTGAGCCAACCACAGCATTTACTGGATGCTGTTTTCTGTGCCACTGGGGGGTGGGGGGGGAGGGAAGACGTGGTGGGCAAGACCCCAGAGGCCCTGGCTTCCGCTTGGCATGGAGAAGGATGCAGAGTCAGACAGTAATCACAGTTGCCATAAAATCGTGATTATAATTAGTGTCAGGAATAACAGGTTTAGGGCCCTATCGAAACAGCCCAGGGACCTATGCATAAGGGTCGGTGAGGACTTCCCTGAGAGGAAATACTTTTCCATCTACTTACTTTTTTTTCTTTCAGAAGTTTAGTATCAAGCAAAAGGAGACTTTGCTTAACACTACAGAACATTTCCAGAGGAGCTACAAGAGAATGCCTTGCTTCCCACTTGAAATCGGCTTCCCTTTTATGCTTGCTGTTGGGAAGCTGAAGAAAAATTAGCATATGGCTGAAAGATAAAATAACTACATTTCTGTGGAAACCTTTAAAATGAAAGGTGAGGCTTACGTTAAAAGTCCATCCATTCACTTTTAAATGTCTTGACCTGAAACCTAAAGGCTAAGGGGGGATTAAGTAGATAAATGGGAAGAGGGGAGAACCTTCCAGGCAGCTGAAATGGTCTGAGGAAAGGCTCTGGGGTGAGAAGGAACACAGGGTTTACAGATAGATGGGAGACTCCGAATGAGAAAGATAATCAAAGAGGAAGAGGAAGAACCTCTCAGGCAGAAGGAGCAGACAGTGCAAAGGCCCAGAGGCAGAGAACCCGCCTTGAGTGCCTAGAGGGCGAAGGCAACGTGACCGTGACCGTGATCGAGGCTGGCGAGGACCTTTCAGGCTGCAGTGCTGGGACCCTTAGGACAATCTGAAGCCATGTGAGAGCTCAACTAGTCATCAGGAAATCCGATTTTCCATCAGAGACAAGAGCGACATGGCAAATGGAGGGAGTGGTTGACTCTGGACAGGGTCCTACTGAGCCTCAATGAAGACATCTGACATTTCCCCAAGTGCAAGGCCACTGAAGGGTTTCAGATCAGGGAGTGGCAGGACCACACTGGTGTTTCCGAGCTCTCTCCTGCTGGTGGTGAGGAGGCTGGACTGTGGGAGGTCTGGGTGGCCGTTGGGGTAGCCACTGGGGTGACTGCAATGGTCCGAGTGAGGGGGGAATATGACGGCATGAGGCTGATGAGACACTCTCTTCACAGCTGGCTGGCTCCTTGCAGCCTTCAATTACAGCGAATGTCCTCAGACAGGTTGGCGATTCTATCAAAGTGGCCAAACCTGGAGACCTGCGTTTTACAGATAATGCCGCACGAAGCCAGCTAATCCAGTGATTGAATTATTAAGTTAGAGCATCTATGACTTAATTTTATCGGCAGTCAGCAAGGCATCCTTCAAGTAAATTGACATTGGCTTTGCCCTTCCCTCCTAAACCACAACAGATTTGGTTCAATTTTAAACAGAAAATGTTCTTTTGCGCTATGCAGAAGAACTCAGAAACGAATGGAAATGAGATGCATTTGTTCCCAATCATAGCCTCATTATTTCTATGTAGACTCAATGACTGATAGAACTGGCTTTAAAGGAAAAAACCCCTCAAACCAACCAACCAAACAAACAACGCTTTAGCTGAATCTGTCCTTTAATAGGACAGATCCTGGCTGAGACCTTCCTTGAGCACTGGAAAAGAATGAAATCGGTGTGGTTCAGGATAAATAAATATCAAGCCAACGTGGTTGTTGGTATCGTGTTGATATTACATGCCTGCTGGTTCTTTTGGTCTAGGGGCTCCATTAAATCCCTCAGTTAGGACAGTGAAATTGTATTTTTTCTTGCTGGCTGGCTTTGCTTCTTTTGTTTTGAAGCTCTGTTATGGTGTACATTTGCATTATGATGACAATGTCTTCCTGCCACACAGATCACTTATCACGAGGAGAGCGCCTTCTTTGTATCACCGTTTAACATTTGGTTTGGGAATCCTTGTGATCTGACATTAACATGGTTGCTCCCGGCATATGTGCCTACGGTTTCCATGGTATATTTTCACCACCCATTGACTTTCAACCCGTCTGTGTCTTTATATTTAAAGAGTGTCTCTTACGGGCAGTGTAGAATTCAGACTATTTTTTTTTTTAAATCCACTGTGACAATTTCTGTCTTTTAATTGTAGTGTCCATTACCACTGAATGTGATTTGGGGTATAGCTGGATATCCTCTATCATTTTATTGATTCCTCTATGTTTGGTTCATCTGTTCCTCCTTCCCACCTTTTAAAATTATTTGAATACTTCGTAGAATTCCATTTAATTTTAACTTTCCTGTTTAGCTAGTCTCCTTTGTATTATTTAGTCATTTTTTTTTTTTTTTACAGTGGTGGCCCTACAGATTGCAATATACATCCTTGATTTTTTATAGTCCATTTACAGGTACTAATCTACCACTGCACGTAAAACAGAGACGTCTGCTCAATTCATAGCCTCATAACCACCTCCGCCTTTTTGTTATCGTTGTTATAAGTAATTCATGCACATGTCATGTATCCATCAGAAGAGTGTTTAACTTCTGTTTGACAATGTTGTATTTTTATTTATTTATTTTTTTGAAAAAGATTTAATTTATTTATTTGACAGAGAGAGACAGCGAGAGAGGGAACACAAGCGGGGGAAGTGGGAGAGGGAGAAGCAGGCTTCCCGCTGAGCAGGGAGCCCAATACGGTGCTCGATCCTAGGGCCCTGGGATCATGACCCAAGCCAAAGGCAGCTGCTTAATGAGTGAGCCACCCAGGCACCCAGATAGTGTTATATTTTTAAAGAGTTAAAGGTTTGTAAAGGAAAATGGTTAAAAAAAGACAGAGAAAGAAAACAGAAAACATCTGAGTCTTTCGCAGCCAGCCAGGTATTTTATTACCTTTTCCGAAGCTCTTCATTCTTTCCTGAGGATCTGGGTTTCCATCGGCTGTCACTTCCCCTCAGTCGGGCTAGAGACGCAGCACAGCCCTGCCTGTCCCTGGGAGACACGGTCCATGTGTGGCCACGTGCTCAATACGGCCACCTCCGCACGGAAAGCCTTTGTCTCTTCCAGGCATCCACGGCTGACAGCCCCTTTGGAAAGGAACCTCGTGGGCAGAGAGCTGATGGCCTGTCTCTGTTCTGTGCACACTATGCTCGTGGGTCCTTGCAAGGCCCATTTCTTGGTTTACGTCTAGTTTACGTCTACGTCTTTCCAGTTTCCCACCTCATCCCGGATCCCCACGCCTGGGGGCCTCCCCCTAAAAGGCACCCACTCCTGCGTGCTCAAAACATAGCCTTGGACAGGAAGCCCCAACATGGGCAGGGGTGCTCTGTGCGCTTTTCATGAACCAACATGCAATCATGCCCTAGAACTTGCTCTTCCCCGCCCCGCCCCGCCCCGCCCTCCTTTCCTACCCCACACTGAAATCTGGGCGCAGACGCGCGGGTAATCCGACAGGCGGCCGCTGACGGCTCCAGGGGGCTCCTCCTCATTCCCAGGGGATGGAGACCAGGCTGGCCTCCAGCTGCTCACCGCTGGGGAGGACACTGCAATGTCTCTGCTTGCTCTGGCCCCCTTCGGGGTTTCCCCGAGACCCAGGCAGGGGGAGAGACTGCCTGATCGCTCTCCAGAAAGGCTGCCCCAGTCCCCCAACCTCACCCCCAAGGTGAACCCCATTTCCCTACATCATCAACAAGTGGCATTAACCCACTCCCTAACTGTCGCCAGGCCAATGGGTGTCGCTCTGTTTCTCACGGTCTTTGATTGGCGTGTCTCTCATCACTGGTGTGCCCCAGTGGCTCCTCAAGAGCTTGGTGGCCATTCAGGCTTCCCTTTGTGGGACCCACCTGCTCCACCCTGTGCCTGGCTCTCCCCTGTGTTGACGTGGACATCAGGTTTTGCTATGGTTTCAACCATTGTCTCTTCAGGATGCCTTTGTTCATTTGTGCTCCGGGCACTGTTTGCATTTCACAGTTCAATGCCCAGGCACTCAGTCTGTTTTCCCGAATTCCAAGTTCTCTCATGGGCGAGGACCTGAGAATTTTCCCCACGGACCGCCTGTGCCTTCCAGGTTACGCAGCACACTCACTTTTCCAACGCCAGAGAACACTTTTTAAAATTTTGATTTCATTGTAATTCCAATATAGTGAACAGTGTTATATTTAGTTTCAGACGAACACTATAGTGACTCGACACTTCCATTCATCCCCTGGTGTGTCTCACAGGTGCCCCCCTTCATCCCCAGCACCTGTGTCCCCCCCCGGTCGCCAGCAGCATGTTCTCTGTAGTGAAGAGTCTGTTTCTCGGTTTGCCTCCCCGCTCCTTTGCTCTTTGGTTTTGTTTCTTAAGTTCCACACTGGAGTGAAATCATATGGTACCTGTCTTACTCTGACTGACATTTTGTTCTGCTTTACACTCTCTAGCTCCATTCGTGTCAGGGCAAAATGATGAGGTCTCACTCTTTTTTTTACAGCTGAATAATATTCCGTTATAGACACACACCACGTCTTCCTTATCCCTTCATCTATCTGCGGACACTTAGGCTGGTTCCACAGTTTAGCCGTGGTCAAGAACACTGCTCCAAACAAAGGGGTGCATGTAGCCCTTTGAATTAAATTTTTTTTTTTAAATTTGGAGGATAAATACCCAGTAGAGTGATTCCTGGATCATAAGGTAGTACTAGTTTTAGCTCTTTGAGGAACTTTCCTGTCGTTTTGGACAGGGGCTCCACCGGTATACATTCCCACCAACAGGGCTGTCGCCAATATTCTCTTTCTTGTGTTGTTGATTTTAGTCGTTCTGACAGGCGTGAGGTGATATCTCATTGTAGTTTTGATTCGCGTTTCCCTGATGATGAGTGATGTTGAGCATCTTTTCGTGTGTCTGTTTCCAGTGCCAGACAATATTTTATGAGCGTGAACATCTGTTGTGCACCTGGCAATAGGCAAGCGTCATCTCCCTGAATCCCCGTGACAACTCTGGGAGGGGACCTCTTATCGTGCTTGAGTGACAGATGTGAAACAAGATGCAAAGGAGTTTAGTATATGCCCAAAGTCATATAATTTGTAAGAGTGACCCAGTCAGGACCCGGCTATCCATAGCTGAGATGCATTCTGGTTTATTTCAAACAATGCCTATGTCAAATGGTTGCTTCGTTCTAAGCAGCTCCCTATCATTCATGCCTTATCATTCCTAAATATTGAAATTTACTGAAAAAAGTCAACCCTGGTGGTACCTTTGTACCTTCCCAGTCCCTAGAGTTTGGAAAGGCTGAGTTCACCAGTCCGAGTTCCCAGGGAGAACAAATGTGTTCCTAGGAGGCTTTCTCAGAGCCTGGTCCTCAAGGAATGGACTTCAGTGGGGGAGAGAGAGAAGAATGGAAACTTCCCCTTCAAGCAAAGGGGATTTCTCTCTGGTTCCCACGGCTCCGCGTCGGAAGGGAACTCTCCCTGCCCAGTGCATGTACTTTTTGCAGCTATTTAATGAGCACTGCCTGTGTTCGGTGACCTTGGTGATGAGCAAAAAGAGTGTCCCTTGTCCTGATATCTGGAGACACAGAGGTAATTGATCACACTTATGGGAATATTATTCTTCATGGACAGACAAGTTTTGGAGGAAGTAATAGTTCCATGAGGGTTTGAAAGAGAAATCTCTGATACTGGAGGTGAGGTCCACAAAAGGATGGCTTCTCCTAAGAAGTGGTGTTAGGGATGATAAAGAGGGAGAAGGAGATAACCAGGAGAAGGAGGGGAAGAACTTCTCAGGCAGAGGGAACAGTGCAAAGGCCCTGAGGCTGAGAAACATTGAGAGGAACCAGGGTGGCTGAAGGGGAAGGCAAGAGCTAAGTGGGCTAAGAAAAGTTTGTACAGACCAAAAGACCCAGACCAGAGTGGGCTTCCCAGGTTGGATCTTCAACGTGTAATGCCAGGACACTAGGTGTGTGCACACACGCGCACACACACACACACACACACACACACACACACACACACATACATGAAGGCTTCCCAAGCCATGGGAGACCCTCGATTTACACATGTCCTCTATTTTAAAATTGATCTGGCTGAGATGGACCCAGGTAGAGACATGAGATTGCCCCTTTATCACTTCCCCTTTCAATAATCTCTGGTCCCCCACCAAAGAAGAGGCCCACCTCTCATCCAACCTGCTTCTTACCACCTTACTGTGTTCTATCGTCCTGAGGCTTAAAAACACCCAGAGGAAATGTTAGGGTCTGTTTAGTCAAGGCTCCAAACCGCCCCCCCATCTCATTCAGTTATGTCCTTCTAATACAATTTTTCTAATAAACGTATAATAATTATTTATCAAAATTCATGTGTGTATAATGCCTTTATCATTTATATGTTACTAATGATTGTTAGAATAACATGATAGTAAAGAGAATTGTAAAATTTACAATCATAAAAAATTTAAAAACTAATGCCTATTCATAATTTGTTACATATATCATATAATAGATAAGATGGTGAATTAAGGGGTGCCTGGGTGGCTCAATGGGTTAAACCTCTGCCTTTGGCTCAGGTCATGGTCTCAGGGTCCTGGGATCAAGTTCCACATCGGGCTCTCTGCCTGGGAGGGAGCCTGCTTCCTCCTCTCTCTGTCTCTCTGCCTGCCTCTCTGTCTACTTGTGATCTCTGTCAAATAAATAAAATCTTAAAAAAAAAAAAGATGGTGAATTAAGAAGTTGTGATAAAAACATTACATTTGGATCAAATTCTGTTGGAAGTGGAGTGAAAATATACTTTGCAGACGTAAAGAACATAATGTAAATTTTTTGACTTAAAGAGGAACTGCATTGTGTTTTTTAGTATAATATGGTGGTTTTGTATTCTTGTACTATTTATGTTCCATTGGGTACATTTAAATAAGTGCTACGATGGTTTATATATTAAGGTCAACACATACAATACACCCCAAACCATTTAAATTTATTAAAAAAAACATTTTAGGTGCCAACTCAAATATGTGTGGGGCATACATATTTTTAAAGGATTCTTGGGTGGGTATGAACAAAAGAGTTTGAAGACCCTGCTGTCAGGTATGGTGTTCCAGGGGTGGTGGCCGAGATCACAGGGCGGGAGCAGGAGAGTGGCATTTTCCCTGGTGCCTGATTCTGCTAGCTGGCGGGGCTGGAGTTGGAGTGGCTTCCTGTGTTCACCTGCACGGCGCTGCTACCAGCATGTGTAGACACCCCCAAAAAGGTGATTTTGTCTGCTTGGACCATTACTATCTCCCCAGCATCAACCATTGTGCCTGCCATATAGTAAGCACTCAATAAATCCTTACTGGTTGAATGAATGGCGGACACACCCAGCTTTCCTTTTGGGCAGGGCACTCTGTTAAGGGATTCCAACTTCATCTTCACTACAACCCTGTAGTCATCAAAATTAGTATCCCTGTGTCAGGCATGGGGAAACCAAGGCACAGAAGGGCTACATAATTTGCCAAAGGTCACCTACCAAGGAAGTAGCAGAACAGGACCCAGGCATCCTGACCAGAACCCTTTACCATGACACATCTCTGCCCACGGGCGCATGGGCAGAGTTTGTGTCTTTGGGTTCTGAAACTCCAGGCACTTGGGGGCCCTCCACGAGTGTGATACGGTCCACAGCCATGTACACGGCTCCCTGCCATCCGCTCTCTCCTCCTAAGTGGTTTTCCTTCTCTCCCTGTTTAATATTTCAGTGGACACATCCTGGGACCTCCCGGAGTCCCCATGTTACTGACCTACTTACTTATCCAGCCATCTTCTTCATACATCAGGGGCAGCATGGGGGTGTATGGGAGGAAGGAGCTGAGAGAGGGGAGCACCACGCACCCACCCCCCCTCTGCTGTAAGCAGCCTCCAGCTGACAATAGGCCAACATTAATAAAACAAGGCTGGGCTCCATGGTTAGACCACAGGAGGGTAACATTTATTTTAAGTGGCTTTCCAAGAAAAGAGCGCTGGTTCCTTCCACCCTCTAGAAGGGTCTCCAAAGCTGCAGCGGTGTCAGGACATCTGTTTCTGTTCTGCTTATAAAATGGAGGTACTTGGAAATCAAAGGCGGGTCCTTACCCCTCAGGAGTGAGGATTACAGCTCCTGTGATCCCACAGGCACCTGTGCCTGTCTTAACCAGACTGCCCCCTCCAACCTCCCCTTCTCCTCGGTCTAGCACAAAGTGTAGAGGACTACAGCATACAGGGTGGGGCCAGCTGCCTCCCCAGTCCTTTTAGGAAAATGCCAGGTACCTACCTGGTCTCTAGTGTCCCCTGTCCAGGGGGACATGCTCTGGCTGGCCCCAGAGGCCCAGGACCCTGCTCCCAAGTTCTGAGTCCTAGGCTCTGGGGCTGGAGTCTTCTGTCTCCTCTCCTACTGGGGGGGTGACTGTGGGAGGTGTCCCCTTTCCTCCTGTTTCCCCACCCCAACCTGAGGGGACCCAAGGACCTGCCAGTCAAAGGTTCCAAGTGGCACCCTGCTTCATGCTCCCCGGGGGAGAGGAGAGGAATGGTGGGGTTCTGAGTGGCTTCCCTGGAAAGAGATGTGTCCCTGTCTCCCAACACCCTGTGACCCCTTTCCCTGGCATTCTCATCCGGCAGCCTTCATGTTCTCAAGGCCAATCTCAGGGGCAGTGAGTCTCCAAGAGCAGCTGCAGCCCCTTCCTGGGGGTGAAAGCTGTAATCTTGGCTCTGACCTTAACCTCAGGACCCTTGACCTCTCGCTCTGGGGCCCCTGATCTTCTTCCCTTGGCTCCCCGGCCGCTTCACCCAGGCCACCTGGGATGGCCCAGACGCAGATCCCCGGAGGCCCGCGCAGGTCTGGGCGGGGGCGCCGAGGCCGGTTCTGGAAGGTGGCGCCCTCCCGCCCCCAGCTGCCGTGACGTCAGAGCCGGACCGGGTAAAGTGAGCTGCGGCGGCGGCGGCGGCGGCGGCGGGGCGCTGGGGCGGAGACGCAACCGGGAGCCGCGCGGACGGACGGAGCCCACGGCACAGGGCGGACAGCCGCAGGCGACCCCGAGGTAACGGGGGAGGCGGCGCGGCGCGGGGACAGCGGGGTCCGGCGGCGAGCGGGGACGAACGCCAGCGCCGCGCGGGGGTCTCCGCGGCGAGCCGGGGCGCCGGACGCACGGGGCGCGGGGTTCCGCGGCGCCTCCCGAGCGCCCGATGGGAGAAGGGGGACCTCGGGGGCGGTGGACAGCGGGGCGGCAGCCCGCGGGCCCCAGGTTCGGGCCCCGACGGCGCCCGCGGGCGTCCTGGGCGGGAGGGCGGGTGCCCGGAGGACGCCGCCGCCGCAGGTGAGCCGAGAGTGGGACGTCGGGGACCCGACGGGGCGCGCGGCTCGGGGGCCGCTCCTCCTGCCCGGACGAGGTCGGAGAGCTGCGGGTGCGGGGACCCCCCGGCCGGCCGCGGCCCCTCACCGCGCGCCGCGCCCGCAGCCCCGCCACGGAGCCATGGCCCTGAGCGAGCTGGCGCTGCTCCGCTGGCTCCTGGAGAGCCGTCACTCGCGGAAGCTCATCCTGTTCATCGTGTTCCTGGCGCTGCTGCTGGACAACATGCTGCTCACCGTCGTGGGTACGTACGGACTGCGCGGCCCCCGCCCCGGGGACCCCTTCCCTGGGTGTTCCCCGCCCCACACTCCCATCTGAGCGCGCTCCGGGAAAGTCGGGAGGACACATTTTGCAAAAACCTCTCCTTCCTCCCCTTCCCGAGTCTGCCGCCCTGCAGCCGCGTTTTGTGGCTTCGTTTTTCTGCCTTTTTTTTTTTTTTTTTTTTTTTGTGGCTTCGTTTTTCTGGTGGTCAGGTCAAAGAATGTGGCATCTTGTTAAGACCCAGAACTTGTGTTTCCTCCTGATAATTTCCTGCTTCCCCCTGCCTACTTAGACCACGATGAGAAAGATTCCTACTAAGAACCAGCCAGTCCCTGGTGTTCAAAATAATGTTAAAGTAATTATTCTGCCGGCCCGCAATGTGGGTTAACAATTCAACCTCACATTTAAAGGAACAAGTCAACATCCCTCTCTGCAAAGAAGGAAGTGACACATAAATATACCTTATCAGTGGGTGGCTGGAGATTGGAACGTTTCAGGATCTTTTCAAAAGCAATTTGAACAGTGTTGGTTTCAGTCTTTTCCCTATAGTGGATTTTTTGATAAACAATTAAAATCCAGGTCTCTTAATTAGCCCCATTAATAGCAGAGTGTTTGGTGCATTTTTCCTTAATGTCCAAATTTTTAATGAATATATATATGTATATTAATTCATATTCTCAGGCGTGGGTTATTCCACTCCTCTCCGTTGCCGGTTCTCACCTTCAGGATTACCAGAGTAGCCGGGCTCCTCGGAGTTCAGTAACAAGGACCTCGCCTTTCCTTTGTGTTGAATGATCTGTTGTCCTACACATGCCCACGGCTGCTTTTACATCAATTTTCCTTTGCCTTTATAGAGGTCTCAGGAATTTTTACACTTTCCAGGTTGTATGAGAAATTGTGGACTCCCACTCAAGTCGTACATGAAGCGGGCCTGTTGCAGAATTTCCAAATTATTACTTCCTGTGGGTTTATCTTCCCCTAAGTCCCATCATGAAATTTTGATTTCTATTTCCTGGATTCACGGACTGAAAGGTCTTTCTGAGCCTCTCTCGGAAGAGCTCGCGTTGACCCCCAGGTCAGCCCTGAATAGACTTCAGACCCCGTTTTGCTTTCCTAACCTATTCCTGGAAGGGAACCCCGTCAAGGAGACGTCCCACATTGGCGCAGAATCCCAGGCAGGTCCCTTCTGCACAGGAGCTGGTCCCGAAAGGAGCCGGAGCTCTCACAGCCTCCTGGGGCTTTGTTTTCTCCCCGGAGCTCAGCACGTGGGGGGGGGGGCTCCCAGGGGCAGACCTGTCTGGGCCTCCTGTGGCATTCGATGTGCCCGCAGCTTTGCAGCCCTTTGACCTGGGGAGGGGGGCTTCCTTGCAGCCGCAGCCTCCCCGTTGTGTTTTGTCCACAGTCCCTATCATTCCGAGCTACCTGTACAGCATTAATCACGAGAAAAATAGCTCCGAGGTCCAGACTGCCAAGCCCGTGCTCACGGCCTCCACCTCAGGCAGCTTCGAGAGCATCTTCTCTTACTACGACAACGCCACCATGGTCACGGGAAACAGCACCCGAGAGCTTCACAGGGGGCTGCTACGGCCGGCCGCCACGCAGCACACAGTGACGAACACCTCCACTGCGCCTTCAGACTGTCCCAGCGAGGACAAGGACCTCCTGAACGAAAACGTGCAAGTGGGCCTCCTCTTCGCCTCTAAAGCCACCGTCCAGCTCCTCACCAATCCCTTCATAGGAATGTTGACCAACAGGTAGGCTCCGTTATTTTGGCCAAGGAGGGTTTTTTTGCTTTGAATTTTTAAAAAAGATTTTTATTTATTTGAGAGCACACGTGCGCCCATGTCGGGAGGAGCAGAGGGGGACCCGGGAGAAAGAATCCAAAGCCGACTCAGCACTGAGTGCAGAGCCCCACGCGGGGCTCGATCCCATGACCCTGAGCACGATGCAAGAGCCGGAGCTTAACCGACCGGGCCACCCAGGCACCCCTGGCCAAGGGGTTTTATATTTCTATCGTTCCCAGGTTATTTCTCCCTGGGGTTCTGTTTCTTGTTCACTCATCAGAAGGTAGAAAAGCAGCGGTGGTGGGTGAGCCGGGGAGAGACCATCTCCTCTTCCTTTTGTTTCTTTCCTTCATCACGATTGCGCATTTGTTGCCCCCTCTGTTGGTCAGAAGGTAAGAAACCTTTGAAGGAAAATAAAGGGACCCTCCCCAAGTGGGAGAACTTGGATTCTGTCTACATGCCGGATTTCATTAGTGCAGTTGCCAGACTCGCCCCGGGGCAGCAGGAGCTCTGCAGACGCCGGGGCATCATCATTGGATTCTGTATGTCACTCGGCTTTGTCTGGTCTTCTCCCTCGGGTCATCCACTTCCCTGTAGAGAGCGAGGGTGGTTTGGTTTCCAGCGGACGTGGTGAAGCCTCAAGATGGGGTGTGGCATGTGGGGAATGTGGAGAAAGACCAGTATTCCTGCTAAGTAGATGGAATCTTCTAGAATGCTGAGGCCATGGGAAGTGTAAACAGCTCCCCGGCCCGTTACTGAGCTGGGTCCACATGCACAAAGAGAAAAGCGAGGCTGTTTTCTGGATGAGTCAAACCAGCCAATAATGCCCAAAGTAATACCCCAAGCTAGCTTTAGGTTCATCTGGATGCTCTGGACTTTTTTTTTTTTTTTTTAACCATCTCCTAATTTTGAATAATTGTTCCCATTTCCACTGTCAGTGGCCACCTGGCTGGGCCATCACAGCCAAGGTGGCCCAGCTCTGCCTGGTACATTGGGGGCTCAATGCTGAGGACGGGGGGGCTTGCTGAGAAAAGGGAGAGGCAGCCCCTGCGGACATTGGCTGCAAAGAGGGGGAGCTGGCATGGTGCGAGTGGGGGCCGGTGGGTTGCCATGTGCTCACCGTGGCCCTCAAGGCAGTAAAATGGTAGAGAGGGGGGTGCCCGGAGGCCTGGGGGTGGGGGTGGGCTCTGAATAAGGAAGGCAGGGCAAGCGGGATGGGCTAGGGCAAGGTGGGAAGAGACTCCAAGGGCCAGGCCGAGAGAGGAGGGGGGTTTTGTTCAGGGTTAGGGGACACTTGGGAGCCACTAGAGGTTCCAAAACCAAGTTGAAGAGTCTGGGAGCCAAGCCCAGGTTGCAGTAGGTCAGCCTGGCACCCTGTGGAGGCTGGGAGCAGGGACATCTTTACCTTGACCCAGGCTCTGGTCTGCAGTAGGGGAAACAGGCCCGGCTTTGTTACTCACAGGACTCTTTGTTCAAATATTATTGAGCATCTCGAGACTGTAACGACGGCATTAAAGCAAGCACAGGGCCCTTGTGAGAAGGGGGCCTGCTCTGGGACAGAGAAGAGGAGGTTTGTTGAGTGGGGGGGCCGTGGGGTGGTGGCAGAGGCTCAGAGAGGCGGATCTGACTCCCCCCACCCCCCACAGGTAGCCCCGAGACGCGCACACAGGTTACGGTCACCTACTGGTGGCCACTCGGCTGGAAACCCATTTTAAGCTTTTGCAGCCTGACTCTCTGGGCAGGGTAGTGGTGCCCCTGAATAAATTTCAACAATCCCAAGCCCCACCCCCGCTGTCTGTGTCAAGCAGCGTTATGAAGCTGCGGGTTAACACGGGCTGAGCACGGGAGCCTCGCAAGGACGGGCTGACTGGGAGCCCACCTCGAAGCAGGGTTATCAAGGCGCCATTTGCAGGTGTCCTTCTCCTTCAGGAGGAAAACCAAACAGCCATCGCAGGGTTGTTTTTCTCCACCTCCAAGAGTGCTTCTTAAAATGCATCTGGTGTAATTGCAGAACACGTCTCCGGGTTTTGTGTTCCGAGAAAGCGAACAGCTCAAAGGCTATATGAGCAAAATTGAAGACATTACTGTAATAATGCCTTGTCAGTCACTTGGGCACCAGTCGTCCTAGCTGAGGAGTGTAACACAGTGTTCAGAAACTGGCATGAGCGTTCAATCATCCACATGCAAATGGCAAAGGAAAAGTTTTTTTTTTAAATCCCATTTTTGTTTTTAATGCTTTGCTTACACCCTGGGGAAGAAGCTTGTTTAAAGCCGGTGAGACCTTTTCCCCTATTAAATACTCCAGAGGCTTTGAGACTGTAGCCACCCAAGGCTCCTGTTTGGGGCTCAAAAAAAAAAAAAAAAAAAAAAAAAAAAAAAAGAAAAGAAAAGAAAAAAAGCCTTCCAACAGAAACCTAATTTTGTTTTGTGACCTGTGAAATTCGGTCTATTCTTATGATGGGTAATCCACTTTACAATTTAGAGCAAACCTGTAATCCCTAACGGGTTCCCCCAGCTAGTCAGCAAATTGAAAAGCTTCTCTCGTGCTGCCCTATGATATGGAAATGCAATCGAGTTATAATATTGATGTAGTGATTGTCCCTCCAAAATGACCCTGGTTTTTGTGCATTTTTCAGTATTTTCCAAGCCCGGTAGATACGAATTTTGGGAACTTGCGGCATTTCTGGGTGTCCCACAGCTCTGCTCAGAGACGGATCCATTCCTTTTGCTTTAGAGGACTTGCCCTGGTGAGCGCCTGCAGAGGATATAGTCTTTTGACGTGATTCGTGCCAATTGCACTCTCAATTATGAACAAGTTGTGTCACTCCCACTTTCAGGGTTGTGAACAAATGTGTTTAATACAGCATTTTACGGTTGGTTATTATGTTTCTGATTAAGGAACCAGTGGTTAAAAGCCTGGAGCCTCAGAGCTGGAAGGGACTTGATCGAGGGCTTTGGGGCCGGTCCTACCATTTTGTAGGGAAAGGAGTTTACCACTCGGGAAGAGAAGGCATCCGCCCTGGGCAGCACAGGGCAGAGCCAGTGCCCAGACTCTGTTGGGTGTCTTCTTCCCTTCCTGTTCTTTCCACCTGCTCCATGATTTACAGTTTTTACAGTTCACGTCTCAGGATCCACAGTGCCCGTCAAAATCTGTCCTCCCTGCATCTGTTGGGGCTCTCTCTGATTGTACCAGGCTGAGCCGGTGAAAGTAAAAGCCTAAACAGTGAGTTGTTGATTGATACTTTTTTTTTTTTTAAAGAGGTTTAGTTATTAGAGAACATGTGCGCATGAGCTGGGGGAAGGGTAGAGGGAGAGAGAATGTCAAGCAGATTCCTGGCTGAGCACAGAGCCGGACCTGGGACTCGATGTCAGGACCCTGAGATCATGGCCTGAGCTGAAAGCAAGAGTCCAGACACTTAACCAACAGAGCCACCCAGATGCCCCATGATGGCTGTTTTTAATCATCGAGTGGGGAGTTTAGAAAAAATCAGTGTGGTTTTTTTGGACGTGGAAGAAATCTTTTTCTAGCCCCTGGTGGGATCTGGCACTGCTTGCCAGCATGTCCGCCGTGGGGACATGTGGGGACATGGGGACATGTGGTGACGTCTGACAGTGGGGAAACGAAAGGCCTCCTACATCCCCAAAGACTAGGGAAGCTCCCGCGAGGCTGGTTGGAGCCTCTCCTTTCTGGAGCCCTTTGCTGCAGCTGGGACCCACCCCTCACACGTGTCACGGCCGGACCCTCCTATTCACGGTCAAGATGCCGCTGTCTGAGTGGCTCTAGAGGCCAGTGACACGGGAGGCGGGCTGCCTGTCTGCTGTTGTAAGTATTGGCTAAGAGTCCTCCTTTCAAACCCTGAAAGTAACAAATGACACTTCCTGAGAAATGTTTACTTGCCCATTGGGTTGCTAATATGCAAGTTTTATTCCTGTTTGATTTCATCTTCAGGTGTTAATATTTTTATTGAAAAAACGGGTGCCCAGAGAGGGAACGGAAGACCTTTGATTTTTGGCAAGGGTGGTGCTTGCATATCCACCAGCACACTTTCCAAAGCTCGCGGGTTCCATGCGCCTTGGTTGACTTGATTTTTATCTTTGAGGCTTGTGTGACTTCTGATTCTGTTTATTCATCTCACGACAGCAGCTGTGCATCTAGGGAGGGGTAGAAGGAATTCAGCTGGTAGTATCTGTTGTCCTCTAGCCCCGTGAGTGAAACTGAGGCATATGCAGACCTACCAGGAAAGTTCCAGGTAGACACACACTGTAACAGCACTTTTATGTCTCTCCCCACAAATCGAGTTAAGAACGGGGCGCCATGGTCTCCCCTCGCTTCCGTAGTAGCTGCCTCTCGAGAACCAAGAGCTATTCCAGATGCACCGGATGGCTGGGGAAAGCGTTAACTTGGGGTGCTGGGGCTCAGCGCCCCTGGCTTCCTCCCTCGGTCCTCCTCTGCTCCCTGGTCTGCTTTTTATCAAGCCAGCATCAGTGGCTTATTTCCATAGTTACCTCGTGTCTTTGAAAGCCGGTTATTTGTCCTCACAAATCTTAGCCCACATCTGAATGACAAGAAGGGAGCCGCAGGGCACAGAGTGGCCACAGAAGGCGGGTGATTCTTTTCTCCTTCGCTTCAGCCGCTGGTCTGCAGTTGGCTTTACGGGAATAAGCAGTGACCTTTTCAGTTCCTCCGCGGACAGGGAAACCAGCTCTTCTGGAGAGGAATCTCCTGTCCTAGATGTTGTTAGGATGGGGTGATCGAGTCTTCGCTTCTGAAATGGAGAGAAGCTGCCTGTGAAATCGGGGGCTTCTCACGGGAGCCAATCCCCCACTTGAGCTGTGTGGCAGGGAATGGGGGTGACCCCCACAAAAGTCAGAAACCCCCGCTTGCACCCTCACTCCGTGCATCTCCTAGCTGAACATGACAGACCTAAGGGCTAAACCTAAGAATTTTTTTTGCCTATGAAATGATGGACGTCAGCCGTCTAGTGCGTTTCAGCAAATGTCGGGAGTCCCTCTCTTTCCTGAAGTTTGCTGTGCCACCTTTCAGAAGATCATTGAAAAGGGAGATGCCACGTCTTGTCTCATATGACGTCGTTTGTACCCTTCTGGGTCCCCTACTCTGTGTCAGGCAGAGGGAGCCCGAGTTTTAACAGCCCTGAGAATTGGGCTTGCATTGGTCTCTATGGCAAAGATAAGCTAGTTGTATTAAAGAAAAAGGTATTGATTTTCCGTGATGTTTTAGGGACTGTGGAGTTTCTCCACTGGTGCGTAGGTATATATAATGAACAGAACTTTTATTGCTTTGCACTTTTTCCTGGGGATTCAATATATGACTCTTAGTCTTATTTCGATTGGATTAACTGCTCCCTGATGCCCTACAGAGGGTGGCCGTGGGCTGGGATGACGCACAAGGGGAGAGTAATGGGATATTTCGCCAAAGGTTTGCTCTATCAGATGTAGCTCTGCCGAGCGCTGAGATGAGAGACTGACTCAGATCTTCATGACTAATGTCACTTGAGTCTCTGTTTAGGAGACATTGTGGGGAAGGAGAAAGGGCATTGGTGATCGGCCCATCACTCAGTGACCCTGGGGCCTTGGACAACTTTCCTTTGGAGGTGGGCGTTGGTTGGGGGGGCTGGGGCAGAAGAATCGGAAGGTGGAGGGCTCCAGGATATGCCCATTGTGCCCTGCTGACTTGGGCCTGAGCCCCGGGGCAGAGATGCTGCCTAGTACTTTCTACTGGGTAGCACAATCAGAGGTCTGGTGGGCACTGAAAGTATAGGGGGCATGAGTGTCTGGTAATGAGAAGGAAACGCGTGAGCCCGTGGTATCCGGAATGGTTGGCTCGATCTGTCACCATGGTGAGCCACTCTGTCTTTGAACCTCTGCTCTGTCATCCAGCATGAGGGTTTGGAGTGGCCAGCCTCTGAGTTTCTTTCCAGTTTGACCATGTGGTTATTCCCTATGTGCTTATTAAAATGCCAAAGGGATTAAAAAAAAAAAAACCAAGAACAAAAAAGGCATAGCTGCAGTGGTTTTAAGGCAAATGCAGCACCTGGGTTTGGGATCAAGAATCCTATATAAGCACATACCCCTGTGGGCATGGAGCTCCCTACTGTTGAACGATAGACCAACCATATGCGGTGTGATCCCACGCTCCTGTAACGGACGTCCCCATGTAAGTATATGCCAGCAGGACTGGACACATCCCAGGCACTCAACATAGGCCTGTTATCCTGAGTTTGGGGCAAGTTACTTAGATTCCCGGCCCTCAATGTAGTCATCTGAAAAATGAGGGTCCTGCCAGTGGGAATCACAAGGGACCCTCTCGCTAGCTTCCTACTTATGGCCTTGGGAATGCCAGAGCCTCCTGGTAAGAAGCTACTCAAGATGTGTCCTGCCAGGTGGCCCTGGCCAGTTATCAGGGCTGCAGACTGAGTGTCATGGCCCTGGTATTTCCACCAGCTTTGACAAATACATTGTTTTCCAAGGAGTGTGTTGAAAGGGGGAGAGAAACCTGTGTTTATTCTAGGGCAGCTACGAGCATTGCCATATTCCATTCTTCCCCCAGGATGTAGAGGAGTTGCTGGGAAAAATGAACTGCTTGTGAGTTCTCTTCTCTGAACCTCCTGGAAGTTTTTTAATTCAGTATCCAGCAGAGCTGTGTAGGGCTTGGGATTGTAAATGGGGTTCTTTTGCCTAAGTGAGTAAAGAGCACAGAGCAGCCAGCTCTCAGCTAGCTGAGGTTAGAGACCCTTCCATTTGATGCCCATCTGAGCTGCTGTTGGAGCTGGCATCCTTGCTGTTTGCCTGGTTGGCTCTGAGCCCCACCTGGTGAATTACAAGCTCATCTCATGTCATAGTAAGGGAAGTTTTGCATGGGACAGTAGGAGGAGGGCTGTCTGGGAATCTGGCATGATTTTGAGATGCTATTTGTATTTTTGCTAGTTTCTGGAGCACATGAAGCAGTTAAAAAAAAAAAGGTGTATGTGTGGGGGGTGAGTATGACCAGGAACTTTTGGAAAGATTCTATTTAAAGCCACATACGCCGTTTGGCTTCCTGGGGAGGTGGTGAAGAGAAGAGCCCTTCCAGGCTGCGTGGCTGCGGACTCAAGACTCCTTGGTCGTCACTTGGCTCCTGTCCAGGAGCGTCTGGGGGTGGGAAGGTTTGGGGGTGGGAGGACACGGAGCCTGGAGATGTTCTGGGCTGTTCTTCCTCGAGCATGGCTGCTCAGCCAGCGTTGAACCCCCTCCCAAGGCAGCAGGGACCAAGAAGCTGCCTTCACTCTCCGTTCCCAAGCCTAGGCAGGAACCAAGCGGTCTGCTTGCCTGCCGGCACAGAGAGGAAAGAAGGAAGAGAGTGAGGGAGGAAACACTCTCTGGAGCCTCTTCTGTGTCCCCTGGTAGCAGTTGCTCATCCGTATCTCATTCTGTCCTCCCTCCTGTGCAGGCAGGTGGGCGGTGGCCAGCTCGGCTCCCATGGGTGGGCCGCTGTGATACCCAAAGACCAGGCAGGGTTTTCCCACCACCCCTGTCCACCCTGGGGGTAGAGCCCTGTATGGATTGTGGTCTTTGTGAGCAATCAAGGTGTTGAATTTTTGCACAGAAAACGAGGCCTATTTTTCTAGGCTGGTCTCTTTGAGGTCAACGTGGAGATAGACTCAAATATTTTCTTGCATCCCAGCGCCTCTGAGATGTAGTCCCATTGTCTCTGCCGCCAGTTGAATCACTTGATGAGCTTTTACTGGACTCATTCGGTTGCCACTGTCCCTTTGGAGAATCTCTAGCAAAGACAGTAATTAATTAAAGAATTGTTGTATATTTTAGACATGCTCTGTGTTACTTGCCAATATTGTGTTAACATTTATTGCAGAGAAATTTCTGTTCAGAGTGGCAATCGTGAAATGTATTCACGGTCGAGGTAGTCAAACAAGGAAAGGTCACACAGGAAGCACCAACTATATGAATTTTCAGAAAAGTTGACCAAACACTTATCCGCCTGATCCCAAAGGGTAGGCAGGAGAGACTCCGTATAAAGCCTTAGAAAAATACAGAAGGTTGCCAAACGTTCCCCATGCTTCTCTTTTGCAGAATTGGCTACCCAATTCCAATGTTTGCGGGATTCTGCATCATGTTTGTGTCAACAATTAGTAAGTGTCTGCTGTTTGCCTTCTGTGCGCGGGTCATGGGATGGGCTCCGAGGACCCCACACTGGGAATCGAGGCTGCAGCCCTGGGTTTAGGGTGTTGTGTATTGGCCACAGTTGCAGAAGGGGGTCAGTCGAGCAGTTCATGGCACAAAAGCACCATCAGGTTAAGGACTGGCTTCACATGCCCATGCGAGCTGGGGGTGGGAGGTCCCGGTGTCAGCTTGGCACTGACACGCGGCCGGGCCGCTCCCTCGGCAGTGTTCGCCTTCTCTAGCAGCTACGCCTTCCTGCTCATCGCCAGGTCGCTACAGGGCATCGGCTCCTCCTGCTCGTCTGTAGCCGGTAGGTGTGCAAAAGCCCCAGTAAGTCAGGGCCCCGGGGCGGGGGCGGGGGCATCAGCCTTGCCCCGGCTGGCCGGCCCCTTGCAGAATTAGCTGGAATAATGTAGGGAATCATGAGATTCGCGATGGTGCCTGGGGAGGGGTGCTTAGGGAGGGTACTGGTTTTTCCTTGGCTTCGGCTTGGTCTTCCATTTCTGTGAATCTGGCCAATTTGGGAGATCACAGGTCTGGGTCGGAGAGGGAGGGCGATGAGTCACCGATGATTTATTTGGGTGCTCCCCGGAGAGCTTGACTGCTGACCGTCTCTTCTCCTGTTTAGGGATGGGCATGCTGGCCAGTGTGTACACAGATGACGAAGAGCGAGGCAATGCCATGGGCATCGCCCTGGGAGGCCTGGCCATGGGAGTGCTAGGTGGGCAAGGGCACCTGGAGGCCTGTCTGCTGTGGGAGGAGGGCCCCAGTGCTCCCCAAGTCCACTCGGAGTTCATTTGCTTGTTATCCCCTACGTTCACGGAGCCTGTGAAAACTGGTGGGACCTTCCTGACCTGGGAGGGTGTGGGCTCCCCTGCCTCCACCTCCCAGCCTGCTGGGTGACCTTGGGCAAAAAAAAAAAAAAAAAAATCCCAGACCTTCACCGGTCCAGATGTAAAATGAAGGCTGAAACAGGACAGTCTGCAAAGCTCCTTTCTCTCGGGCCTTCTCTGGGTTAGCATCCCTCCCGAGGACCTTCCCACCGTGCTACCTTCCAAGTCTGTCTCTCCCCCGTCCCGGCTGGCGGAGGGGAGTCTTGGGTCCTCTGCCTTCTCTGTCGCATTCCCGGGCTTCACGTGGGAGCCCGAAGTTCTGCCCATGCTGGTTGATAAGGACCAAGGTTCTCGCTGACCCATTTTCCTGTGCTCCTTAAGCAGCACAGTTGTGTGACCTGGGTCTGGTTTCTCTCTGGTCTTTACTTTTGGGGTGACCTTGATATGCTCTTGCCCATGTCTTGGGTATAGTACCGCTTGGAGAAATTGAAAGGGCAACTTGACCTGAATAGAATGTAGGGTGGCCGGCCCAAATAGTTTTTGGAACAAAGTACAGACTCAAACTCAAGGAACAAATGGATGGTTCTGGTGGAGTGGGTGCGGAGGGGGGGGGGTGCGGGGATCAGTCCCAGGGCCTGGCGCCAGCCTCTCTCTCTTCCTTGCAGTGGGCCCCCCCTTTGGGAGTGTGCTCTACGAGTTTGTGGGCAAGACCGCTCCATTCCTGGTGCTGGCTGCCCTGGTGCTCTTGGATGGAGGTGAGTCCATGTGGGCACCTTGGCCATGACCTTGGCGGCCGTGACCTGTGTCAGCAGGTGACCCACTTCAGCAGGTGCTTGTGCCCACACCTCTTTCTTTTTTCTTTTCTTTTTTTTCCCCTCCCCCCCCCCCGGCCTGTAGCTATTCAGCTCTTCGTGCTCCAGCCGTCCCGGGTCCAGCCAGAGGTAAGCCCCTGGGGAAGGAGCGTGCGGCGGTGGCCACATCCACCTTTCTAACCCCTGTTTTCTGCTGACAGAGCCAGAAGGGGACGCCGCTAACCACTCTGCTGAAGGACCCGTATATCCTCATCGCCGCAGGTGAAACTGCCCTCCGTCTCCCCGAGTCTTCTCCACCCAGGCGTGGGGGGTGGATGGTGAGAACCAGGGAGAACCAGAACGCTGGGCCGTAGAGAGTCATGAGCAGCCCAGGGGCTCTACCTGCGTCACAAGGAATGACTTTCTTCCACCATTAATCTCCGACCCTCAGCCAAGTTCCTCTCCTGGTGTTCATTTGCGGCACAGACGTCTGGGTCACGAAGATGCCCTGACCCAGAGTTTTGTTTGTGTCGGTGGCTGTCACTGTTGGGCCTTGAACTTCAGGAGGGAGTTGGTGGCCTCACTGCAGGCATCGTGGGCGGGCGGTCTGACTGACCTGGCCGTGCATGAGGAAGGGCTGACGGCAGAGCCCCAGGGGACAGCTGCCTTCCCGTGGAGCCGTCACGCTGTGCAGCACTGGCCAGGCTGTTAGGAAACCCCCTTTGTCTATAGAAGGTTCCAGCTTCGGGGGCTTGGCCTAGATGGGCTCAGAGGAAGCCCCGGTTCTATGGTTTGTGGGAGGATAATGGGCCTCATTTATCCAAGAAGCTGTCCTGCCAAGACCCTCTCCGTGAGGCGGGCCTGGGACTGCCTGGCAGGCGGCTGGCCTTTTGCTGCCTGGGCCTGCACCCTGGTCGGCAGCGGCCATTGGGGTCGGCCAGGAGAGGGCAGTCCTGAAGTAGCATCAGATGCGGTTAGCGTGCAGTTGGTCTAAGCAGCGGTCACAGGCGCGGCTGGCGCTGAGCCGGACGGTGCCCTACCTGCGAGCGTTCCGGTTCAGCCTCGTCATGCCCCAGGCCGGCTTCCTGGAGGCCTTCTGCTGCTGGATTTGGTTGGGGGGCACCGGTGTCACCCTGGTCTAGACCCTCTCCATCAGGCTAGCTGGCGCCAGTGCTGCGAACCTGGTGTGACTTCCTTATGCAGGGGATCTCTCTGTGTCCCTAGCATGATCAGGGGACCGTTCCAGTGCCCAGACACCTATGGAGCCCGGGCTGTCTCGGGCGGAGTGAGGAGCTGTGTGGTGAGAGCAGATTCCCTGCAGCCCAGCGCCCACTGCCTGGGGCTTTCTTCGACCCTCACCGCCTCACCCTGGCTCAGGGAGGAGAGAACCATCCCGCACTATTGGGTGACCGCATCTCCAGGCAGCCTCGGCAGAGGGAGCCGGGGGTCAGGCTTATCTTACTTGTTCTGGTGGGATTTTAACTTATGAAGGTGACTGAGCAGTGACCCAGAGGGATCAGTGCTAGTGAAAGGAACATTTTATTACCATGCCACTCAGGGCCCCCTGGGGAAGCAGCAGGTTGCCTAGGCCAGAGGTTGGCGTGGGATGAGCAAGGCGGGGCTGCAGGCTTTGGGGCTTGGGGCCGTCCCCGGGTGCCTGGCGCCTGGCCCTGGGGAGGTTTGGGGCCGGGGTGTCAGTTTGCTGTGTGAGAGGTGGACAAGGAGGGATTCAGAGTACGGGCCCTGGGTCACAGGGGAGACATAGCAACACTATCAGTTTGACCCTACTTCACAGACAGCAAATAGACCAGCTGCGAATCTGGGAAGACAGCAGACGGGTGACGGGAGCCAGTCATGTCCGCATCCTTTCTGTGTTCCATCTCTAACGTCAAGATGCATTAAAAAAAAAACCCTTTCTTCACTATGTGAGCTCCTTAATCACCGTTGCACAATGTTCTTTGACTCAGGATTCTGGCAAATTAGAGGTTCCCAGGGATGCGGCCCAGGAAGCTCCCAGCACCGCAGGGGAGGTTTCTTCCCTGATGGCTCTACCTTTACCAAGGGTTCTGGTTAACAGGGTGGTGATGGATAGTTGCAGAAATACCCTATAGGGTTAGTTGATTTAAAAAAAAAATCCCTCAACAGCCCACCTGTACTGAACGCACTGGGTTTGGGGACATCCCAAGCATCTTTAGAGATGTCTGTGTTCATTGCCCAGTAAAACAGGCTCGGGGGCCTCCAGCTGCTGGGGTCTGGTGTGGTCTGGGGGTGGCCCACACTGGTGGGCGTCCTTAGGCAAGTTACTTGGCTAATGAGTTAGAACTCCTTCATCAATAGGTTGAGATGGGTAGTCAGAGGGAGTCTGAGACTCCCTCCAATTCCTTTATGACTCTGGGATTCTAGTTTGAAAACAACGTTTCTTAATACTTTGTTTAAATTTAATATTTAATTTTAGTTATTAGTATTTCATTTTAATAGATTTAACTTAATATTTGATTATTATTTAGTAACGGTGATGATGGTAATAATAAACCCAACCTCCTCACTCTCCCCTTGACCTGTTATTTATCTTTTCCTCACAAAAGTAGAAGTTCTGGGACTCCAGAACTGGATTATTCTTTTGTGGGCATATGGGGTTGATTTATTTATTTTTAAAAGAGATTTATTAATTTATTTAGTTGACAGACAGATCACAAGTAGTCAGAGACATAGGCAGAGAGAGGGGAAGGGGGAAGCAGGTTCCCTGCTGAGCAGGGAGCCTAATGCAGGGCTTGATCCTAGGACCCCGGGATCATGACCTGAGCCGAAGGCAGAGGCTCTAACCCACTGAGCCACCCAGGTGCCCCAGCATGTGGGGTTTAACTGTGTTTGGCATCAGAGATGCTCAAGACCCCAAACAGAAGCACACTAACCCTCCTCCTCCCTTGCAGGGTCCATCTGCTTTGCAAACATGGGGATTGCCATGCTGGAGCCAGCCCTGCCCATCTGGATGATGGAGACCATGTGTTCCCGCAAGTGGCAGCTGGGTAAGGACCGGAGTGGGAGCTTCTGATTCTAGAACTTTTGTCCCCAGGGCGAGTCCTATCTTTGTAGCCCTGTCAAGCTGCAGGTATCAGGATGATAACATGGTGGTTTCTGTTTGACACTTAATGGGGTCTGTGCTTAGGATAGCAATGCCTTTTGGGGTCTGTTTCAACTCCAGTTTGTTTGTTTGTTTTTTGTTTTGTTTTTTAATCATCCCTGACGGATGCAGAATTAGCGTAGAGGCATCAGATCTGGGCAGAAATGAGAGCACAAAAATACATTCAGCATCTCCCCATGTTTCTGAATTAGACTAGTTAAATGTATGTGAACAGCAATAAAATTTATGTGAAAGAGGCTAACAAGCAGGATTTAAGAGGATTAGTTTTTTTTTTGTTTGTTTGTTTGTTTTAAGAGGATTAGTTTTAACACTATTTTTTTTTTAAGATTTTGTTAATTTATTTGACAGAGATCACAAGTAGGCAGAGAGGCAGGCAGAGAGAGGGGGAAAGCAGGCTTCCTGCTGAGCAGAGAGCCCGACACGGGGCTCGATCCCAGGACTCTGGGATCATGACCTGAGCCGAAGGCAGAGGTTTTAACACACTGAGCTATCCAGGTGCCCCTAGTTTTAATACTTCTAATTTAGAAAGTAGTACATACTTTATTATTAAAAAAACAAAGTATATAGATCAAGGAAGTCGGTCTTAAAATCTCATGTTCATCTTTCCTGCCAGCCCAATCCTCTGTGATATTCATCGTTAATAGTTTTGTGTCTTTTTCCAAATGGTTCTGCATTTATCGCCATGCGTGAGATGCTTAAAAGCCCAACCCAAGTGGGATCTTTCCAATTGTATCACTGGGTGACCTCTTGTTTGTTCATATTTTCATGTCAGAATGGGTTGATGTAATTTTCAAAATTAATTACATTTAAATTTTTATCAGTTACACATGTACTTAATGTTTAAATAAAATAACATTATTAGAATTATAGTGAGAAAGCCAGCAGTCTTTGCTCCATGCCTCCCCATCTCCAACCCACTTTCTCAGATTTGATCACCTTCAGTGCTTTTAGATTTTTCTTCTGCTAATTTATTTCTCTAAATAATATGTGTAACTCCTGTTTTTTTTTTAAGTTGTCCAATATCTGACATTGTCTACCAGCTCCCTAACGTGGTAGATGGAGATTTAATGCCATCCCTGAAAATATCAAACAGCCAACTCACCTGTTTTTCTCAACTTCTGTTTTTTTCAAAGTTATATTGTTTGTTGTTAAGATTAGCATTCAGTATTTCCATTATTGTGACTAGGTAAATATTCAAAGAAGAGCTGCAGAGAGTTTTATGGTTATTTCTTTTTACAGACTTTATGTCCATAAAGACTACATTGAAAACTAAGAAAATGGAAAGACTTTTGTTTTTCCTAGAGTTAGTTATTGCCATGTCTTCCCGTTTTCTTAGTTTTCAATGTAGCCTTTATGAACATATTCCCAGACTCTCTGGCAGAGGGGAAAGGCCCTTTAAATATGGCCAAGTACATCAGCAAGCCCAACCCATTTGTGTTTTCTTGTTTGTGGAGATTTGTTGCACATTACTCTGTGTTGCTCCAGTCTGGACTGACTTACTAGGTCATCCAGTATTTGAGTATCTTTCCCTCTCTTCTATTTCCTGTATCCTTCTCCTCTATATTCCTTTCTCTTGGTTTACTCTATCATTATGATGGAACACATCCTCTAGCTGCTTTCTGAGAGATGGTGAATAGCAGGTAAAGTTTTCAGAGATTCTGCATATCAATAAACATCTTTATTCTCCTATCTGGTTGACTTAGTCTATTTGAGTGTATGATCCTTGGTTGGAGATTTCTTTTCTTCAGTTTTGAGGCCAATGACCTATTGTGCTCTGGTGTCCAGGGTTGCTGTTGAGGAGGCTAGTGTCAGTCTCAGTCCCTATCCTCTGTAAGTGCTGGGAGGCTCTCTTCCTCTCCAGGTTATGTAGGTCCATGATGGTTTTTGCAGTGGGATCTTTTTCATCTGCACTGGACACTTGCTTGGTTAGCCTGTTCACCAGAGAAGCTGCTCCTTTCTGTTCTGGGAAACCATTTTGTATTATTTCTTTAGTTAATCCTCCCCCCTACTCTATTTTCCCTCTTCTACTATTCGTTTTTTTTGATTCAATGTTGGACCCTCTGTGTTTTATCCGTTTCATTTATCTTGCCTTTTCTTATTTCCAGGGATTTCTTTCATTCTTTTTTTTTTTTTTTTTAAGATTTTATTTATTCACTGGAGAGAGAGAGCTCACACACAAGTGAGGGGAAGAGGCAGAGGGAGAAGCAGACCTCCCGCTGAGCAGCGAGCCCGATGTATGGGGCTCGGTCCCAGAACTTGGAGATCATGACCCAGCCGAAGGCAGAGGCTGAACCACTGAGGCACCCAGGTGCCCCTATGCTCATTTCTTAATTTTCATTTTCTAAACTGTCTAATGAATTTTTATAATTGGTGTCTTCATATCTTAAATTTGAAGAGTCCTTTCATATTTACTCTGAGTGGTGTTGTATGTGTGGAAGGGCCATTGAAATAACAACGTCTTACCATTTGGTAGGAAGACTTCCACTCACTTCCCGCCACAGCGTCTCAGGCTATCCCTGGTCTCCATGCTGCCTGGGGCCCCTGGGCTAGTTGAGTTTGGTTTCCCTAACGAAGCGGTCTCCTGCCAGGGTGAGCAGTTGAGAACTGGGGAGTCCAAGTCTCTTAAACTAGCCTTTCAAACATCTTTCCTGTTGACAGCCTCCCTTACATTCATAGTACCTGGAGCCTTCATTTTTCTGAATGTTCTGGGTTCTGAGGCACAAAAGCTGTTGCTTCTTGTTGACTGCCCCATGTGCAAGTAGAAGGTTCCAGTGTTTTCTGCTGTGTCCCTCACTGGTCTCTCTCTGCTTCTTTCTTCTTCTCACTGCATTTTCTCCTTTTTCTTTTCGTCTGTTTTTGGGCATTGAGGGGGAGGGTGTGGAGCTTTCTTTTGTTCCTTTATTAAAATTAAAACAATTTGGGATGGGAATGGAGGAAAAACCTATAGATATAATCTGCCCTGTTTAGCCAGAAGCCTATCATTCATCTTAATGATTGGATATTGTTCTATTTTAAGGTTATACCATAAATTTTCCACCAGCTGCTATCATTGACCATTTAGGTTAGTTTTGGTTTTTGCCATTTAGAAACCATACTGTAGCAAAATATTCTTACATGCATTTCTGTTCATGATTGGAAGTGGAACTGTGTGCAAATTCCTGAAAGTGCAGTGGGCTTTCCGGAATTAGTAACGCTGCGCTAACATAAGAACTGTCAGCCTTTCCTAGTTGCATATGTGAGAAGGTTGTTGGGTGGGGGTGTCTCATTTTGATTTATTTTTTACAAATTCTTTGAGTGCAATTGAGCATCTTTTCATGTGTTTATTAGGCATGCCTATTTCCTTTATTGTGCATTTCTTATTAAGATAGGTTGCCCATTTTTTCTTTGGAGTTGGGTTCTCACTGATTTTAAATATTCTTTGTATGTTTATTAATCCTTTATCAGATGTTTCACAAATATTGCCTTTATTTTGTTGCATGTCTTTTGAGTTTAGAAATGTGTTTTACCGCGCACTCAGAACCTCTAAGATGCTGCTGGTCAGAGTTAGCGGTCTGTCCCCTTCAGGTCCTTGTCATTTCAAGGGAAGCTCCGGGGAGACCTTCCCCACGGGAAGATTATTTTTGTGATCCATATTTTCCCCTAATTTATGATTTATTTTTTACATTAAAATCTTGGATTTACATGGACTTAATTTAGGCGCATGGTGTGGAGAAGGACCAGGGATTACTGTTTGCTGTGTGACCGGCCAGTTATCCTAAGGGCACACCCAATATTTCCCAACTTTATCGTCCTTGAAATGACTGTGTGTCCTTGGGTCTGTCTCTGGGTTCTCTCTTCTGTTTCATTTGTCGGCAGAAATTCCCGTGTCTGTGATTTCCTGTTTGATTCCTGGAGCTTTAGGACATTGTTGGATATCTGGGCAGCTGGTCCCTGCGCACACACCTTTTTCTTTAAGAATTTATTGATTATCCTTCCTGGGGATTTCTTTTCTTTTCTTTTTTTAAGATTTTATTGATTTATTGGACAGGCAGAGATCACAAGCAGGCAGAGAGGCGGGCAGAGAGAAGAGGAAGCAGGCTCCCTGCTGAGCAGAGAGTCAGCCATGGGGCTTGACCGTGGTGGCAGAGGCTTTAACCCACTGAGCCACCTGGGTGCCCCTGGGGATTTATTTTCTATTCATTGTTCTCTCGGCTTCTAAATGTCCACCTTTGGGTGGAGACTCTCAGTTCCAAGGGAAGCTGCCATTTTTAGTGCCCCCAACCTTCCCACAGGCAACTTTCTAGTCCCTCCGGGTGGCATCTCCAGCTTGTCGCTACCTCAGTCCTTCTGGATGTGCCACCGAATCTCTGTGTTGTTTCATCAAATACTCCTTCCTTAAAAAGTCCCAAATTGTTTAGGCGGGGCAGGATGATGTGGGCTGCTGATGGGTGTGGGGTTCGTCTTTGGGGTGATAAAAGTAGTTTGGAAATAAATAGGGCTGATGGTTGCACAACCCTCCGACTCTTCTAAAAACCACTGGACCCTGCGCTTGCAAAGGGTGAGTTTCAGGCATATAAATGATGTCACAAAACAAAATCAAAACCCAGCCCCAAACAGCAGGAGACATTCAGCGACAGTAGAAGGACCGAAATTTAGCTCCGAACCTCCTGGCATGGGAGTTACCAGAGGAAACCTAGAAACTCGAAGCTCCCAGGGAAGGCGCAGCACTTAGCAGAGGGAAGAGCTTTTTCTAACTGGGGGTTAATGGAAAGCAGTTTTCTAAAAGATGAGAAGACGCTCTTCCTGTCTTGTTGCCAATGCTGGCTGTCAACACCGTGGGCGCCTCTTCTCCCCGTGGTGGTTTGGGCTTCCAGGCGTTTCCAAGAGGCGCCCCTCGTCCTGGGGGCACGTGGCTTGCTCACTGTGGGGTCCGATGTCCCCACCTCATTGACTTCTTTTCCTGACCAAGTGCATCTTGGCCATGCGTAGGCTCCTCGGCTGGTTCCTCTCTGGACACAGCCTTCTTTATGAAGTCCTTAAAGCTCATCAGAGGCTCTGGGCCTTCTGGGTCAGATAACAGGCTGGAGGCCTCCCCGATTTTATCAGGAGGTCCTCTCCTAGGGCTTATCTTCTCGGCCAGATGTCTGACGGTCACCGCCCCTTTCCACTGTGCCATGGCCCCCCTCCTGCCTCAGACAGAGATTTGTGTTTCTTCAAGAGAATCTTGTGTTTCTTCAAGAGAATCCCGTAGCTCTGCCATCCTCCCCGGTGGGAGCGGAGCACAAGCCCTGCAGCTTGTGGCCCGGCTCTCCCAGAGCCCCTCAGGCCCTGGGAGCCTTGGGGTGAGGAGGGCCCCGTGGGGGGTGCCGGATGAGGACTGCGGGTGGTGGGGAGAACTGGCTGGTGGCAGGGGGCACTGCCGTTCGCAGGGGGCCCAGGCAGCCTCCCCTCCCTGTGCGAGGCCATGTGTGAGCTCTCCCCAGTCCAGTGTGAAAAGGGAAGCCCTTCTGTCCCTCTGCTTCCCTCAGCATTTCTGGAAAAAGACCTTAAGGCTTGAAGTCAAAGCACATGAGCCTTGCCAGCTCCCTGGGTGATCCATGGTTGTTTTGTTGACGCTGTGGTTCGGGCCATGATTTTTAGAGACAGTAGATGTTGGCTGCCGATGTTCTAGAAGGCTCCCTATGAGCCCATTGCCCAGACACCACTGCCGCTTGGGGTCGGCCCTGAGATTGGGTTGGAAGGGGAGAATGCTTTCACGGCATCTCTCTTTCCCTCAGGTCTGGGGTCAGATGACCTCTCCCTGATGCCAGGAGGCTTAGGGACCCCATTCCTGGTGAGGCCTATAAACACTGAAAGGGAACGTAAGCTCTGGGCAATGCAGCCCAGAGAAGAGTGGAGCCAGACTCTTCTGGTTCTTTAAGGAGGTGTCCTGGTGCAGTGCAGGATGGAGGCTCGGATTCCGGGCTGCTGGGCAGGGGAGCCCCTCCACTCCCAACCGGCCCTGACCTTCAGGCATGTTCAGGGCCAGCCTGGCTGGGTACCCAAGACAAGAGGGTTGCTCATATGCTGTCACTCTGGGATGTGAGGACTGCAGCCTCCTGAGCCTCCCAGGGAGGCCAAACCCGGATCATTGCCCCGCTCTGGTTCTGGACCAGGCCCTTGCGGACCTCAGGACTAGGTGATCGGGAGCTCAGAAGAAGCCCACGGATGCATCCCCACCATCCCTTCTGGGGCTGCATGTCCAGCATTGGTTCCTTGGGGGCTTTGTGGCAGGTAGAGCCTCACCCTCTTGTGCCCGGCGAACCTGTGGTCAAAGCCAGGCTTTCCACGAAAGCCCAGGCATGGGCGGACAGTCCCTGTGGGTACACTTTCTCGTAGGTGCAGGGGCAAGTATGGAGGTACAGGCACCCCAGTTAGGAGAGCAGGGGCCCAGCAGAAGGAGAGGCTCCCACGTGTGGCCCCCACACTGTGTGCAGGCCGGCCGATCCACACGTCTCTCCTGTGTTGGGAAGATGCAAAGACTTCTGGTCGCATTTGCACAGCATACAGGTTTGGGGAGGGTCAAATTGACCCGTTCGTGACAGATCCAAAAAGATCTTCCTGGGCAGAATGAAGGTCTGAAAGGAACAAGAAGGACTCTCTCTGGTGAGAAGGTAGAGTCCTGCCCTGGGGTGGAAAACACCGCCTGGAGGGCGGCGGGGGTGTGATGGGGGTGCGGGTCAGTGTGCATGAGCCCCATGAGGGCTGCATGAGTGGTGGCTCCCCGGGGCCAGAGCAGGTGTGACTGCCTCCGGAGCCCAGAGTGACCCAGGGGCCGGATGGTGGAGCCAGCCCTGTGAATCGTCCAGACCTTCCTCAGATGGTAGTGGTCACTGTTGGGCACCCAGCAAGGAGCTGGGCGGGGTCAGTCCTGGGCACCACGTTTCTAGGTAGAGGAGTTACTTGAACTTGTACACAAGGGAGGCAGCTGGTGCTCAGTCACTGGCCACGACCCAGAGCCCTGGTGGTGGTTCATCAGGGAAGCCAAACCGTGCTGGTGGCCAGGCTGGGGGAGGAGGTGGAAGGTTCTGGAATGCACAGCAGGGTCAGCGGGTGGAAGAGATGGGAAGCTCTGGGCTTGGGGTTAGGACACCAGCCCCTGGCGGGAGCCGTCCTCACAGAGCTGTCTGGAAGAGCAGTGGGCTTCCAGCCCGGGTCTCTGAGCAAAGCCAGGTGGTCTCTTGGGACACCCGGCAGGCTGCTTCGGGAGGCACACTGAGGTTTCTAGGTTTCTTTGAGTCCCTAGAACGGGTTGTCGGTTGTGTGCTGTGCTGGGGCCCTGGCCATGCCGAGGAGGCCGAAGCTGTGGTAGAACAGCTCTCGGGGCTTGGAGCCTGACGTCTGAAGCCGGAAGTCAGAAAAAGAGGGTTCTAGCTCCAGACCACACCGCCGCCTCTCGCCCCCAGGATGCTGCACAAAGGGGGCTCTGCCTGCGAGGGACAGTGGCCTCCCTCAATACCTTTGATTCTGTGAAGTCCGTGTCCTCACACGGGCTTTTTCCCCTAAGTGCTCAGCCGTGTTCCAAGCGCCGCCTGGTTGCCTCCCGGAACAGATGACGTGGTCCCCCTGCCTGCTAGGACCTCGCTGCAGTCTGGGGCCGGCCAGGCCACCAGGGTGAAAGGCCAGTAAGGTGCCCACAGGGAGGGACAGGGCAGGGGGCTCAGACGGGGAGGGTGGGCTGCCCTCTGAACCTCAAAGCCTTCCGGTGAGCTGCGTGCTCTAGGAACGGTCGCTGTTTCCCGGGCTCTGAGAGGTTACGGTAACCTGCTGGAGCCTCCACCAGTCTGTGAAAGGGACATCTTGTTTCTTGCCTGACTTCTGGTGCTTTTTCCTGGAGAGCCATGACACTGCAGTTTGGGGCCTGAGAGGTTCTGCTGTCGGTGGAAAATAAGGGGCGCCCACGTGTGGGTCCCACGGTGAGCTTAGCACCCCACTGGCAAGTCAGGAAGCTGTAGCCTATCTGGGGCTTCTTCTGGAGCTCGCTGGCGACCCTGCCTTGAGGCTTGGCTCCTAGAGTCAGGATTCACCAGGAAGCAGGGCTCCTGGCCGGGTTCTCTGCAATCTGCTTCCACTGGCTCCAGTTCACGGCCATGTCTGTGGACCAAGTTCAGTGCACAGGTGTTCAGCCCTGGGGCGGGGAGCGGGGGCATTGGTTGGCTGCTTCAGTGTCAGTCTGTGAGGGCTTTGTGTTTTTAACATTTAGTCACCAACATTTATGCATCCCAAGAGGTTTCATGTAAGAACCTCGAGTTGAGGCTTTTCTAGAAAAATCAGATATTCCAGTCTGGGACCTTGGTCCTCCTGTCTGGGAAGACGAGCAGCTGCCTTCTCTGAGGGGCTCCAGGCCCTTCCCCCCATGTTTTGTTTCTCGGACACCGGGGCCCAGTGTCGAGGCTATTTCTCACGGCACCTGTGCTCTTACGTGTACTTTGCTCCTCCCGTCATTTACAACCTCCCCAGACCCCACAGACACCTGTCCTGAGACCAAGGCCTTCATGGTTTCTTTCTCCAGACTAACTCTCTGACGTTGTGTTCAAGGTTGGGCTTAGTTAGGAGCTGCTTTGGGGAGCTTCTGGGTTCCGTACCTGTACTGTGTCCGTACCTGCGTCGCTCCCTGACGTTGCCCCGTCCCGGTTCAGTCGTCATCTGATTCCTTCCTTTGGAGACGTGCTCATGGCGACCAGAGCCACATTGTGGCCACTGGCTTCGCTGTAGCCCTGAGCCGGGCCCATGCTCTCAGTCGTGTTTGCTGAATCTGATTGTGCCCAGCTGTCATTTCGCCACCTGTATGCAAGCGTGGTGGAAATGGTTTCCCGGAACACAGCAGTGAGATCGCTCTTTATTCTCATTTCCCAGATCACCAAGGCCAGGATGATTTGGTTTTGGATCATTTTGAAATCCAGCCTGTGCTGGCAGGCTCAGCCTCCTGGAGGGTTTGACGGCCTTCGTGCTCGCAGAGCTGCAGGGAGAGGCTGCTGTATGCTTGACGGGGGCCAGATCCCACCTGTCTGTCTGCGCGCTGCTGAGCTGCCGAGACGAGAAAGGCCGCGGGCCCTGTGCGTTTCGAGAGCAGTGCCCACCTGCTGACTGTCTAGCATCTGGCGTGTGTGCTGGCTTGTTACAGTCGTGGGATCGGGGACAGAGCAGCGCTCACCATTTGTGGGCAAGGCTTAGAATCAAACCTGGTATAACTGAGTCCAAGAAGAACACCAAAAGTATGACTAGTTTGACAAGCCATCTTTCGAGAAGAGATGGTCTATTGTGATGACAGATGGGGACCACACAGAGCTGATCTGGACCAATCCCCGCAGCCAGGCAGTTGGGACTCGAGGAGGCTTTCTGTTCAACGCACAGACGATGTTCAAGGCAACCACTGCCACCCGCAGCTGGAAATCGGCACAGGGTTGGCCCCAGGAATGCCAGGTCTCTGGGAGAGCGTGGAACCTTGGACATGTCAATGTCTGTCACGTGCCTCGGTCACAGAAAAGGACCACATGGACATTTCTTTTTTCAGACATGGAAAGATCTTCATAATGCTAGTCGAAAGAAGCAGGGCGTAGAACAATAACATAAAGCCACGTTTTGTTTTGTTTTGTTCTTACAGTCCCGTGTGGGCGCATTTATCTGAGTGTGTGCGAACTCGTGGGTACAAACTGTCGTGCGCATCCTCAGAGTGAGGGGGTTTGGGATGATTTTAACTTTTTTCTTGGTCCTTAATGTTCCCACGTTTTTCCCCTAATGCCTGTGTCTTCCTTCCGTGGTAAAGTTACAAAGGGGTGAGGCTGGGGGCACGCGTGGGGTCACAGTGGCCCCACTCCCGCGGCGGGAGCCGCCCGTGTCAGGTCGCACGCAGCCACCAGCAGGCACAGATGGAGGGAAGATGGAGCTGTTGATAGAGGAGCGGATTTCATTTCTGGAGCGTCTCAGCAGCTTTGTGAGGACAGATCGGGCCCATGGGGTCCAGTCTGGATCCGTCCGCCACCGGATATTAGCTGCTTGCGTGTAGGTCCTGGGGCTTCTCTCCTCGGTGCTCATCAGCATCGTGGTGTCTGACAATTATTACTTTTTCTAACAGTTGACTGATGATCAATACTGATAAGGTGTCCTTTTCATAAATTTACAGGCATCGCTTTCTTGCCAGCTAGCATCTCTTATCTCATCGGAACCAATATTTTTGGGATGCTCGCGCACAAAATGGGGAGGTAAGATGATATGCGGACAGCGCCCACTCTCTTAGAAAAATGTAGCTCTTTGAGGCAAATTCTGCATGATTCTGCCTTACTTAGCACAGGCAACTGCTTTGATTTCCACTGAAGATTTGACCTGAGGAAAAATTCGAAGTGGTCATTTATTAAAGGTGCTTTTTTATGTTTTGTTTTTTGGCAGGTGGCTTTGCGCTCTTCTAGGAATGATAATTGTTGGCATCAGCATTTTATGTGTGAGTAAAAGATGATATTTGACAAGGGGTAATGCTCTGTAAATAAAACTATTGCTTTGGACTAGACTCCCTAGGAAGCCTTTTATAACCATTTAAAGTTTGTTGATATTTGGTTTTATGACCTCTTCCATTTTCCTCTAATTTTTTTTTTTAATCTTCTTAAATGTTTTGGACAAGATTCTCCAAGGAATAGATTTTTAATTTGAGGTTAATCAGTTGGAGGTCATGTAGCATGTTTTTTGCATACTGTGTATGTTAGTGCCCAACTCCCCCCAACATCTTAAACACTGTGAGGTTTATAATGTATATTATAAATATATTTATAAAATTTTCAAAAAATATATTTATAAATTTATACTTATAAATTTATTAATGAATTCACTTATATTTATAAATTTACCTATAAATTAATTCACTTAAATTTATAAATTTATTTATAAATTCACTTACAAATTTTTTATAATTATATAATTATATATTTTTATATACAATTCTATATTTTTATATATAAAATATAAAATTTTATATAATTGTATATGATCATATAAAATTATAGATTTATTTAAAGTTTATAATAAATATAAAGTTACATACATATAAATTTATATATGTGTGTGCATGTGTAATATATATGTGTACATTTATATATATATCAATAATGTATATAAAACACTTTCAGACTACCAGCCGAAACAATAGCAAGATTGTTTCCTAGAATAAAACACCTTCTACCAATGGCCAGTATCCACCGCAAGTGAGGCCTCCTGGTCCTTGTCAGAAGTAGAGTGAGGTCCAGGCCGATCTCGACTCCGGCAGTCAGCGAGTTTTCCTTGGTGGTCGCGAAACCCATTTCAGCTTCAGCTTCTATAGGCTTGGAGGTCCCGGTTCCCCCCAAGCCCCGTCCCCTTCCTTCTTCCCACTTCCCTCAGAAGGAAACAAGCACACTAGGCCTGAGAAGGCATGTCCTGAAGATTTTCCTGGAAGATTTACAGTTGGATATTGTGAATCTAGTGTAATGTTGTTTCCTCTTATAGATTCCTTTTGCAAAAAACATTTATGGACTCATAGCTCCTAACTTTGGAGTTGGCTTTGCAATTGGTAAGTCACATAACTTTATGCCGAAATTTGAAACTTTGTTTTCTCCATGACTAAGAAAGGTTTCGTCTGATTTGGGCAGAGTCTATTTCCTCAACCTAAAATTTCCGGAAGCCTCAGAGGAGGCTGTGGGCAGCCTGTCGATTATCGACAGATAGACCTGCTTCTGCCTGCTGGTCATTTATTTCCAGAAAATCAGTACGTTGAAAAGCCTGATATTTACAGAGGCAAACAGCTGCTCCGTGGCTGGCCTCGGGCAAACAAGAAAATCCCTCACTCAGAGCCCGTTTCTTAGGGCTCAGGTCTGTGCACGGAACTGCTCCCATGAACCCGGTGTGGGCATAGACCTCACCTGTATTTTTTATAAGGTTTAGTACAGAAAAGAGGAACGGAGGCACTGATCACCACCGAGCTGCAGGACTTCTCGCCTTCAAAGGGACGAGTCTTTGTAATGTGAGGGACAGTCACCTGTTAGGAAAAACCTCCTGAACATTTTTTTTAAAAGATTCTATTTATTTACTTGACAGAGATTATGCGTAGGCAGAGAGACAGGGAGAGAGAGAGAGGAAGGGAAGCAGGCTCCCTGCTCAGCAGAGAGCCCGATGCGGGGCTCGATCCTTGGACCCTGAGATCCTGGCCTCAGCGGAGGACAGAGGCTTAACCCACTGAGCCACCCAGGCACCCAGCACACTTTTGATAAATAGTATACATTTGTTTCTCCTTTGTAATATACACATGGGGCCTAATAAGAGTAAATGCTAAATCTGTCAAGAAGTGAATCTTCAGTGCAGTGGGAAGAGAGAAGGGAGGCTCTGCACACTCCCCAGGCTGGGTCGGGTTTGTCCTCGCGCGGCACCTCATGGTGTCAATGACAACCGTGATGCATGTTTCAACTCCCTGTGGCCCCTCCAACCTTCCATTTCGCTCACCCCATGGCCTCAGCACCCTCCACAGGTTAGGGCATGAATACATACTCACTGAATGAAAGAAACGTCCCTCCCCTTCTTGCCGTTAGTACTTGGTGGAGGGGAGGGAGCGAGCGCTGGAGCACACGCTGGAGGTGTCCACAGACTGTCTCGTCATAGCCGACCGTTATCTGCACCATTTTACGGGTGGGAAAGCCAGTGTTTGGAGAGATAAGGCCGTGCTCACCCGCCAGGGCCATGAGCCCGGGCCTCAGCACACATGCTCTTTCTTTAGGCTGCCTGTCCCTGACTGATGAAGGAATAAAGGATTCTAATACTGGCCTTGGTGTTGGTGTTAGAGCCCCAAATTAGCAGATCTCTTTCAGTCTCTTCCGAGAGCAGGGCAGGGTAATCCCTCAGACAGCTTCATGTCCTGATTCCTTCCCGTCTTTCCCGATACTTTCCAACTTCTTCTTATGGTCCGTGTGTGAGGCTAAGGTGTGAGGTCTGTAGGTGTGACCCCTGGGTGAGGGCAAGGGGCCTGTGGACCGGAAGAGAGTTAATCTGGAAAGTACTGGAAGCAAGTGAGGGGGTCCACACGGCTGGTAGCCGGCAGCCAGCAACCCCCCTGGATGTGAAGCCTGGTCTGGAAGTCACCAGAGGACTGGAGCTCTCCCTTGGAGAATGGGCCCTTCAGACCGTGGAGGACAGGTGAGGTAAGGTGGAGAACAGGCAAAGGTGGCCTGGGTTCTAGTCCCAGCCTCCACGACTGGCTGTCGGTCTTCAGTGACGGTTAGTGACCACTGGGGAAGAACTGGTGAGGCTGTGAGGTTCGGACACGGTCCCTGATATTCCCTGCGTTTTCGGGGTATGTCCGTTCTCCATAGACCATGTTCCCTGACTGTCCGCAGGAATGGTGGATTCATCAATGATGCCCATCATGGGCTACCTGGTTGACCTGCGGCACGTGTCCGTCTACGGGAGTGTGTATGCCATTGCCGATGTGGCATTCTGCATGGGATATGCCATAGGTAAGGGCTCTGGCTTTTCAAAACAACGTTTCAGCTTAATGCATGATCATGGTTGAAAATTATTTAAACTTTTGTGTCTTTCTCTCTGTGAGACATCTGGAGAGAGGTTGATCTAATTCTCTCTTTCCTGAAAGGTCCTTCTGCTGGTGGGGCTGTCGCAAAGGCAATTGGATTTCCATGGCTCATGACCATTATTGGAATAATTGATATTCTTTTTGCTCCTCTCTGCTTTTTTCTTCGAAGTCCACCTGCCAAGGAAGAAAAAATGGTAAGAAAATTTTAGGATGCAGTCAAGTGTTTCTTGATCATTTTAGCATGGTTTTCTGCGTAGTTTCTTCATGGCTTAGTTATGAAATACATTTCTGCTCCTTTTGGGCAGAACACTCAAACATAAATGGTCAGAGTTCTTTTTGAGTGTATACCACATGGACCATATTTCTTTTGCTGTCTCAAAAGTTTTGTTTATAAATGTGAAGAATGAAATGATTTTTATACATATGTTAGCAGTCTGTATAGCTCTTTTGCCAGCCAGACACGGGGTAAGGTAGTTCAGTGTAATTTTCTTCAATTCTTCAAAATCTTGAACATTCTTTCTTTTTTTTTTTTTTTTTTTTGCCTCTTGTGCCAAGTCCCAAGATTAGCCATTTTTGGTGCTGTCTGCTTTTCTCCTAAGCCTTATAGCTTTCAGTAATAGTGTTTCAGTCCTTATTGCAAAAGATTCTGGAGATAACAGAGCATTTTGGAAAACTATCATATATGTACCTCTGGGCACACAGAAGCATGGGTAACCTTTAAATTCACAATTTCACAACCACAGTCATATCCAGATGAAATATACAGAATTGAGTATAAGCTGTTCCTCTTCTGAACAGATTCACGTATTGGTTTTAAACTTGAATTTTGAAATGCAATAGTCATGTTAACCTGACAGCCCTCAGACCTGGTGGTGGGAGTTTTTAAAACCTCACATGGTGACAGATTCATCCCGCTGGAAGAAGAGTGGTTTAGGTTAAGAATGAATGAGATCACCGAGGCGGGGAGAGACGGTATTTGTGATTATGAGGGTCACTTGTGATGCTCTCTTGGGGATACATCAGAAGTTCTTTCTGATGGTCGAACTGAAGTGGGTATTGATGCTTTGGCATTTCTCAAACTGCCCTTTTATGAATTTCCCCAAAGAGTGGGTTTAAAAACAGACGCAGATTCTAAAGTTAGGCTATGGGCGCCTTTATTTGTTCGGAGCATTCTTTCTATTCATCAATTCCTTCAATGTATTTAAGAAATATATTCAGCATTGGGCACTGGCCTTATGGCCTTTATTGAGGTAATTTTGAATCGCTCACAACCCGTTTGACAGAAAGAAAAGGAATGGAAGTTGTGGAAATATCCCGGAAATATCCCGATGGAGACCCCCCCCTTTGTTTCCTTCCTCTTGCTGAGAACCCCCCCCCCCCCGCAGTTCTGAACAACCCGTAGTGCTTTGTTGATCTTCCTACCTGTCTTCTGGCCTGACCCAGGCACTGTGCCTTGCCCCAGCCAGGGTCAGAAAGTTCTGACACTGCAACAGCTAAAAACTGTCATTCTGTTGCCATTGTATCAGTTTAAGGCTGAAGGAAGGTTATTCCCAACCCTTTTTTTTCCAAAACCAGACCTACAAATGCTCCTGTCACCCAAGAGGCTGTTTAAGATTCTTGGGAGATGGTGAAGGGCTGGAATGGCCTTGGAGCCCAACTGTCCCATGGGGGAAATGAAAGCATCTGCCTCATTGCCGTGCCGTGAGGATTCAGAGAAGAATGTTACAGGTTGCTTCGCCCTGTGCTCAGCACACAGTAAATGCTCAATAAATGTGTTATTATTTCCAGTGCCACCCCATACTTCTTGCTTTTACCAAGTGCTCTGATTTACTGTCCACTCAGAGGTCCCCTGCTGTCCTCCCTTTGTCCCCTCTGTGAGGTGAGCACTTCCTTTTGCTACTGAGACCCCAGGATTGCTGAATGGTTTCCTTAGCCAAGCAGTGGACGTTAGTGGCTGTTGGGTTATCTGTGTGTCGGCAGCAGTGTGATGGCTTATCTGGGGCGTCGGAGGAAATGAGCGAGGGCTGAGGATGAATGGGGGATCAGCCCGCCCACCAGCTACTGCTGTGGGGTCCCCATGAGGCCCTGCAGGAAGCAGGCAGACGCCTGGAGCCTCTTCTCTTCCCTCATGTAATTCTGTGCTTTAGTTCACTTTAAAATGCTGAGGGAAGAGGAAGAGACAATCTTGAGAGGCAAAGCAGCAAGCATTGCAGGCTTCCAGAAAGCCACTTTCACTGTAAAATGTCAGAGTCCTCGATACATGCCTAGCAAGAGGAATCATTAAAAACTTGGGAGGAACGTGCATCTCGCTGCTCGTAACTGCTGCCCTTCGTTGAAGGTATCACACCGGGTTGCATTTGCCTAGTGGAATGGTAGCCTTTGAGGGTGGCTGACAGCGGCTGCCTGCTCGCGGAGCCGGCAGAGCAGGAAGAAACCTCATGATCGGGGGAGTGAGGCTGGGCTGGCAGTGTCACTGAGGGGACGGAACCGATTACTGTCCACTTGAGAAAATCCAGTCCCGACCAGTGCTGGCCTTCAGGATGAGCAGTTACCAAATGCAGGGGACGGGAGAGCCGGAAAATGGCCTAGAAACGGGAGCAAATAATTCTTCCATTAGGCAGTGTTCTGATAATGAGACGTTTGGACTTAAGCCGTTTTATATTGGAAGATCGAATGCCGTTTTCATGGGTCCCCAGTCACAGAATCATGAATTAGTTTGTGAGCACTTGAGTGTTTCTTCTGTTTGGTGTATTCGATTTCCTTCTTTCTTTGTTTCCCCCTCCCCTCCCCTCCCCTCCCCTCCCCTCCCCTCCCCTCCCCCCCTTCCTCTTTCTTTCATCATCAGTTCAGTGGAGGAAAAAAAACCTGTTTGCCGCTCAGGTCCCTCTGCAAGTGTAAGAAATAACCACTCTGCCATGTGAGGACAACTGTGTGGTTTTTTTTTTTTTTAATATTTTATTTATTTATTTGATAGAGATCCCAAGTAGGCAGAGAGGGAGAGGGAGAGAGAGGAGGAAGCAGGCTCCCCGCAGAGCAGAGAGCCCGATGTGGGGCTCGATCCCAGGACCCTGGGATCATGACCTGAGCTGAAGGCGGTGGCTTTAACCCACTGAGCCACCGAGGCGCCCCGACAACTGTGTTAGGTACATGACAATGACATGCAGCCCATGGCTCTCAGAATATCTGGCTGAGAATAGCTGTGTGCTGATACGGATATTTTTTCAGATTGAAAAATTATTTTTGAAGATAGGGCACGTTTCTTGCGTCTTACTCTTGAAGTTTCTGGACTCTTGGCTCTCTCATGGTTGTTCTAGGGTCCTTCCAGGGGACTCTGTTTCCTGAATGCAGGGGCCAGGCAAAGACCTGCTTGTATTAATCTATTTATAGAAATATATCCCTTTACAGGACATTTACATAGTGGATATGCAAAACCATCTCTATTTTTTTTTTTTCCTATAGATATGGTAAATAAAACTTCCTAGCATTCAGGCCTGACACCTCTCAAAATTGCCCAGCCTGGGTATGCCCTCCAGTGCTCTGCCTGTCTCAGTACCCCAGCTGGGTATTTAATTTATATACTTCATTTGGTCCAACAAAGCTTTTTGCCACTTCGGAGAGCCTCATTCTGCTCTGTGTCTGATAGGAAAACCAGGCATTTGGCAGAGGTTCAAATCTCAGGCTCTGGGCTGTGCTGTGAATTCATACACCCTCCTCTTCCCTCTCGTCTTCGGTGGAGAGTCAGACACTGTTTCCCAGCAGACCACTGGCTTAAATTACGTGGTGGCTCCCTGAGCCTGGCTCTTTGTGGCCTCTACATACTTGACTTTCCCACTGGATCCTGTTCGCTTCTCTCTGTCCCTGGAACTTTGGGAATATTACATTATGCCATCGGGCTTCTTTGATCACATATAACTTGTTATAAAAGCAGAACTGTCACACTGCCTTTCAAAAGAGGTTCAGAAGCCAGTAAGCTAGGTTGTGAAAGAAATGAAACAGTATTTTGAGAAAAAAACCTTATCTATCTGGAATAGGCTTTGTGTGCAAATATGATTTTTTCTGCATTGGTAACTCCTGACCACTGAAGTCTGTTCCATGCCCCCGTCATCAGTATGACTGAACTTCTTCCCTTGCAACACTGCTGCTTGAGTCCATACTAGGTGCCCAGTGTTAGGTTTCTGGGATTCTTAAGAAGTCTGCATATATGCAGAGTCAGGTCTAATGGAGCGGGGGGGTTGAACCAAGAGAGAGAAGGCAGTTACGAGCAGGATAGAGCGATGGCCATCCTTCCCAAGGCTCTCGGGCCTGTGGTCAGGGATCGAGGCCCCTTGCCTGGCATTCAGGGCCCTGTGGTCTCGCTGTGGTTGGGCTAATTAATGTCCGTGTACCTCATCATCAGAACTCTGTGGCAGCCACGCTGGCTTACTTAGTGTCTTCTGTTTTTATTTTTATACTTATTGTTTTTTGAGAGCACAAGAGTGAGCAAGTGTGATAGTTGGGGCAGTGGTTGGTGTGGGAGGGGGAGGTCAGAGGGAGAGGGAGAGAGAGAATCCCAAGCAGATTCCATGCTGAGTGTGGAGCCCAGTATGGAGATCATGACCTGAGCCAAAAATCAAGAGTCCGCTGCTTAACCGACTGTGCCACCCAGGTGTCCGTGTCCCTCTTTTACCTAGTGGCTTGTCAAGTAGATAATTCAGGCTGTGCCTATAGCTCCTCTGCTGTGCCCATCCTTTCCACCCTTCAAGGTGCTGCTCACATCCCATCTCCTCTGTACAGCTGTCCCTGAGCACGTCACCCATGGCCAGCGTTCCACCTGAGTGTGGTGGGACCGGTCCTCCCCTAGAGGGAAGTCACAGAGCTGCTGCGAGGGAGAGGATGGACCTGGGGGGCAGGGCAGCAGGTGCCAGCCGTCGGCCCTGCTGCGGTTCCGGATGATACCGTGTCACTGGGCTGGTGCTTCTCATAGCATGTTGACACCACTGCCATGAAGGGTTAGGGACCTGAATTTCAGGTTTAACTCCCCCTCCCCACAAGCGATTCCTGTCTATATATATTTTTAAAGATTTTATTTGACAGAGATCACAAGTAGGCAGAGAGTGAGGGGGAAACAGGCTCCCCGCTGAGCAGAGAGCCTGATGTGGGGCTCGATCCCAGGAGATCGAGATCATGACCTGAGCCGAAAGCAGAGGCTTAACCTCCTGAGCACCCAGGTGCCCTCCGTACATGTTTCTTTGAGGATCGCTATTCTGAGGACACAAGACGTTGAGCTCTTTGGGGGTTAAACCTTTCGTGTAACAAGGATACATCCATATGGGGAGAATGGTCCTGATGGACAATGTCTGCTGCCTCAGTGACTGAGGTTTAGAAATTGAGCTCTTTATTAAATACATGTATTAAGTCACTTGGCACGAAGCATTAAAAAAAAAAAAAAATTGCAGCAGACACTTTGAGCTGACAGCCATAGAGGGTCAAGGAAGTCGTTATCTTAACATGTCACCCAGGCAGATAATTTTAGAATTTTTCAGCAAATGATAAATGGGCTGGCACTGAGTGGAGTCACAGAACTTATCAGATGTATGGGGCAAGACCTGGGGGGCTGACAAACACCAAGATAGGTTGCAATAGGCCAACATGAGATAAAAATTTTAACGATGAATGCTTCCATGTAGATTTTCACGCTGTACACAAAGATATTAGAATAGTTTATGTGGAGTAAGACTCTGAAAGGCACAGCTGGTGGGAGAGTCCGTTAGTTGTACCCGGTGTCCTGCCATGCAGGGCTGTTGCCCCCTCACTCCAGCAGGAACAGACTTTGGCACAGGGCTGTCTGGCGCACATCTGCCCCGTTCCAGTACGTTCCTTTACATGCAGTAAAGGTCATGTTCCCTAATTACTGTGCATACACACAGGGTTGTTGGCCCACCTCAGAGAGTGCTCGTGAAGCGGAGGTCTTGCAGCGGGATCGCCTGGCACGGGGCTGGCAGGATAAGGGGGAGCTGTTTGCTCAGACAGCAGGCTTGGTCTGCACATGTTCAAGAGGAAACATGATTACCAGGACTTACTGAGGATGTTTTCCAATTGAGGATCAATGGACTGTTTATTTTTCAGTAACAATGAGAAGGCACAAGATTTTTCTGTTCGTGAGAGTGTTTTTTTGTGTGTGTTGTTTTAAATCCTACATTTGAGCAAGAGGAAGACACCCAGGATTTGGGGAGAGGTGCTCTGGAAATGCTGTTTATGAAAACATATGGGCCCGTGATGTTCAGTGTAGGGAAACCTAAGGGGCCATGGTGGTGGTCTTAAAATACCATAAGAGGAGTCTGTGAAGATGGCTGGAATCAGAACTGGATCCACGTCGAGAAACAAGGGACACAGGTTAGCCGCAGGCACACGTCCAACAGGAGTTCACCTCATTAAGGACAGCATGTGCCCTTCCTGTGTTGCCACAGTGAAATCCGTGCACAGCAGATGGACTGGGTGACCTCCAAGATCCCCCCGAGTCCCAATTCCAAGATTCTAAATAGAACTCTTCCTGAGCGTGACCTGCCGTAGCCCTTGCCTCGCGGCTCACAGGTGGTCCTGGCTGGACCTCACAGCCCGGGCGGAGACCAGGTCCGCAGTCTCTCTTGCCCGGGCCCCTCCTGGTGGAACCCCAAGGCTTCTGGGCCAGGCGCCTGGCAGTGGCACTGAAGGGCTGGTTGACCGTGCGTGGTGCTAGACACAGCTTTCCAGCTAGTAACCCTTACAGATGGTAGGTGAGAGCCATCTTCTCGCTGTGACAGGTTAACGCACCTGCACTTTGCTCTCTTTCAGGCTATTCTCATGGATCACAACTGCCCCATTAAAACAAAAATGTACACCCAGAATAACACCCCGTCGCGTCCGATAGGTGATGATGAAGAATCTGAAAGTGACTGAGATCCTCAGAAGTCATCAAATTTAATTGTACAAAACCGTGTTTCCAGTGAAATGGCTCCTCCGGAACTGTCTTAGTCATACCATTCATCCCTGGTGAAAGCAAAACAACCAAAGGTTATTCATTCTTCTCCGTGGTTGTGATGGATTGCCAACAGCCTTATAAAGAAAAAGCAGCTTTTCTAGGGGTTTGTATAAATAGTGTTGAAAACTTTATTTTATGTATTTGATTTTATTAAATATTATACAATATATTTTGACGAAATATAGTGTAAATCTATAAATATTTGAATCCAAATCAAATATAATTTTTAAAAAAACTTACATTCATGAACACTTGGGCAAAAAAATCTTATATTTTTTCTGAATATTGGTAATGAGTGTTTAAAATTAAAGCACACATTATCTCCGAGACACTTCCAACACTGAGAAACTAGAAGGAAGTCTGAGAAACAGTCAAATAAGACAGCATATGATGTGACACTGAGGGCGGTTACCTTGTAATTACTATGTGTGTATTTATGAGCTAAAAGCTAGTATTCTCAAATGCAGAGGACAGGAACTTGAGTCCATCTCTTTTGGACTTACCCATAAATTGTAGCTGGCATTAGTTTTCTATGCAATCATCTACCTGGAAACAGATGGTTGTAAATTATAAATTCACATGTCATGTGGCCGGCAGCAGATACTAAAGGCAATAGGGAAAAATAGTAAATGTTGTGAAAGCAGAGAAAAGCACCCAGAAGTATGGTTATGAACAACTAGCTTTCCCTTTCCAATATATACTTGGTTGTCTTAGGATGAAAGAAAATTGAGGGTAGCTACACCTTGCACTGTCAAGGTTTAAGCGTGATAAGATACATTAATGTCTAGTTCAACTTTTAGAAATTTAAAAGCCTAATAGCTGCTGTGAGGTGAAAAAATCTGACTATATCTTTAACCTGTTAAGAGGTTATCCAAGTGTCTTCTAGCAATCTATTAAGTTTTGAATCGCAACTATTATTTTTTAGACTTCTGAAGGTTGTTCACATCAATGTGAAAACAAATTTTAAATGAAGATGGAGGAAGAATGAAATTATCTTGAATCATGTTAGGAAAACAGGTAAAAATAATAGGTCAGGACACATTCCCTTCAGAGACAGAAAAACCCTAGAAACATCTAGAAATGTCTGTGTATCCTTCTATCATCTAGTGCTGTGTATAATGTGGTTTTCCTAAGCATGACAACATTGACGTGCCTTTTCAGTTCATCAGCAAATACTGTGTTAGCACTGTCAGTTGTCGTCATGTTTTATGCGAGATGTGACTGGAGTGTGCGGAGTGTAGAATGTCTCAGATAATACTTGTTAATTCTGTAGCTCTGCAATCAACAAAAATTACCCATGTCTGTATTTTGTTAAGCTAAAGTTGTGTTTCTGTTAACTTGGACAAGGAGCAAGGAACTTTAGAACAAGGACTTGACCTCGTCGTTCTCTAAGAGAGTAGCTGCTATTTCCCATCTGCTTTATGAAGCTTCTTGGAGTGACTGGAAATCTGGTGTTCAGGGGCAGTGTGGTGGAAGCAGACAAGTTTCCTACTCACACATTTGCACTGGGCAACTTGCACGAGTCTGTGACTTTGAAAGATGGCTCTAGAAGCATTCTCATATGGCTAACAGCAGGATTGTTTTCTACTCCCACAGGGGAGCGACTTTGTGGCTCTCCCTGACCACAGTACTGTACGATTTACTCCAATTTCATTCTTGCCTTTGAGGCTTCAGTCTCTTCGAGAATGACTGGCAGAGGCATGGCCACTGTTGATCTCTAAAACTGAGCATAAAAAGACATGTGAGGTTTTTCAGAACTGTTTTGGGGAGCAAAAGTATCAGTTTTATCTGGGAGGGGGAAAATCACAAGGTCTTTTATAGAACTAAAATTCTGGGGTTAGCAGGACTGTGAAGTGAGGCTTTTTTCCCCCCTTTTAACGTGTGTATCACTTTAACCGTGAATATACAGCTTCCTGAATGTTTGAGCAAAGATGGGTTTTTATGTTTGTACCTGGCAAAGTAGATACAAAAACACTGAAGTAGCAAAGAATATTCAGTTTTTTCTTTTGACTGCTAAGTGTATGTGCATACATGTTTTAGCTAGTTTCCTTAATAAATCTTCTGAACACTACTGTGCCTGTTTGTATTCCTTTATAAACCAGACATAATCGCTGGAATAAAATGCGTAAGGTATTGACTGTGAATATCTAATTAAAAACTATTCTTCTCTGCTTGCAGGCATCAGGTAAAGTTCAGGTTAGTCTGAACCGTACATTTTGGCTTTGCAAAATTGGCTTGAATTGCAATCTGTAACTAGTCCCATGGTGTCAATGTGGAAAAGCCCAGTAAGTTGCCCCTGCATTTCTAAAGTCACGTTGTTTTCCTGATTGTCGTGAACAAATAACCATATCTGACGGGAGTAACTAAGCTCTTCTGCACGTGAGCCCACAGGGCACAGGGCCCTGAACTCCAGACAACTCAGGGTATGTGCGTGGGTCTCTTTAAGGCGTGAGACTCACAGGTGTGACAACTGCAGTTCTACTCAGATCCTAGAGGGGTTCTAAACCCTTCTCTTGAAGAAAAGCTATTATCTCAATTTAGAAAGAAAGACAATACATTTTTAAAGTGATTTTAAATTTATTCACTTTTAGGGAAATTAAGATCTCATCCTTATAATCAGGAGCCAAGTATTTTCAACCTGCCTTTCAAAAAATCCAGATAAATTTAGGGCTTGACAGAACCCTCCAATCTTCACCTTGTTTCCTCCTCTCAAAATCATAAAATGGCCAATAGTGTTTTAACTATTCTGATCCTCGACTATAGGGCTCGATTTTAGGAAATGTAGCATATTAATTCTGACTCAGTGCTAAAATATTGTTCAGCTTGATTGTTTAACCTAGTTTTTCACCGAAATACCAGAAATACAGAAAATACAGAAAATTCTTAATAAGTAGCAGGGCTGATCCATACATCTGAGATTTCAGTTTAGAAAAACAATAGCGAAACCAGAATTTAATGCTTTTAGGCAAATTTCAAAATAGCAACTTGGTTTAGCGCAAGTGGACTTGGTGAAGAGCTTGTATGCACGGCCCAGCTCTACCAGGCGGTCACTCCAGAGAAGGCAGCAATCATCTCTTTCAGATGGTAGCAAAGGAAGATATTCTTGTTTTCTGTGGTAGTTCTTTTTATTATTTTTTAGCTATTGATAACATAGCATGGCAGCAAGATTACATCAGGAATGTAATAGAATACAACTGTTTCCACGGAGGCCTGAGCCTCACGATCCCCTAGGCTATCTGGAGTGATCCCCCTCCCCTGCACTAAAGCACGGCTGTGAGGCCTCTACTGCCTGTCCCAGTAGATATAAAAATATTGCACTACATTAAAGGTAGATCTTACAAATATCATTAGCAGCATTACTGAGCTTTTCATAATTGTGGTTCTACAGAGTTAAATACTTTTAAAACAGGAGATTTTTATGAAACCCAAATTTTGCGTTATTTCTGCAGCTCTTTCAAATACATCGGTTTCAGCAGCGCGCTCGGATGTCACTGTACCTTCTGTGGTGTCATCCGTCACACGCCAGCCACTTACAGACACTGGCCTTCCAGGTCATCACCGGTAAGTTATTTTTTGTTAATATAAAAGTTGGTGATTACATTGGGCAGATTGTTTCAAGCACATTACAAAACTTTTTTTTTTTTTTAGCTTTCAGAGCCGTTGGTGTATACAGATTTCTGTAGTAGTGTTCTTTCAAAATGCAAGCATGCTTAACAACAAAAAAGGGGATACACAGATCTATTTTTATTATCAACTTGGCCATAAAGGTACTTTCTAATATTTCACTAGTAACAGAAGAATAACTTTTCTACCTTCAAAAATGTTTTTGTCCCCCATTTGAGTCATACCTTTTGTTTGCATCGCTTTTTACTCTTCAGAGAGCTTCTGCAGTTCTGTTCTCCTCACAACAATCCTGTGAGGTAGTTACTGTTTATTCCTACTTTGGAGCTGGGGAGACTGAAGCATGGGACCTCCTGTGGTTATAAAGTTCACTACTGGCCAGTGGAAGAGCTTGGCTTTAAACTCTTGTCTGGAGTCTCCCTGAGCCAAAATCCTATCACACCTTAAACTAACTCTGCCTCTTCCCACCAGCTAGCGAAACTGTCCCATCTAGCTTTAAATTCATGTTAATCTTTACTATATGCCCATTATCACAGGAGATACCTATAAGAGGAAAACAGACATATAAAAGGCCAAAACTTTGATGATACACCAACAGAGGTCATGCTCACATGGTTTCCTTTAGTCACATATCACTGGGGTCCACACAAAGGACCGAGTATCAGAATAGATCTTTATTATCAGAGAACTGATCCCAATTCCTATGTATCTATACTGTTAATTTTTCTTTTTTCTTAAACAAAAGACTGAACTATAAATGGGTTCAGAATGACCACCCTTCCTTCAACCTGCACCATGTAGGAAAAACAATAAATCTATCTTGCGTGATTCCTTTCCTTTACATCCTCCTGCATGAAAATGTTCCTAAAACAAAACAGCCAAACCCAGTTATCAACACTGGGTCATTTTAAGAACTGGCCCCTTGAAACTTTATCCTTGACATGCTTTATTTCCTATGGGAGAACTGAAGCCAAAAAAAAAAAAAAAAAAAAAAAATCAAATGTTCAGAACTTCCATTTGAAAGGAGAAAGCATCAACATTTCAAAAGATTATATTTCAAAATCCTACTGATTACTGGTTTTTTAGTAATCTTCTCTACAAAATTCTTGACCAAATGCATTCTCTATTCCCTATTACATTTTGTTTTTCAATGCAACCTCTTCAAATTAGTAACTATAGTCTCACTAAAACTAAAACTGCACAAAAACTAGAAAAAAATTCACAGGATAGAAAGCAAGCAATATGCGTAAATTATTATTATTATTATTTTTTACTAAATCAGTGTAACTGACTAAAGGTGCAGCACCTGCTTTTACGTTACATTTGGCAAAAACAAAAAACCATCCCCGAAACCCCAAATTAACAAAAACTTCAAGCAAATAGAGATGACAAACTTCCTAACACAAAGATTCAAAAACCTGTTCCCTCAATGATTGCCGTTGTCAATTTGGGCATGCAGCAAACTTGTTGTAACCGTGATGGAAATGAAAAGATTTCAAGGATCTGGACAGTATCCTATTTAACACTCCTTCAAAAACTATGATGAAGGAAAATAACACAATGAGATATCACACGTACATAAACATGGAAAGTTAGCTTACATAATTACATAATTAGAAAAAGTTAAAAATAAATTAGTAAAAATAAATTCCCAGTATAAACCTAAAAAGCAGAGCTATAAATGCAATCTGAAAACAACCAATTTAGTGAGCTGGTCATGTTTTTGCTGGAAAACAACCTTTTTTCACTCTTGTTTTTACATAAGCAAATGGCTGTGGAGAAGCAGGCCGAAGTGCATCAGAAGAGGGCTTACACACGGGTTATCTGTGTTCCTCGAGATGTAACTTTTTCGAAATCACTCGAAAAGTTCAAACGGGCTGTCTGTTAAACAGACTCAGATGGGCCAAATAAGTCCTCTGATATGCTGCTGAATGGCTGGGAGTCTATTAGTTGGGTGATTTCATTATCCAGGTCTTCTTCTGTATCATCTGTGTACTTGCTTATTTTTTTGGAGTGCTGGTCTAAAGACAGACTTTCTAAAGATTCAAGATCTTCAATGCCCGCTCTGTAGTGGATCATGAGAAGTGTTAGAGCTTGTAGTCTTTCACCTGATTTAGACAAAGCAGCAGAAAGAAGGGATTTTTTCCTTGATTCAGTTGCTTCTTTTTCCTCTCTAACAAGGGAATTATTGTGTTCCAGCTCCTGGTCAATTTCGTTCTGCAGTTTATCCAGCATGAACTCTAATTTCTGGATCCTCTCTTCTGTAGGCAAGCCCCTGTAAAGATCACGGCCGATTTCTTTAACTGCGATGAAAACGCTGTCGTCCAGACCTCCCTCCTTCCTCACCAACTTTATTCCTGTGTTGTTTCCTCGCTTAGAAGGACTGTTCGGACCACAGACCTCTGTGTCACTGCCTTCATTATCTGATGTGTTGGGTGTGTGTTTTGGAGAAGGTTCCACTAGATCAGTTCCTGGTTCAGAGAGGCGAGTTTTAGAGACTTGGCGCAAATTTAACAAACGAGAGCTCGTATTGATAATGTGTCTTGTCAAACCTGTTGTTTTATTGACTGACTTGCTAGCTTCAGCATCAATACGAGGAGGCAGGCCTAAGAAGGTTTCTTGTCCTTCCAGCCTGAGGTTTTTCAGAGTCCGGTCTATCCGCCTCTCAGTTGCTCCACAAAGAGGCGTCTCCGCTAGACATTTTTCCTGACATTTTTTATGGCAAACATAAGCACAGAACATACACTGGGAAGCAGCTTTAGTCCACACTTTTTTCTTACAGTAATCACACCAAGTTGGGTTCTGGAACTGAGTATCCTGGAAACTATGCTTATTTTCTGTTAAACCCATCTGTCCAACTAGCTGCTCCTCTTTAGGTAGGGCAGAAACCTCTTCGACCAAATGGAGTTCTTTTTCTTTCTCTGAGTTAGTAACTATCGGGTGGTCTGGTTCTCCTTCTTTCAGGTATTTGAAGTGAATGGTAATGTCACCAAAGCAAAATTTGTCATTGAAGCCCTTCTGCATACTCAGATTGCGCAGCGCGGTTCTCGTCACCATTGCCTTAGGTGAGGGGGCTTCCAGTCTGAACTTGGAGAAGTATTCCATGTTTGATGTAGCCAGGCACCCCAAAGCCACCTCTTCAAGTTTTAAGCTGACATGCCCCAAACAGATAAGACCCCCTAACTTGAAAGGATCTCTGCACCATAGTGCAACGTTTAAGTATCTGTGGCACGCTTCTATGTCAAAGAAACAGGTTGCTCTGGTTCTTGTCCATTTTCCTAGCTTGTTACGGTAAGGAATTTCCGATGATTCCCACGTCTGTGGGTCATCTGAACTGTCCTTAGGAGGGCAGGAGCTTTCTGAAGTAAAATCTCTCGTCACTTCTTGCTTTGCTAAAAATGGCTTAGATGGAGCTACATCTTCTGGGTGATCCATATTTTTCGCTTGCTTTTCAGCAGGTTTATCTGCAGGAGGAGGAGGCAGCACCTTTTCTGGCTTTTCAGGGAGGACCTCTGGTTCTGTCTGATTTGGGGTGTCAGCAGAAGGCAAAGGAACTTTCACTTGTGGTCGTGGTGGCACGGGTGGTTTGAAAGTGGATCCTTGGGTGGGTTTTGACACTTGCGTTGGGTCTGTTATCTCAGAAGCTTTTAGGGCCAAGGGTTTATTTCCCTCTTTACATGGAGGTTTTGGTGGTGGTGGGTGACTTCCTACAATTAATTTACGGTTTAAGACTGGTGATATTGTTCCAAGGGGTTTAACGGAAAGTGTTGTTGGAGTACGTTTGGGGCTGTGACTTACTGATGGAGCCTCATCTTTGAGCTCATTTTGTGCTCTGACATCACTTGCCAGGTCTTCAAATTCAGAATCCAAATCTCTATTTTCAGCATCTACTGCCAGCCCAGTGGTTTCCTCTTCATAATTTGGTTGGCATGAGCTTGACAGAAAGTTTTCTTCCAACTGCCCAAAAGTATCTTGCAGCGCTGCACCTTGACTGCTCTGGCCAACAGGCCTCTCGTAATACACCAGCACTCGGTCCCCCGCCTGCTTGATCAGCTTCAGCACTTGCAGGGTAGATGTGATTTTCACACCTGGTGTAAGATTTTAAAAGAGAAAACATGTAAATTACTGCAGTGAAAATCACTTAAGTTTGCTGGATGCAACTGCCATTAGTTATTATGGAAAAGCAAAACAGAAATGTGGTGAATGATCAAGTTCAGAGACCCGATGCTTGAAGTAAACTTAGCAAAATATTGTTGTTATGAATAGCGGACTCTTTTACATACTCTTTTTATTAGCCCTACCCATCAAACTAATCTTTTTATCAGGACCAGAAAGAACAAGGAAAGCATAAATTGCTTTAAACAAGTTGGTTATTATCCACATTGATAATATCAGCTTAAATTTTCATTTTATTATGTTCTAATAGGTGGCTACATTAACACAGTTTGAAATTCAAAAGGTAGAAAAAAATGTAGAGTGAAAAATCTCCCTTCCACCTGTATTTCCCAACCACTCTGTCTCTTCCCTGAGGCAATCAGAGCTAGCAGCTTCATGGTGGAGTCTTCTAGAGATGCTCTAGGTGTTATCTTTAAAGGCTCTAAAGATGTTTAGATGTTTGTTTCCTGCCTTCCCCCCGCCCTTCCCCCAGTGGTACTTACCCAAGCTAGCCCTTTCTGTAGGACTTAGAAAAAGGTGAGAAGGGGTCTATGTTTTCCAAAGGTCTTAGGGCCACCCTAAATAAATCAGAGTAACGTCAGCCCCATCTAACAACCTGACTTCAGTGTTCCTCAACCTATATCCCCCCCCACCTCAGTTGCCCAGGCAAGATCATGCTTTAGACCCAATTATCACTTGGAATTTTCCACATCAAAGGTCTTTCACTTGCAATTAATCTCTGCTCACAACCTCCTATTTCGCACCTCCTCGTTACAATGCTCTCTGTTACTGAATCTGTTCTGTGGTGATGTCCAGGCCCAATCATTCCTCTTTTGCTGTCCTGTCCAACTGGTCTCCTGACACCACTTGCTTTTCTCCCCAGCCTTAGTCTCAAGATTTCACTGATGTTCTCTTCAAGATTTGGGATTCTTTTGCCCTGGTCCTTTCCTCTTCTAACTACCTGGCTTTCCGATCCCAGCTTGCCAGCCCCCCCTTCCTTGGGCCCACCATCCTCAAACCCTGAATCCCACCCTCCCGACTGTCTTTTATTCTGCAGGGGATCTCTCCTTATTTGCTGGAGATCAACAAGCAGCCGCCTTTTCTCCTAGCCAGTCATTTTTACTGTGAATCTATCTCTGAGGATGAAGTAGCCCTTTACTTGTACTTTGGATCCTATTCCCCATCTTCCTCAGGGCTTTGCTCCATCAGCTATCCTGGCTCATATCTTTATTCCCTTCCTTCTTCTCCTTTAAAACCTTCTTCTTGGTTTTTCACATCACTGTGCTAATTTGGTTCTGACCACCTCTGCTTTCTTTTTCTCCATCCATATCTGCCCCTTGTACCAAATGTCCCCATGGTTTTTTATGTCCTAGTTCTCTAGATCACAACCACCTCAGTGGTTGCAACTGTCAACATTTTCTTTGGTTGGTCTCCCCTCTTCATCCTTTTCCTACATCCGATTACTTCCGGAGATCAGCACCTAGATGCTTTCTCGAAGTAACAAATTCAGCTTAGTTAAAATCCCTTCTCTGATCTTCTCCTTCTCCTGTCCTCAGTATGTGAATCAACTTGCCACTCTCCCAATTAACCCAATCCGGACCCCAGAGACAGCTGACCCTCTAGATCCCAGGATCTCTTAGTTCTGTCAGAGTTCTAGTCCTTTTCCTCCCCTGTTCAGATACACCTGATCACTGGCTTTGGTTACAAGAATCCACAGCTCCTTGCTGTGACCCCTCCGACTGTCCCTGTTTTCATACTGCTCCCCAATTTCCCCAAAGCTTTGGCTCAGAAACCTTTCGTGTTCAAACTCATCTTACTGGAATCCAGAGTTTCTAATGTGGCTCTCTCCATGATTCATCGAGCCTGCTCTTTTTCTCTAGTTCCACAAAACTGTAGTCTGACATATATACAATGAAAAGTAAGTCCCTCTACTGAGCTGTAGGAGAACTTCAACTTAATCTAAACTCGTTCTTTGTGACTTAACATCTGGCCTCATCTCTTCCCCAACCACCAGGAGCTTTGTGGAGACAACCACTGCTCCTCTCAGAGCTAGTTGGCCAAATCTGGGTTCCTTTTCTTTTGCAATTTTACAAATATATACAAAAATAGAGGAAATAGAAGAAAAGTGAACTCCATCATTGAGCTTCAAATATAATAAGCACTATATGCTGATCTTATTTCAATTACCACCAATCCCATTACTAAATATTCAAAATATTATATACCGGTACAAATAAGTTACAGGTATAGAAAATATTATACCTGCTCCTTATCTCAGTGAATACTTTGTTTTTATAAATTATAGCTATAAAGGGGTGACCTTTAGTTTTTCCACTCTGTACACATTTATATTGCTTTCTTTTTGAGAATAGATATTTATTTTGGAGAATATTTACTACATGTGTAACTAAAAACAAACAAACAAACAAAAAAACCTTTTATAAAAGGTCATAAAAAAGAAAATATATCTTGTAGGTAAAACCAGAACAAAGGGATAAGTGGATATAAAGAATTTATACTGAATTCTAGTTTTTAGCTGAGGGGGAATAATTGCTGTGTTTATTTGAAACAACCATGTAACAGTGGGTGTCTGTTTTATGGCTCTGCCATTCTCAGTGCCTATGAAGAGCAGCAGCATCTGGGGGCTTCTGAGAAATGCAAAATCTTGGGTCCCTGTCCAGGTCTGCTGAAGCAGAATCCCTATTTTAACACCAAGCCTGGATGAATAGAATACAGTCAGAAGGTTTGAGAATCACTATTTATGACCCACCAAAGGGATTTCCATGTGAAATATGGACTTAGTTGAGTTTCCAGGTGTGCAACTAAATGTCATTATTTTACTGTCATGATGGTTTTGAATCAAAGGTTCAACATGTTGGCAAACTCCCTGCTTTAGGAACTGATCTACCTTCTTTATTATCTTAGCTGTGAAAGAATATACCATATTGTTTTGGGAAGCTCGACTGGACCAACCATATGTTTAAGAAATCTCTTGACAAGCCTAGAATGGGGGGTGGGAGGGCGGGGCAGGTGCTACAAAGGTCTGAAAGGTTTGGTCTTTTTTCCCTTTGGTGTGTACAGGGAATCCTACTGCTTATTCATAAACATCCAAGCAAATAACCTGCCTATTACCAGAATTTATGTAATCTATCCAGCTGACAAGAAGGCATGCAGGGGACACATTCTTCCAGGGTAATAGTGATACGGGCTGTACTCTAGTGACTGCATGTTACCAAATGGCTGGTCGATCAGGGACAACACAGAGCCATCAGTACGGGGCCACACGACAGTTCAAGTGTACCCTCTTGGACAAGGAATATTAGTCTCCCTCCTGTTCATTATCTAATCCTAAGTGATGGGGGTCATAGTACCAATATGGTCAATTTTGGGCCCAGAGTGGTACAGTGGTTATACAGAAGGAACTACTGACCACATCCACATTCACCAAACACTAGAGGAGTAGAAGGTGGGATGGAAAGGAAAACAAGAGAAGTTTACAGAAGAGTGGTATAAAGATGAAGTATTTTACAGATTGATACCTAAGGACTAAAAATGGCATATGTGTTTTAAATTAAGACTCCCTTCAGATTTTTATTTTTAATAAAGTTATTCTCTTTCCATTATAAAAGTAACATGTGCTCATAGAAAGAATGAAGACAGGGAAAATTCCCACATTTGCTCACTGATTTCTCTGTAAGTGTGAAGTGTGTTGCACAATTACCTCCAATAGCAATCAGTCGGTCTCCCCGCTGAAGATCTGCAAGTGCAGCAGGCGAGTTTGGGGCCACCGTCTCAATTATGACATGCCCAGCATACCCGTCAGTTGACTGGACAAGACGAAGTGTAAGTCCGACACTCTGTAAATTCCCCTTTATTAATTCAACCTTTGATAAAGAGAAAAAAATGAAAACAGTCAATGGGTTCATGGTAGGTGAGTGAGAAAAGAGCTCACTGAGAACAACTGTAGCTGATGCTGACTTTTGTGCCATGATGACTGTTTTTCAGACAAATAAAAGAGGGGGAGATTTTCACTGTGACAATATAAGTTAACATATGCTCAGACTACAAATTGGGGTTCAGAAACATTAAATACTTTCTTATCTTCAGTGTGTCTTATTTAAGATCCATTTAAGATCACTGTAGAATATTTGGAAATAGAGAGGTAAAATGAAAAGAAAACACTCCTAATCATATCATCCAGAACTGCTGTATATTATACCTCCTAATATATGTATTTTAACACAAAATTAAGATCTCATTGTGAATATAATTCTGAGTCTTGCTTTTTTGAAATATAATGGGAAATATCTTCTTTTTTATGATGTATTATTAAATTATCTTTTGGGGAGCAAAGTAAAAGAGTTTACATTCGTTTTGTTAACAGGTATCTTATTGAGCTATCCTTCTCTAACTCATCAAGATCATTTTGTTTTCTAAACAAATATCACCTAATTTATCAAAATATGTGTCCCAGATTCACATCGTCTGTGAACTAAAAAGACAACACATGTTAGGTCCTCATTGAAATTACTGATTTTAAAAAACGGATTAAATGCTACATTCTTCTTGATGAGAAGAATTCAATCTGTGTTTATTGAGTTAAACAAATTACAAATCAGTCTAATTGTATTATCATTCAGCCCATGTTTCTTAGTTCTGGTCTTTAAGAGATCTCATGAGGGACTCCTTCAAATAACTTGCTAATATCCTAATATATCACTGTCTGTATTGCTTTAATAAATAAACCCTACTTTTAAAAGCCAGAAATTTTTATTCTCCTACCTAATGGTGTTGGCCAGTAAAAGAGACCTAACTAGAAATTATTTTTTAATATGGATGTTACTAGATTTTGTAAAGTTGCTTTTAGATTAAGGAAAATCTTAATCACATTATACTCAAGAAATGGGAAATGTAGTCAAGTTTTTGATTATCTAAAGGTTTACAAACAAAAAACCCTTCTAAAAAACATACATATTTAAACCTCTAAAAAACCTCTGTCCAGTCTTGCCTTATGATATAGTAAATAATCACTGTATAATGTTAATAGTGGTTTTCACTTTAAAAAAGCCCTTAAGAATACATTCTTTCAAATCCACAAACATAAATATATTCTTAACATACAGAATGCCAAATCTAAAACTTACAACGTAACATTTTTTAATATGAGAAAGTTAACAGTACCAGATGGGCAAAAAAGGAAACTGAATGAATCTGAGAACTGTAAATTTAAAAAACTAACACTTGGAATGTACTTTTTGTGATTTACTCCTTGTTCTTAACATGGAATAGAAGTTGGGTGGATAAGGTTGAGAAGGGAATTGAGGCTCGTACAGGTTTTATGTAAATGACTTATTTTATTTTCTATATACCAATCATACTATTCCCTTTGCTTTTCTTATTTCAAATGATTCTTGAAGTAAACATTCCAGATGGAAAAGGCTAAGGGTTTTCAGGAGGAACGGTAGTAAGGGTAGATAATACATTACTGCCTGCCCCCTTTTTTACTACTGATTAATACTAAATGCTATTGATTTCATAACTTACACAGGGAACCAAACAAGACACCATTTCTTTTGCCTCTTGTTAAAATTATTTTGTTTCCTTCTAAACTCACAGTGCTGACCTAATTTTGGGATTATAGGTACAGTGGTCTCTGAAACAGAAATTTAAAAATTTAAGTTCTGACAGCAAAAGTTTTAAGAGTATAAAAACACTTCATAATTAAAAACCTGAGAAAACACTTAAAAATGAGTATCACATGGGGTGCCTGGGTGGCTTTGCTGGTTAAGTGCCTGCCTTTGGCTCAGGTCGTGATCCCAGGGTCCCGGGATGGAGCCCCATGTCAGGCTCCTTGCTCAGCGGGAGCCTGCTTCTCCCTCTCCTCCCCGCTTGTGCTCTCTCTTGCTACCTCTGTTACTATCTCTTTCTCTCAAATAAATAAATCTTTTAAAAAAAAAAGAGTATCACACAAAACCTTTTAATGTCAAATTTATGATAAAGTTTACAAGACTATCCAAATGATACCATGACTTCTGGAACAAAACTGGTATCTCCATTGGGATGAACTATTTTTAATTAAGAATAGCCAAAAATAAAAAATTCCCCTCCATACACAGGTATCTGTATTTTAAAATCATATATATGACTACTGGATATACCATGCAACACTAAAACATATGCCAAAATACAATTCTTTAAATGATGAGGTGAAAATAAAAATCCCCAATATTTTTTATATATCTGCATGTGGCATGTACCCCCTGCCCCCAAAATAAGGGACACCTCATTACCTGAGAGGTTTTGGTTTTGAAAATTTTATTATAGAAAATTTAAAATGTATACAAAACCAGAGAAGAGGTAAAATGAACCCTGTGGTAGGTTATAAAATATGGTCACAAATTACTGTCCTCATCGTATGCACAGCCCTCTGCAATGGTTCCCTTACGCAACCTACCATTAGAGGGTTAGCTTGTTGCTCTACCCTTCTCTCAGCAATCCATATAACCAGAAAAAAATAAGGAAAGACAAGACGTTCTGAACATTATCACTCCTGATATATGTGACATTGAAAAGAACGTGAGGGGCGCTTGGGTGGCTCAGTGGGTTAAAGCCTCTGTCTTCGGCTCAGGTTATATTCCAGGGTCCTGGGATCCAGCCCCGCATCTAGCTCTCTGCTTGGCAGGGGGCCTGCTTCCCTTCCATTCTCTCTCTGCCTGCCTCTCTGCCTACTTGTGATCTCTGTCTGTCAAATAAATAACATATTAAAAAAAAAAAAAAAAAGAATGTGATGCCTAGTAATGACAAATACACATTCAAGTGCACATGGTAAGTTCACCAGGATGTGCTAGGTCATGAAGTAAGTGTCAATAAATTTAAAAGACTGAAAAATGGAATTAAATTAGAAATCAACTAACAATGACTAGGAAAATCCCAAATATTTACAAAGTAAAACAGTGTGTTCCTATATAATTCATGGCCAAAGAAGGAATCAAGAAAAATTAAAAAACATTCTGAATGGAATGATGAAAACACAAATTATTAAAATCTGTAGGATATAACTAAAGCTGTGTTTACTACTTTCAGTGCTTATGCTAGTGGCAAAAAATCCAAAATTGGTCATCTTAAGTCCTACATTAAATCAGAAATCTCAAAACAGAAGGAAAGAATAAAGCGCAGAAATTAATGAAATATAAAAACAGAGAAATCAATCATGAGAGCTGATTAATGAAGTAATAAAAGTGATAATCCTCTAGGCCAGACTCATGAAGAAACAAAAGACACATTACCAAAATCAAATAAGAGGGACTATCACTACAAAATCTATAGATAGTAAGAGAATAAGGCGATTTTTAGACTATTTTATGCCAAACCACTTGACAATTTAGATGCATTGGAAAAATTCCCTCAAAAGATACCCCCAGAAAACAGAAATTTTGGATATTGCCATATCTACTATTTATATCAAATTTATAATTCCCCCATTCCTCTTCCCCCTAACCCCCAGACTCTAGGTCTAGACTGCTTCTTTGATGAATTCTCAAGGAAGAAACAATAGCAATCTTATCGGAATCTTTCCAAATTATGTGTTAGGGCCAATGCTATCCCCTAATTCCCACACCCGGACAAATACAAAAACAAGAAAGCAGAACTACAGACTAATATTTCTAATGTTCGAACATAGAAGCAAAATTTCCTAAAAATTTTTTTAGGGATTTCAACCTAACAATGTGTAAAAAGGACAATAATTAAAAACAAGTGGAGCTGATATCCAGGAATTTAAGTTTGATTTAAGCAGCCGAGAATCAATCAACATAATTTACCATATTAAGAAAATACAAACAAAACAAAAAAAGAAAAAAAAACCCAAATCCATTCATGATAAAAGTTCCAAACAAACTAAAAATACAAGGGGACTCTTAAAACAGATTATGGGCGTCTACAAAAATCTACAGGTAACATAATAGTCCATGTTTTCTGCCTGAGATCAGAAATAAAAAAGGATTTCTGCTTTCACCATTTCAATTCAGTATTATACTGAAGGGTACAATCACAGTCATAACACAAGAAAAAGGGAAGCCATAGAGATTGGAAAGAGAGGAGAAAAATGGTCTTTATGTACAAATAACATGATCTTATAACCAGAAATGAGTAATCCTATGAAGGCTACAAAACAACTATTAATAAGTGAAATCAGGTCACAGACTCCAAATTCATTTACAATAACATAAAAGATTTTGGGGTTAAATTTAATGAAAGAGGTGCAGGATCTGTATGCTGAAAACTATAAAGCACTGCAAAGGAAAATTAAATTAGACCAAAATACATGGAAAATAATACCATGTTCACAGATTGAAAAACTCATTACTGTTAAGATGCCAGTTCTTCCCAATATATCTACAGATTCGAACAGAAATCTCTGCAGGCCTTTGAAGAGGCAAACTCAAAGAAAGGTGAAGGACCTGGAATACCCAAACCCATCCTTAAATAGGACAAGGATATACTCTCTGATTTCAAGGCTTACAATATATAGCACACACAACATAGATAAATCTTAAAGACATGTGGAGTGAAAGGAGTTAAACACAAAAGACCATATGCTCTATGATTCAATTTGTATGAAGTTCTAGGAAAGGCAAAATTATAGTGACAGAAAACAGATTAGTACTTGTCGAGGACTGGGGGTTGGAGACTGCAGACTGAGGGCATAGAGTATCACAAATAAAATTTTCACTGTGATGGAAATATTCTATATCTTGATTGGGGTAAAGACTATATGATTGCATACAATTACCAAAATTCACCAACTATATACTTAGTGAATTTATTGCATTTAAATGATGCCTTAATAAAGCTATTAAAAATAAAGCAAAAACAAAACTGCCAATATACCATTTTTGTCTTAAGATAGTTAAATAATTTATTCAGATAGCTCTTAGTTCTCCAATTTACTTAATTTAATAAAAACAATCTGGGATGAATTTAGATGGTCCTTAAGTCAATCAGGAAGGAGAGCAACATTTAGATAGTTTTTCCATTTATGTCAATCAAATGTTTCCTCACTCTTATGTACAGATAACTAGAAATACGACATTGTAGATACTGGATTAAACCAGACATAATTATAAGAAGAACTGTGTCTGAAAAAGAAACAAAATCACTTGAAAATGTATTAAAAGAATATGAATAAACTTTTAATTTTTATCAAATACTTGCATGTGGTTAAAAAAAATCAAATACATAAAATAGCTTATACTAAAAAGCAACAGTCCTCTTTTTCCAAGCCCCCCACTCCTACACCACAGCAACTACCTAGCTGCTTAGGGATTACCTTTCTTCCTGTAGGGAAAACATTATTATCTCTTAATGTATCAAATTTTAGACAATTTGCAGACTTCCTACTGTAAGAGACAAGGATTAGCACCATCTTCCTTTCCCCAAATAGAGTAGAACTCATCACTATTTTTAGTTCTCTTACATAAACTCTTTATAATTTTAACTAGTACACTTATAGTTCTATTTCTTTTTCATCTTTCTTGATATTAGGACTTCTCTCATTCCCTTCACCTCACCTCTTTACCTTCTAAATTCTACTGTCAAAGTTGATAACTATTAGTTTTGTAACTCTAATTATCAAGTTTGGTTCTAAAAGCTAAAGATCAGCAGTGTTTACAACTATCTCAATTACATAAATATTATTTATTGTAAAGCTGAGCATTATTGAAATTTCTGTCTTGTAGAACCTTTAGCTTTTCTTGGGAGTTTTTTTTTTCTTTTTCCCCTCAAACAACATAGCTTTCACTTCAAATGTAGAATTTATGTAAGTATGGCTTCTGTAGTCAGCTCTTAAATTCCTTTATCCATTCGTTTACATATTATTTAGCACCCAGTTGAAGGGTTTTCTTTACCCACCCTGTGCCTCCTGCCGAAAAGCCAGTTAATAAATGTGTATGAAATTATAAGATTACAGAAATCACCTTCTGGGAATACCACTCCCCACAAAGGTGGAGACACTGTTTTAGATTAAATAACAAATAAAACAGGACACAGAACTAAAGAGATGTCACAACCCAATGTTATGTATGAATCTTGATCTGATACCAGTTTAGAAAGAAAAAAAAGGCTACAAAGTATTTATGGAACATTGAGGACATTTTAATTTGGACTATTAGGTAAAATTAGGGAACTATTAATTTTCTTATTATGTGTGACTATTTATTATGGTTATGAAAAATGCCCTGTTCTTAGAAGAGTCATACTGAAATATTTAGGGGTGAAGTATCTACACATGTTGATGTCTATAATAACCCTTGACTATGACTTGAGCAGAATGTTAACGTCTCTTAATGTCACTGGTAAGATGAGATAGCTATCTCAAATGTGGAGCTCTGAAAAGGTTCAGTTGTTATTACTGTTACTAGCAAAACTTAGCACTACTAATCAAAAATGGTAACACAAAAGGAAATTCAAAAACCAGTCTGCGGGGTGCCTGGGTGGCTCAGTGGGTTAAGGCCTCTGCCTTCAGCTCAGGTCATGATCCCAGGGTCCTGGGATGGAGCCCCGCATCGGGCTCTCTGCTCAGCGGGGAGCCTGCTTCCTCCTCTCTCTCTCTGCCTGCCTCTCTGCCTACTTGTGATCTCTCTCTCTGTCAAATAAATAAATAAAATCTTAAAAAAAAAAAAAAAAACAGTCTGCTGGGAATGAACTCAATACATAGCTAAGGAAACAAGGCAAACTATTATGACACAAACATCAATTCAGGATATTAAAATATTTAAATTATATCAGGCAAACATTAGTTTTGTAGGATCAAGACTGAGGGGCTAAGTTTATGACTGACTTAAAAAAACTGTCTTACTGAAAAAGACTCTTTGGTGACTGGTGTCAACAGGTGGTAAAAGAACAGCCAGTTCAAATCAATTAGAAGTTCAATGGGCTCAAGCAGGGTCTTTATTTCCAAAGAGGCAGAAATTAAACTAATGGTGATAAATATCTACCTTTTCACAAAATTCTAAGTTTTCATCTCATAAAGTTTTCTCTATGCAGGAGACTAAAGACCTATCAGATGAAAAGTAAAAGGAAGAGGCCAAAAAGAACAAAAAGAACAGTAGGGTAAGAAAAACTGTACTTCTTATGGACAAATAAAGTACTGTGAAGAAAAAATGAACATGGACCAATACTATGTTGTCCTTTGGGTGCTGAGTATGAAATCTTTTTGGGGGGCTGAGGGAGAGAGAGAATCTCAAGCAGGCCCCACACCCACCATGGAGCCTGATGTGGGGCTTGATCTCACAACCCTGAGATCACACCTGAGCCAAAACCAAGAGTTGGACACTTAACTGACTGAGTCACCCAGGTACCCCTGGTCATGAACTCTTTATTAAATAAAGAGAAAGGGGGGGGGAGGATGAAAGTGAAGGCAAAATGTCTGTGGCAACAAATGTTAATGTTAATGTTAAGGTGGAAGGCCTAGGGTTTATCTCAATAATCATCATGCAGTAATTTTTCCTTTCTTATAAGCAGCCAACTGGATATTTTTAGGTTCTATCAAACTCTTGGTGAGCCCCTACTGTAAAAGATAAGCTAAAATTAAGGAAAAATTAACCTCTAATGAAATTTTCAATCAAAATCTCTGTAGACATGAAAGTTTGCTTTCTAGGTTTCTTCAAGGAAAACCTTCTTGTCCCAAGTAAAGCAATGATAGTAAATAATGAATGGGGCGGTACTAAATGGTGCCACAAAACCTTTTCCCTTTGGAGCAGTCAGCTGGTTAACTTCATGGAATTTGTCTGGAAGTCTCAAGCCAAATCCTCCAAATCCAAATCTGTGGTGATACAAACAATACAAACTCCAGGATCCTGAGACTGTTCAGATCACAAGGATCCTACCTTCGGGTTAGAGGGTTGGAGGCATCGTGGTCAGTGACTAAATGCTCATTATCATTGTTTTAGAGATTATCTAAATGATATTCCAAAAGAAAAGCACAGTGGGCCACAAGACATTTATGGATATGGCATTATGGGAATTCAGTGGGAAGTGAAAACTACCTCTGGAGGAAGGGTCTGGGGAAGGCTTCAGGTAAAAAATGGCATTTAAGTTCTATCTGAAAGGATGAGAAGAATTTTTTTTTAAAGTGATTTGTTTAAAAAAATTTTTATTTATTTATTCGACAGACAGAGATCACAAGTAGGCAGAGAGGCAGGCAGAGTGAGTGAGAGAGAGGGAGAAGCAGGCTTCCTGCTGAGCAGAGAGTCCGATTCGGGGCTCGATCCCAGGACCCCGGGATCATGACCTGAGCCGAAGGCAGAGGCTTTAACCCACTGAGATACTCAGGAGCCCCGGAAGAGAAGAATTTGACAGCCAGTGTAGGGAGCTGGGCCAGGGAGTGTGGGAAATGCTGGAGAGGCTATGGTTCTAGGTCAGAGTAACACTGCTAGAGCAGAGAGATGGAGACAAGAGTTCAGAGCACATCAGAAAATTAGAACCACCATGATGGTATCAGTTGAGATTTAATGGGAGAAAAAATTCTTACCCTGGTTTTAACAACACATTTTACTAGGAAAAAGCAGCAGCATTTCACAGAACATATCACAGAATCCTATGTATTATAATACTAATAGAGAAAAAGTCCTACAATATATCATCTTACAACAAATGTATATAGATTTACAAACATCTACTAAAATCTATTTGCCACAAATATGTTCCTTAAACCTAAATTTTGTGGCATGCCTGATATTTTATAAGAGAAAGAAGAAAGTTGTAGGTTAGTACATATTAAACATTTACAATGTACCACGTTCTCCCCTGCTCTGGATCTGTCTCTGCAGTATGGTTATGGTGGAAACAGCCAGACTTCTATAACACCGGTCCACTACGCTGCCTCCTTACCTGGTCCAGGGCACACACCTGACCCAAGATGGACCAATCAGAGTTCCTTCCTGGATAGTGGGAATTCATCAAATTCAGCGATTCCTTGAATGGGATATATATAAGTGTAGCTAGCTGTAGGCATTGGTATATCTTCCTATGAAGTGGGAAACAAAGTCAGTCTGCAGAGTGAAGAATAAGGCATATAAATAGCCAGGAGCAGAGAAGGAGAGGCCTGACAATGGTTTAGTTTCTGGTTCCAGTTTGTTTCTAAGGCCTAGCTACACTCCTGCTAAAGGTTAAGCAGAGTCTAACCCACAAAACCATGAACAGTGGCCCTCACATCTGCCTGTGGCATCTGTGCAACACCAAAAAAGTACCTCTTTTTTGCTCTAGCTAGTTTTGGTAGACACCCGTTTCAAATAAGCTCTAACTTAACAAATACAGTGTTAGAGACAGTCACAGAAAATACCTCATTAAACTCAAAGTGTTGTATTTATGCAACTGTAAAGTTACAAATACAGCATAAAAGTAGGATGTAGTGTTTTCTGTGTGGCTTAGTCTGTGCTAACTGGCCAGAGTTTTGTTAAAAACCAAAAAGTAGGTTTTAATGGAGTAGAAATATTACTTCTATTATTTTCTGAATTTCATACCAAAAAAGTTTATCAATTGTCAAGAATTGCTGACACATACTAACTAAACAGCAATTACAGGCTCTGAATCACAAGTCAATACATACAAGATTGCAGACAGCTGCATTTAACTTTGCCAATAATGTCAGACACGGGTTAAAAAATTCTAGTTATTTTGTGGAGAGCAATTTAGTAAAAACACCAAGATAGCCTTTAAGAGCTCTCATACTCTGACATCCTTTTAGCCTTTCTTGGACCCAGCTGGGATGCTATATTTTCACCTGGGGGGAAAACAACATATTGATTTTTTAATCCCTTCCTAACATGCACATAATTTTATACAATGGATAAGAAAAGGATATATTTTAATAACACATCAATATAGCTCTTTTACAAACTGTTCTATCCTATACAAGCTTTTAACATGGAGGGAGATTAAAAAAAAACCCCAAACAACCGAGAAGTCCAAGAAAAAGAATCAGTAAGTGAAAGACCCTAAATTACTACGAGCAGGTACACTTTTGAGTATTTCTTCATCAAGTACATTTCTGAAAAAGACACCCTGATAACTATTTCCCAGCTTTTTTAGTAGAGTAGCTGGGCAGGGATGGGAGAAAAGGCACACCAACAATGTGCACACATATGGACACAACACAAGTATATACCGGAACTTTTATCAGCAGGCTTTTAAATGCCAAGTAGCTATTCCCAGTCTTTCCGGTCCATGAGGTAATAAACCAAGACCTTTCTACCAGAATTCTCACTACATTACAATTTCAAAAGACACTCATGATCTTCAGACATATCAGTGTATTCTATAACTCCTCTTCTCAAAATGAAGTGGTGGTAACATTTTTAGAAAATCAGTGTTGATTTAAGAAACACACATTTACCAAAACCTACAGCAAAGCTACCAAGGAAGAAAAGTGATGGGAAGAAATGCACCAATTGATTCACTCACTCATTCAAATGCTTAGGCACTTGCCCTTGAGGTGTAGCTGTGAACAACACAGATGAGCTTCCCTGGCCTCATGGAAGCAGGAAGAACAGGTAGGTTGAACAAATAATTACAATACTACATATGCGATTTAATGGGCGTCACCTAATAACATTTAGAAATCAAGGAAGGCATTCCTAAAAAACAAATTTAATTTGACACTTGAAAGAGTAATAGTTTATCAGGCCAGGTCAGGAGTGGAGGCAATATATCCAACAATGAGAGCAGTAGCTTTGACATGAGGAGATGAAAGCTAGGCATATTTGAAGAAAAGAAGCAAGTTTAGTATTACAGCTAAGACTCTTTAAAGAATGTATTTACTGTTTGGCTTTATATAGAAAATAGATGCCAAATAATGAGTCTTAAAGACTCATTAAAGATTCTTAGAGACGGATTATTATTTTTAATCTTGAAATCATTTCAAACTTATGGAAAAGATGCAAAAATAGTACAAAGGATTTCCATTTTATCCTGAATCCAGCCCTCCCAATTGTTAACATTTTGCCACATTTGGGTCTTACTCTGCATATTTTTTCTGAACCATCTGAAAATAAGTTGCAGACATAATGCCTCCTTTACCTCTAAATATTTGGCCATTTTCAACAAGGCCATTTTCTTAAAACCACAATACAAGTATCAAAGTCAGAAAATTAACACTGAAACAATCTATAGACCTTTTTCTAGCAGGAATGCAACTGTGAAATATGTACCAATAGCCTTTTACTTTTGCACAGTCTCAGACCAAAGAATCATTTGGATCAAGGGTCAACAAACTGTAACCTGTGGACTGTTATTTAAAGAAGTTTTACTGGAAAACAGCGACGCTCATTTGTTAATGTATTGTCTCTAGCTGCTTTAGAGTTAAGACAGCAGAGTTGAGTAGTTGTGAATACAAATATCTGACTTACAAAGCCTGAAGTATTTGCTGTTTGGCTTTTTATAGAAAAAGTATGCCAAACCATGACTTCAACAATGGATGTGCATGAATATATTCACAGTGACATTAGAGATTTCTTTACAACATCAGAAAATAGGAAAGGGCACCTCGGTGGCACAGTTAGTTAAGCAACTGCCTTCGACTCAGGTCAGATCCTGTAGTCCAGGCATCGGTGCTCCCTGCTCAGTGGGGAGTCTGCATCTCCCTGACCTTCCCCCTCTCATGCTCTCTCTCTGTCAAATAAAGAAATAAAATCTTTTTTTTTTAAAGGGAAAGTCTACAGGTTAGTTAATAAGTAATTGGTTAAATAAATTATGGCACATAGTGGAGTATCAAGCAGAAATAAAAATAACACATGTATATGGAAATAAAAATAGGCCCCCAGTATATCATTAAGTAGGAAAAAAGGCAGATTATAAAAGACGTGATCTCTTTTTTCAGGAACCATAAATATAACCTGTGAATAGTATGTATATACTTGTGTTTATAAAGTTCTTCTAAAAAGTTAACGGTGGTCTCCCTGGGTAGTAGGATTATGGTTGGCTTTCACAGTTTTCTTTACAGCTTTCTGAATTTTTTAAATATGGGCAAAAAATACAGCTTATAGCAATTTCCAAACATATCACTTTTATCTTATAGAAACTGCTGATTTTATTGTTTAGTTTATTCATGAGTATAACACAAGGAAATTAAAATTCTGCTTCATGATACCTATGTTGCTTCTTTATGCTCAATGGCTTCCCGCTTAGACTTCCAACAAAATTCTCAGTGTTGACCAATTTACGAAAGCTAATTCACACATCATTTAGAAAGTGAGCCATCGGTCCATACCCTACGAGTCTCTTGATAACGTTTAAAGAAATATAATGAGTTACCCAGAAGTAGTCTTATTTACAATGATTAATAAAACATTCTTATCTTTTCTAGTATAGAGCACACTGTTTATATATAAGCAGCTTTCAATATAACCACTTATTTGTATAGTACGATTCAATATCAATGTAAATTAACATGCTTACAAATGAGAAACACAGCTGTCCTAAACCCACTTTGAACAGGTCATGTTCAATATTTATGTGGAGAAATACACAGCACCTTATGGAAACACTAAGTGAGACTGACTGTTTAACAGGACACAGGAGTTAGGTGTGGTTGTTGCTGCCTTTTGCCCTTGCCCATTTGAAGATACAAAAGAAACCTTCAACCTAGTTTTACTTTTAATATATTTATCTGAAAGTAATTTCAATTAGTAAATGACAGAAGTTCACATTTACAGTAAAATGAAAAAGTCAGTGCTAGAGATCTCAGGTTAGTCCCATATACTACTACTTTCTAAATGTTCTAAAACTACACTATTAATGACAGATAGCTAGGCTTTTTTCTATGCTATGACATGAACACTGTTTATTTCTATGAAAAAATTTTTAAAGATTTTTATTTATTTATTTGACAAACAGATATCACAAATAGGCAGAGAGGCAGGCAGAGAGAGAGAGAGAGAGAGGAAGCAGGCTTCCTGCCAAGCAGAGAGCCCGATGTGGGGCTCAATCCCAGGACCCTGGGACCATGACCTGAACTTAAGGCAGAGGCTTTAACCCACTGAGCCACCCAGGTGCCCCCTCTACAAAATTCTTAATTTATCTTAAACCTTCCTCAAATTTAAATGCTTGTCCATGTTTTATCCTCATTTGAGATGGCCAGTAGCTGGCTGATCTCCACCTTCTTAAAAGAACCCTTATTAAACTTCATTTTTTTTTTTTTTTAAACTTGCTGATGTTCTTAAAAGTCACTATTTGGCTCATAAGTCTTACAAAACAAACGATACTATCCCATGACTGAGGAAGCTATTCCCCTGTCCTTCTCACCTTGTCATAGGAAGGGTTTAAAAGGATGTATAAAATGTCAGCACTAAAAACAAAGGAGCAAAAGAGGTGGGATTCAGGTCAAGGTTGATGGTAATAGTTATCTATTATAGTTATTATGGGCCAGATACTGTGCCAAGTGTTTCACAGGTATTTAACCCTTGTACTGTTACTAGTATGTCCATTTGAGAGACTAGGAAATAACTTGTTCTGCAGGCACAGAATTAGTGTCAAAGGGGCCACATCTGAACCCACCACTGGTAGGATGGTACAGTAATTAAGACCACCAGCTCTGGAGTCACACTGCCTGGGTGTGCAGACTGGGGGACCTGGGTAAGTTACTTTCTGTGTGCCTCCGTTTCCTCCCATCTAAAATGGTGATGACAAGCGTGCCTATTTTCATGAGGCTGCTAAGAGAATTAAATGGCTGCTGCATACAGAGTCTTACAATCATGGCTGGCACAAGAGAGTGCTCAGATCTTGTTACTGCTCCTAATGACTAGGGGACTGAACACCTGTAGGCAGGGAGGTGCATGCTACTGCAGGATCTCTGGTAACACCCAACACTTTTCTAATTGTTTATTCCCTACTTCTGCAACTGGCTTCTGAGGGTATGACTTGGGAAATGAGCTATTTGGCTACATGGGTTTCTGTGGGAGGTGTACTCTGCCTCATAAATAGGATGCTTTAGTGCATGACAAAATATGGACTGAGTGAATGAGTATTACTCGGGCCACAGTAAACTGGAGGGTCATGAGGAACAAAATTCAAAAACAGTGTTTAAATTTTACTAATATTATTTTCTCAACATGTTTTCAAAAGCTCTTCTAAAAATTTTTAGATTCTTACTACTTTTTTGTGAAACCATTCTGATTCTCTTTATTGGAAAAAGAGATCTAAAAACAGAGCACATATAACCCCAACTAAAGTGTTCAACTTACTAGATGTCAAGACTTAAATGACAGCATCAGAAGCATAAAAACAAAAAACAGCAGATCAAGGCAGCATATGAACAAAATTCCATGTCTAGACTGACCTTTGATAACCACTGTACCTCAAACCCAACATGTCCAGAATGAGATCTTCTTTCTCCTCTTCTGGCACCTCATGGCTTCAGTCCTTCTGGCTTCCCGTCTCACTCTCCCCAAACGCCGCATTTCTAGTGGTATCCAAGTCACACTGATTCTATTTTCCACTTTCATTGTCACCATTCTGGTTCCGACTCTTCATTGCCCCTCATCTCTACTGTTTCCCTTCCTTCCCTCATAAATCATGTTCGACTTTATCCATTTGCTGCCAGATTTAGTGAAGTTATTAGTTACTAAATACTGTATGCCAGATACTGAACTAGACATTTTATTTATTTATTTTTAAAGATTTTATTTGTTAGAGAGAAAGCAAGAGCGCATGAACAAGGGGAGTGGCAGGCAGAGGGAGAAGCAGGTTCCCCGCTGAGCAAGGAGCCAGATGTGGGACTCATCCCAGCACCCTGGGATTATGACCTGAGCTAAAGGCAGACACTTAACTGAATGAGCTACCCAGGTGTCCCTTGAACGAGACATTTTAATATAGAGATTTCATTTATCCCTCCTACATCCACGTGAAGCACTACCAGTCCCATTTTATAGAGGAATAAAGTGCTTGTGGAAATGGATTTGAGGATGCTGAGATCATGCTGCCAAGAAGTGACCTAGCGTGACCTAGCTACGACTCAAATTCAGAACCAAGTTGCCTTAAACCAAGATTCTGATGAGATCACTTTCATTCTAAAAGCTTCCATAACTCCTACTGTCTTCCAGAGTAACAGCTAAATTTCTTAGTCTGGTATTTAAAGCACTTCTATAATACGGACCAACCTTTTTATTGCTGTTTTGTATAATCTTCCTACACTACCATATTCTTTAGTCAGTCTGGATAACACGTATCCTAAACATACTCAACCATTCTCATTCTTTATTTGGTTTTAACTCATGTCCTTCACCTTGAAATGTCCTCCCTACCATCTCAAAACACTACATACACGTGGGAAGCTTGGCTCAAATGTCACCTCCTATTCTTTCTCAGTTTTCCTAGCAGAATGCTATCTCCCCTCCATAGTATTTGGTTCTCAAACTCTCTTAGAACATTCAAATGCTAACTATAATACTTACGCTCCCATACTGCTGATCCTACTGTTGATCTTACTTTTTCACTGCTTCACTGCTTATACCTCATATTCATCTTTTTTTTTCTCTTTTATTTATTTGACAGGGATGGAGCGGGGACAAACAGGGGGAGTGACAGAAGGAGAGGGAGAAGCAGGTTTCCCATTGAGCAAGGAGCCTGATGAGGGGCTCCACGCAGGGCTCGATCCCAGGACCCTAAGATCATGACCTGAGCCGAAGGCAGACACTTAACCGCCTGAGGCACCCAGGCACCCCTTGGGCTTCTTTTTCATATTCACAAAGTGCCTTACGTGAATTGGAGTTGATGTTTCTATATTTTAACTTAAGTTCCTACTCTTTTCACAGTATTTCACAATCATATTAAACACACTAAGAAACTATGAAACAAAGAACTGCATCCCTCATTTTTAAGCTAGATGAACTTAAACACTGATATTAGTAGAACTTGAACACTGTTTTTGAATTTTGTTCCTCATGACCCTCCAGTTTACTGTGGCCCGAGTAACACCATTTAGACTAAGAGCAGAAATGCTGCATAGAATTTACAACTAAAGCTTAAAAGGCATTTAGTTTACTTAAGAAGCCAAATTACAGAACATTATATATGATTAAAATTCCACTGAGTCCCTACTGTATTCACAAATATTATCAAATTGAATTAAACCAGAGTTTTCATAAAAACTGGCATTTTCAAAAAAGCTTTATTTGCCCTAATCTTTTTCTTCCTTTTGATAAGATTAAGACTGTAAATGGCAAATGGTTAAATAGGAACACCAAAATGCTATCTGCAAGACATCTGGCCTTAAGCAAACACACCAAAATGCCAGCTCAGAAGCATCTAATGTATTTATAAATTTGTCTGTCTCAGATGTTCTTACTTGTAATCAGAGTTCTTTAGGGAATCTTTTTTGACTCTTTGTATGTATAGTCAACAAACTGTAGACAGATCTGGACAGCTATCATTCAGCAAGACTTCTAAAACTCTCCAAACCAAAAGGGAAGTAAGACAAGTAAATTTCGAATCACAGTCATTTTATTTAGGCTACACTGAACTATATACATAGAGTGGGAAGTTCTTTTAATGTTTTAAATAATGCCATTATACCATTATGTACCATATTTGTAAACTAAAACCAGGCTTTTGGGACTCCCTAGTGGCTCAGTCGGTTAAGCACCTGCCTTCAGCTCAGGTCATGATCCGGGAATCCTGGGACTGAGTCCTGGATCAGGCTGCATGTTCGGTGGGAAGCCTGCTTCTCCCTCCACCTGCTGCACCCCCGATTGTGTTCTCTCTCTCTCTGACAAATAAATAAGTAGAATCTTAAAAAAAATATTAAAACTAGGCTTTTATAAAGTGGGTAGTAAATCTCATTTTGTGACTAAGGCATGTTGAAACCTAGAAGTCTAGAAGAAAAAAGTCCAAGGGTAAATGGAGGCTCACAGCTAGTCAGGCATTTTCAGTATTCCCAAAAACATTCACTGAATTTCCACTAAATGCCAACTGCTATAGGTAAAAACAATCATAGTGTTTGTGATAAAGAAAGACACCGGTGAAGATAACACCAATCAAATTATCATAGAAATGTAAGTATGAATTCCCAACTATGAGAAATATTCCTGGGACACCTAGGTGGCTCAGTTGGTTAAACGTCTGCCTTTGGCTCAGGTCGTGATCCCAGGGTACTGGGATCAAGTCCACATCAGGCTCCCTGCTTGGCAGCGAGCCTGCTTCTCCCTTTCCCTCTGCCCCTCCCTCTGCTCCTGTGCTCACACCACTCTCTCTCTGTCACTCTCGTTAATAAATAAATAAAAATCTTTTAAAAAGATATTCCCAATGTATCTTATGCTCACTAGGCAAAGTTTTCTAGAAGAATGATGACTGGTTGAAGTATCAGCCAGGGTTTGATAAGGTTTGATCAGAAAACACCTTAGTATCTGAAACAGCGGTACGTCAAAATAGGGGAATGATTACTCAATGATAAAACTGAAAACCAAACAGGAGGCAGTGGAGCGACTCAGATACTAGCAAAAGTCGCTACCAACTTTAGGCTGGAAGAACAGAGGGAGGAATTGGTCTTAGAACCAGCCAGATGATAGAGCACCCAGCATAAGCAGGAAATACAGTGGGTCTGTCCTAGGAGAAGCACAGAGCCCTGGAGGAGAGATAATAGCTGCCAAACATGTTTGTTGTCCAAGGCCAAGGGGAACAGGAAGAATACCCCAGCTTCCCCAGTCCACTTCTACTTCCCATCAGAACTTCACATGGGTTAAACACAGCTGAGAGTCAACTGATACTAAAGCCCTGCAAAAACTGCCAGTGGAGGTCAGCCCTGTCATACATGGTGCAGGGCTCAGGCCCAATAATGTGTCTAAAGGTGAACAAGCTAAGGGTTGCCACAGAGATCTGAAGAATGGGGAAAGGCACAGTATGCATGTAGAAAAAGGGGCTGGGGAAGGGTGTGCATGTTCAAAAGCTGTGTAGTACACAGAGTATGGCAAGTCTGAAAGAGTGAAAGATGGTCAGTATAGCTAAAGCCGAATGGAAGGGTAGAAGAGAAGACTGGAGAAACAGAGGCCAGGCCAGGGAGTGCTTTGTGGGGGACATCAAAGAATTTGTCTCATTCTAGGAGCTACATGAAACCATTGAGAAATTTAAGAAGGCAACCGAAAGATCAGATTTGTATTTCAGAATGATCACTTATCCTCCACTTACCCTCCTAGGACACTGACTGAACAATTGGGACATTTCAGGGTGTCCACTAGGTACGATACACATAGCATTACTTGTCTCCCTATAAAGTCTACCAGCAAGTAGGCAGTGTGCAGAATTATCAAAGACCTTTTAAGTAAATTTCTTTTAGCATTTATATCATCTGATCATCAACCATCAGGGACATGATTTATTTTTATTGCCCTAAAGATCTATTTCCTTGCTCAGTATATTTGTTGATCATCTTGTTTCTTTTTTGTGTTTTTATGCTTCCATTAATCATTCACTTACCTTTGTATTTTTAGCTGAAGATCACTAACTTTTCCCCATTCACTTATCTATATATGGCTATCTCACTGCCACATTAACTTTACCTTTTTCTCCCCACATTATCTAGCTCTCATAAATTACTTGTATTATAAAAACCAGGATTGCACAAATAATTAATTCTGTGAGAATTTCACGGTTTTAAAATAAGTGTATTCATTTTGTGACACCACTCTCATGTTAAGCTGAAATTTTTTGTTTGGAGGCACAAAGACATATTTATTTCTTTAAGGATCCTAGAGCTCGTATACTTTAAGCACAGTTTTGAATTCTTATGCAACAGTCCTATGAGCTTTTTCTTCATTTTGTTCCTCTTAACTTGGGAGCATCTTAGAAAAGTTTTGTGCCATGTGTAAATCTGCATATTATATTGTACATCCTTCTTTTTGGTTTGTGCTGTCCAGTAGAATAGCTACTAGCTACATGTGGCTACTGAGCACTTGAAACCTGATTAGGATGAATTGTGATGTGTTATAAAATACGCACCAGATTTCAAAGACTTTAGAAGGAAAAAAAAATCCCCAACTCCTCACTGTTTATGTAGATCATATGTTGAAATAACAATGTTTTGGGTATACTGATCAAGTAAAACATTACTAATATTAAGTTCACTTATTTATTTTTAGTTTTTAAATGCAGCCACAAGATAACTTAAAATCACATAATGGTGTACTATTTATTTCCATTGGATAGTGTGTTTTCAGCTAATTTGTGAAAACCGATCAAAGTCCTAGACTCAATCACTCCAGATATTATACCTGGGCATCTTTGTCGTTAAGGCAGCTCTATCTGTAACAAAGGATACAGATATCTGCTAAAGAAATAATTTAGGAACCTTTCGTATGGTTCTTCATCAAAAACTTTCTGAAAGTTGAAACACATTTACTATTTCCATTTCTTCTATACGGCTGTTTAGCACTGTAATATTAGATTAAGCAGGGAATGAGCTCCCTATTAACTGTATTTTCTTTCAACTGATTACGGTCCCTCTACCAAGTGTTTCCTGGATTCAGCTGCCTCAACCTTTACTTTGAAAGTATAGGGAGACTCGCTGTAATCTATAATAAGGCAGATTGCCTCTGAATCAGGCTCAATCTTGGGCAACTGAGCATGGCTCATTTTATTATGAAGGTCATCCTTCCACTCAGATCCCATCTCCTGAGTTTTAGAGGTCTCCTTGCCTCTGCTCTACACTGATTCCACTACTACCACTCTCAAATGTCTTCTAATTATTAGAACACCACTCAGTCCAATCTTTGTTAGAGTAGTGGGATTTAATGGAACAAGGACAGATCCTATAGGCAAAAGCCTTTGGCTCTTTTTATCTGGGCAAAGTATTTCACAGACCCATGTTATATATTTGGTTCCCATGCCTCTCTCATACTTACAGTTCTTTGAAAATTGGGATCATTTCCTCAGATGCCTCTTTAATTTTAAGGGTATGTTTAAGAAGAAAACTGAGGAAGCCTGATACAAATTATTTATCTTTCAGAATCAGATCCCTTAAAAAAACTGAGGTTTTTGATTGGGAAGTAGCAATGAAGAAAAAGTACAACTCAGGTCAAAACAGATCAAATCTAGAATCTAGGAGGTGAATTCTTCTGACTTCACAATCTGTGGTATGGCTGACCCTCTCTAAAGCCTTTCTTATAGCAGTTGCCAACCCGCGCATTGCCAATGGACACCATATAACCCTCTGAATATACTCATTCTGATTAAGAGTTCGAAATTATCATTTATGGATTCTCCCCAAATGTCAGCAAAACACTCTTCAGGGATTTATTACTTCTTATCTTTCAGGAAGATCTGAAATATCATTACATCTCCTAATGTCTTTAACCACAGTTCCCTTGGGAGCCTGCACATTGGGTTCCATAAGACATGAAGTGCTTCCATTTTTACTGAACACACGACTGTTCCAGAATCTCCCTTCTGCCCATCTACTGTACATTCAGGGACCCAGAAGATTCCTTTCTATTTATTTGTCCATTTCAAAACAGGAAGAAATCCATATTCTTTTCCATTACTCACTTACATCCCAATATATAAGAAAAATTCCCTTAAAAATAAGTTCTCAGACAGATTTGAATATTTTCTGATAGAAGACTGTGGGCTGGGCACCTAAACTGCATTCATAACCTTCACCTGTGCCTTCTACTCTACAAAACCTAAAAAACTAAAGTGATTCTCTGTAGTTCCTTGCTGTTGGGGACACTGAGTGACTCAGTTCTAGCCAATGGATACAAGTGGATCCCTGGGACCATCCAGGAAAGCATTTAAAAAGGACAAAACCCGGCTGACATGTGCATTTGGCATGCTTTAGACCTCACCCCTGCTTTTGATTTTTTTCTTTAAAGATTTCATTTGAGAGAGAGAGAGAGAAGGAGCAGAGGGAGAGGGAGAAGCAGATTCCCTCCTGAGCAGGGAGCCTGATGTGGGGCTTGATCCCAGGACCCTGATATCATGACCTGAGCTGAAGGCAGACTCTTAACTGACAGAGCCACCCCATGTGCCCCAATATTACTTTTTTTCTTGAAAGGTGGATACCCAGGGTGCATTAGACATCTTGCAGTTATGAGGATAAAAATCCCACACTAGGGGTGATGGAGGAGGAAGCCAGTTAAGAGCCAAGGCTCTGTGCTTAGAGTATCACTGAGCTGCCATCCTAACTCACAGCTTCTCATACAAGATAAGTCTTTTTCTTGCTTAAACCACTATTCACTTGGTTTTGCTAATACTTGCAGCTAATGCATTAAGACCGTTCCATCTCCACCTCCCAACATTTGTGCCAACACTACAAACTTAAAGCTTTTCTTTTCTTTCTTTCTTTCTTTTTTTTTGAGATTTTATTTATTTATATTTGAGGAAGAAAGAAAGTGAGAAATAGAGCACAAGCAGAGGGAGGAGGAGAAGGAATGCAGACTCCCTGCTGAGCAGGCAGCCCAACCTGGGACTGGATCCCAGGACACCTGAGCCAAAGGCAGATGCTTAATCCATTGAGCCACCCAGGTGTCCCTAAAGCATTTTCATCTATTGTTATTATTAATGATCTTCCACTATCAGCAACATAAGATACACTATAATGCTTTAAAGACTCAAAGACACATTTAAAATATGGAAAGACTTAAGTTTCTTTCATTCTATATATTCACTGAAACTAGTGGCTCTCTTCACTGAATGAATTTCAACATTTAAAAAATTAATTTAAGCCTGAAAACTGTATTTATACAAAGATAGCTTCTAAACTCATCAAATACCTTCACACACTTATTTTTTAATGATGTTCTTTTTTTCTATCGCAATTTGCAATATATTGCAAATGATCAAATCCTATTCTGTAATCTTTTATGTAGTCCTAAAGAACACAATGAATTCTTCTCCTGAGAGTTATTAAATTCAGTCCTATGTAATTTAATGCCTGGAGACACTTAACTGCTGCTGACATTTTTGACACCAGATGTAATTAGTAACCTAGAATTCTTCTCCAAAACTACCTATGACATATGCGAAGACCTAAAATTGTGACTCAAGATTAAAGTCTTACTAACCTTTTCTGTAAAATATTAAAGCTGTCTAATCTCATACTTCTGCAAATATAACAAGGGAAACTGAAAATGCCATTAGCAATGGCAAGTTATGACCATTTCATACCTGGATAAAACAAAAATGCTTTTTCATGTATTCATGTAATTCAGAACAAACTGGTTATTTTATTCCTCTGAGGAATTGTTTCAAATTGTTTGACATGTAACTTAAAAGAAAGCTGAGGTACGAATGACCACCAAAGAAATGGGAGACTTTCCTAAAAACCATTATTTTAACCATGTCATCCCTGTGCTCAAAATCTTTAATAGCTCTTTACTACTTCCATAAATTCAAACTCTGTGGCCTGTCCTCCCTTTCCAGCTTTATTCCCCCCTACTATCCCACCCTGGTCAAAATTACTCTATTTATTCCAAAAGAATTTCATACTACTCAATTTTTTGTAAGTTATTACACAAAGGAATTATGTTAATTTAGAAACAATTTAAGGTCAAAGGAACATCCAAATACCACATTACCATTAAAAAAGTTAAAAAAAAAAAAAAAAGATGAATCACAGACATGTACCCTGAAGGAAATAATACATTATATGTTAATAATAAAAAAAATAAAAAAATAAAAATATCCTCAACCAGAATTACAGATAACCTCAGATATTTAGAATACATCTAAGTCTGACATATATACCTAAACCTAGATATTCCAGAAAGAGCTCTAGTACCTTCTCTAAAATATGGGGATTGAAGAAATCCCACTGAAGTACACATCCTATTTGTATATATGCTAAAAATGTGTTTCTCCCTTCAGATAATTCGGAGTTCAGAAAAATAAAACGTGGTTCGATTAAAAAAAAAAAAAAAGTCATGTTCTCCAAGAGCATGGAGACATGCTTACAGACCTATTTTAAAAATTGAGAACTGTGACTACTTTTTAAGATGCTACAAAGAATAACAGGTTATTTTAGAAATACTAAAAGCACATCATTACTACTATAAAACAGCTAGGTAGCATAGTTCAGAAGTACATATTCACCATAATGAAGACATAATAGAGAAATAGTATTGGCTACAAATAATAATCACAGAACTGGCTATATTGCCACAAAGAATTATTATTAATATTATTATTGCCACCAAGAATTAAATGTAATAGAAACAATGAAATATTTAAGTTCTTAAATACATCTTTAAAGAATACAATTATAATTTATTCCTGCAAAAAAACTAATGATGTGCTAAATGGATCTTATTTTTCAAAAGACTAAAAAGTAACTCCAGCAAGGTTTGGGGGTTCCAAGAAGCACTCTTGGAATTTTATTACCACCAAACCCATAATATTTCAGTATATACTTAATAAATGAAATAAATTATCTAAAAAAAAGGGGATATTGTTCCTTTAGGACATAGCCTGCCCCCAACACCCCTGCTTCAGCCATAAAATTCTGAAACTCTTGTTTCCATTGTGAAACATCGTGGGCTTAGTATAGATATTCTGTAGATAATTTTGATAAACACTCTAAATCTTTAATAGACTACTAGATTTAAGCAAAACACAAGAAGCACATAATAATTACTATTAAAACTTTTATTCAGAATATTCAGAAACTACCAACTCATTTTGGAAACAAATTAACCAAAAACTAGTGACAATTTTTATTCATTTAAGGGCTCAAAAGAATCCAACCAAGTCTACTTAAAACATGTTGAGAGCAAAGCACTATTTTTTTTTTTAATTCTAGCATTTAAAATATTTTAAAAGTCTTTATAGTTTTTCAATCTTGCAATTTAGGTGACTGTTTGTTTGTTTCCTTTCTTCTTATCAAAAAAGAAATCATGACATTAAAAAGAAAAAAATACACTAAAAAAAGGAAAAAAAAGAAACCAGAACTCTAAGTCCTTCATACACCAAAAGCATAGCCTAAATCCATTCTTTTTTCTATCTCCTCAGCTACCACCTAGTTACAGTAACCAACAATGCCCCTAAATGCCTCCTAACCAACCTTGCTCTAGGTTTACTCTTGTCTTCTATAATCCTTTGTCTATACAAGCAGAACATTTACTGCAAAATGTACACAAGATCATGTCTTAAAACTCTCCCACCACAAATAATGAAATTCAAACCCCTTACAAGATTAAGCGTGACTCTCTAGCTCTCATATCATGCTCTCGCTATACTAGCCTTCTTTTTCGTTCCTCAAACTCCCACGCCCTCACACATCTGCTGCTGCCTTTGCTGGAAATGCCTTCCACTGCCTCATTTCCCCAGACTCTCCATGTGGCTTGCTCCTCTTCACAATTCAGGCCTTGTCTTAGTGAACAGTCGTCAGACTTAGCATATAAAAATTAGGTAAATACTTGAAACAAACAATATTATTCACTATTTATCTGAAATTCTAACTGGGGTATCCTGCGTTCCAGTGTCATCTCTTTAGAGGTTTTCCTTATTATCACCAGCTTTGAAGAATCTGTTCTATCATAATCCTATTTTTTTCACAGTATCTGTCAATCTCTGGAAATTACCTTCACTTTTTTGGTTTACCCATTTATTGTCATTTTCAGTTCTCTCTTCTTCTAACCCTCATGCTAAACCTCTACCCCATGATAACACCATAAAATCAGGGTCTTTTCTTTTTCTGGACTGTTTCCTGAATCTAACACAGCACCTAGTATAAGGTAAGCACTCATAAAACATCTACCCAATGAAAGAAGGCTCTAAATTTTCTTGCTCTCTAAGGTGTTTAGAATTCTTTCTAATTCCATCCCTGTGAAATAACTTTAAAGCTCTAGAAGGAAAATTAGAAAAGGTTTCTAATGCAAGCAAGTGATCTGAACACCACAGTTTTATGAGATTCATTTTTTCACTATTGTGCTGCATTAAGACAAATAAGAGCTGTTCACAATTGCTTGACATGAACAAAAATAACTCTATAAATATAGAAACATTATTAAAGGTATGTTTATAGAACGCAAAAGTTTAGAAAGATGTAAAACTATGCAAATCTACTGTACCGTCTTAATAGAACTCCTTTGTTTTTCTTCCCAAACACCACTGCTCAACTCGAGTGTACAATGAATATTTGCCTCTCTGTCATAGGATCCAAAAATGAGTAACCTGCAATATAAAAATAAAACAGGGAGACTATTACACCAGTTATACACAATAAAATTATTCTGATTATAATACCAAGAAATAATAAACTACTCCATTACTATTTATAATTTTGGAAACAGAAAAAAAATTACGTCAAACACTTAGTACACCCTCTAGTGGAAAAGTGAAGTAAAGCCAAAATTAGGTGAAATTCCAGGACAAACTTTCTTCCCAACGAAATCAAGCAGATAGTAGTAGTATGTATTCATGAGGTAAACAAACTGACCAGACATCTATAGATAGTAGCAAAAGTTACAGATCTTTGAATGAGACTGTTGAATTTAAAAAATTAGTTGCAGAGTGATACACATAGTACCATACCATCCCTATAAAAACACACACTTAAGATAGTACAATATAGTTACTTATAAACATACCCACACACTTCTCCATCTAATAGTGTTTAGTTAGGCAAATTAACTTCTTAAAATCCATCTCCTTCTCTGAAAAATTCAGGGCAAAAATAATACCACTTAGAGCTGCTGTGAGAACAAAAGAAGGTAAATGCATACAAGACATTTAGTACAGCACCTAGCAGACACTAAGTGTTCCACAAGTGTTTGCTATTTCTATTATCCTGAAAACAACTGTCAAGGAATACCTGCATCACCTAATTTTACTGTTTAATACTCAGAACTAAAAAGGAAATCTCAGGCCCAATCTTGAGATGATGTAAGCAGTTTTATTATTGAAGGAAAAAAATATTACCCACATGTCTAGCTTCCATACTACCCGTCTTCTAAATCAGAACATAAGTCTACCAATGTATTTCAGGAGTAAGTTTGAGAATAGCTTTAGCGTTAATCAACATTTTGACTACTTCTCTGTTATTTTATGTCCACACAAAGATCATGGGGGTAAAAGTGAGATATATAAAAAAAAAAAAAAGAAAGAAAAAAAGAGGGGCGCCTGGGTGGCTTAGTGGGTTAAGGCTCAGGTCATGATCCCAGAGTCCTGGGATCGAGCCCTACATCAGGCTCTCTGCTCGGCGGGGAGCCTGCTTCCTCCTCTCTCTCTGCCTCCTTGTGATCTCTGTCTCCTCGTGATCTCTGTCTGTCAAATAAATAAATAAAATCTAAAAAAAAAAAAAAAGGTAAATAAAACATATTAGAGTAATATGAGAAAACTGTGTCCTAAGGTTGGAGACTGCTAGCAAATCATGTCCATACTTCACAAACTAGTTGATGATCATCAACTAAAAACCTGAATAAACTCAGAGCAAAACAAAGACAAAAACAACTCTAAATTTAGATAGTTTTTAATCTTAAAAGTAAATTTAAACTTAGTGCTTAACAGCCTACTGCCAAAAAGTTAAAATTCATAATTATAAAATATTGTTTAGAAAAAAGAATTTTCATTCATCAAAGCTCTGCTGCCACCATCTGTTCAAAAGAGTAAACTACCTACAAGCCTTTACTATCATGCACAGAAGGGTAGGCACTAGCTAATGCTCCTCAATTCCCAAAATATATTAATCTTCAGGATTTAGGAATGAGAAAGCACATTTATCAGAATCCTTCCCTGAAACCATAATACTTCTGTCATACTTTTATAACACCATTTTAATGTTTTTTTAAAAGAATAACACAAAACTTAACAATGATTAGCTCAAAATGAGTCACAGACCTAAATGTAAGAGAATCTTTGTGACCCTGACTTAGGCAATGGTTTAAGACTGAAAAGCAAATGTACAAGTACCAAAGGGGGTAAAAATAAATGGGACTATGCCACTTACAATTCAATCCTGAGTTAAACAAAGGCTTTACATTCAGATTATATAAACACCAGAAATACACAGTTACAATCACTGGCTAATACATATTTAGAATCAAATGAACACTCAATATATGCTGAATAAGCAAGAAGCAGTACAGAAATTTTTTACTATACTACTTTGAAAGGGGGAGGAGTACATACTGCTGAACAAAATGACAAAGGAAATTGTCTTTAGATCCCTGTCTCCTGAAAGAAATATTATTAGTTCTATGAAAGTTCTTTCCAAGTTCAAAAGGTTAACTTTTTTAAAGGCAAAAGTATATTGGAACCTCATGTTAAACATAAACACAGGGGGTGCCTGGGTGGCTCAGTGGGTTAAGCCGCTGCCTTCGGCTCGGGTCGTGATCTCAGGGTCCTGGGATCGAGTCCCACATAGGGCTCTCTGCTCAGCGGGGAGACTGTTTCCTCCTCTCTCTCTCTCTCTGCCTGCCTCTCTGTCTACTTGTGATCTCTCTCTGTCTAATAAATAAATAAATAATCTTTAAAAAAAAAAAAAACATAAACACAAACACTACCTATCAAGAGATAGAATTTATATGACTCAAGACCAAACCACTGAGAAAAGGAAAGTAATTCTCAATGTGCCCTTCTATAACAATCTCAATTTACACCAGAAAAGAAAAATAAAAATTCTTCTTCTTTTTTTTTTTTAAATGATTAATTTGAAGGGAGTCTTGCACCTGTAGGGAGTCAAATATCAACTCACTGGCCGTGAGAAGAATCAAACGTAACTGACCTCCTCCTGTACACGCTTAGGGCCTATACTACCCTCTCCCTTCCCTCTGAAACCATCCTAACTCAGAACCCAACTCTCTAGTCTATGACAAAAACCAAACCTAATGTCCAGTCCTTGTCTTTTTCCTGCTTTACTTCTTTTCTTCTTCTTCTTTTTTTTAAAGATTTTGAGAGAGAGAGAGAGAGAGAAAGTGCACACGTGAGGGGGAGGATGGGCAGAGGGAGAGAGAGAGAATCCGAAGCAGGCTCCACGCTGAGTGCAGAGCCCAACTTGGGGTTTGATCTAATGACCCCAAGACCATGACCTGAGCTGAAAACAAGAGCCAGAAGCTCAACTGACTAAGCCACCCTGCACCTCTCTTCTGCTTTGCTTCTAAAACCCCAAGTTTACAGAACACTTGTATAGGGACCTCTACCATATCCTACTACTAAAGATACATAAAATCACATTTATCACCCTCTGAAAAAATACCTCTATTTCTCCCACTAGTCCTGAAAGGCAGTAGCTGTGTCTTGGTCTTTATAACTTCCAATACCTAGAAAAACAATCAATACTTGATGATCAAATCAAAGTCAATTTTGACTCAATTTTATTCAACTCAAATCTTTAACAGTTTGTTCATTTGCCTCCCTACCTATACTCATCCACATATTCAGCCACTCTGGAAACCCTGTCCTGGTTATTCTATTTGTCCTTTCTTTCTGTCCCTACTGATCCATATCAGTTTTTTAAAGATTTTATTTTATTTATGTGACAGAGAGAGACACAGTGAGAGAGGGAACACAAGCAGGGGGAGTGGGAAAGGGAGAAGCAGGGAGCCTGATGCAGGGCTTGATCCCAGGACCCTCCCCAAAACCCCACTGAACAGGGAGCCTGATGCAGGGCTTGATCCCAGGACCCTGGGATCATGACCTGAGCCAAAGGCAGATGCTTAACGACTGAGCCACCTGGTCGCCCCCTGATCCATACCTTTTAAGCACTCACCTTTACCCTGTAACACCTCTTAATTAGGCTCTGGGGCTTTAACCTTTCTCTCTGTCCAATCTACCTTATAAATAACAAACTTCTTAAAACAAGTGGTTCTTAATGTCACCTTCAAGATACCTTTGGTGACTTCCCTCTGATTAAAGGATAACTACCTTGGACGTCTTCTGCTAGCAAATTTGGCCCTGACTTTTCACATAAACATCTAAATTTCACTCAGACAGGTCCCTGAAAATACAAACTTTCACTTTTGCCTTACTGGCTTTTTCCCCAGTCACCTACATGATTATATTTTGTTTTTGTTTTAAACTTTTATTTAAATTCTAGTATTTAACATATAGTATAATACTGGTTTCAGGAAAACTTAGTGATTCACCCAGTGCTCATCGATAACACTCAGTGCTCATCATTAACAAGTACTCTCTTTAATGCCCATCACCCACGTACATCCCTCACCTTCCTCCCTCCCACATCCCTCAGTTTTCTCTATAGTTATGAATCCTGAATCTTTTATGGGTAGCTTCCCTCTTTTTCCCCCCTTCCAAATGTTCATCTGTTTTGTTCCTTAAATTTCACATGAGGGAAATCACATGGTATTTGTCTTTCTCTGACATATTTTGCTTAGCATAATACACTCTAGCTCCATGCATGTCATTGCAAATGGCAAGATTTCAATTCTTTTTGATGGCTGAGTAATACTGCTATCTACATCTATATATATCTATATATCTATCTTACATTTTCCTTTTCCATTCATTAGGTGATGGATATTTGGCCTCTCTCCATAGTCAATAACTGTTGTTGTCTGTGTTGTTAATTTTAGCCATTCTGACAGGTGTGAGGTTGTAGCTCATTGTGGTTTTGATCTGTATTTCCCTGATGATGAGTGATGCTGAGCACCTTTTTATGTGTCTGTTAGCCATCTGGATGTTTTCTTTAAAAAAATGTCAATTCACGTCTTCTGACCATTTCCTAATTGGACTATTTTTGTTTCTTGGGTGTTGAGTTTGATACATTCTTTATAGATTTTGGATATTATCCCTTATCAGGTCATTTATAAATATCTTCTCCCATTTCACAGAATGTCTTTTAGTTGATTGTTTCCTTTGATGTGCAGAAGCTTTTTATCTTGGTGAAGTCCCAATAGTTCATTTTTGCTTTTGTTTCCCTTGCCTCCAGAGATGTATTTTATAAGAAGATGTTACAGCCAAGGTTGAAAGGTTCTTGCCTTTCAAGGATTTTGATGGATTCCTGTCTCACATTTAGGTCTTTTAGCCACTTTGAATTTAATTTTGTGTATGGTATAAGAAAATGGTCTAGTTTCGTTCTTCTGCATGCTGCTGTCCAGTTATCCTGACACCATTTGTTGAAGAGACTGTCTTTTTTCCATTGGCTATTCTTTCCTGCTTTGTGAAGATTAGTTGACTATATAGTTATGGGTTCATTTCTGGGTTTTCTGTTCTGTTCCACTGATCTATGCATCTGGTTTTTGCCAGTACCAAAATGCTTGATGACTATAGCCTTGTTACATAGCTAGCTTGAAGTCTGGAATTGTTGATGCCTCCAGTCTGCTTTTCTTTTTCAGGACTGCTTTGGCTATTCAGGGTCTTCTGTGGTTCCGAATTTTAGGTTTGCTCTAGCTCTGTGAAAATGCTGGTGGTATTTTGATAGGCGTGGCATTAAATGTGTAGACCTCTTTGGGTAGTGTAGATGTTCTTCCAATCCATCAGCATGTTTTGCCATTTTTTTGTGTCTTCTTCAATTTCTTTCATAAATGTTGTATAGTTTTCAGAGTACACATCTTTTACCTCTTTGGTTAGGTTTATGCCCAGGTTTCTCATTGTTTCTGGTTGCAATTGTAAATGGGATCGATTCTTTGATTTCTTTTTCTGCTGCTTCATTACTGGTGTATAGAAATGCAACAGATTTGCATATATTGATTTTATATCCTGTGACTCTGATGAATTCATGTATTAGTTCTAACATTTTGTGTGTGTGTGTGTGTGTGTGTGTAATCTTACGGGTTTTCTACATAGAGTATCATGTCATCTGTGAATAGTTAAAGTCAGACTCTTCCTTGCAGATTTGGATGCCTTTTCTTTTTTGTTGTTGTTGTTGTCTGATTACTAATGCTAAAGACTTCTAGTGCTATGTTAAATAATAATAATGGAATCACCTACACTATCTTATTGGCTTTTTTTCTAAAATCTGCCTTCCTTCTGTCTGTCTTCATATCCATGAGGTTTTCCACAGCAGTTTCAACTCCAAAATATTTTTTCCTTGCCCTAAATTTCTATAATATTTATTCTCTCAGTCTCATTTCAAACCAGACAGCCTTGTATATCTGGCTTTTTTATATACATCTATTTTTGTCTGTTAGCCCCAACTACATTCTAAGTTTTAGAGCATAGGCACTGGATTTCCCACTTTTCTGTATTCACTACACTATTTACACAAAGTGATAGTATTAGTGACAGAAGAACTGGGAGCAGAGGTGGCAGCTAACAATTATCATGGGGGCAGTTCTAAGAGCTTCTACGTTTATTATCTCACTTAATTTTTATAATTACTGTATGTGATAGGTACTGTTATTACCCTAATTTACAGATTTAAAAATTGAGGCACAGAGAGGTTGGGTAATTTACCCAAGAATACATGGCTAGTCAATGAAGGTCTGGGTTACACATAAATTGAGATGAATGAATTCAAGAACATTTGACAGAAAAAGGAGAGGGGGGAAAAGGCATTTATCTTTTGGTTACTATCATCAATCCTACCTACAAATAAAAAACCCCAAAAGTACTGATTGACAGTTATGGCATAATGGTATAAAGAGAGGGAAAATTAAAAGATATAACATTCTTCTGAATTCTATGTTCTGGCCACAATTCATTTTATAGTTCACTTTACTTTTGTTATAGGTATCATATATGAGTAAATAGCATTTAAAGAATTTTAGAATTTGGCATTTTAAAACACAGCTTTGTTTCTATGTCAGCTAATTACTATTTAATTTTCTTAAATTCATTTACAATTCAGAAATCAGAGGAATTAAACAGTTGTTTTGCTATATAAAATAGCAGTGGATATATGCAACTGCAAAATAAACAATACTCTTTTCCAACACAGTAACTTTAGGGAAGAGGAGCTAGGGGACGAAAAGAGAAACCAAGGACAGATGAATTCCAAATTTGCAATCTTCTGAAAAATCTGCTTATAGTCAAAAGTATCCTAATTATAGGGAGGGTTATTTAACTATAGCCTAGAGAAATGTATAGAAACTAAGAAAATAACTTTTTTTTTCTCCCTGAGAGGAACTGCAGCAGCTAATAAATACAGGTGTAGTCTCAAGATCTCTATAGGAATTCAGATCACCTGATAGGGTTATATCAAATTCAGAGTTACAGACCTTTATTGTTATAGATGTATGTAGCTTTAAAACCTGAAGGGATAATATTCAACAACAATTCCAAGTAATTCCTCCCAGTTTTCAACATCATTCATACAAATTTAAATATCTCATATTTGAGCTAATTTCCATGAAGGAAAGATTTTGGCCTTCATCTAAATGACACTTCATTATTAGTTCACAAGATCTTTCCCAAGTAACATTTAAAAAATAATGACCTGTCCTCAAATAGGTAAAAAATTTCCAAATCTTATATATTTCTAACATAAAATGAAATATTTTAGGGCTAGATTTTTCCTTGATAATATATTTTTTAAAGGATATAAAGATAACAGAATGTGGGATTTTGGAGTCAGAAAAACCTAGGTTCAAATTCTAGATAGGGTGTGTTGGGCAAGTAATAATAAACATCAGTTCATCATTTATAAAATAGATATAATAATACTAATTTCATAAAGATATTCTGAGAGCTGGAAATATTTCATGTAAAGTGCCTACTACTTATTATATATTGCAGATAATAAATGCTATTAATAACAATGTAAGTATTTGCAGAATCATGCTCCCAAATATCTTCAAATTTTGCTAGATGTTTGCCCTTTTTAAAAAAGATAAAATATCAAACACTAAAGTAAATACAGATAATATAACAACATCCATTTATCAACTACTCAGGGAGAAAAAGAGGTTAAGATTTAGCCTTCTTTGCTTCAGAAAAAAAATTTTTTTAAAAAGTTAGCATTAGAGAAAAAAGTTACCAAGTGAATGCAATCAAACATTACTATAAGCTAAATGAAGGATTCACAAACCAATGCAAGGTAGAAATTGCAACTTCTAAACCAGCCTGTCCTGTAAATGAATTTCAGAATCCATAATGTTAACAGGCTTCTCCACATTTTGCTATATAATATGGACATAGTGCTATTAGAGGATTAATTCCTTTTATCAAACTGTCACCTTGAAGCTGTCTCCCTGAATACAGAATAGTTCCTTTTATTGTGCTTCACTTTATTGTGTTTCAGAGATATTGAAGATACTTTTTACAAACTGAAGGTCTGTGTCAAGTCTAAATTCTAAAAATATTTGATTTACAAAACAGGAAGAACAGAGAGAAGGGACAGAGGAGCAAAAAACCAAATTGAATCAAACAAATAAGACAAAAAATAAATGGCAAAATGACAGACCTAAATATAACTTAATCATTACATTAAATGTAAATGAACTAAACACTCTGATGAAAAGGCAGAGATTGTTAGACTACACATAAAAGAACCATTTATGGGGCGCCTGGGTGGCTCAGTGGGTTAAAGCCTCTGCCTTTGGCTCAGGTCATGATCCCAGAGTCCTGGGATCGAGCCCCATATTAGGCTCTCTGCTTAGCAGGAAACCTGCTTCCTCCTCTCTCTCTCTCTGCCTGCCTCTCTGCCTACTTGTGATCTCCGTCAAATAAATAAATAAAATCTTAAAAAAAAAAAAAGAACCATTTATATCTAAACATAAAAACACAAAAAGACTGAAAGTAAAAACCTGTAGGAAGAAAAATAGAAACCATACAAACAATAAACAAAAAATAAACAAACATAAGAAAACTGTAACAGCTTTACCAATTTAAACATAATAAATATTAAGACAAGAAATATTATGAAACAAAAAAGGACCCTTTGTAAAGGCAAAAGGGTCAGTATATCAAGAACAATTATGCACCTAATAACAAAACTAAAAAAAAGAGATAAATTCATAGTCCTGCTTGAAGATTCAAACACACTTTCATTCAGTAATAAACAGAACTAGACTAAAAGAATCAGTAAAGATGAAGAAGATCGGAATGACTGTACAGGCAGTCCTTGCTTTGAGTTACAACATATGAGAACTATGTCCCTGCTTTGCATTGTTCTGATATGCAGGGTTTTGGTTAACATAGTTCCATGTGGAGTAAGGACTGTCTATATAAGTTTTTGTATAGTTTTGGAAGTATGTTAACACCCCACATAATTAAAATAAGAATCAATAAGGATGGAAAGTCAGGGGAGGGAGGGTGGGACACTGAAACCAAACAGAAAAAAATAAACCCAGCTATATTTCAAATGAATAACATAAAACACTTAAGGGGAGAATTACTCTAATTCATGACTATAGTACTTGACCATATACCCTTAATCTTGGGTAGAGTAGGTGAGAACTGAGAATAAATCCTGATTTTTTTTTCATAAGTATGTTTTCTCTACTTATATAGACAAAGCAATTCTGGAACTATCTGAGAGGTATTATGGGATTAAGCAAATGAGTAAACTGGTGATGCTACTGGGAGTCAGGGTTCAAGGGACAAAAATATGAAAGGAGCAAGAAACAACTCTATAAGAATGAACTGTAATCGGAAATATTGGGTCAATTCATGATTTCTAAAATATGTATGTGTCATATATATCATATACCTGTAAGTGTCTACACATGTATATATTTGCTAACTGTCCAGTAACAGGGCGTATGATTATATATGAGTAGAAATAAATACACCCAACACCCAGACCTTGATTTTTAGTATTATTTTCTATCAAAAGGAACTAAGGCTTTTTGGAAAAAAATAGCTGATTCTAGGAGTGTGACAGATAAGATACAAAATGATCCTAGAACAGCTGTTATACCACAAAGTGGTAAAGACCTTTAAAAAAAAAATCAAAAAAAGAGAAAAAAGACAAGTTTATGTCAGATGCAGCATTAAGGAGCCAGTTTGAAGAAGCTCTTAGAGGCCAAATTTAGGAAAACTTAGGCATCAAAATAGTTAAGGAGAGTAAAGAAAAAAAAAAAGAAAGGAATCCATGCATCCATGCTGGTAACAAATAATTGGGAAATAAGGGAAGACTCCTGGTAATAGAATAGAACGTCAACTTCTGTGGTTTTCTGTCTTCGTGTTAACATCTGAAAAATTTTTAAATAATGTATTTTTGAAAACCAGTAAAACAAAATACTTAAAAGGAACTACTGACAAAACACAGACTTTAGAACAGTTTGACTCAGTGAAGAACTGACCTTAATTAGAATCTCCTATCTCTAATTAGGACAGGCTATCCTAAATATACTGCTTTGGAGTAGAATTCTCAAACAATAAAATTTCATAGGCTTTGCCTTTACCAAATACAATCTTAGTTTGTTTAATATGTAACTGGTTGATAAAATAAACCAAAAAAAAAAGAAAATGTATCTATTATATCAATGTCTTTTAACATAAAGATGTATATGACAAATCCCATCTAGAATTTGGTGCCAGAATTTCTTTTCCCCTGGAGAATATGTACAGTATACCAGAAAATAAGAGCTAAGTAACCCATCAAGTTTCCTTTGCTGCCAGAAAATTGATCTTTTCTTCTCTATATGGTTATTTTTTATGTAATTTATCTTCTATTTAACTGTACATGGGCATATATTTTCTCTGCAAAATACTCAAATCTTCTAAGATGGAATATAATTTATGAGATAAACTGTAAATCTAAAAATAATCTAAAAATGTGATTATAGCACAAATGTGAAATAATTTAGTCTTCTAATAGCAATGCTATGAATACAGCAACTGAGTTCATCTATGGTTAAAAAAATCAGTTTTAGTTCATGCAAAAAAATCCAGAATGACTTTTTAAAAAAAATTTAACAAACTGTTAAAACCAATTTTTACAAGGAAATTTCTGTTATTGCTGCCAAGATTGTAACTGGGAAACTCAAAACTGTATTTTAGATAATCAGAAAATAACTTCCCTTTACATGTGAGACCCTTCTAAAGTAATAAAATTCAAATTCCAGGGGGCACCTGGGTGGGTCCGTCAGTTAAGTGTCTACTTTCAGCTTGTGTCATGATCTCAGGGTTCTGGGATCAAGTCCTGCATCAGGATCCCAGCTCAGCAGGGAGTCTGCTTCTCCTTCTCCCTCTGCCAACTTGTGCTTTCTCTCAAATAAATAAAATCTTAAAAAAAAATTTCCAGTTCTCACAACCAAATACGCAAAGAAAAATATACTTTTGTTTAAAGATTTGTTTTCTTCTTGATAAATACTATGATTATATTAAGGCATAATAATAGAGACTACTGGGGCTCCTGGGTGGCCTGGTCAGATGAGCATGTCATTCTTGATTTCAGCTCAGGTTATGACCCCAGGGTTGTGGAATCAAGCCCTGCATTGCACTCCTCGCTCAGCAGAGTCTGCCTGTCCCTCTCCCTCTGTTCCTATCCACCCTGTAGCTTGTGCAATGGTTCTCAAAGTAATAAATAAATAAAAATCTTAAAAAAAAAAAAAAAAAAGAGGCGACCCTATCGAAGGCTTGGTATGCAGCAGGCACTGAGGAGTTATGTACCTATCTCTGATCACAATTACCAACAAGGCAGCAAGCATCCTTGCCTATTCTAGAGAGGCACAACTTGTCTAAAGACATACAGAAGTAAGAGCACATGACTAGGATATGAACACAGCACTTTCTAACTCAAATGCCAGTATTATTTCCACTTCATTATTTCCATAACTTCAGTATTTTCTTGGATACTTCTGATTTGATTCCTCATTGGCAAAATGCATTTTAAAGCCTTACAACAGGTAAGTTTGATAAAAATCTTCAGGCAGACTCTAAGTATGAAACTATACTAAAATAAAGTTAAAAAAAAAAAAGTCCTCAAACACAGTCATTACTCCAAATTAAAAAGCTTAAGAAAGAAAAAGAAATCCTCACAGAGAACTATGGTTGTCTGGGGATAATGAGTTTGATGTTTTATTTTATAGATTTGGGAAAAAATTACTAAATTTCCATTATTTTTACCAATTCAAGGACAAGTTCTACATGACTAAGAAATAAGCATTTCTAAGAATGTTAACCTAAAACTATTAACAATGCTAAATGACACATATGCTGTTATAATAACTTGAACATGTAGGTCTCTTTTCACCTAGAGAATGTGAATATGTATGTCTAAATGCTAAAAACCCAGGAAACTTTTCTCATGACAGCATGCTAATTCAAAATAAATTTATCCACATACATATGGTCCACAGAAATTTTTTAGCTTTAAATATTTATGTTCTTGGGGGCCTAGGTGGCTCAGTGGGTTGAAGGTCAGGTCACGATCTCATGGGTCATGGAACTGAACCCCAAGACTGAGCTCTGTACTCTGCTGGGAGTCTGCTTGAAGATTCTCTCCCTCTGTCCCTCCTCTCAGCACATGCTCTCCCTTCTCTAAAATAGAAATAAATCTTTATTTTATTTATTTATTTATTTTAAAGATTTTATTTATTTATTTGACAGAGAGAGAGAGATCACAAGTAGATAGAGCAGCTGGTGGAGAGCAGCTGGTGGAGAGAGGGGAAAACAGGCTCCGTGCTGAACAGAGCCTGATGCGGGGCTTGATCTCAGGACCTGAGATCATGACCTGAGCCGAAGGCAGAGGCTTAACCCACTAAGCCACCCAGGCAGCCCATAAATAATCTATAAAAAAACGTTTATGTTCTCTTAAAAATTTGATCATTCAATAATTATCTTCTGTTTGCCTCAAACCTTTTCATATCACTAAATGAAGTAATCATGGTAACAAATATCTCAAGAGTCTTAAACCTTTAAGTTTCCAAAATTGAAATAATAAGCATTTTTTTTTTGTCCTCCCTTTGAAAAGAGGGCACTTATTTTTTCTTCCACTTTCCTTACAGTGTCACTTTTTTTCTGCTTTAGAGTTTACAATATATCACACAAGATCAGAGTACATTCAGGAGCAGGAAAAATTACTTAAATATAAATGCTTAGATTATAATAACATGTCCTTTTTAGTTTAAATAATACAAATTTGGACTCTATCTGACCTGAGAGTTCTACTTTTTATATTAAGAAAAACATTTAGAAGAAAAACAATGTAAATAAGATTTTTTTTTAAGGTGTGGTAAGTCAACCCGTTCTTTTATTTGTTTATTTTTAAAAAGACTTTACTGATTTATTTGACAGAGAAAGAGAGCACAGGGGGAGTGGCAGGCAGAGGGAGAGGGAGAAGCAGGCTCCCCATGGAGCAGGGAGCCCAATGTGGGGCTTGATTCCAGGACCCTGGGATCATGACCTGAGCTATAGGCAGATGCCCAACTGAATGAGCCACCCAGGCGCTTCTATAAGTAAGATTTTAATGAGAAGAATATGAAAAGAATGTTTAGAATTCAATTCGAAGACAAAAAGGGCAGAGATGAGTAGAAAACAGCAATTTATTCTTTCCTTCATAAGCAATTTTAAGTAATCCTTAAATTGTGTGAAAATAACAAAGCACCATAATACTAGGTAACTTTACATGGCTGGGTTTATAAGGATAGTGACTGGAAAACTAGTCTGCTTCCTCCCAAGGTTAAGCTGTCACCTGGGGGAAGGTGATGGCAATATAACCCAAGTTTACAAAAGGAACTTAGGAACAGACTATTGTCCCTGCTTTCCCCTTCAACTTTGAGAAATGTGAGAGACTTAAGAACTACTGTCCATGCTTTCTGTATCAAATCCCTAGAAATAGTGGTCTTTACTTACTAATCTTTTGACCAGTGATACAGTAACAAAAATCAAACAAGATAAAAGTTTATAGTGAAAAGTCTGACTCTCACCTTCACCCCCCATCCATCATCAATCCAGTTTCCTCTCTTATACCCTGTAAGAATTTTTACTGGTTTCTCATGTGTTCTTTCAGAGATTCATCACACAGTTCTTCATTAAAACAAAGTAAGATACAAACACACACTGTAATGCTTTTCTTTGTACCAGCTATCTCAATCCAACACGACCTAAATAATGCCTGACTACACTTGCTCAGTGCCTTCATGAGCTCTTTGGCTCAAGGCTGATAGCAAAGCTTTAAGCAAGCAGTATCTCAGATAAAGCAAAAGAATGGTGAACAAAAGAGACAACAATAGCTATAGTTAAATAGCCACAACCAACAGACATATAATCAATCTATAACCTCACCAGCAACATTAAAGCAAAAGAACTAGTTTTTAAAAATCCCTAGCACACTCTCAAATGAATAAATAAAATCTAAAAAAAAAAAAAAAAAAGAGTTGGGGGGTTCAGATGGTTAAGTGTCTGCCTTCAGCTCAGGTCATGATCTCTGGGTCCTGGGATCAAGTCCCATGTCAGGCTTCCACCTTAACAAGGAGTCTGTTTCTCCTCCCTCTGCCTCTCCCCCTGCTTGTGCTCTCTCTCTCTCCCAAATGAATAAAATCTTTAAAAATTAAATAGAAATAAATAAAAATTCCTAGCACATTACCTCTTTATTACACATCATCTACATCATAGTAAACAAATGTATGCTGAATAAATGAATAATAAATCTCCTTCAAGGCTATCTTTGAAGGTTTGGGAAAGGGTAGATGACTAGGTAGATACAGAAGAGTTAAGAAATTTTGTCCAAAATTGCCCTTTCAGTGTTTAAAAGTTGCTATGACTATTTTGGAAAAGATAATCCAATGGTATGATTGTGAGTCTACAAGAAATGTGAATCTACAAGAAAATTAACTGAAAGAAAAAAAGAAAGATCTGGTCAAAATTTCCTTAGACACAGATCACTTGAAAAATGTCCTTCCCAATGTTAATATGACAAACCCTAATTATAATTAGATGTTTAATACTCATGCTTACATACCAGATTAGCTTTAGCCAATTCAAATTCAGACTTGTGTAGAGCTGTGTTTTTACTATATATGTTATTTTACTGTATACTACAGTCCCTTTTACAGAATCTACAGCATATTTAATCTTTCTTTGCTAAAAGAATTCCTTTTCAGTCTTTCTGACACGAGGATGTACAATACTGAATCACTACAAGACAAAACAAAAAAATCTTTAGCACACTATTAGTATGCTTAAAATTAACCTATTAGCAAGGACACAAATATATTAGGTACAACATATAACTGTGTACCCAGGCACTTGTTTTTATTATGGGCTGGAAATAAAAATAGAAGTGATAAGAACCAAATAAGTGATACAAGCAAGAGTCATAGAAATGTAGCACAAGGACAGTATACTTGAAATAATCAGGAGACGCATTAGAGAGGCAGCTACTGAAGTGGCTCAAGGAAGTCTGGTTTCAAGAAGCACAAAATGGGGTAGGGCCTTCAGCCTGGAAAACAGTGGGGAGTCAAGACAAGAAGCTTGGTATGGTAAAATATCTAAGGCAGGGAATAGTGAACTCTGCTCCATGGGCCACATCCAGCCCCCTGCTTGTTCTTGCATAGCCTATAAACTACCAAAGACTTTTACATTTTTAAAATGATTGAAAAAAATTATGACACACAAAAATTATGAAATTCCTATGTACAGTTTTATGGGTACACAGCTATACCATGTACTGTCTATGACTGCTTTTATATTATATGGCTGAGCAACAGAGACTGTGTGAATCATAAAGCCTAAAATATTTACTATCTCTGATCCTTGAGAAAGAAAGTTTGCCAACATCTTCCTTTCGGAAAGCTCATGTGGCTGAGGCACTATGAGTGAGGGATCGAGAGGACCAAGAATCCAGGGGCAAGAGTTGCATGCAGGCCACAGCAAGGATTTGGGTCTATATTTTAGTAACAGGGAAGCCATGAAAGTAAACAGGAAAGTGACAAGAAGGTTTGCATTTTAAAAAGTTAGTTCTGGTGATTATATTGTTAACCAGTATTAGAAAAGTAAGAAGGTTAGCGCAATAAGTAGTTTAAGCAAGATAATGAACACAGTTTAGACTACAGGGCAGGCAAAGTAAAATAAGGAGGCTGGGCAAGATTATTTCTGAGATCCCTTTCAGCTCTAAAATTTTAAGAATCACAGAGGTTTCTAAATATTTCTAATTGGTATTTCCAATTATCACATACAAGTCTCAAAAATATTATACTATAAACAGCTCACCAATGGTTAGTAAATTATAAATATGCCAAAAGAACATAAAGCATCTAACAAGTTTAGAAATTACTGAGGAACAAACGATCCCCTCCATTAGAATGCTTTCTAAAATATGGTTTATATTTTATACTTGTTCTGGAAAGGACAAGTTTTATAAAATTTATGATTAAAGATTTATAGATCATATGTAATAAATAAACACAAACATGCTTAAATATATTTTCACTGCACTTTTCCTCCATAATGTAGCAATGAGGAAACAAAGAACATACCTGCTACATTCTAACAATGTAACTTTAAGGCGGCCTTCAGTAAGTGCCCATTGTTGTATATGGATTTGCTCTTCTTCATCTTCTTCAAATCCTGGCGAAGTTTGGAATGGAAAAAACGGCTTAAACCTGAGGAAAGTAAAGATAAGTCTAAATTTTTGGACAATGAACACCACAGTTTAAAGAGTAGTAGTAACAAAACCTACCTGAAACATAAAACAAAAACCTAATACTGCATGAGTTTTAAAAATCCAAAGCCTACCATACCTGTTCCCCTACAACTGGCAGTGGATGGTATCTCCTCTATGGCACCCAGCCCTCCTGTAGTTTTTTTTTTTAGTTGTTGTTGTTGTTTTGTTTTCTTTCTTTCTTTTCTTTTTTTTTTTTTGGCATCCCTTCACTGACAAGGCACGACACATATAAAAAACAAAAAGAAAATCAAAAGACCACCATTAGGCCCTGAAACTTGGGTGGGACAGAACAGTGATTCTTTCTGGTCCAGAAGGAAAGAGTGTTTGTACAGTGTAAGATCAAAATTCAGAATACTGTGTTCCTGGAAACAATATAATTCACAGTAATTTGTACATGATAATGATTAATAACAACTAATGGTGGCAAAGGTATTCGTCAGAATTGTCTACTACTTGCCAGGCAGTGTGCTAAGAGCTTCCCAAGCTTTCTCTCATGTAATGCTCACAAACCTGGGAGGATGACAGAATTAGCTTCCCTTTCCAGATGAGAATAGTGAGTTCCCTAAGTTAAAGGATTTGTTCAATGTTACACAGTGGGTGGCAAAACCAAAATTCAAGCTAGTCTGACTCCATCAAAGCCTAAACACTTCTGTTACCTATGAATAATTCAGGCCTATATGTGCTGCTTCTTTAATACTCTGAATTTCATGGAGACACTTCTGTTGAGTTATGAACTATAGGCTTTAAAAACTTTAATTTGAAATATAATCCATACTCCTTCATTACAGCAAAGGACAAGGAAAACGAAGAGAAAATTGGGCTCAGGGGTGGGGAGCCTACAATTTTCAATTTACCTTACACACGGTCACCAGACACGGCAGCTTCAATGGCTTCTCACCAACCACACAGAGTAAGAGACCATCAAAGTTTTTGGTTTCATATTCAAGGTCCACCACGATTAATCTTTCTAATGGCATTTTTCCTTATGAAACCTTCTGGGGCGCCTGGGTGGCTCAGTAGGTTAAGCCTCTGCCTTAGGCTTGGGTCAAGGTCTCAGGGTCCTGGGATCAAGCCCTGCATGGGGCTCTCTCTCAACAGGGCGCCTGCTTCCCCTGCCCCTCTCCCTGCCTGCTTCTCTGCCTACTTGTGATCTCTTTCTCAAATAAATAAATAAAATCTTAAAAAGAAAAGAAAAAAAAAAACCTTCCTATCTAGAAAGTATAGTCACCTCATGTACCCTGAAGATATTATGCACATTCCTGCTTTCAGGCCTTTTGAACTAACTGAATGTTTTCCCTACTTCTCAAAGCCTAGCCAAATCCTAAATGCTTTCTATAATCGGCTTTAGGTCAGCGCACACACTGCTTTCACTCTTCTTTATTTTGTAGTCATTTAAATTGCTGTGCATTTATGCCTTGAAATCTCAAATGTGACTTACACTGTTTGTAACCCTCATGCACACAATCAGGACTCAAGTATGTGTTGAGCTGATTTATAAAAATCCAACACTAAAAATGAAATAAACATTTAGAATATATTACTAGCTTACTATAGTTTATACTGAAAGACATTGATAGCGGGGAGAAATACTGTTTACAGTTTCCTAATCAACAGGATCAAAGGAAAAACTTTAGGGAAAGATAAATAGGTATATAAACAAATGTTCAGTGCTTTTATCCTGCCTCTGAATTAGCGGGAAGGCAGAAAGTCCTTCTCAATTCCTGAATTTGCATTTGAAGTAATTTGATTCAACCTGGCACCGAATTTTTAAAAGGAAAAAAATTAGGAACTAAATCCATTATTACTACATTATTGTAATTGAGTGCTTGTAATACACACGTCTTATGGCTCCTACATCAATGTCACTCATACAACATTACAAAGATCACTATACTATATACAACCAACTTTGAATATAACAATCCAGCTAAATCATAGCTGCTCTATGAATCAACTTTTCTTGTTATATATAAACTTAAAATTCAATAAAAACATTTTCCACAGGTGTGTGACTTCAAGGTTCCATGGAATTAAGTCTAACTTGATTTATTAATGCCTCTAGCAGCGTTTGCTAAAAGTGTTTATGCACAAAAGTACACTAAAATCACAAAACTAAATTCCATTTAATAATAACACACTAAGATAAAGCTATTTGTTCACCAAGCTACTAAATAAAATCCACATATTCACATTCTCTAAGGATACTTTGCTTTTCAAAACTTTTAAGTCCAAGGCTTTAAGATCCCCAAACCATAGAACAATCTAAACAATAAGGCAGGCTACCCCTTCCTTTTACCTCCCTATCCTACCACATTATCCTTCCTCAGAATTTATAAACCTTTCCTCCTGTTAACCTATTAACTTAAAAATGTCACTGTTTCTCATTCAAGTTCCCTGAACAAGCTACTTGTACTTCCTCCTGCAGAAGCCTTAGAAATCCAACCCAGAAAGATCAACTTCTGAAATGAGAGAGCTCCACAGACCCCCTCTTCAATAAAACTGGTGGAAATTATTAAAATAAAAACAAAACCAGAAAGAAAACACATAACGCTTCTGAAATGTCCCTAAGGGTAAACAGCAAAGGAAGGAACTTTAATTCAAGAAACTCTACAAAAATTTGGTAAGAATTTGGTGCCTACACCAAGATCGCTCCCTCCAACGAGCTCAGCAAGGAAGAGATTCTCTGTAAACTGCTGCAGCCAGTGAGCGGTCTCACCCCCAGCTCCCAGCCGAAGGGAGTCACAGTGCCTTCCTAAGACCTCCTAAGAGCAAGTTCAGCAGTGTTTCTCATTCGGCCTTCTGCTACCTAGTATTGAGGCTGAATTCCAGGCAGGTCTAGTCAAGGGATGGGAGCTCCCTTCCTTGACCCTGCCCCCATCTGTGGAAAGGAGGTTTCGCCTTGGGCACAGCGCCCTGATCATTTTGCTCTGGCTCATGATGCAATGGGTCTATGTCAAGAGAGGCTGCTGCACCCCCCACCTCACACCTGTTTCTAGAGTGGGGGTGTCACAGAGAAGCTTGCCACTGTTCCCACCCCTATCTCCAGAGCCCTGGCTCAAAATATTTGCTAAGGGGGCTGGAAATGGAAAGGCACACTGTAAAACATAAAAAAGCTCCTGATCTCTTTCCGAAGGAACTAAACCTAAACCTAAGTGTGCTCTTAAGAACAATGGAGGTTATGATGTCAGGCAACTGGAGGAGATTCATGGATTTAATGAAGATATAGCCTATAATAAAGGCTGCCTAGTTTACAGGAAATAAGACAGCTGGGCGATGTCTCCAGGGATCAGAACAAGTATCAAATTCAGACCTCAGAAATTATTCCTTCAAAGAAGCCATAATTTGACTGGATTAGATGGTAGAACAATATATGCCCTAGGGTACTGGTGAAAACAATAGGCACAATGGGGGTGTAGGGTAGACTTCACTAAAATAACCCAGGCAAGCACTAAAAAACAAATAAATAATAAAGCCTGAGGGGGAACCAGTGCTCAAAGTTGTTATAATATTATCTAAAATATTTAATTTCCAACAAAAATTGTGAAAAATGCAAACAATCAGGAAAGCAGATTTCTTTCTGACCCATAAAGCAGAAAACAGGCAAAACAAACTGCCAGTGAAAATGACCAGGTGTTGGATTTAACAGAAAAAGATTCAAAACAGCCATCACAAATATGTTCACAAAAAATTTTAATACCATGATTAAAGAGGTAAAGGGAGATGTTATGCCAATGTCATATCAAATAGAGAATATCAATAAAAATATAGGAATTATGTATATTAAAAAAAAAGAAAGTGGGAATTCCAGAGCTGAAAACTAACAACTGAAATAAATTTACCAAAAGGGCTCTCAACCATAAATATGAGCTGGCAGAAGAAAAGACCTAGTGAATTTGAAGACAGAGCAACAGAGGTTATGCAAGCCAAAGAACAAAGAGAAAGAAGTATAAAGAAAAATGAACTAACCCTTAGAGAAATGTGGGAGATCATTAAGTACACCAACACACACATAATGGGAATGCCAAAGAGACGGAAGGAGAGGGGAGAGGAGGAGAGGGAGGGGAGCAGAACAAATAGTAAAAGAAATAATAGAGGCTGCCAGTAAGCCCTAAAGCCACAAATTATATGATTCCATTCATATGAAAATCCAGAATAGAGAATCTATAGAGACAGAAAGTACATGAGTACTCACGGTTGGAGTGATATGAAGGTTAGGAAGAGAATAGCTGAAGGAGAGGGGGTTTTATTTTTGAGGTGAATATCTGTGAATATACTAAAAATCATTGAATTGTAAGCTTTCAATAGGTGAATTTTATGGAATATGAATTATACCTGAATAAAACTGTAAAGAAAAGTCCCAACCCAGTTTACCCAGAAAGAATTTCTTTTTGTACCTTTGGTATATAAATATTTGGTTAGAATTATCTAATTAAATAAGAAAAAAAGGATAAAAAAACTTATAGCCCCTTTTAAGGCTTACGAAAAACAAAGATTTATTAAACAGTTACCAGATCACATGTTGACTAAAAGCCACTTATTTGCTCACTTAATCCTTACAACCACCCCAAAACTGGGCATTCTAAGGTCTAACTAGGTCTTAGAGGTCTCACAAATACTATACACTGAAGCCAAAACTGGAACTTATATTAGTCTGCTAGGTCTGCTGAAACAGAGTATCACAAACTGTGTGGCTTAAAAAATAGAAATTTATTTTCTCATAGTTCTGGAGGTGGAAAGTCCAAGGTACCGGGTTAAGGTACCAAGAGGTATGGTTTCTGGTAAAGTCTCCTCCGTTTGCAGACAGGCACCTTCTTGCTGTGTCCTCTCGTGGCTTTTACTCTCTGTATACACACTCCCGATGTTTCTTCCTCTTCTTATAAGGACACTGGTCCCACTGAATTAAGGCTCCAACCTATGACCTCACTTAACCTTAATTACCTCATGAAAGGCCCTACCTCAAACACCATTACACTGAGGGTTAGGGCTTCAACACAGGAATTTTGGGGGACACAATTCAGTCCACAACAGAACTCCAATGTAACTCCTGAGCCTGGTCTATAGTTCCTGAGATTGGTTTGACTGCCACCCAGTTTTCTGCAGGAATAATGCACTAAACCTGGCCTGAAGGTACCCAGCAAGGACACTCATAGTCTCACATATATTATTGTTCTTGATCCATAAAGCAACATGGTGAAGCACAGCTGCAAACTGTTTCTTCATATCACACAGATAAGGAAACAAGTTCAGAAGAAAAGAGACTGCTGGAGACTGCATCCTTTATTACAAAGTTGCATGAAAATAAATGCCAGCAAAATGAGGGCATAAAGCAAGAAAGAAGAAAATTATCCAGAAAACAGTGTATCCAAGTCCAGAAAGCAAGGACATCCTACACTTCGAAGACAGGTATGTGCCAAGCCATGAGATTAGTCTGGTCTGGAACAGCTGAAGAAGGCTCCAAGAAGATCTCTAGGAAATAAGGGGAATGGACAAGAGAGGCAGAAGGAATGAGAGGGGAGGTTAATTTTTTCATTTAAATCTTGAAAATTTGGCTAAGGCAATTAGGTAAAAAATAAAGAATCCAAACTTAGTTTTAGGGACATACTGCTTTGAATGGCACAAAGACTTTTAAATTAGAATATAGACAAGAAAACATAAGCCTGCATATTAGGTAGCTCTGCAATAAAGAAAAATTATACAGAGTAACAATGTAAACACACAGACTGGTCAAGGAAGACAACTCTGAACAGAACATAAATGTCATCAGTTACATAGAAATAAGCATGTAGTTCAATTTATGTATTGAAAACAATGATATAACTAGCTTAAGAGGGGTGCCTGGGTGGCTCAGTCAGTTAAATGTCTGTCTTCAGCCCAGGTCATGATTCTAGGTCTCGGGATTGAGCCCTGCATCGGGTTCCCCACTCAACAAGGAGCCTGTTTCTCCCTCTCCCTGATGCTTCCCCTACCTTGCTCTCTCTTGTCAAATAAATAAATAAAATTCATTAAAAAACAAACAAACAAACAAACAAACAAACAAACAAACCTGGATTAGGAGAAGGTAGAGGGAAGGTAAGAGAGGGTTTCACCTAGCTAAATCCTTACCTACCTCAGAAAGAAGTTAATCAACAGACAATGTCTGAAATTGTTAAATCAAGAACCGCAATACAACACTGTCGAGCAACAAACCATAATTAATTAGCAAAGCTAACTTTACCAAGTCCTTACTGTATAAAAAGCATGGCATTTATTAATTATTATAAGTCTATGAGATGAATACCATAATTCCCATTTTGTAGATGAGGAAATGGAGATGCAGAAGTTAAGCAGCTTGCTCAAGGTTATACAGTTAGTAAGCAGTGTAGCTTAAGTAAGAATCTAAGCAGTCAAGCTCCCAAATCTGTGTTCTTAATCAGAGCCTCTTAAAAGCTGTTAAAAACAGAAACAGTGGGGTGCCTAGGTGGCTCAGCCTCTGCCTTCGGCTCAGGTCGTGATCCCAGGGTCCTAGGATGGAGCCCCCACATTGGGCTCTCTGCTCAGTGGGGAACCTGCTTCCCTTTCTCTCTCTCTCTCTCTCTGCCTGCCTCTCTGACTAATTATGATCTCTGTCTGTCAAATAAATAAATAAAATCTTAAAAAAAAAAACCAGAAACAGTTACAAATGGTTGCTTCTGAAGAGTATGACTTAAGTGGGGAAAGTAGGGGGTTTAGGGAAGTGACTGCTGACTTTCAGTTTAAGTCCTTTTTTATTCGATTTTTTTATTCGATTTTTAAATTATGTACATTAACTAAAATGAAAAAAAAAAAAACAACAAGTGCTGGAGAAGATGTGAAACTGCTAGTGTAGACTATCAGAACTACTCTGAAAACTCTGTGATAATATTTGCTAAACCTGAAGAGATACATAACCTGTGACCCAGCAAACCTACTCCTAGATATAGCCAGTAGAAATGCCCACAAATGTATAACAATAATCATAACAGCACTATCCAACGGTTCCTCAAAACCAGAAGGGATAAACCAAGGGATAAACTAAGGTACACAGTGGAAGACTCCACAGCAAATACAACGAACTACCACCATACACAATGACATGGATTTATTTCACAAATATACTGCTGCACTACGTAAAGAATCTAGAAAAACAATGAGTGCATACAGTATGGCTCAATTTATATAAAGTTCAAAAACAGAAAAATAAAACCAACCCTAAAGCAATGGTGGTAGATGTAAAGATAGCAGTTACTTTTAGGCACAACAGGGAGGGTAGTGACTGGTAATATTCTATTTGCTTGTTCTGAATGCTCTTCTGTTCACTTTGTATCTTCTGTTCACTTTGTAAAAATGCACTGAACTGAATTTTATAATTAGTGCACATTTTAAGGGGTTAGTTGTATTTCTATAGAAGTTTAAAAGAAATACGTTTAATTTAAAAATGTACATTACTTTGGTAACATTTTAAAAATATGCAGTATTTAAATTTTACACCTACAAGAGAAGCCAAGCCTTCTTCTGCAGATCTGAATCTTTTTTAATGTCTAAAACACTTTTTTTTCTCTAAGATGTTTTTTCAAGAATGCTCTAGAAGCACCCTGAACGCCAGCTGGTGACATCTCCATCACATGGCAGAAGTAAAACTGTTTGCAAACACTGTGATCTTTAGAGAAAGAGGGTTTACTACAAACCCAATATAAAAATAGTCTGAGGTCTAAATCTACTCTTGACTTCAGCATGGGCTTGTGTGTCTTTGCCAAAATAATAAATCTGCTCGTTTTCAGCTCAATAAAAGGAAAAATTTACTAACAATTAGAGCAAGTTAAAAAGAAAAAAAAAAAAAAGGCACAGCCTTTCACTGCACTGCATACTTTCTATCTCTAGAAATACTCAGACCGAAGCTGGACAAGACCTTGTCAAGGAGGGTGTTATGAAAACAACACAAAAGTCAGAATCACAGAATCCCAACTCTTAGAGATTTGTTTCAAAATAATCAGGGGAGGGGAGTGTGGGGACATAGAGGTGGTCAAAAGTGGCCATAAATTAATGACTGCTATGGATTACGGGGGTTTACTGAACTATTCCCTTAATTTCTGAGTAAGTTTGAAATTTTCCATAATGGAAGAATTAAAAGGGCTTTTTTTCTGCACATTAAAACAACTTCAGTTCTCTCCTCCTGTTTCCCTTCTCTTCTATACTTTAAAAAAATTTTTTTTTTTTTTTTTTTTTTTTTTTTTAGCAACGTCATTTGCTCTCACTGGTTCTCCAAGTTCTACATATTGATGCCTAAAAGTAAATTAGACACCTTTTCTTCAAACTTGCTCCCTTCTGTTTTCTTACTGGCACTGTGGATTTCATAGACACTGGGGAACCTGCAGTTACACTCTACTCTTTCCCTTCTTACAACTATCAGTTCCACGTCCATTCCTCTCTATGGAATTGCTAAGATGTCTCTTCCACTGTTGCCCCCCTGGCCTGGCTCAGATTTTCACTGGTTACTTAGAAGATTGTGATTTCCCAAATTAGGTTTCTTCTTCTTAAAAAGAGTATTTTTAAAATCCCAAACAAAAGCCTGCTGTTTTTTGTTTTTTTAAATAAAAAACTACCTCATAGGACTATTACAAGACTTAGAGAATTCACACATGTGAAACACTTAGTGGAGTTCCTGTCATGTAACAGACACACAAATTCTGGTTTTCTTCCAAGTCTTATCAAACTGGCTTCCCCTTTGCCTCACTGGATCCCTAAAGATAAACATACAATGTCCTGATTCCAGTTCCTTTGCTATTTCTCCCACCAACACTATACTTCTATCCCATCCCCCTGTGTCCAAAGATAAACAAACTACCCTTTAGCTGGTCAGCTCCAATGTCATCTCATCTCTTTCCACAAATGTGCTTACTTGAGAATAGAGAGACCAAAGTCAGGCATTCAGACTAGAGTCTTATTTCATGCTCAGGTATACAAACAACACTACATCCTGCCTGAGGAAGAGAGCAGAGCAATCAGCTCTCAAGAGGCAATTGGGAACTCTGTGTGGTTTTTACCTTTCAGTCCAACAGTCTTGTCTCTCTCAAATTAGGAACTAAATAATCTAAATGTGCTTCAAATTCTCCTAAACAAAATACCTAAACTAGATAAAGCAGGGGTGATCATTTTCAAAATGTTTCATTCATTATTCTTCATAGTATTCTTTAAATGATGAATTCCCCTGCTGCATATAAGTATCATTACAAAACCTCAATTCACTATAACTTTTCTGGCACACATTATTATACAAAGTATGGCATACAAACACAAAACTACATACAAGCTAGAGAGAAAACAAAGTATGAGTGGTTCAAAATACTCTTAATTTTCTGTATCAGTAAACCATGAAACTAAATTGCAAATTTTTAATTTTACTTAATTTGATTGATACTACATTACAAATTCATGCACCAAATTTCTCCATGTTTACCAAGGCTAGTACTGCCATATTGTTTCTCCTGAGAGACTGTTTGCCTCCTAACCATTGTGATCCCATAACTAGTCCCCCCATGGTAAGCTTCTTCCACCATTCAAATTCTACTTCAAAGTCACCTCTTCTTTATAAACTGTCCCCTCCACCTGGTATCGCTTCCTCACCTGTGTTCTAAAAGCCCTATGTGCTAATCACCCTGTTCACCTATTTCTCTTTAGCTCTCCCTCACGCCAACCTTTCCTCCCAACTAAATTGTTAGCTGCCGGAAGAAAAGAAACATACATGACAGCTACTGGAGAATAGTGGGTAAGAGCAGACTCTAGAGCTTGAACAGTTTGGCTTGGAATCCTTTCTGCCTTGTCTTAGCAACATAACCATGGGCATACTCTGACTTTAAGCCTCAGTTTCCTCATAGGAAAAACTACAACCAGCTGGCAGAGCTGTTATAAAAATTACATTAAAGAATAAAAAGCAATCAGCATCCCTTACTCCTCAGCTTCTTTTTGACAAGGCAGTTTAAGGCACTGTTGAGCACACAAGTTTTAGAGTCAGTGCTGGGTTTTGAATTTTGTTTCTTACATCTGCTAGCTTTATGACCTTGGGCAAGCTACTTCAACTTTGAGAGCCTCAGTTTCTTCATCTTTAAAAGTAAGATAATAATTACTACCTATATTATAAGGTTACTGTAAGGATTAGATTCACATAAAGCATTAGGCACAGGGAGGTGCTCCAGAAATATTTCCTACCAAACTTTCTATTTATCTATTTTAAGGTTGGTCTCCTAGAGACATACCACAGAAACAACTCCTTCCCTTCCAAAAACAACCATTTCAGGAGTCTGCATTCACCAAGTATGATGTTCAAGGTCATAGCTGTTGGCCTTCCTTGGAGATTAGATTCCATATGGCCATAATTTCAGTCATTACACCAGTTGATTTTTTAAAAATTGTGTTCTTTCTGAGAATATCAACTTGCAAGTGCAGAGAAACTAGTAACAGCCAGCATGCCTCCCTACCTCAGGCATTACTCTTCTGCCTCTCCATCATTAAGCTTTATAACTGAAGCATATATTAAAGCTGAATATAGTAAAAGACACTGACTTATGGAAACCTATGGAGAATTGTTCTATTTATGGAATTCCTAGATGTGTACCATGCTGACAGAGTCTATACTTGGGAAAGTGATTTTAATTCCTGTACTTGTAAGGAGAAAAAAGTACCCATGAATAATTATGAAACTAATAAGAATAAGGACAACAAACACAGTTATAAAAATTTCTTCCCAATCATCCACCTACACTCTACTTAATACGAAATATTCACTTTTATCCAAACTCCTAATTCTGCACAGAAGAATCAAGATCTAAAATGCCTCACAATTTTCTGATGTGGTTTTAGATATACACTATATACACTGAATAAAAGAGTGGTAACAGAGGCCACAGGTCCCTCATAATAGAACTCACCTTTGAGTTCAATGGTAACTGATATCCGATGCATGGGAGAGATACAGTGTCAAATGAGATGAACCACTCAGCAACCAAAGTAATTCTCCTGAACATATATGATAAATCTCCTGTCTTTTTATGCTCATCGCAACTCACACATGAGGGTCCCTTACCATAGCCTATGATCAATAAAAGTGAAATTCTCAGCTTTCACAAAGCAGGGGGAGAAAAGGCAGAACCATTAGAACCGTCCTCAAGTCCAAACTCCTACTCCTCTCTACCAGCTCCCCCAACACCATACCTTTGAATAAAAGAATACAAAAATTGCTACTTTATTGATTTCTAGCATGTCTGTGAATGATATAATACTTTTATATACATCCTTGATTCTCATGACTCATAACAATGTGTAACACTGTAAGTCTTATTTACATATGAAGAAACAAAGGATGAGGAAGTTCAAGTGGCTTTCATAATCATAACTGCAACAGATCCACTCAAACCTGTGCTCCTTATAACACCAAGATGTAAATACTATAAATCAATTGAAAATAATGTATGTATGTAATGTTCATTAAAGCTGACTCAGAGAGTGATATAAGAGGGATATCTCCTTCCCATATGGTAAAAATAAATAACATTAAAGCAGCAGTTTTTTGTATTTTGCTCACAGGACCCCTACACATTTTAAAACATTAAGGAATATAAAGATCGACTGTTTATATGGTTTATACATGCATTTACCACAGTAGAAATTAAAAATAAACACTTTTAGGGGTGCCTGGGTGGCTCAGTTGGTTAAGCAACTTTCTTTCCAGGCTCAGGTCATAATCCTCTTCCTGGGATCAAGCCACATCCCACTGACAGCTTCCTGCTCAGCAGGGAGTCTGCTTGTCTCTCTCCCTCTGGCACCAAGGTGCCCCCCCAAATAACATTATTTTAAACAGAAGAATACACAAGCTCACATTTCATTTGCTGTCAGGGTGATAAAATCATCACACATTATGTAACTCCTGGAAAACCCCACTGTACACTTGTGAAAGAATAAGGCTAAAAAAGGCAAATAGCACTTTTTCTGAATTATTATGAGAATGGTTTTGACATAGTAGACCCGTTCCGCAAGGGTCTTGGAGATCCAAAGTGGTCCCCAAGCCACACTCTGAAAACCACTTAAGTTAGAAGGTTAACAGCTATCATGGCAATTCGTAAACTCTAAGTTCTAACCCTCTATCTTACTTTAAGTACATTGTTTCTCAGTACTAGATTAAAAGAAAAAATATCGAAGGAATTTTATTTGTTTTATTTATATTTGTTTTATTTATTCCCTCTTAGCACTAATTCTCTTTACAGTATATAGTGCGCTGGACAAAGTTTACTTATGAAGTAAACTGAGTCTCTTCTTAAGTCTTAGTGGATGCATAAAGAGAAAACATCTTAAAGCAAAAATTATCACTTCCCAACTACGGTAAAGACATAACCAATGACCTACGTAATACAGATGTCTGATCTTAAGCCAGTTAGATGTATCAAATAGACAAAACTCCATTAGAGACATGAAGGAACAGCATAAAATCTAAACAAGAGAAATCAGGAGAAAAGTTAATTCTTTAAGGTTATATAAATGTCCAGCTTTTCCTAATTTTTTCTCTATCCAAATAAAAGTAGCACACCATATCCTGAAACATAAATGGTTTTAGTATTATCTGTATCTCTGGTTCTCTTACTAAAGTTGGAACTTACTAAATTTTTACTTACTACTGTAGTTGCACATTTGAGAGACTCTATACATGAGACCTCTAAACAAATAAGGTAAGTGAATAATGCCACCTCATAATTACATAATTCTCTTTTCTACGAATTTTTAAAACTTTTTATTTTCATTCAGTTTTAAAAATAACAAGTTGCATGACTTGCCTAAAAATACACTAAATCAACAAATCAATAGTAATTCTAGAAGTAAAAGAGAAATTCCCAGCCATCTAATACTGTTGTTGCAGGACAAGAGGCTGAGTTACTTTCGAAAGAAACCTTAACTGCACAAAGTATCCCCAAGGCTCCAACAATTATTACCAGAAAGCCTGGCCTAGTAAATGCTTGTTGGCTGGCATGATTTTCGAAATAACAAGTCCAAATCCCAAGTCTATAGCACTAAAAAAAAATCCAAACATTTTGAATAATTTACCCAGCTATTTCAAATAAACAATTACTAAAAAAAAAAAATGGCCTATAACTTAGATTAATTGTATTCATGGGCTTTATCACAGACTAAGACTGTCAGGAATTTTCTCCTTAAATTTGATTAATTTCAACATGCCTGGACTACATAAAATCTGTGCTATCTACCACTTCAGAATTAGTAAATATAAGGACATGTGGTTTGCTACAAACGTTTAAATTCTTTCCATGTCAAACTTTAGTCCTGTTTAAAACCCAAAGTTAAAAACTTTAACTGAGAACTAATGATCTTTCCAAATATTAAAATAACATCACCTGCCCTAAATCTTACAGAATATTATACTTATGATAAGAACAAAATGAGGTTTTCAGTGCATTATAAAAATGATTATCATACATTGAAATTAGTTATGACAGATGGCTCTTACTTTAGCCACAGCAAGTTTCACAGAACTAAAAGCTTTGAATTATTTACTTGCTTGACCAAATAACTAATGTAGCAAGACTGTGTAGTCAGCAACCACGATCATCCTTAGTAATGAGTAGGGGTATAACTGAGTATATATGAAAGACTATTGTGTGGAAAAGACAGTAAGCACACAACACAAATACCAGGTGCACTATTTAGTAGATGTTGATGTCTGCATGAAATAGGCTGTATTTAAGAACAGAACACAGTTAATTTTTAAAATACAGATTTCTGTAGCCAGCTACTAAATAGAAATATGTTCTCATTATTATTATTTAAGATTTTACAGCAAAAAACAATAGTTACTTATAATTGCAGATTATACAGGTACAATATGGGAGTTGATCCTATAGGAAACACCATTTCTAAACATACTGAGGTCACAAATACCTATTTAAATATCTGTATGCACACAAATACTTAATACAAAGGAAAAAGCCCAAACAAAACATTTTTATTGGGCTAATCACAGTATTCTTGTTTGTCTCTTTGTTAAGTAGGCTCTAGGCCGAGTGTAGAGCACAGTGAGGGGCTTGGACTCATGATCCTGAGATCAAGAGCTGGGATCAAGAGTAGATGCTTAACCAGCTGAGCCACTCAACTGACGAACCCCTAGTCTTCTGGTTTTTAAGTACATACCAATAAGGACTAATTACGCTGGGCAGAGGACATTTCTAGCTCTTTTCTCAAAGCTATGCAAACCAAAGCACAGACATCTCAGTACTCCACCCACCATATCGTCACCTCCATTCTCCCAACAATACATGAAGAATTCATGGGCATAAATACCCAATGTTTTGATTAGAGAAGAAAAAAATACCTGTACTAACCATTCTGCTGGTTTCATGAAAATTGATAATTATGTACCAGATTAATGAAAATTAGTTTTACTATTACTCTATATCAGTCCAAGGAAAGGATCATCTATAGTTTACACTGACCTTTCCTAAGAGTGTGAAATTAAAAGCCACAGCTTCTGGAGTGTCAGAGAAAACTGCAAACACATTCGTGTTTTGTTTTTGTGGAAATGAAAGGAGAGCTGGTGCCCCTAAGGTGCCCAACAGACCTTAACTCAGCACTGTGGACACTTACAATCAGCATAATCTGTGTGTGTATGTGTGTGTGTGTGTGTGTGTGCGTAAAGGGAGGAGGTACTCCTCATCAATATTGATTTTACAATCAGAATTGGATTACATATCAGCAACCTAACTTATAATGTTTTTACAACATTGTAACATAACATTATTTATAACATAACATTTTATAACTTATAATGTGTTTATAATAAAGACCTTCTACCCTTTAAAAAAAAAGGTTAAATATGTTACATGTATCTGTTTATGAAATTCAAAGAATTTCAAAGAATTCAGAACTCTTTAGAATGAATTCAAAATTCCAGTACTTAAGTTACATAGCTGAGTTCACTTTGTGAAAATTTACCAAGGATACACTTAGGATTAGGACAGTTTCTATCTGCATAGACAGACACACACAGACACACACATGCACACAAACACACACATATATATGTCAATAAAAAGTTAATACACAAAAAAATTCTGGCATTTAAAGGGGAATGTGCTTTCTCATATAGAATAGTCAAAAGATGATATTTCAGCAGGGACATGAAAAATGATGGTGTGAGCTCTCTGGCTATCTGTGGGGAAAACATTTCTAAAGAAAAACCAGGAAAACCCTTGTGATGGGCGCATGCGTGGAGGGTGAGAACAGCCAGGAGGCCAGAATAGACTAAGTAAAAGGAAGAGTTATAGAAGATAAGGTCAAAGCTGGAGACATGGCCAGGAGTGAAATAAAATGGCGAATGGGATGGGCCTATACAAACTGCCAGGAGGGATATCCATGTCATACTCTTACAAACCGATCTGCAGGGTCCCATTTATTATAATGCTCCCTCACTGTATTGTTAAGGAAAGAGGGATAGAAGATGGGAGAGGAAAAGAGAGGAACCTCCTCAGCATGCAAGAGGCCTGAATACGTATCTGAGCAGAGTTATGTGTATACATCAAACTTAACACTGGATATATTGTGGGATGGAATTAAAAGAGAGAGGAGCACATTTTCAATTTTTTTATGTTCCTAAACACTATTTGTGCATTTGCAAAAAATACAGCAAACAAAAAACAAAAAACAACCTGAAGAAACCATCAGAAGAAAAAACTGATTATCTACAAAGATAAGGGTAGAAGATGTTTATGGTATCATTATTTATATTAGAAAAATGAAAAAAATGAGTAAGGAACTGGTTAACTTATAGCACTTCTGATCAATGTATTTCTAAGAAACTGTTAAAATAAATGAAGTGGCTATATTTGGAAAAGCAGAGATACAGTAAGTTTTAATAAAAGGGCAAGATGCTAAGAAAGGGATGATCCTGTTTTTATTAATTAATAAAAAATTATCCTATATTTAAGAAAAAGTATGGGAATTTAACCATTTTAAGATATTAAGTAGATTTCTCACTTTGATATTTCATATTTTCTATCTGAATTTTTACAACGAGCTTATCATTCCTTTAAAAGGGGAAACAAGTGTCACCTAGCAAATGTCTGACACATCTTGAGTAATGTGTCTGACAGACGCAGGATAATCAATAAATATGTACATTCAATTAGTTACTAAAGGGAAGATACTTTTATTCAGCAGATATCATATATGTGGCATTTAATATTGCCAATTAGATAGATATTATTTCCATTTCCGTTTTACAGATACGGAAACTGAGACTAGGGAAGATAAGGCCTCTTGTTCAAGGGCTCTTGCTTGGGAGAGTGCTAAAGTCAGGTACATTTTACCCCCAAAGCTCTATCAACTGGAATATACAATTTAAGTACTTTCCTATAGCCTCAACCCAAAAGGATAAAATAATTTCAATAATAGTGACAGTCTCTACTTAGCACGTGTAGTTCCACTCATCTGAAGATAAATAATTAGCACATATTCCTCCATTTTCACTGGTACAAGTACAGTAGGTATGTGGTTTTATACAAGTCTTAGCAATCTGACAAGAAACATTTTCAAACTAAACTTCTTTAAAACTTGTACTAATAACTAGGTAGTTGCTTTATGACTTTCCAGTGAGGTATGATGTTCTTTGATGCCATGCCAAGTGTTGGTAGGTCCTATGACTCTAGAAATGGAACAAAGGGATTTAATGGCACTTGTTTCTTGGTGACACTGTTCTGAGAAAAGAGAGAATCTGATAGGAAGAAATGTCAGGTCAATATTTAACTTCTAAACATGGTACTGAGTGGTAGAAACTCTATCTTTGAATGTTGAGTATTCTTACTGAACAACTGATTCAAAAAGCCTCTGCCTGCTATAGGGAATCTTACTAAGAGGAGAAAAAAAGAGAGAAAGAAAGAGTGACTGGTTACACTTCCTTGGATAGAGATTTTTTAGGAATGCCTGAGCCATATGAGTCCCGTATGCCTTCTAAGAAGGCCAACAAAATTATTAAAGTGTTTAATATTTAACCATGTTAGTTTTAGTTATACTTATGGAAACAAAGTTGTATCCTTCTGTCTGTGCTTATTACTCAACTTGGAATCTAAGTACCCTGAGTATTCTATAAATTTCATGAAATCACATGAAAATTTGTTTATGCATTTTTCTGCAGAGAGCCACATTTCCCATTAGCTTTCCAAACTCCAAAAAGATAAAACGTTCAAAAAAAGTACCTTTCAACACATACGTACCTCTGCTCCTTTTTTGTAGGCATTTAAGCATAGTTTATTTAAACGTTTAGAACTTTTTTTTTTTTTTACAAAAGGCCAGACAGTAAATATTTTAGAATCTGTGAGTGCATATGATATGTCTCACATTCTTCTTCTTCGATTAACTTTAAATGTAAAGTTTAAAAATGTAAAAACCATGCTTAACTCAAAAGGACTAACACCAGCTTGTTTTAAAGTAACAGTTGTTTACTTCTACAGAAATAACACAAACTGTTTTTTTGAGAAAGTCACTAACCTCCTCTGAGTCTCAAGTTTCCACATCTGTAGATACTAAACTCTCCCACACAGTAGTTTCAAGTATTGTGGCAGCAAGTGTACAGAACTGCCCACACAGTCCTTGGCATATAGTTAGCAAACTGATTTTATTATCCTAGCCTGTGCCTCATATGATAGATCATTAGTGATATTTATAACTCAATATTAAGTGTTTGATCAGTGGGTATGCCCCTCCCATATAATTTACTTTATAATGATCGGCTTTGGTTATTTCCAGAAACTAACTGGGGTTTTCCTGGACAGCCAGCAGACATGCACGTTACTCATTAGAAACTAATAGTCTCCTCATAATTACTCTTCTTCCTTCAATGTGTGAATCGTTTCTAGGGCAGAGATTTAATTTATCAATATGTTATTTTCCATCTAAAGTGTTATAAATGTCCAAATCACAAAAAAGCTTAAGAAAATCCCACTTGAAAAAAGTAAAACCAGAATTAATGGGAGTATATTTAGGTGTACCAAGGACCTAAGGTCACAAAATATTATACGACACATTCATCAGCAGAGATACTGACCTCTCCTCTTTCTGTTCCTCACAAAACGGAAGGTCTCAAATATATCCAAGATGCCATTATAATGAGGTTCAACTGTTCTGTTTTCTCCAAAAAGACTAACCAGCTTAAAAGCATGAACTACATTATAACCATTTTAATCCTTCACCACACCTACCATAACACTAGGTATGCTAGTCTTTAGGGAACAGTTATTGAAAATATATATTTTAAAAACAATTTTATTTATCTAAGACAATGATCTTTCAATTCTGTTTATATAGATATTCATCTGAGAAGCAGGAAAACCAAAGCACAACAGATTAAAAAACTAGCTACTATTACATCATTACTCCAGAACAGCTACAGTGATACAATAATGTCCCTATCTGTACTCTCCCAAAGTATCAAAGGTTATATTTCCTACCGATGTTAGTAAGTAAAACTATAATTCCTACAATCACTAAGGAATTTGGAAGCTATTGTAAAATATTTTCCAACCTAAGACACCCTTTAAGAGTTGTCCACATAAAATGTATGGAAGAGTTAAGTGAATAAATATACTACAGGACACTTACAAATGATTTTGTCAGCTTTCAGTAGATTCACTTTGAAAGCTTTTTTTTTTTCATCTATACAGGATGGCTGGGTGGCACAGTCAGTTAAGCATCTGACTCTTGGTTTCAGCTCAGATGATGATCTCGGGGTCCTGCGATCAAGCCCTGTGTCGGGCTCACACTCAGAGCCGAGTCTGGTTGAGCTTCTCTCTCCCTCTGCCCCTCCCACATATGTGCTTGCACTCTCTCTCTCTAAAACAAATAAATCTTAAAAAAAAAAAAAAAAACACAACTTTACTTCAAATAATCAGTAAAATGAGAAAGCTATAATTAACAGTATGAGTAAATGTTTTTCTTCCTCATCTCATAAGACAAAGAAAAAATAATTCAATTACAAACCACATTATACAGTATGAGGCTTTCCAGACCAAGCCTAATTTAGTTCTCTGAAATTAATGGTATACTTAGAGAAGACACAGGTAAATAAAAACATGTTAAGAAGCTCTACCTAACTAAATACAGTCCAGTCCTTGCTTTTGGTGGGACAGTGGTCCTCCTTGATCTCTAGTCAGCAGGAATATTCAAAAAGTTTCCACAAGTAAAGGAACAGTTATGACAAAAATAGCCATATTCAGAAGATATTCTATGAGCCTGAAGAGTGAAGTTTCCCCCAAATATTTGTTCCACACGCACTCATCAAATTCAAAAATCAACAAGTAGATGTCTCCTTATTTGTAGATCAGAGAAGTATTTGTATATAGTTAATGACCCACTTGACATCGAAGCAAAAATCCACCACACTCAACTGAGAAACAGCTACTGTGCACTTACTACCAATGTACTGCAGAGAATGGAAAATGTTTCCAAGGATTCTTAAAAAACTTCTGGTAGAATGATTTTTTAAAAAAAATTCAACATTATATCAAAGTCTTTTATAAAATAAAATTGCTCAATGAAAGTCCCTTGAAAGATAATAATGTTTAAAGAAGGGTAATAATTATCGCCCTTTACTATCCAGTACTCCCCATTTTCACTGATTAGCAACAGTATTACTCCCTATTTAGGAAGGATCTCAAATTCATATGATGCCAGGCCAGACAACTACCATTAGCAAGTAGGTGGGGACTATAAACCGGGCATAAGAACTTCCTGCAGCTGCTACCAGACCTATTTCTCCAACCTGTTATTGCTATAAGGAATGCAGGCCTGGTGCAACAAGATTATCCAATGTCTTCGAAGAGAAGTCAGTAGTCCAAATCATGCAAAATCTTCCCTTTTAAAGTACTGGCAATTACGAAACAAACAAAAATACCATGAGGCCGAATAAAAAGTACCTGCAAACAGAATTTGGCCTTTCAGTATGCAACCAGGGGTAAAACATAGCAATAACAGACTAGGAAGAGAAGCATCAGTAAGAATCTCAAGTAGGTGACTCCGAAATTCTAAACTTCCCCAGACTATTACTCAGATTTCATGTAATCATAAATATTAGTGGTAAACTTACTTTCCTAAGACTAATTTTTGGGTTAATTAAAAAAACAAAACAAAACTTGGTAGCTCCCCCCCAATACTAGTACTTTAATTTACTATTTTAAAGTATACATTTTAGGGAAAAAATTCAAAACAACATTTGAGGGAGATGAACTTAGAATTATATTAATAAGACTAAATTATAATATATGGGAAATGTGTACTATAATAATTCCTTTAAAAATATTATAATGTTTTACAAACTATGTTAGTTGGATAAAATGAAGTGTTAATCATCATAATCCTTAGAAAGCAACCACTTGACCTCCTTGAATCTCTAGATTGAGACATCAGTAACTGGCATTCCTCATAGGCCACCTTCACTTTAGCAACATGAAATGGAAAAATAAATAAAGGGTAGGGAGAAGTAACAACGTTAACTGGCAAGGTATTTCTGTTATATAATAATTAAAGTGCCAAAGGATCCCAAGACTCGATAGAATTTTCTTTACTGCTTTAGCTCTAAGTAGATTAGATGGCTAAAAAGGATAAACTAGCAGACCTTCTATTTGGAAACAAAATCTGCTGGATTAAAAAAGAAATACTATGTGGGGCAGCACCCAAAGATTTAACCTTTAAAGGATCCGCTCTCAAAATTTCCAATGTAAGAAAAAAAATCTTTAGTTACACTCTTCTCAGAGTTCTCAGTTGATTTGTAAAGTTACCTCCATATATATATATGTTATATTGATAGTGTACTTTTAAAAAACAAAAAACAAAATGTTAAGAACAAGGTGATAGAGTTGAATGGAAAAAGGCAGCTCTGGCTTTATCAGGGCTGGAATTCACTACATAACAGCTGTGTGACTTTAAGCAAGTTATTTAACTACTCTGAGCACTACTCCCCTGTCTATATAAAAGGGTAAACAACAGCTACTTTAATTCTCATTAAGAGAATTGTGATGCATCTTAAATGTATTTTAATTCATTCTCTTAACTGAAATCTGAATCCGCTCCACAACATCAGTAGCTTAAAATACTTCTGGCAAAAGAGCTACATAGAGAAGAGAACTCAACACTTCCTGGAGCAGCCCATTTCATCCTCACACTCCTATTATTTTCCTTTACTTCCTAAAATCAGCTGCCTAGTTACTTCAACCTTCTATTAATCAATCACATTCTAGTTAAATCATATTAAGTACTGCTAACTCAGTTCTCATTAAACTTTAGGCTCCACAATGGTTGAGGCTGTTCAGTACTGAAGCCCCAACACCTAAACAATGATAAGCACATAGCAGGTGTACAACAAACATTTGCAGATTAAGTGGTAAATTCTGTTAGTATTTACTGATTTACCACCGAAATGCCTTCTAATATAAAGAGCACAAACGTGCACATTTCTGGAGGTGACTACTTAATGTCTGAGGTTTAAAATTTGAACTATCATACATAACCAGACACAGGCTGTTTTTAAAAAAATCTCTTTGGACATAGTAAATGAAAGCAATTTTGCTGTATGTTAAATGGTGATGCTATTCAATGATAAAGTTCCTTCAAAGCAATAAAACCCACTAATGTCTCCATACCTGCTATTCATAATTTCCTTCCGATTTAATTGAATTCCAAGTCTACATTAAAAAAAAAAAAAACAAAAAAAAACAAGAACCCTCAAAATGATACCCAACCTAATTGCCACCTAATTGTTCTTTGCAGAATAATCAATTCTGCAAATAACCCCGCAAATAAGAGCATACTCAAATTTTATTACCTGAAAGTTACCCAGAAAACAGAATACCAAAATCTGTAATTTTTTCTCATTATTTTCCTAGCAACACATTACTATAAATAAACATCTTACTGGTTAGATACCAGAACTCATTTATAATTTAGTCACTTACATTCCAAAGCTTGAAGCGTAGGTTTCGCAAAGTATGTTGTTCTTCACAGAATGGGAAATCAAACACAGTGAACAACCAGTTCACCACCCTCTGCAAATCTATGGAACTATATCCATTATAAAGTAAATTTCTCCTGCCACTCAACAGTTTTAAGCTTTCACTCTATGCTATTAGCCTAAACAAAACATAATTAGGAAGGCCTATCTGCCACATACACAAGTCAATAACCCAAATATAAAATATCTCTGGATTACCTGGGTCACTGTTGTTTGACACTTTGGTAGAAAATTAGTGATCCAGAAATATGCAACTAGAGGACACTAGGTAAGGCAAACACCAGACTGACACACTTCTATAAGGAAGGACAAATCCAAGAGTCAAGCATTTTAATGAACAGAAAATTAGAGGACCGAAAGTGACATAAGAAATTCAGCTGATTTTGAAGAAACAGCCATGTAGGACCCTTTTCCACTCCAACAATTCAGACTAAAGTAGATGAAGCCCCATCCCTACAAAACTTCCTTTCCCGTTCAAACAAACAAACAAGCCACCCAAAACCAAAAAACCTGGACCATTAATCAAAACAGTATATTCAATGAAAATGAAGCCACCACATACAGGAGAGCTTTAGAAAGTTGCAATCACTACCGATCATTAACATTCCATCTGCAGGCTGATCTCAGGTACTGTGTGAGAAACTCGCAGCCAGAGCCGACACACCAAGGGCAGCATCTAAGTCTGTGCTACAGAACCTACCCCAAAGGGGAAGATGACATTAACACAAAACCTACAGAGAACTACCACAGGTAGAGGCTCCCAACCGGCTTTCAATTCGCTGTGGGAAGTATTCCTTTACAACGCATACTGCATCTCTGCCCTGAAAGTTGCCCAAGCGCCAACTGCAAAAGTGGCCTGCAGTTGCAAAATACAACAGCCTCGGGCTCCCCACACTTCTTTCCCATGCCTGTACTTTGGGTCCGGCAACAATTTCTCAACGTGGTCAAGGTGATGCTGCAAAACCGCCCTCAATGCCGCAACCGCAGACAGGACCCGTTTCTCACCAGTCCCAAAGCCGACTAGGGGGGCCGGCCGCCCTGCCATTTTCAACGTGCTGCTCCTACCCACGCCGACAGCACCCTGAGTGCCCACGAACACGCGAGAAGGCTTCTGGCTCATCCTGATGCCCTCTGGCAGCGACGAATGTATGCGCTACTCGCCTCCCTCCCCGGGTAGTGTCCCGCCAGGGTTGGGGAGATCCCTGGAAAAGCAAAGGCTGGGGAGGAGCCTCTGCCCTTCCCATTGCACGCAGGCGGCAGCACCCCGCCCAGGCCCGGATCCCCCGCGCCTAGGTCCCCGCGCCCGAGGGGTGTCCCTCCCTCACCTCCCTCCCTCTCACCTGATCTTGTAACTCGGGAGAGTGTGCTTGCGCTTGATGATCTTCTTGAGCTGGTTGACGATGATGGAGGTGAGCTGGGGCATAGGCCGCCCTTCAAACTGGGAGCGCACCTCAAAGTCGATCAGCGGGTCCTCCACGAAGGAGAAGAACCAGTGGGTGAAGGGCACGCGCGTGAGAACGAAGCGCAGCCTCCCCACGACCCGGGACAGCTTGACGAACAGGTAGGCGGACTTGCCGAAGACCAGGTCCACGTCGATGGCCAGGTGGAAGCCCCCGTTGTACTCCACCTCCGCCTCGAAGGCCAGCTCCTCGGGGGAGGTGGCGGGCAGGGTCTCCCCCTCGGGGCCGTCCGACTCCCCGCTGGCCGAGGGCACCACCGGCCGCAGGAGGCGGATGGTCTTGATGAAGGGCACCGTCTCGCCCAGGAACACGTCCCGCAGACTCAGTCCCTCCAGCAGGCGCCCGGCCGTCTTGGTCTGCAGCAGCTCCTCGAACTCCACCTTGATCTTCTTGGTGACCCAGCGGCGAGCCAGTGCGGTGTCCCGCAGCTCCCGGAACAGGAACAGGATGGTGGCGTTGAGGAAGTAGCAGGTCTCCCGCGTCGGCGGGGCGGGGGTCTCGAGGGCGGGGGCCGGGGTCGCGCCGCCCTCGGGGGGCCCGCCGGAGGGCTCCTCAGCCCCGCCGCCGCCATAAAGGTACTCCCTCAGGGCCAGGCCCGGCACCGGCTTGATGTAGCGGAAGCCGTCGCCCGCGCGGGCCGCCTCGTCCGGCGGCGGCTCGGGCTGTTTGCGGTACAGCAGCAAGAACTGGGTGAGGAGCGTGAGGAAGGAGCCCAGCACGGCCGACGCCAGAATCATGAGCAGCAGCCCCATCCCGGCACCGCCTCCGCCCGGGCCGCCCGGGCCCCCGCTCCCGCGCCCACAGCGCCGCTCTCTTCACGTCGCCGCCCCCGCTGCCTCCATCTTGAGGACATCGGGCGGCGGGGTTGGGGCAGGCGGCTCCCTGGGCCTCGTTCGGCGGCTCCGGCAGGCGCGGTGCGACGCCCGAGCCCGCAGCGGCCCGCAACTCCTCAGACACTCCGGGACGCGGCTGCTGTGGCGGCGGCAGCCGCGACGGCGGCGGCGGGGCGGAGGGGGCGGAACGGCACGCCCTCAGGCCTGTGCTCATTGGACGAACGGCGCGTGACGTCAGGGGCGTGCTCGCTCCCGGCGGTGTCGCCTGGCATTCTGCGCCCGGGCGCGCGTACGCGGGTCCCTCTTCACCTCCCGGGCGCCCTTCCAGCCCCGCCCCCCACGCCAACATTCCATTCCCCCGCGGTCCACGTGGCTGTCACTTCTGGAGTCGCCGACGGGATCCGGGGAGATAACTGGGGCCGCTGTTGGTGGATAAGGAGGCCGGGCGTAGGTGGTGTGGCGCGTTCCTGATCCCGGTCCTCCCGTTACCTTCTGACGCGCCTGCTCCCCACCCCCCTTTGGCCGCGGTCCCTGCCTGTTACCTCTGCTGCAGTGTGGTTCTTCCACTCGCACCCCTGAGAGATGGGCTGGCAGCGGCTTTCCCTGCAGGGCAGCGCCGCAGAGGAGCTGAGCCGGCCGTTCGGAGACACCCCAAGCCGAGGACAGGACTGAGCTGCCTCAGAGACCGCCGTCGCCGACCGACCGTCAGTCCAGCCAGCAGACGCTCTGCGTCTGCGAAGGGTGGGCCTGGGAAAGAGGGACGGAGAAGAACGGCGTAAGATGCAAACGAACTTTACCAGCAAAGTGGCTACTCGAGATTTAAATGAGAAGGTAGGAAAAGAGCCGGGAGGAGCCGGGCTGATGAGTGAGATGAATTTGCCAGATGATGAGAAGATGAATGGTGGCTCACCGTCCGGCTCTTGCAGTGTGTGCCAAGTCCATCTTAGAAGACTTAGCCCCCACCCATTTTACAGATGCACACACTGGCACAGAGAGGCAAAGAAGTTGCCTAGGGTCACACAGTGGAGGCTGGTTTGTCTAAAACTAACTCCCAAGCCCTTCGTTACTAATCTGTTCCGTGACCACGAAATTGCTAGAGTTGGAAGGGGGTTTCCTGGTTCCCTGGTGCACAGAAAGTGTGAGCTGGGGAGGAGGGTCAGGAAGAACTTGGGATTTTGCACAGGGTAGCACCTGAACCAAAGCCACAGAGTTAATGAATCCAGTTTGCCCAGAACAGTGTTGACTCTCATGTCCTCTGGCTACTTGGTTGTTACATCATAAATGCTTATGTGGCTCTTGCCGCTTGGACACCACAACAATTCTACCTCTAGTCCTACAGAGGTCAGACAGATGTTCCCTACTTAAAAGTCAGGAGGACCTTCAGTGGCCCTAAGGGCCAGGGCACCGCCTCTCTCTCTGGCCCTGGAAGATCTTCAAGCTAGCGATCGTCTCAAATCTGGGTGATTCTAGAACAAAGACAGAGTTGCATCCCATTTTAACCCAGCTGGAGCAGGCACAGAACTTTGGAACCAGGCCTTACTCCTGTCCAGGTGAGACGAGAATGGCTCCTTTACTGGGAGAATGTCAGACAGGTGCTGGCTGAGGAGCTGGACTTAAACCCCATACTCCACATGCTATGGAAGTCCAAGGCCCTGTTAAGATTTCTGGGAACTCCGGCAATGTCTTTACTTGTGATTGCCTTTGACTCCTGGCTTCTGCTTCAGGACTCCTGTCTCAGTTCTACATGGTTTCAACCCAAATGGGAATTGTAGACTTTATCTCAGTTTTGACCCAAAAACCTTATTCATAACTCATGTGCCATGGTGTGGCACTCTATCTCACAGGCTCCTCCCTCCTCTCCCGTCTTCCGGTCCCTTCTCACCCCTCAGATTGTCTCTGGAAATCCTGAATCTTCTCAATCCATTTTACAGAGTCCCTCCATTCCCCAGCAAAACTTGTCACTCCAAATCCATGAAGGAGCTCAGCATGCCTTTTGGGAAGATAAAAAAAAAAAAAATGTTTCCCTGTTGTTAAAAATGGCTAACACTTACTAAACACCTCTAATGATTTTATTAATTACAGTGTTATTATAAATAAAAATATTTCTAGAGAACAGTCTGTGTGCCAGGCTCAGTGTTAAACATCTTATGTGCCTTATTCCTTTTAAAAATCAAAATGTTTGGGGCGCCTGGGTGGTTCAGTTGGTTAAGTGTCCCTGCTCTTGATTTCTGCTCAGGTCATGATCTCTGCGTTGTGAGATCATGGGACTCTGCGCTGGATGTGGAGCCTGCTTAAGATTCTCTCTCTCCTTCTCCCTCTGCCCCTCCCCCACTGTGTGTGTGTGCTCTTGGATTCTCTCTCTGTCTCTAACAACAATAATAACATCAAAATGTCCATAAGTGTTGGCCTTATCCAGGTCTGGGGTAACGAGTCTTGCCCCTGACTTGCTGACCCCATCACAACCTACTTGGCCAACCTACTCCATGTCGCGCCCTGCAAAGGTTTACCCGCTTGGGACCTTTGTTTCTTTTGCCTTTTATTTTGCTAGGTCATTTAGCCAACCCAGGGTTTCTTAACCTCTGCAATATCGCTGTTTGGAGCAAAAAGGTCCTCTACTATGGGGGCTGTCCCGTGCCTTGCAGGAGATGATGTTGTGCTAATAGAAGCTTATTATTTGTAATGGAGTTCCCTGGAAGAACATAAATTCAGCAACCTTTTAAAAAAAATCAATCCTAGTTCATAGAAACTCAAAAGTCTAAGAACCTTTGGCCCCAGCTCTGAAAATCCATGATTCTGAGTAGGTTTTTGATGGAAGAAGTTGCATTTAGCCTGCCTGCTGACCTTTTAATGAGTTTTAAGTGACATCATTGAAATTAAGCTGCCCCAACAGACTTCATGGGAAGTATCCATTTCGTGGGTAAAGGAGGTTGAATCCTGCAAGACGGGATGCTTCTAAGACTAGCATCCTCACTAACTAGAGAGAGGCATGGACCACTTTCGCTGTTCAAGTCTGAATTCTTTATACTGAACACCAAACAGGATGAGAAAGCCAAAGCAGGTGAATATGGAGAATTTGTGAGTAGCATAAAATATGAATTTGATAAAAATGATGTAAAATGACTCAATATCACAAAATGGGGGGCGGGGGAAGCAGAGAGAAAATTAGAATGATACATCACACCATTTTAGAATGATACATCACACCATTCTGTGAACTGTCACAGAATTCAGTGACTGTGCTTCAGCATCCAATGTGTGCCTGGCTTGGGGTCTGGAATGAATCGGACAGAGTCCCGGAGTCCCAGAATCCCAGAGTCCCAGCTCTCAGGGCTGCCAGGGCCTGGTGGAAGAAGACACATACCGACATAACTGATGTGAAGAGATGGAACCCAGTGCACTGTCAGAACAGAGCCTTACCAGTTCTGGGATGGGGAGAGTAAATCACAAGGAGGAGAAACTGCCCCAAGCTCACTTGACTGAAGTTGGATTCATGTAAACAATACAGGAACTCAGCTTCAAGGTGCTCAGCTCTTGTGGGGCTCTCTCAGAAACCTAGGACAGAGAGGGCTGTTTCTCTAGCTCGTATTCTCTCGCCCCACCTACCCGGTACCATGTTGCTACACCTCTCTGCAAGTCTCTGCCATTTTCCTCCCCAAGGCTCCCAACTGCCCCGTTAACCTCAGCATGTAGACAGCTTAGGAAGACACCAGCTCTGCACCCAGATCTAGAGGGTCCTATGTTCCTGGTGCCTAATGTGTCCTTCTGTTTCAATATCAAGCATTGGGAGAGAAAAACCCAGAAAGGACTATACCAATCCAATCATTTATGCCCAAGGAGCTTGCCTCTTCTGGTTGGTGGTGTGTCAAGCAACTTAGCCAAGAAAGTGGAGAGGACTGAGAATGACAATTCTAGTCCAATAGGGGGTGAACAGTTCATTCTGGCTGAAGAATTTTTGTTGGCCTTTGATGACTAGGAGGGCATTCTAATCAGAAGGAGGCCAAAGCTCAGAAGCTGGAAATCCAGCAGTTTAGAGAAATTGGGACCAGGATGGCTGGAGAGTGGTGTAAATAATTCTAGTGCAGGGAGGTGAGGTGGTGGAGGTGAGATGGTAAAGCAGGCTTGAGCTGAATTAGGGAGAGTTTGAATGTCAAAGCAAGTTTAGATTCTGTTTTTCAGTCTTTGTAAAGCTCCAAAGACTTTTATGCCAAGACCATGGCATTTTCCTTTTTCTTTCCATTATCTCTACCTGCAGAACCTCAGCCCATTCAACTACTTCCTCCCCTCTGCATCTTTAAATTTACGATCTTCATTCTCATTTGGGCCCTCAAAGCAACTGAGCATTTTTCTCCATCACCATACCCGGTATCTGCTTGGCACCAATGCTCATTTCTAGTTGGTTCAGAATTCAGGTAAGGCAGAGAAGTGTTATTGATCTCTAAAAATCTCTGCATTATTTTGGACCCCAAGTGATTCAATAGGATTCAACTTAATTCTCCTTGTGCTCCCCTTCTGTTTTTGTTTGTTTGGGTTTGATTTTTATGGCTCCTCCTCCTCCTCTAGCCTATAGAGTTTGGAGTGACTCCACAATTCTCTACTTGGCCCTCTTCTTTTTTTACTCCACATCCTTTACCTGAATGATGACCAGTTCTGGAGACTTCAACTCACACCTCTCCAACCACCCTTCTCTCCCGCCTATTCTCAAGATGTCTTCATCTCAACTTGATCAAAACTGAAGGTCTCCCCCCTGGCAGACACTGCTGGTTGCCTGCCTGTTGTCTTTCTCCCCTTCTTTCTCAATAAGAGAACTCCCATTTTATCACAAATGACAATGTACCTAGATAAAAGACTCCTATTCCCCAGTCTCCCTTATGCTTGGATGTGTCCACATGACTGATTTCTGATCTGTATGAAGTATGGGGTGAGGTCCTTCTGGAAGTCTCTCAAAGGGAATTGACTCAGCTGTAAGTGATACTATTTTGCTCTCCTCTCTTGTTCCATCTTCTGGCTGTCTGAAATAAAGTCAAGATTTGGGGAGCTCCAGCAGTTCTTCTGGACCTTGAGATAAGTTTGATGATGGAAGCCATCTGCTAAAAGATGGCAAAGCAGACAGATGCCTGGGTCCTTGATGACTTCTTGGAACTACCAGAGCAGCCTTGGGTTTTCTGTAGCATTCAGTCAAATGGAATCCTAATGGCTTCACCTTACAACCAGCCTTCTCAAGCTGGCTCTTCCTCTGTGTTCCCTACCATTCACCCACATGTTCAAACTTTACTTGCCCTCCTTACTCTCTTATGTTCTTTATACCCCTTAGTATATCTCAGATGTGTCTCCCTGTCTCCCTATCACTAAAGCCCATTTCTTGCCCCCTTCCTCTCACTTGCCATGACTTTACTTCTTCAGTTATGCCCTACCCAGTCACTCTGCCCATCGTGCCTCCTATAACTTGTCGCTATAGTGATCTTTTCCAGGACAAATCTGATCCTGTCCCTTTGTTGCTAAGATTTCTCCAATGGCTTCCCACAGCCATATTAATAGAAATGTCCCTCTTTCATCAAGCACACTGTAACTGGGAAGCATTGAGCTTTAGAAGCATTGACATTCTCTCAATTGCCTTTTGGGGTAGGTAGTATCATAACCAGTTTATGGGTGAGAAAACAGACATTTAATGCAGATGAGGTACTAAGGATCGCTAAGTGGAAGAGCAGAGATTTGGACAAGCTGATTAACCTCCAGCCTTTCATTTTAGGGCAGCACCCCTTTAGGATGCCCTCCAAACTCATGAGCAAGGTCAACAAGTGGCTTTTGTGGTCTGGCCTTGGCTTATACTTCAGCTTCTTTTTTCACCACTCCAGAAGTAGAATTTGAAGATACTATTGACAAATTTGGTTCCATTTAAATCCAGGAAAGTAAAATTATAATAAACTTTGTTAGGGGTACAAAATGTTTAGACGATGTAAACTTTAATGTGCCTACTTTTCAAACTTCTGATGTATTTTCAGCTAGTTTAATGTTCTGGAATACATTAGCCATTACAAATACATAAAAATGGGGCAACTGGTCAGTTAAGCAGTTGACTCTTGATCTCCGCTCAGGTCTTGATCTCAGGGTTGTGAGTTCAAACCCTGCATTGGGGTCCATGCTGGGCGTAGAACCTACTTAAAAAAACAAAAAACATAAAAATGTATATGCAGGGATTCAAATTTTTCCTTTTGTCCTCGGCTCCACTATATTTTGGCATGTCATTGTCAAGGCAGTCTTTATTTTAAATCTTAATATTTTGCTTATCATAGATTTCATATTAATTTTTACTTTTTAAATGCTATACTAAATGTTGTTTATCTTGAAGATTGGGTTTTTGGCACCCCCTTAAGTTTTGTGCCCAAGGCGAATGCCTAATCCTGGCTGTGTTCATTAGCCATATGAAATCCCATTTGCAGGCTCCTGAACACACAATGACCTTACTTTCCTTAGTTTTGTCATTCTTGCCTAGCACACTGTAGGTACTCAATGAATATTCGTGAGTTTGTGAATAGAGACGCCTGAGTGGCTCAGTTGGTTAAGTGTCTTCCTTCAGCTCAGGTTATGATCCCAGAGTCCTGGGATCGAGTTCCACATCGGGCTCCCTGCTCAGTAGAGAGTCTGGTTCTCACTCTCCCTCTATCCCTTCCTCCTCCCTGCTCATGCTTGCTCTCTTTCTCTCTCTCTCTCTCTAAATAAGTAAATAAATAAAATGTGAATGAATGTTTTTCCTTCTGACCTTAACACCCTTTCCTCTGCCTGCCCATTGCCTGAATAACTCTTTCTTAGGCTCTTTTTAGACTGAACTGCAGTATCACCACCACCAGGAAGCTTTCCTGGACTGTCCACACCCCCTTCACCTCCTCTAAACTGGTTAGAAGCTTTTCTGTTGCCTTCAGTGCACTTGGAGCGCAGCATGGATAAAGCATTTCTTGCTATGTTCTGAGGTACTTGTTCAGAATCAAAGTCTGCCTGTGAGCTTTTTGAGAGCAAAGACCATCATGGCTTTCTTTCTTTTATTTTTTTTGTCTCTATATCCCCAGCCCCCAGATCGCCTAGGAGGATCATGCTCAGAGGACAGAGGGAGAGAGGGAGGACTGGAGGGAGAGAAGAATGGATGAGTGAATGCAATCCTTTTAAAGACATAACCAGTAACAGGCTGCAAGGTGGATTGTACTGAAGGAGAGCAAGACTTATGAGGAACTTTTGCCTGAATCAAGGCAAGAGTTGATCAGGGGTTAGACTGAGGCCATGAGAGTGGGTTGGATTTAAGAGACATTTTAGGCAAAGAGTCAATGGAATTTGGTTGGCAATTAAGCGACTGGGGAAGTACTCAAAAGCAACTGAGGTTTCACCATTGGGTGAGTAGGAAGATGTGGGTTCTGGGAATGGACGGGTAATGCAGGAGGAACAAACCGGAAGCCTGTCACTACTTGAAGGCATTGGCCCAGAGAATGGACAGATTTCCTATTAGCAGATTCTTATTGGATAGATGAGGCTTAATCAGCATTTACCCCCCTCCTAAATTGTTCTCTACAGCCTTTCCACTTCCACTTTCCTTTTCCTTTCCACTTATCGCCTGATGCTTCTCTGGTCTGGGCCACTGTCCTCTCTCACGGAAGTTCGTGCCACTGCCTCCTATCTGGTCTACCTACTTTCAGGTTTCCTCCCTTTCCTTCACTCACTACTCTGCAGCCAAGCCAAATTGAGCTACTCCCTGCTTAAAGTCTTTCAACAGCTCTCCACAGGCTTCTGGGTGAAGTGTTAATTCCCGAGTGCAATCCCTTAGGCCTGTCCCCATCTAGCCCTTGCCTCAAGATTCCACGCCATCCCTAACACTCTCCCTGCTCATGGCTATGCAACAGGCTAACTGCATTTGTTGTGATTCTTCCTTGAGCCTTGCTCTTTCTCTTATCTCCGGGCCTTTGCACATGCTACTTCTTCCACCTGAAGCTCTCTCTCTTTTCTCTTTGCAGGGCACCACTACCTTTCAAGTCTAGACTTGAACATTCTTCTCTAGAACTTCCTCTGTCCCTAACTTACTTAGGCTTGGCCCCAGCTGTATGCTCCTAAAATACCCTGTTCTTGCCTTATTCACATGCTTGTGGCAGAAACTGTTAGCTGCCTCTCCAAAATCCATTCATTCCTCCATTCATTCCAAAGAAGAATTTGAGGGGTGCCTGGGTGGCCCACTTTGAAGGGCGTGCAACTCTTGATCCTGGGGTCATGAGTTTGAGCCCCATGTTGGGTGTGGAGATCATGTAAATAAATAAATAATAAAAAGAAAAAAACAAGAATTTGAGAGCAGCAAATAGTTCAGCTTAAAAAAAAATCGGGATTTCTCAAACTGCCTAGCAAAAAAGAGCTATTGGCTGTCCTCCTCTGGCAAAATGGAAAGGTGACCTTGGGAGAAAATAACAGGTTGTAGCAGCAAGAGGCTTAGTGATGGTAAGTCCTTGAGACCTGCCAGGAGAGCCAGACTCCCTGTTTGGAGGTCATTGTGACTGCTGGGCCCCCAGGCCACACTCACCTCTTCTCTGTTTACATTCATTCCTTAGGTGACTTAATCAGCCTCATGGCTTTAAATATTATCCATATGCCTCTGCTTCCAGATGTATTGATTCAGTCTGGACCTCTCCACTGAACTCCTTTAGGGAACCCATATATCCAAAAGCCTAGCAGACATCTCCACTTGGGTGTGGGTGTGGAATGACTCACTGTGTGTAAAACGGAGCTGATGTTCACCCCACACTAGTTCCTTGGGGAGGCCTCACCATCTTGGTTAATGGCACATCTGTTCTTCCAGTTGCTCAGGCTGAAAAGCCTTATGTTGTCCTTGACACCTTTTCTTTGTAGCCATGTGTGCTCTGTTAACAAAAATCTTTTGGTTCTACCTCCAAATATATTTGGAATTTAACCACTGCCTTAAAAAAAATAAGATTTATTATTTTAGGGAGAGAGCGTGTGAGCAGGGGAAAGGACAAGGGAGAGAGTGAGAAGCAGACTCCCCACTTAGTGCAGAGCCCCATGCAGAGGTCCATCTCATGACCCTGAGATCATGACCTGAGCCCAAATCAAGAGCCGATGCCGAACCGACTGAGCCACCCAAGTTCCCAGGAATTCTACCACTTGTTAACACATTTGCAATCCTGGTTCCAGCATCATGTGGGGCCTGGATTATTGGAGTGATCTCCTCCCTGGCATGTCTGCTTCTGCCCTTACCACCCCAATGTCTGTGCAAACACTGAAACCAAAGCAACTGTAGAAAAGCACAAATCCAATCGTGCCACTCACCTGCTCAAAAGCACTAGTGGTTCCTGGGGTGGCAGAAAGAGGGTCTCCCCAAAGATGTCCCTGTCCTAATCCCCAGAATTTATAAGTATGTTGTGTTACATGGCAAAGAGGAATCAATGTTGCAACTGAAATTAACATTGCTGATCAGCTGACCTTAAAATAGGGAGATTATTCTGGATTATCCAGCTGTGCCCAGTGTAATCACAGGAGTTTTTCAAAATGGAAGATAGAGGCAGAAGGGAAATCGAAGTGATGTAATGTGAGAAAGACTCAACCACCATTACTGGCTTAGAAGGTGGTAGAAGGGGGCTAGAAGCAAGGAATGGGACAGCTGCCAGAAGCTGCAAAAGACAAAAAAAAAAAAAAAAAAAAAATTCTCCCCTAGAGTTTCCAGAAACTCCATAATTTCAGTCCAATGAGATCTGCTGGAAGTCAGGCTTTTCACCTCCAGAACTCTAAGGTAATAAATTAGTGTTGTTTCAATCCATAAATTCATGGTCATTTGTTACAGCAGCCATAAGAAACTAATACAGTTCCCTCTCTCATGCAAGAGAAAAGTCAAAGTCCAAAGCTGCAGATGACCTAGTCCTTGTTACCTCGCAAGCCTCATCTCCCACTTTGTACCTTACTCACTCCTCAGCCACACTTCCCTCTTGCTCCAGGCTCACAGCTTTGTGGCATGAATGAATGATTTTGAAATCCATCATTTTCCAGAAGAAAAAGAGGAGAGGCAGTTTGCCCACGGTGCCCCAGCAGGGACTTGAACCCAGCATGCCTGCCCAGCTACCAGCAGGGAGCTATTTCTGTTGTGTTTAACTTTGACTTCGGCTTCCTCCCCAGAAAGTCTTGTGGTTTTATCTCCCCTGGCCACCTACCAAAGTGTTTAAACTCTCAACGAGGGAAGCTTTATGTTGGTCATATTGTTCCTTGCCAGAAGAGTGGCTCATTTTTTGCTGTGTGAAATTCAGCGACAGAAACATTTTCCCTTTAAAAGGCAGAGGAAGAAATGTCCAGGACCTCAAATTCTACTGATCAATACAGGCCAATTTCTTAGGAGGAGAATACAAGCTTGGCTCTTTTCAGCCAACTGGGTTTACTGTATGGAGCCCTGTTTATGCCCCAGGGATATAGAGAGTGAGTTTCATGGAAAACTGGACAAATTGCTAAGGGTTGTTGGCAATTTCAATCTGAGTGCAAAACGGCTTTTCTCTTTTGCCAACTTGGTATTTATATTTCCAAATGAGAAAGTGTGATGGGCTAGCTTGTAGCCACCTAGTGAAGGGCCTCCACTGGCCGGCTGTGCTGAGTCACCCCAGAGCTGATCAATGTCCTAGTGTCCGGCCAATACATGCTGCAGTCTGTTGCGGGACTCATTTCTGGTCTGGTCAGCTCTGGCCACAAGGGCAGAGGCAACTTCTCCTATAAAGCTTGTGGGTACGACCCAAGCAAATAGAACAGCCTCTTCTGTTGTTTGGGGCTCTGTTTTTGTCTGCCCAGCACTCCTTTCTTTTGGGAACCCCCACTTTTAGGTGGTTCTCCTGGAGTTCTCAGTTCCTTACCCCTGATCACAAGGATAGACACGTGACCCATGTCTGGGCCTTTGCAACAGTGACTGTTCTAGAAAGGGTGAACATGGATTGAAGCAGGGCCCATTAGAACCCAAACCCAAGAAGAATGTATAGACTATAGGAAGGAGACTCTTCTTTCTGCCTGGGGTGGCTAATCTTGGGAGAACATGAATCTGGAGTGGCCCAGTAGAGAATACTTGTTTGTGCAGGAAGCTAAGCGTAATCAGGCACAGATGAGAAGTGAATAGAGAGTTGGTTCCTGAGGTGAGGAATCCCAGTTCAAGTGGTGGGGAAGCTTCAAGTTTGTGGTGGTCAAATGGTCTGAATGTTTAAAAATTAGAAATTGATGGGACGCAGTTGGTTGAGCATCTGCCTTCGGCTCAGGTCATGATCCCAGTGTCCTGGGATGGAGCCCCGCATCGGGTCCTTGCTCAGTGGGGGTCTGCTTCTCCCCCTGCTTGTGTTCTCTCTCTCTCTGTCAAACCAGTAAAATCTTCTTAAAAAATCAAAAACAAAAAATATATAAAAATTAGAAATCAAGCTTTTATTTGTTGTCTACATGGACAAATCTAGCCTCATAATGGCAATTTTTTTTAATTGGAAAACTATAGTTTTTATATGACTAAAAATTGGAAAAATATGAAGATAACTGAATTTATTATTGTGCATGTGCTACTTATGGTCCATGATAACTGGATGAAATATAAAATAAAGACCCATTTTAGGAATTATCAGATATTCCCTAAAAATCACTAGTTAGGTAATTATATAAAAATAAACACATAGTTTATGTGCCATTGATAATAATGATCTAAAGGATTAAAAAGAGGATATAATTATCCTCAGAGTATCGAACTGAACATATTGCCATCAAAAATGTAAATGAAGATAAATATAACAGTAAGAATTAAATATTTTAAAAGAAAACTTATTTTGCAAAACACAAAAATAGTAACATTAAAAGGTAAAGCAGAAATTCTAATCATGAGCAAAGAATTATCAATAAAATTGTTTAAATCAAGTTGCAGTTTTTGACATTTGTCCAAAAATGGAATAAAATCTTAATATTTTTACAAAAATAAAACTATTCCTTCTAGGGAGACAAACCATAAGTGACTCTTAATTTCACAAAACAAACTGAGGGTTGCTGGGGGGAGGGGGATTGGGAGAAGGGGGTGGGATTATGGACATTGGGGAGGGTATGTGCTTTGGTGAGTGCTGTGAAGTGTGTAAACCTGGCGATTCACAGACCTGTACCCCTGGGGATAAAAATATATGTTTATAAAAAATAAAAATTAAAAAAAAATAAACTATTCCCAATTCTAACATCCATTCTCTTAACTTTGTTGCTGGTGTAAATAATCAGTATCACATGTCTCTCATGTTATGCCTAGACTTACAAATATATTTCAGAGTCATATAAATTGTTTAGTACTACAGTACATTCTCAGCTGCCCGTGTGCACTTTTGTTGTGATTTTGCTAATTCATGAGTTTTTTAGGAACTGCAGTTAAGACACAGGTAAAAGGAAAATAAAAAGAGGTAGCATTTTGCGTGAAGTCCGCTTGTGGCTCCTTCTCTCTCCTCTGCTGCATTCCTCTCTCTCCCCTCCCCTCTCTAACATAAATAAATAAAATCTAAAAAAAAAAAAAAAGAAAGAAAGAAAGAAAATACTCACCATTACAAGGAATGACATTGTGCTCTACAAAAAATCTACTCAATTCAGGCTGAGAGGAAGAAATCGACAAGTCAGTTAATTTCCCTTTTCTAATACTAAGGGCTCCTACCACTTCAGTCCTCTGCTCATGCTGAAGCAATATCCATTTCTGATGTTTGCAGCAGCAACTTAAAGCCTTCATGGCCTTTGGACCCAGTAGCCTTTGTTTTGAGGACAAAGGCAAAAAATGTAAAAAGATTTTTCCCTGGGACCTAACCAGGATTGGCTCCAAGAGTGAATATTTAGATTTAGGGGTAGTGATATGCTTGTGTTGAGCCCTAAATCCCAAGTGACAGAGTCACATACACACTTTTTAATGTGTGTGTGTGTGTGTGTGAGAGAGAGAGAAAGTGATATGCTTGTGTTGAGCCCTAAATCCCAAGTGACAGAGTCACATACACGCTCTTTAATGTGTGTGTGTGTGTGTGTGTGTGTGAGAGAGAGAGAGAGAGAGAGAGAGAGAGAAAGAAATAACGTGGGGTCCTCTAGGACATGGCCTCTCTTCTCCTGCCCAGGTCTAAGAATGGATGGAAAGGAATTCCCTGGATGGTGGACTGATAGGTCATCTGGGGTCCGTGCATTGTAAGGAAGACTTCCGCCTATCCCCTAAGAATCCCTGGGATGAATGGAGCCTTAGAAGGCGATCTGGAGCCAAGAACAGGTAGGGTACCTCTTGCCTGTTCTGTCTCTTGCTTCCCACCACACCTGAGAAGACTGGGGTTGGTTCTTCAGTTAGGCATACTCAATCGGACTCTGCACTCCATGTGCTCTTGCTAAGCAGCCATACCACTCACTTGTTGAGGAACAAAATACTTAAGAGATCAAATGTTTGGGAGCACTTGGTTGGCTCAGTTGGTTGAGCGTTCGACTCTTGGTCTCAGCTCAGGTCATGATCTCAGGGTTGTGTGATGGAGCCCTGTGTCTGGCTCCCGGCCCAGCAGAGAGTCTGCTTGGGATTCTCTCTCTTTCCCTCTGCTCCTCCCCCCGATATAAATAAATAAATCTTTTAAAAAGGAAATCAAATATTTTAATGCCATATTTCCTAATTGATAGCTGAGTTTCAGCAAGTGCTTTATTTAACAAGTAACTGTAGGGAACAAGGGCCCGCTGACCCAGAATGTGACACCTTGACATACTAATTATTTAATTTTGTTTTCTTAAAGGTTTTATTTATTTGAGAGAGAGAGAGAGAGACCACACATGAGCTGGGGGGTGGGGAGAGAGGGGGGAGAAGCAGAAGGAGAAATAGGCTCCCTGCTCATGCGAGTCTAAGTCCTAGGACATGACCGAAGGCAGATGCTTAATGACTGAGCGACCCAGGTGCCCCATATCCTGATTATTTTAAATAAAAGTTATTTAAGAGGCAGCCTGGGTAAGAAGGACACTCAGACTCACCTCTGTCCTACTGAAAACAGGAAACAAATTTCCTGTGTGAAAGTTCCCCTCCCTGCACCAAGAGGTAAAGAGCCATCCTGATGTCCAGAGATAGGGAATTTAGAACTGAGAAGGCTCTTTAAACAAACCTTGTCACTTTTTACTAATTTACTACCCCAGCCCAAATTCCGTTTAAAATTCCTTACTAATCGAAGCTCCGGAGGTTGTTTTCTTTGTCCTGTCAATTCCTCCTCCCTGTCTCTTTGTCTAAAAAGTGTAAAGACTGCCTGTCTTGGTCATTTCTCTAGGTCTCAATTTCACTATTGGGCCTCTGTGCATTTGCAATAAGGCTGCCTTTTTTTTTTTCCTCTCTTCTGTTAATGTTTCATGTAAATTTAATTCATAGTTCAGCTGGGAGAGGATAAAAGGTAGAGTAAGAATTTTTCCTTGCCTCCATAACTCAATAATAAACACATCAAAATAAAACAGATCTCATGAGTGGATAAGATACTGATCTACGAAAAAAATGACAACACTATTTTGTTTTCAAGTCAGGAAAAAATTGCCAGGATGTATTGCTCGTAAGTGCCTACTAAGAGTCTTTTAAAATAAAGGTACTCTTAATGGGCACCCTACTGTAGGATAAGCCTTTAAATAAAAACAGAGATAAGTACAGAATTCCCTTTTTACAGAGAGCAAATGAGGCACAGAGGACCAAGCACGTTGCATAAGGTCACACAGCTATTAAGCGTCGGGGGCAGTAATCCAAGCCAGGTTCATCTGTGTCCGGATTCTGACCTGGTGACCACCATGGCATATCAGCTATCTGCTCCCTTTCACCTCACATCCAGAAGAACCAAATAATCAACATCAGCAAAGAAAAATTTGGGAGGGTCCCTGACCAAGCATCTTTCTTTGTCTTACTCTTCAGATTCCCCCCAACAACAATAAGTCTTATTATGACTATGCAACAGCTAAGCATGTGTTAAAGTGTGAGTTATAAGATGTGAAGCAACACTTGCTGACTTATGCTTTCCTATTGGGTAACACCTGACCATGAACTCTGGATTACCTCTTCCCTCCAACTCCAGAATGTTGACTTGTCTTATCTCACTTTTGAAAAACCAACGAAATTTACAAGGTCACTACAAGTCGAAAAAGTGCCAACAGGGCCCTGATCAGGAAGATGAGGAAACACATTGGAGTGCTATGAAGATATTTACAATATGTTTGCCTTTTGCCAATATCGTTATGATTAATGAGATTTTGGCTTGACTGAGATATTTTTCACATACCGTAAAATTCACTTGTTGAAAGTGTATGGCTGGTTGGTTTTTAATGCATTCAGAGTTGCGTTACCATCACAATAATATAATTTAAGACATTGCAATACCCTAAAGTGAAACCCCATACCCATTTGCAATTATGCCCCATTTCCTCCCACCCCTGCCCTAGGCAACCACTATTCCCTATCTTTACATATTTGCTTAATCTGAGTATTTCATGTGAAATAAATCATATGTGGTTTGTTTTTTGTTACTGGCTTCTTGCACTTAGCCTGATGCTTTCAAGATTCATTTGTTATAGCTCAGCACTTCATTCTTTTTTATGGTCAAATAATACCCCATTGCACGGATATACAGTTGGCGTTACGCAGTTGTCAGCTGTTAGACATTTCAATCATTTCTACTTTTTGGTGTGATGAATAGTGCTGCTATGAGCGTTTGTGTACAAGTTTTTGTACGAACATATATTTCCATTTGTCTTAGATATATGTTTATGAGTTCGATAGCTGGGTCATACGGTAGCTCTGTGTTCAACCTTTTGAGGACCTGCTAGGCTCTTTTTAAAGCAGCAGTCGTGTCATTTTACATTCCCAACAGCAGTGTGTGAGTGTTCCAATTTCTCTACCTGTTCACCATTATTTGTTGTCCTGATTTCAGTCATCTTAGTGGCTGTGAAATAGTATCTCATTATGGCTTTTATGTGCATTTCCTTAATGTCTAATAATGATCTTCTTTGCAGAAATATCAGCACAAAATTTTTGCCTATTTTAAATCAGATTACTTATCTTTATTAAGTCGTAGGGATTCTGGATGCCAGTCTTTTCCCAGATAGATGATTTGCAAAATATTTTCTCTCATGCTGTGAGTTTTCTTTTCACTTTCTTGATGGTGCCCTTTGAACCATAAAAGTTTCTAGTTCTGGAGAAGTTGAATTTATCCATTTTTTTTTTCTCTGTTGCTTATGCTTTTGGTGTCATATCTAAAAAAAGGGACGCCTGGGTGGCTCAGTTGGTTGGACGACTGCCTTCGGCTCAGGTCATGATCCTGGAGTCCCGGGATCGAGTCCCGCATCGGGCTCCCAGCTCCACGGGGAGTCTGCTTCTCCCTCTGACCTTCTCCTCGCTCATGCTCTCTCTCACTATCTCTCTCTCTCAAATAAATAAATAAAATCTAATAATAAAAAAAAAAAAAAAGAAAGAAAGGGGCGCCTGGGTGGCTCAGTGGGTTAAGCCGCTGCCTTCGGCTCTGGTCATGATCCCAGGGTTCTGGGATCGAGCCCCGCATCGGGCTCTCTGCTCACCAGGGAGCCTGCTTCCTCCTCTCTCTCTGCCTGCCTCTCTGCCTGCTTGTGATCTCTCTCTGTCAAATAAATAAATAAAAATCGTTAAAAAATCATGACCTAACCCCATGTCATGAAGATTAACTCTTATGTTTTCTTCCAGAAATTTTATGGGTTTTAGCTGTTACATTTAGGTCTATAAGTCCATCTTGAATTAATTTTTGTGTAAGATGTGGGGTAGGTGTTCACCTTCATTCTTTGCATATCGATACCAGTTGTCCATTTTTTGAAAAGACTGTTCTTTCCCCCACGGAACTGTCTTGTATTCTTTTTTAAAAAAATCAATTGACCATAATGTGGGACTTTATTTCCGGACGTTAAATTCTACTCTATTGATCTAGATCTCTGTCCTTATGCAAGTCCCACCCTGTCTTGATTACTGCCGTTTTGCTGATTTTGAAATCAGGAAGTGTGAGTCCTCCAAATGATCTCTTTCAAGAACATTTTGGCTCTTCTGGGTCCCTTGCGTTTTCATACGAATTTTAGGATCATCTTGTCAATTTCTGTCATGCAGTAAAAAAAGTATTTTTCCTTTTCCTTGTTACTTTTCCTTTTCTTTGTTACTTTTTATATTTATTCGGAGTAATTTCTCCGTTTCATCGTTTCCTTAGCTTCCTAAGTACTTAACACTAATCGAACACTTATCTCTCTGCCAGTTATCTCCACTGCCTCTCAGTATGTTTGTTCACATCATCTTCTTGAAAGTATCTGTACCAGGGCCTTCTGGTGGGCTCCGATCAGAACTAGTCACGCTCTACATCCATAGGGTCACCCAGAGTCCTGTCCCAACCAGCCTCTTGGATTGCCTTCACCTCTCCTACTCTGGATCTCCTTTTTCCCATCTTTCATGTCTTTCTCTTTACTCCCTCATTTTGATGAAGCACATTTCTAGGACCTTCCGAAGACGCTGTATGGGAGATAAAATTTTGAGAACTTTCATATATGAAAATGTCTCTATTTTGTCCTCATACTTGATTAATGTTTTAACGGGGTAGAGAAATAATTTTCTTTCACAATTTGGAAGATATTGCTCCATTCTATTATGGTGTTGTTTATAGGAAATCATAGGTTATTTTTACTGTTTATTTGCATGTGACCTGCTTTTCCTCCCTGGGAGCCTATAGGATCTTCTCTTTGCTCCTGGAGTTCTGAAATGTTACACTAATGTGATCAGAAAGAGTCTATTTTCATCCTTTGTGCTCAATACTCCTAGGCTTTCAACCAAAAGCATGTCCTTCAGACGACGGCTTCCTTCCCTTAAGTTTCTTTGTTTTCTCTTCCCGGAACTCCTGTTACTCAGATATTGGAACTCCTTGTGTGCTCAACTAATTTTCTCCCCCTTTCCCTGTAACTTTATAAATTCTTTTTACTTTTCTCCTCTCAATTTTATCTTCTCAAGAGTGCTTCTCCATTTTATCTTCCAAACTTTCCGCTAAGGTTCTAATTTCTGACTCGGTGCTTTTAATTTCTCAGAGATTTTTCCTCCTGTCCTTTGAATACTTCTCCTCCCCCATTTTAATAGACTCCAGTTCTCATATCATGATTGTGATATCTTCTTACTCTCTGAGTTAGGGTCATTTTTGAAGTTGTCTTCTCTCTTCATAGTTCCCCTCAAGTTTTTTTGTTTGTTTTGTTACTATTCATTTTAGGCCCTACTTTTATTTATTTTTATTATTTTTAAAGATTTTATTTATTTATTTGACAGATAGAGATCACAAGTAGGCAGAGAGGCAGGCAGGGTATGGGGGGATGCAGGGTCCCTGCTGAGCAGAGAGCTCCATGCGGGGCTCCATGCGGGCTTGATGCGGGCTTGATGCGAGGCTCGGTCCCAGGACTCTGAGATCATGACCTGAGCCAAAGACAGAGATTTAACTCACGGAGCCACCCAGGTGCCCCAGTCCTTCTCATTTTAATCTCCCCACCTTCACCCTCATTTCTGGTATTATTGATGCCACCACTTGCTGAGTTTTTTGAATTTTCTTCCTATATTCTATTCTGTTGTGTTGGCTCTTAGCTTTCCCCACTGCCAGCTTAGCACTTGGCTTCTCTCTGCCTTTTAAGTTATCTGTCTGCTTTCCAGATTTTTTATGTTGTCTTCCAGCCTGCTCTACCTGTCCTTGTGGGTTTAGGTCTAAATAAAAAAATAAAAAATAAAAAATAAATCTCTTAAAGCAGTTTTCAATGAGGTTTGAAGAGGAAGCAAATTAGATGCTTTGGGTCAATCCATTATCTTAGCCTGGGAATCTGATAACCATTTATTTTTCCAAATACCAAATGAAAAGTGGGTAAGGGTAGTAGAGGCTTGTCTTCTCTTCATACTCCTTTTTCTCCTTGGATTTCATTGCTCTGGCTTCCCAACTTACATCTTAAATCTTTATTCTTGGTTTTCTCTGCTGCCTCCTCTTCCTCTCTCTGTGTCCTCTCCATAATAGGGACCACCAGATTTGGGGCCTCAGTACTCATCTCTGGCCTCTGCATCCTTCAGGTCCTCCAAAGCCCTCATCTCTATATGGTCTTGCAAGACCCTGCTTTCCAAGCTGCTCCTTGACCCCGTCACTGTGTCTCATTTCCCTGATTGTCTCCTTCATAGCCCTCATCACTTTCCGAAATGGTTTATCAACTTATTTATTCTCTATCTTTCAGCAGAATGCAGACTTCATCCATGAGGGCAGGAATTGCTTCTGTCTTGTTCACTGCTGCAACAAATAGTATCTACCAGATACCTAATAGGTTCTCATAATATTATCTGAATCACTGAGTGAAAGATCTGGGCTCTCCCTACATTTCTTCACCTTCGTCTTACATGTCTTCCCTCTCTGTTCCTATGCTCCTCATGTCTAACCATGAGTAGTACACTGAATACTAAGACTTTATACCTCAGGGCCTTTGCATAAGCAGTTCTCTCATAATGGAGCGCACTTGCCTTCCTGCCAGACTCGCCCTTCATTCTTGAAGATGCTCTATCCCCTCCCCAGGCATTCAGTACATACTTCTGTCCTTGACTGTCACTCTACAGGGTCCTTTAATTAGCTGGTACACCTGTCACTCCAACTAGACTGTGCTTCTAGAAGGCAGAGACTCTATCTTAGCTGTTTTTATTATTCCAGACACAGGAATTCAAAGTGTGTTGAATGAATGGTTTACATACATCTCGTATATGTGAACTCGTGTGGGTAGAAGGGCACACTCCAGCTTCCAACCATTGGCTTTGAAAGGCAGACCTGTGTGCATGCTTTTCTCGTACAAACTAAACAAGAGCTTTGACCATTATTGGATTCATTGACAAGTAATGGTGTATTAAGAGCCTTGTCAGGGTTATACAGACGTATTTAAAAGAAGTCCATTTGAGGACCTGAACACATTGATCAAATAAACCAATGATGGTCAAAACTCTTTTCCTGGAAGTCTGTAGGAATGGACCTAGATGCCCATTCAACCCCCAAGGAAATTCTGTTCTCATTTGTACTGACGCTACTTTCCTCAAACCACACTTGGGCCCATTACACCCTCTGATACCTTTGGATCAATTAGTGGAAGACGCTCATGTCTTTCAAATGTTTTTACCCTCACTGTCTCACTTCCTGTCTCAGACCAAAATAGCTCTGGCCTGGAGACAATTTATAAGCTGGATGAGAACAGCAGTCCTGGCCAGTTTAGACCACATGCATTTTTATAGTCTATAGTTCCCATCAGAGTGAGAATAATTAAGACTCTAGACGGATGAGTATATGGTTCTTCCCACAGAATTGCTTAGCTAGGCAGCCCTTTTTTCTTCCACGTTCCTCAGTGACCTCAAATATTTATGGGGTTGGAGATCAGGGGTGGAGCCCTTTCTTAAAGAAGAGAAGCCAAATTGAGTGTGACCAAGAACGCTTTCCCACCCCCACACTTCACTCTCTTTTCATGTATCCTAATGAACAAAACCAACACATAATTCCAAAGTAAAGTGAAGGTTAGGGATCTTCGACTCTGAAACTGTTTCACAGGTCTTTACTTCGCAAAGGACCCTTCAGAGGATTTCCTATTCCTTTTAACCACAAGGCCACTCCCAAAGGCCGCGCACAGCCCCCCTTTATTTCAGAGCTCAGCGGTCATAGTAAAGCTTGAACGAACTGCGCTCTGGTTGTGAAATCGAGAATTCTCATGCCCTCCACTTCAGTCATAAACTTTTTAATGAAAGCGCTCCTGAGTGCTCATTCGCCTGTCAAAACCACAAAGTTTCGGAAGCAACTTTAGAGCCACAATCTGTTAGAGGCAACAAAAATGAACAAAACGTTTCACTTAGGAGAAGGCTGCTTGAAGAGAGGCGGGAAGGGCCCTAGTCGCACCCCCTCCGACTCCCCTCTGCAGCCGGTCAGTCCTCCTCCTCCTCCTCCCAAGGGGGCAGAGAGAGGAGTTTCCTTCACCTGGAAATATAAAGAGAGCGACCACTTCCAAAGGGTGTTTTCGTCAAATAACTTCAGGAAATCAGTCTGATTTTCCTCCCGCAGATCTGGAAACCTCCAATACGCTCATATGCGCTGGGATTCTCAGTGGAGAACGTGGGGTGCGGACTTCCCTCGCGCCAGTGGATCAGGGAACGCTTTCTTTCCAGACCCTCTCTTTTCCGGGTTAGTGTTCTGTGGAACACACTTTGGGAGACGCTGCCTGACCAACTTTACAAGAGTCTGATTCTGGGTCTGCACATGAATTCATGCTCCTTTATCCCTACACGGGCATGCTCTCTCAAAGAACAATCACTTTTCAAGAAGGAGGGATGTTTGTGCTGCTCAGAGCATCTGTGGTTCGATTCCTGCTGTTTGGCAGAAGCTAAGCCATATCCTTCCATGTAGTTTTACAGTAATAAAGGAGATATTTTATTTTTTTAAAAGGTTTTATTTATTTATTTGATAGAGACACAGTGAGAGAGGGAACACAGGCAGGGGGAGTGGGAGAGGCAGAAGCAGGCCACCCACTGAGCAGACAGCCTGATGTGGGGCTTGATCCCAGGACACTGGGTCAGGTCATGATCTGAAGGCAGGTGCTTAAAGACAGCCACCCAGGGCACCCCAAAGGTGATATTTTCATTTCCATCTGTTGAAGCCCTGTATCTCTCAAAGTGTTCAAAACTCAGGCAGAATTTCATTTATTGGGTTCATTAAAACCTCATCAAGACTCATTAAACTGGCGTCCCTCCAGACACATTTTGAAAACCGCTGCTGTAGGTTAATGGGGGGACCGCCACAGAGCAGAAAGCAAAAGAAAAGCAAGACCAAATCAGGAGCTGATCGAGGTGAGGGAGACCTGACCGAGCCCAGGAAAGACATGCTGGAGCCCTCATCCAGGGCAGTGATGATTCGAGGAGAGAGGAAGCCACGGAGGGTGTAGAAAGGAGGGCAGGACTTGACGGTTCATGGCCCTGGGCAGAGAGGAGCTGAGGACGGCATCCTGATGGCTACCTTGAGTTACCGTGGGGTCGGAGCTGAAGGAAGAGGAATAATGGGGGGAAGGTTGGTGGTGAGCTTTAGCTGAGCTGCGTGTCCCCAGCTCGGAGGGGGAGAGGAGGAATAAGGAGGACAGAAACTCTGAGTCTAGGGTGACGCTTTGGAAAGGAAATCCTTTCCTGGGATTGGGGCGGAAAATTGGGAAGACGAAACATGTGCCAAGAGAAGCCTCCTCTTGGCACTTCCCAGCCAGACCAATAGCTGAGGAAGTGATATTAGTGACTTTGCAAGCAAGAAGAGATTCTAGGGGCGCCTGGACACCTCAGCCGGTTAAGTGTCTGCCTTCAGCTCAGGTCATGGTCCCAGGATCCTGGGATCGAGCCCCGGGTCAGGCTCCCTGCTCAGTGGGGAGTGTTTCTCTCCCTCTCCCTGCTCATGCTCAGTCTCTCTCTCTCCCTCTCTCTTTCAGATGGATGAATAAAATCTTAGGGGGATTAAAAACAGATTCTAATTCAGGAGGTACTTTCTTTTCTTTCTTTTTTTTTTTTAATTTTATTTATTTATTTGAAAGACGGAGATCACAAGTAGGCAGAGAGGCAGGCAGAGAGAGAGAGAGAGGGAAGCAGGCTTCCTGCGGAGCAGGGAGCCCGATGCGGGGCTCGATCCCAGGACCCTGAGATCATGACCCGAGCCAAAGGCAGCAGCCCAAACCACTGAGCCACCCAGGCGCCCCCAGGAGGTACTTTCTGACCTTATGTTTATACCTGCCCCTCTGGTGCTACCTGTGTCTTATTTCTGGAAATTATTCTGAACAGATCTGTAGAGGCTCATGGCCCTTGGCCCTAACCTGCAAGAATATGTTGTCCCGGGGCGCCTGGGTGGCTCAGTGGGTTAAGCTGCTGCCTTCGGCTCAGGTCATGATCTCAGGTTCCTGGGATCGAGTCCCGCATCGGGCTCTCTGCTCGGCGGGGAGCCTGCTTCCTTCTCTCTCTCTCTGCCTGCCTCTCAGTGTACTTGTAATTTCTCTCTGTCAAATAAATAAATAAAATCTTTAAAAAAAAAAAAAGAATATGTTGTCCCACTGACTCAGCAGGTTATGTTTGCCGGAGACCCCGGCTAAGCACGAGCAGCCTTCATCTCATTTCTGTACCCTCTGTCTCACAGAGGAGCTACAAAGATCAAATGAGACGACAAATAGGAAGCAGCAAACACCGCTTGGCACAGTCTAGGTCTGTCCTCATCCTTCTGATATCCACAGCCCTCAAATGGGCCGGACTGCCCAAAGTGTCACCTTAATAGGGAAAAACGTCAACTTGATCCCAGACCAACTTGGGTATGAGTTCTGGGAGTAACAATTCTGCCCTCAGAACACCACGGTGAGGATTCAGTGTGATTCCTCATGAAGAGCCAAGTACAGAGCCTGGTACATAACATGTGCTCGATTCACGACAGTAACCGTGTAATTATATTATCATTAATAAAGGTCCAAAAAGAGGCTAAAGAAGACAGTCATTTCAGACATGATGGACTAAGGCTTAACTCCAACTCCAGATTTTCAAAACCAAAATGTCATGAAACACTTTTCACACACAAAAAAGGGAACTTGCTTTTTATTTGCGTATGTATCCTTGAGGCTCTACAAAGAGTCTGTGTTGTGTGCTGTGTATCCGCTGGTCACCCACACTTTGCACAGCTCATCAGGAATATCTAGTAAACTTGGCCTAGAGTTCAGCACGTTACAAGGTAGGGTGAGGTGAGTGGTGACCCCCCCACACAAAAATATGTCCAAGTCGTAATCCCCAGTGCCAAAAACGTGACCACATTTAGAAAAAGGGATTTTGCAGGTGCAATTAAGTTAAGGATCTTGGGATGAAGTCATCCTGGATTAAACAAGTGTGCCCCAAATCCAATGACAATTGTCCCTAGGGGAGAAGATGCAGGGAGAAGGGAAGAAGGCCCTGGAAAGGTGGAAGCAGAGGTTGAAGGGACACAGCCACAAGGCACAGAATGTCAGGAGCCACCAGAAGCTGAAGGAAGCAAAGATTCTCCCTTCGAGGCTTGGAGGGAGTGTGGCTCTGCTGACACCTTTCCAAACTTCTGGCTCCCAGGCTTGTGGTAATGTGTGATGGCAGCCACAGGAAACGGACACATGGAGGACAGAAATACACTCGGGCTAAGTTTGGCAACAGGAATGGTGGAGAGAGGGCACCTGTCAGGAGGACATGGGGGCTATTGTGGGTTCCGAGGACAGGAAGTTCAGGCTGGCCTCATGAGGATGGAGGACCAGGATGCAGAAAGGCGGGAGTAGAGGGACTCTCTCTCCACTCCTGTCATCTTCTCTCTCAGCCTGCAGACTGGCTCTCTCTGGTTCTCCATGCGTGTGGCCAAAACCATCCCTGTCAACCTGACCTGTCCTCGGAGCACATTTGAAGCATCTGATGCACCAACATGTGTCTCCGTAGCTTGATTCTAAATGGCAGGGACAGAATCTCTCAGCCCGGGTCCAAATCAACTCTTGCCCAGGGGTGAGATCCTGTGTTTCAGGGGCCCTCGTTTGAGGGTAAGGGGGCTGCTGGCCAATACCCTGGGAGGTTTTTATTTGAATGCCAAAGACAGTGTGAAGGACAGACAACTTCCATCCATCCACCAACTTGATAGGTCAGAGAGATTCTGACCTTCTTTCCAGATCTTCCTTTCTACATTTAGACAATGTTCTGAGCCTTCAACCTTCTGTTTCCTCAAACCCCTTTCTCTGGCGTAACCACATCATATTATTGGGGTGGGGGGAAGGGAGCGGGAGAAAAGCTGTCCATTAGATTCTCTTCCTGCTTGAAACATGAGGTTAATCTTCTGGAACAAAAGCATTATTGATTTTTATCTATTGTAGTCTTCTCCTGAAACAACAAATGTGTGCTACTATTAGTAAACTATTTGGTTTGTTTTGGACTCAAATCTCAATTTTTTAAAATTCCTGTTTATTATTTTTCTCATGTTGCCTTGGAAAGGCTCCTTTGGGCCAAGTCGCACAGGAGGGATTTGGAGGTTGAAGGACTTTGCTCACAAGGCTTTTGATCCCCACAGCAAAGCTTCAGACCAAACAGAAGTCCAAGCCAGGCAGGAGTGTGGAGTCTGGAGAAATGGGGTCTGCGGAGATTCCCATTCTTTGACCTTCATTCACGACCCAGAGAGAATTAGTTGAGTGCATCCTAGGGGTTGGACATCAAGCCAGAGCCATTGCAGACTATGCCAAGGTCATGGAGGAAAAGGACCTGGCCCGTGACAGTGAATAACTCAGGCAGTTAGCCTGAGGGGTCAGGGAAAGGCTTCTCCAGGGGAGGCACATTTCCAGAGATCTGAAGGGTGAGTGGGTGGTTAACCAGGGGAAGCTGATGGGGGTGGGGAGGCGGGCGATCTTCCAGGCGAAGAGAACCCTGCGTGCAGATACTTATTATGCCATCTAGCTAGAAACCCGTCAACTGTAAATGAGAGATCTGCGTACACACGCGGACCCACGGACTCATGTGGATGGCGACATCAGGCAGTGATGCTCTAGTTCTTTGCTGTTTGCGGGGGCCAGAGGCTGCATGAGGTTCCCACCATGTCTCTGACCCCGTGCAGGTCTCCCCAGAGTGTGGTCAGAGACTCCGGCCTCCCTGGCCCCCTTGAGGGCCCCCAGAGGTCTCGGTGTCCGCATCATCTAGAGTGTATCAAGGAGCTCGCAGGGTAAAGGAGCCCAGACAGACAAGAAACAGGAGATTCTATAAGAAAGAAAATGCTGAAAGCAGGAACCAATTCGTTTTCTTTCATCTCGTCTCTAGAGGGAGAAGAGGGAATCGGGGGTGTGGGGAGACGCCTACCTGGGATTCTCCCATTGGGCGTCCGCCAGTCCTCCAGAACGGGCCCCCTGGAGGAGTGAGTTTCTCACCCCCGGAGCAGCAATCATGTTGGGAAAAGCAGAGGACGTGAGTAGGGAGCCCGTGGCTTCTCCCCAGGATCCTCTCTTGACCACTCGCCATGGGCCACTCCTTGCAAGTCCCGGGAGCCTGGATGCTTCTCTCTCTCACGGCAGCTTTAGAGTGCCTCGCTCCCCCTCGCTCTCTGTCTGTCCGCCCCCTGGATGCTGTGCTTCTCGAGGCACAGGGTCTCTCCCCGTGTTTGTTGTGTGCCTAGCACCCGGCATTCACGTGCAAAGCATTCGATCAATATTTATTAAAGGAATGAATACATGGCCCTTATTAATTTTCGACTACACTTTAGTCCTCAAACATTCTAAAGCTGAACCATGTTGCTTAGAAATAGATTGGGGGCGGCGGGTGCCCGGTTGGCTCAGTCGGTTAAGGATTCAGCTCTTGGTTCTGGCTCAGGTTCTGATCTCAGTGTTTGGGATCCTGCTCAGCACAGAGTCTGCTTGGGATTCTCTCCCTTTCTTTCTTCCTTCCTTTTTTTCTTCTTTTTAAGATTTTATTTTTTATTTGAGACAGAGAGAGAGAGAGACAGAGCACAAGCAGAGGGAGCGGCAGGAAGAGGGAGAAGCAGGCTCCTCGCCGAGGAAGGAGCCCGATGGGGGACTCGATCTCCCTGGGATCATGACCTGAGCCGAAGGCAGACGGTTGAACAACTGAGCCACCCACACACCCCAGATTCTCTCCCTTTCTTTCTCCCTTTCCCTCTCCCTCCACCTCTGCTCCTCGCCCTCTGCTCTCCCCCTCCCATCCCCCACCATTCATGCACAGGAGGAAAATAAATAAATAAATAAATACCTTTAAAAAATGAAATAGATGAGTGGGACTCAATGACGGGTATTGTTCGCACTGCCTTGGACTTGGTAGGTGCTCAGGAACTCAATGGTGACTTAGCAGCTCGGTGATTATAAACATTTCCATGCTAATGCTCTGGGACTCACAGGTAGCACAGCTCCTTTCTTACTGGCACTGATTTTGTGACAAAGCAGCCCTTGGGGGTAGCGTTCACACGCCCTTGAACGATTTACTGCAGGGAGGCCCAGATCTCCGGTGGCCCTTCTCTCTGTACACAGGAGTGTACACGTCTGCCCTTCAATGAAAGATAGGACATAGGCTTTCGGGTCCCCTTCCTAACACCTGTAGGTCAGGACAGCTGGTTTCTCTACGTGTGTGCGTGCGTGCCCGCGTGCGTGAGTGCATGCGTTTGTGCATGTGTTCGGAAACAAAAGTTGTACATTGTTCAGCAAAGGCCGTTGGGTTCCTGTATCTCCTCCTTGCATAATAAGTGCTGTCAGTTATGGCAGACAAGGGTGGCAGAGGGTGGCAGCTTGCCAGGATGGTCTGTGACATTTGGATAAACAAGCATCAATATTTATCAGAGCTGCTTCTGTGTGCTTCCTCAGCTGCCGGAACGGGGAGCCCTCCCTGCGCTTGTATATAGTTTTCTGCTTGTGAGATAAATGTTTGGGGCCATTAAGGGGGGAAAATATTTGTACTCCACTCCCCAGTTACGTAGGCTAATTTATTGCATGAGGAGACCTTGTAGTTCATTAATAATATACAAATACAAATCAAGGGAAGAAATTGCCTTCCTAATTGACTTTGGAGATGCTAATCTGAGATTCTCCAGCTTTAAATACGACCTAGCAATGGTGCTTGTACCGTACACCTTGGAGAAGACAGAAAGCCACCTAACACCCAACAATGTCAAGAATCATTGTGTCTGGACTTTATCTACAAGACACTCAAGACACCTCTCTCGAGGCATCTGGAAGTACCAGACACGAAGGAAATAGACAAACAGCTGCTGGGGATAGACTCAGCCGTCCTAGACTCAGTAGCCCAGATGTGCTGCCAGCGAAGGCCAACCAGGCGGTGCAGAGTGTGCTGGACTGGGCCAGGTCGGCCAGGGTGTGGCTGGGTCACCTGCTCCCACCCAGATTGCTGTGTTGAACAGAGAAAGTAGCATTAGGCTCCGCTGACTGGTCAAGCAGGGAGCCAAGTTCATCTTAAGAAACCAAATCTCTGGGGTGCCTGGGTGACTCAGTTAGTTCACTGTTTGAGTGCAGTTCAGGTCACGATCTCGGGGTCTTGGGAGGGAGGCCTGAGTTGGGCTCCATGCTCAGTGGGGAGTCTGCTTCTCCCTCTCCCCCTGCTGCTCCCCTCACTCACGCGCATGCTCTAACTCTAGGAAATAAATTAAGAAAAAACCCCAAATCTTCCCCGTTGACATCCCATGAGTCTCTTGTCCTCTCTGACCATGCCTCCGGAGAACACATGGAACTTCTGTCAGTTTATTCGTAATGGACTGGGAGGTAGTAGAGTTGAGTGGTGAGGTTTCCCAGACCAGTCTTGATGGTCACATGGTCCAGGTTTGAATGCTACCCATTCTCTCTCCCACTGCAACCACCAACCAACCACCTACCCCTACAAGTCTGAAGCTGGAAGTCCAAGTTCATAAAAGTGACCTAGGCATTAGCGACCTTGTCACCCCCTTTGAGTCTGCAGGAACCTCCAGGTGATGATCTTGGCCCCTCCTGGAAGAAACCACTTATCCGTGGCACAAGGAGCCACACAGAACATAGGGTAGACAGAACAGAGCCTCTAAATTGCATGCCCCACCATGCTTACTTCTGCTTTACTTATCTATCTCCCCAAGGTGCTCCTGGAATGCTTTGCCTCTGAACTTTTCCTTTCTGACCTTGCCCTTTGGAGTCCTCTAATCCATCTCATTCTTGTCTTTCTGGATTGAAAGAATAGAAGAAAGAAGATCAGATCTAGTATGTGAAATTCGGATTCATTTTTCTGTTCTGTAAAATGGGCATAATAATAATTCCTATCTCATAAGGTAAGGAGGAGAATTAAATGAGATTTAGTAAATGTGGACCTTAATGTTTTCCCAACAAGACCCATGAAGTCAGTTTAACGGGCTGTCATCAAAATTTTCAAAAATGGAATAGAAAATATCCGAGGGCTCTGCTTGTAGGAGGGGCAAGTTTTATTTTGTGAATGTTTTGTTTCAGTTTAGTGTGTGGATGTGCATGTGTATGACCACTGGTAGATATAAAATAAATATTTTACTGTAAAAAGGTACTGGTAAAAAGTGCAGGAAATATGTGTCATTAACATTTACCTTCAGTCTTGAGGAGATGAGCTCTGAGACTTAGGCAGCCACGACCCTAATGTTGGAAAGATTGGAGCCAAAGATCCAGCCCCATTCCCCTGCCCCCACCAAGAAGCTATGACGCCACACCAAAGGCCCATTCTGCCAGCCCAGGGACTTAATTCTGTTCACAAATATTTTTGTTAGGGACACCTGGGTGGCTCAGTCATTGGGTATCTGCCTTCAGCTCAAGTCACGATCCCAGGGTCCTGGGATCGAGCCCCTCATTGGGCTTTCTGCTCTGTGGGAAGCCTGCTTCTCCCTCTCCCACTCCCCCTGGTTGTGTTCCCTCTCTTGCTGTCTCTCTGTCAAATAAATAAATAAAATCTTAAAAAAAACAAACAAAAAAATGGAAAACCTCAAATATTTTTGTTAGGCTTACATGGAATTTATAAAAGCAAAATTTGAATTCATTACTATTATTTAAAAATCAGGAGATAGGACAGAAAAATCTAGATTCTCAGGGTCTCTGAAAACTTGGGGAGATTTGGTCATATCCAGTATCTTTCCTGTAGTCTCTGTCCTATCTGCGTCCTTAGTTGTCTCCTACCCGGGCCCTGGAAGCACAGAAGGCTTGTTCCCTGACCCGGAGGCTCGATGTTTATTTTAAAGAATTGCAAAGCTGGCACGTATCCATGAGCTCCTTAACTTCAAACCCTCATTTGCAGAGGGAGGAAAGAAGCCAGTGAAGAAGGAGGTGACTTACCCAAGGTCACATAGATCACCAGTGATACAGCTGGGAACGGTACCCGAGTCTCCTGGGTCCGTCTTCCCTCGGAGCCCTTGGGAGCAGGCAACTGCCACCCTCATAAAAACGGAGGCTTTCTTAAGAGATGCGTCTGGTTCACAAAGGTCAGCGGCCCTCACTTTTTCCCTTTGTCTTGGCCACGGCAAGTGTTTACCTTGCAAAAATGAAATGAGAACCAGAGTGGTTCCTGCTTGTCTAACAAGGTATTTACATGCCTCTGAGGGAGGAAGACAGCCAGGCAAAGGCGTTCACTGTGAGCGGGAGCTGGGAGAAGATAAGAATCTCCAGTACCTTCTGGCTCTGTGCTTTACCTTGATTTAGCCGAGGGACGAGGGACGGAGAAAACCAGTTTGCAGGGCGTATCTCGTCAAGCACGGTCACAGACAATGCCCGCGTCAGCGTACAACGTCTGCATGTTTCCAGATCACCCAAGAGGGACGGTGCAGGGTGGCTCTCATGGGCCATTCTCAGAGCGGGACGCCACCGGTGCTGCGCCCAGGGCCGGGAACTTGACGGCTGTTTGGGTCATTTTTAATGTTTAATTTTTTTCTTTTTGCTTTATAAAAATAGCCAAATAGGCACAAAAAGTACAAAGAATAATATAACCAACCTCTATACACCTTACTCAGATTTGACATTTATCAAGATTTTTTTACATATGATTTGTAACTCTTATTTGGTGTATAATGTATATACAGTAAATGCACAGATCTTACGTGTGAAGTTTGATGAGTTTTTAAATATGTTGTAAAATAATTTCATACAGAAAGTTGCAAAAGAAAAATAGGAAGAATATCCACATTCTCTTCAAAGAGATCCCCAAATGGCAACAAATTACCACATTTGCTTTATTATACAACATACACACACACACACACACACTTTTTCTGAACCATTTGTTGGCCGATGTGTTTTGCCAAATATTACGCCCATGTAATCATCACTCAAATCAAGTTACAGCATATTTTCAGTACTCCAGAAAGTTCTCTGCTGCTCTTTTCCACTTGTTATTTTTCATTTCTTTTTATTCATTTCATTTTCATTTCAATTCTCAATCTTATTTTTATCACCCTAGACGAGTTTCGCCTGTTCTGGAAACCGATGCACATGGACTCACCCTCCACTTTGTTTTTGCTGAATTATTTTAAAGCAAACCCCAGATCTCATGTTATTTCATCTCTATATAATTTGTAAGTAATTCTGAAAACATTTTCTTACATAATCACAAAGCCAATGAGATTATGTAAAAAGCCTTCCTAACAAGCCGCTGTGATTATTGCCATTTTCCAGGTGAGCGTTCAGCTTCAAGAAGGCGGGAGGTCTAGCCCAAGGTCACCCAGCAAGTAGCTGGGTGGGGGTGGGGGGGGCAGTCTTCCTCCAGAGCCTGTCCTTACCGTCTGGGCTGTCGGTCCCAGTGGAGGTGCTTGCTGCCTTTGGGAACAGGAAAGTTTGGCACCTCTGCGGACCCTTTCTTTGGCTCCTCCCCCCAGCACATGGCTGTCCAGAAACGCAGTCCCAGAGACCCTTTGAGCACACCTGCCCGCAGACACACTCACTCACACCAGCATGTTTTACAAATGCTACCTGCAGCTTCTGGTTTCCCCTCTTTGGAGACAGAGGAAAGGGACCGCTCAGGCCTCCAGTGGCTACACAGACTGAGAGGCAGATGTGTTTGAAAGCCGCTGAGAGCTCCCCATTCACCGGGACCTAGACCTCACCAAGGTACTATGTCAGGTTAAATGATCAGAACACAGAAAAGACCCACGCCTTTAATATTTTAGATCATTTTTGCAAACAAGTACTCGAAACGCACAGACTTACGTGGGCCAAAAAACAACTAGAACTCGTGACAATCTGTTCTTCCAGCAGACAACTAGGCAGAAACAAATCAGAGTATTTCTGCGCACCGGCCCCAAAACCAAGCACAGAACTCCCCAGGAGCAGACAACTTACAACTTACTGTAAGCCCGAATCAGCTGCTAGTAATCACGCTTCTATTCGGTCTCATAAACTGCGGGGTCTGCATAGCCACTAGATATGTCAAAGACTTAAATGTTTTCCTAGATCGAACTCTATACCCTTCCCAGAGGACATATTGGTAAAAACAGCCTTATTGTTTGTTTCTAAAACAGAGCTGGATGGAGCTATTCAAAGGGATATGAACTTTCAGCAAAATGTATTTACTGGGGTGCCAGGTGGCTCAGGGGGTTAAAGCCTCTGCCTTCGGCTCAGGTCATGATCTCAGGGTCCTGGGATCGAGCCCCGTATGGGGCTCTCTGCTCAGCAGGGCGCCTTCTCCCTCCTCTTTCTCTGCCTCTGCCTACTTGTGATCTCTGTCTGTCAAATAAATGGACAAAAATCTTTAAAAAAATGTATTTACTAATTGCTTAGAAATAGAACCCCCTCTTCCCCCACCATCACCTCCTCTGTTCTCCACATTACGGGCCAGTTGAACATGAGGTTTTCTAGCGGTGTTTCTTTTCTAGGCACAGAGATCAAAACAAGGACTGAGGGTGGGGATGTGGGGGACGGAGGGGGATGGGTGAAGCCGCCTCCTCACTCTCTCACAAGAAGTTGCCTGGCTTCTTTGTGACTTGTTTTGCATACCAGCTTCTGTAGGAGATTGCCTTTGGAAAGCCACCGGCCTCATGGACCTTCTCTGTTTCTGGCACTGGACGTGCTAAGGCAGTCACCACGAGGATGTGTAATCACCTACATGGTCGGCGCCCTCGGAACTGGGTCCCTGCAGTTGTAGATTCATGTCTGATGCTCATACCCCTGTCACCCGGTGCTGTTTTCTCTCTCCCCACACTCCCCAGTGACTTCCTGGTGTCCCAGGGGAGTGAAAGTGCGATATTAAATGGGACCTCACAATACATGGAGGCTTGAGAGGTCTTTAAAAGTTCTGTATCTCCTCCTCCTCCTACTTCCCCTTGTCGTCATCATTATTATAAAGATACATGCTGTTTGAAAAATTAGAAAAGCACAGAGAAGTAGGAAGAAGACGAGAAAAGCTTTCATCAGCCATTGCCTAAAGGTAAGGTGTATTTTCATTTTCCAAATTTAAAAATGGATTTTAATATAGCTTCGCTCACACAGTATGTGCAACTGTGTACTCTGCTCTTTTTACAACCTTTTCAAATGCAAAGCCTTTTTACTGACTATGTAATATTCTATCGCAGGATTGGACCGAGATTTCCACCCAAGCGGGAGTTTGTAGGAGTATTTTCTTTCCTGTGAAAATTGCTTTAAACTGTTCCAAACATTTCACCAGAGAACTTACTCTCCTTTCTCTTTCTCTGTCTCTCTCTCAAACAGGAATCAAGGAGCCCTTTGTTTTGCACACAGCCCATGCTCACCACGGCGGAGAAGACAGCCACAAAGAACACCAGCTAAGAACAGACTTACTGTACACTCTAGCACAAGACTCTTCACATGGAGTGTGGCGAGTGCAAGGCTGAGTTCTGTGACCGAGAGAAGTGTTCTCGAATTCTCCCCACCTATTGGTCCTGGAAAACCTCTCCCTCTTGCTTCTCTGCCATAGAGCACATCCTGGGAGCAGGTTCAGCAGCTTACTGCCCACTCCACTCATTAATCCTATGCGTGCTTCAGGCTCTTGGAGCCTTTCCCAAACCTTTAATATCCACTTGCCCCCTTCCCCCACCAGAAAAGGCCCCTGGCTCTCCCCGAGCCACCAGGAGCCATGTTCTAATATACAGCACTCTGGAATATGTCAAGCCAAAAAAGGAACGACCAGAATAGTTGTTTGATGCCATCTCTGCACTGGGCTTTGTGCCAAAGCATTATACGTTTGAGATTTCATTTAATCCCCCCTGGCTGCCTTATGAGGCAGGAATTGTTCTGTCCACTTGGCAAATGAGGAGAGTGAGCCTCAGACGGAGCTTGAAATATTTGTTTGAGAACTAGGAGCCCACCTTCCTACCTTGGAGCTTCTGCCAGCCTCTCAGCATTTCAGTGGCATGACTTCTGGACGTGGTGTGGCCTCAAGGATCGCTTCCACGCCCCTCCCCACGATTCTGGGCACGGCAAAGGCCGGCAGGACTTGGATCTGCCTGCATCTGGCTAGACCAGCAATGCCTCCTCCCAGGCCTCCTGGACACCAAAGTAGAGAAGCACGGTCACCTCCCCTCCCCCCGAAGACCTCAGGATCTCCCCAGAACTTGATGACGTGCAGAGAAATGGGGCAGGAAGAATTCTCTGGAGACAGCACCTTTTATTTTATTTCATTTCACAAACACAATGAAAAAAAAAAAAAATCCTGCTAATAGGATTGCCGAGTCAGCAGGCCTAGGCAGGCTATTCCAAGGAAATGTAAAGCATCCTGGCACACCTTGAGATGGATGACAAGTCAGGAACAATGACAGGAAACCAGAAATTAATCAGAAGACTTGCCTTTCATTAAAGGGAGAGGGTGGGGAGAGAGTTCAAGAGCAGGGGCACAGCCCTGACAACCCACTCCCGTTGATTTTGTGCCACTGCTCTTGGGCCCCCACAGCTCCTGGGAGCAAAAGAAGCAGCCAAGGTGCTCCCCATGCTTCCTGAGTGCCTGCAGCTGTGACATGAGGACCGCCCCCTCCCTGACCGGAAGTGCTTGGCCTGTGAAGGGGGAACTTCCTCTGGGCCAGGTGTGATAAACCCTCTGTGCTCTGGGCTGTGCCCTGGAGCCTCTCTGGGCCAAAAAAGGCCTGTCCTTTGTAATCTTGGCCTAGCACCAGCAGCTCTGACTTGGGGCTGATGGACCAGGACCAGCTTGTGAGTTGCTAGCTGCCATCTCCTGGGTTGGGCTGATCTTGTGTTGATGTTCTGCACATCGTGGACTTCTCTTTCACTCTGCCAGGCAGTGGGCCGCCTTATGGGGCCGGGTGAGTGAGGGGGCCGGAGTCAGCGGGCTGGGGCTGAGAAGCACGGCGGACCCTTCCCAGGGCTGCGCTGTGGGTGGGTGTTTCCCTCATGGCTCACCCGGCCCCAGACTCCCTCCCTGGCAGCCAAGTCGAGGAGGGTATTTTCCACCCCCCGTTGGGCTCACTGGTGGAAAGAGGCAGTGGAGGGATGCTCAGGTTAGAAAGGGTGTTGGGATTGGAAAGAGATTGCTGTCGGGAAGCCACAGCTAGATTGTTGGTGGGGCCTTGCAAAGTCAACCGGCCCATCTCTGTCTTGCTACTTAATAACACTGAAAGTTGGATGGTTTTGGTTTCACTCAAGAAGAGTCCACGCCTCTTAGCATGATGAAAGTAACTGAAGAGGCAATGTGGCAATCCACACGACCGGGCGCCAGACCATAGTGGATGCCCATTGGGTGCATAACAGTGGCTTGAGCAGGGAAAAAGTGCCCACCCGAACACACATTTCCTTCACTTCCTTCCTTTGGCATTTCTTTCTTACGGATTATATCTTGGAACTTTTTCAGCTCGAGGCTGATTTGGCATCAGTTCCCTCCCTACCCCTCATACCCTTGAACATTTGGGCTCCTGCTCAGACTTCATTTTGAAGTTTCCTGCTAAGGACATCTTTAGGAAAAACTTTCACAGTTAGGCTTTTGAATTTTTCTTCCCCAATGATTCTACATGCTGGGAGGAAGGTACTAAAGCCTTAGTCATTGTGAGAGGCACGTGACATCGTTTATTCCTTCTAGGGCTGAACTTGGCAGGTTGTGACTCGCCCTAGGTCACAATCCTAGTTGCAAACTGCCATGCCTCCCTTTAAGTCCCTGCTCAGTCACCCCACCGCCTGGCCTCTCAGCTCTGTCAGTGACTCTGTTGGCAAATGACCATGAGCTTTGAACAAAACCCATTTTACAAATGGGTTTGCAAAATCTCTTTTGCACCCATTATCAATGGGTTTGCACAAAACGCTGAGGTTTCATGGACATTTTTATCACGACTTGTCAGCATCTTCTTTCTTAACTCTGCTCCCTTTTTTCACGGAACCATACTTTCTTCTGTACAATGAACTGGGTCTAGGGTCAGGCCAGTAGATCCTGCCTCCCCCCTCCCCCGCCAAAAAAAAAACAAAACAAAAACCAAACAATTAAACAAACAAAAAAGAAAGCTGGGCCAGTCATCATCCCTCATTCTGCTGGCTGCACTGATTGACCCAAGATGTACATGTGCCCCATGTTGGGCTAACCAGAGCTCTGGAGGATTTTTATACTTTCAGCTGGAGGAGTAAACCTTTACCTCTTGGAGAGTAATTATATATGTTTGAACCCAGAGCTGAGGTTAGCGTTGTTCCAGGCTCTTAGAGAAAACAGATTTGAGGAATGAACCCAGAGGCCAAGGAGAGAAATTGAATCTTGAAGTGCTAGGAGACCCTTGTTTTAATTCTTCCCGCTTTTCCTGTCAAAATGATTCTTTTTCGTCTAAGTCAGTTGAGTTAACTTTCTAGGACACACATTCAAATAGTTCTCAGTGAGAGGCCAGCAGGAGTGCTTTTCTAGGGCAGCAACTGGATGCAGGGCAGACATTGCATATCAGTTGTTTTTAGAGGTGAAAGAAAGGAAATGCCCCTGTTGGGTGATCTGTAAAAAAGTGTCCAAACTCTGTTTGATGCAAATGACAAAAAACTACAGTTTAAACTGGTTCAGTCAACAAAGTAGATATAATAGCTAATGTAATTTAGAAGTCTAAAGAGAAGTCTGCCTTCAGGTGATGCTTGATCCAGGCTCTACTAATGTCTTGGAAGTCATTACTTTACCTCTCTAATCTGCCTTCCTTGGGTTCACAGAATGACCCTCAGAAGCTTCAGGCTTCAGCCTTCCCCTTAGAGCAGCAGCATGCCTCAGTTTCAGATCTTCAGAGAAAGGATAATTTTCACCACAGATTTTGTACAAGTACTGGGATTTACTTTTCCTTGATCACAGCTGCATCAGATGTCCATCCTTAAAATCAACAGTTGGTCTAGGAAGGGGGATATATTGTGGGGAGGATAAAAAGCAATTCTGGCCAGATTTCAGAGCAGAGAATGGAGGAGGGCATATTCTCTCATCTGCTGGGGAGAGAAACAGTGATGGATGTGATGGACAGAGCAGCACATACCCACTGTGACCTTATTGCTGAGGTCTCTGTGTATATAGGCTTGGGCTGGGATTGACTGAGATGCTGGTAGAGGCCTAGCACGTAGAGATGAGCTGAAGTGAAGGATTTAAAAACAACTACAGAGGAAACAGACGTGATCTATAGCAGCTGGGCCCACTTTGCCAAGGGATGTCACATGTCCTGGTTGGCCATCTGGGGACCCAGCAGATGATGTGTGACCCAGGCTTCCTTCTGACCCCCTGATACTCACGCAGTGGAGGATTCTTAATATTGGCTTTCTGGCACTCTCAACTTGACTACCCATTGAGGTCAGCACCATGCCCTCTTTCCAGCTCTTCTACCCCTCTGTGTCTCATACCCCTGAACCAGGTACTAACCAGCTGTGTGCATAGACCTGTGTGGTCCTGGCAGAGAGCAGGCCCCTTGGGGATAAGAATGGGGAGGGAAGCGTATTTGTGAACCCCTCTTGCTTACAACTGAGACTCCATCAGTGTCTGCTGAGTCAAAAATTTTCAGGGCTTAAGCCAATTTTCCTGAGTCTTAAATTCTGGACAGCTGAACTCAATCCCCTGACTGTGTGGTGATTAGGAAGACACAGCTCCAAAATATGGTTGTTTTATCACCTCTGGAAAACGGACCTTTCCAAATGCTTGAACAGCTGACCCTTTTGAATTATGTATAATAGGGAACAATTAGAGACAACTTTAATGTCCATCACTAGGGTACCTCTCTGATGGGATGCTTGGCAGCTCTTTGTAAAGCACGAGTTAGAATCATATGTCCTTTCCCTGTCAAGATATCCAGGATCTAAGTTCAAGTGACAAAACAAATCTCAGAGCACTATGTAGTACAATGCCCCTGCCTCAAACCACCACCCAAATGAGCAGAAACCAAACTGTGAACAGTGATCGCCTTTGAGAAATGGCATTGGGGCAGGGTACTTTCATTTTTACTTCATTTCTCTATTGTTATCTTTGATGGCGAGCATGTAATTAAAAAAAAAAGATTAATACAAAAAAAGAAAAATAACTCTAAAAGAAAATAAAAATAAGCCATCATGATGGGCACGGTGGATTGGTGCTCCACATTCATTCTGCCTCTTGGTGTCCCTTCCAAACTACAGAAGCCAGAAATTGGAAAACTACATCTCCCAGAATCCCTTGCAGCTAGGATTCTGGGTGTGACTTCTATTTATCCAGCCAGAGAGATTTGGAAAGTGGACATGAAGTGGAGGCCACTCTGATGCTGCTGGCTCTGACAAGCACAGATGAGGAGGGAGGGGGCTCTACTGGGACAGTGTTAGTGGAAATCTCAATGTCTAATCACTCGCTGACTTTGTGGGGACAGGATGTGGGATACCACTTATGGTCCTGGGTTAGAGCGACTGTGGTACACCTCTGCAGCGCAGAATGGAAGCTTTCCAGTTCAGAGGGTAGCTTCCTGATGCTAGAAGAGTCAGCTGCTCCCCAGTGGCCTGATTTTGCTGTGGCACTGGAAGTTGTACTTTTTTCAGCCCTTCCTATGATTCTATAAAGTGGGATAAACCTATAAAAGGGATAAACCCCTTTCTGGGGCTAGAATGGATTTTTTGCTCAACAGATATACAGAAATCTGAAAAAGCAGCATAATATTTCTTTGGGTTCAAAGCCCTCTGATACCTTTAGGAAGCATAAGAGAATTGGTTGTTTCTTTTAAATAAAGCTCACTAAGGAAACTCAACTCTTAAAGGTACATTCTAATAACTGATGAAATCTGATGGCACAAACTGAGTGAGGAATGTGGTCTTTGAGTCTCTAAAATCACCCCTCTAGATTTTCTCTCTTACGTACACCCAGTTTCTCTGTTGCTGGTCATCTCGTGGTTTCATTTAGAGCCACTGGTGAGACTAGTCTCCTTGGGCAAAGCCCTAGGCCAAAAACAAATGGAAGCACAACAACAACAAAAATAAGGAAATGAACAAGGGTGTGGTCTACTTGTCCTGCTGATATTAACCAGAGCTCCCTCTGACATAAGAATGAGTAGCACCTCCAAGTTTTTGTTTGAGTTATATCTCTATTTTTCAAAATCTTTTTGAGATGTAATTTTTCAGGGTTGATGTCTCTTGAAGTTACCAATGCTTATCTCAAGAGACATGTGTCCAGAGGAACATGCAGAGGAAATGCTTTTCTCATGAAGCCACGCTGGCAGTCCAAGGCGGAGTCTCCAGAGCTTCAGTGACATTGGAAATTGGAAGTGTTGTCACACGGCCACGCTCCCAGAGTTCCAGTTCTTTCTGGTACCTCCTTACCAGCTTTGCTTGGTCTTCTCCATCACCACCGTCATCTTGGCGGCCCAGCTGCTTGCAATTTACAAACTGCTTTGCAGGCATTCGCACTGGACCTTGACCACACTGGACATTGACATTGACCACAGCCCTGTGAGGCTGGTTCAGCAGGTAGCATCAGCCTCCCTTCAAAGATGAGGCAGCTGAAACACAGAGAGTTTAAGGGACTTGCCCAAGGTGACAGAAGCCTCAGGTCTTGAATCAGTTTCTAACTTAAAACCCTGTGTAGCCACGGACATTATATTTTTTCCGGTCTTACCACATTGCCAGTGGCGAGCCGCATTTCTCCCTATGACTCTGGGGTTAGCATTCACATACCCCACGGGCCTCTTGCAAGATGGCAAGGCCTTGGCCCGGGTTACATAACTTCTGACTGCAAATCACGTGGTTCCCCCAAGTTAACACCACCCACCAACAGCCTCTATCACTCCTCCTTCCTCTGGGTGAACATCCCCTGGATTCTGGGCAGAGAGAGATGGGGAGCTTCAGGCAGACGATTCTCTGTGACCACTGGATGTCAGTACTGATCTATGCCTGATATCTGAACCTCTTCCCAGGCCAGGCACAGCCATCAGCACCAGGATTTAAAATGGAACAGGAGAAAGCGTGTTGATTAAAAGCCAAGGGTCCAGTGACTACGTATCTTAATTGAATGGTGGGCTCACAGGCTGCTCTTCCTGGAGTCTGCCTTTATATCGTTCTAGCTAGTTCTTCTGGATCCGAGCTAACGAGAGTGAGAGAACAACCAGCCTTCCGAGCAGGCCCTAGAATGTCTCTGTTGGCTGATTCATTCCCTCCCTAAGAACAGCACAACTCCCGGTGTATTAAAAGTATTATAAAGTGAAGAGTTAAAGTGGTTGTCTTTGAAATAGGGAAAACGGAGAGGGGGAGAGTCTTGAAGATCTATGATGCTTTAAAACTATTCAAGTGTGTAGCTTGAATAAAAACAGAACAAGAAAGTGTTAGGGAGCAGCCAGTAAATGAGGGGGACGGGGGAAGAAGGGAAGGTACGCCAGCTTAGGGACAGGCCCCAGTGGTGCTGGGTGCTACAGTCGGGGTGACCCAGGACTAGGCACTCTCCTTGCACGAACTCAGTCACATCCCTGTGGGCCCTACAGCAACCCCACGAGGTCTTCTAGATGAGGAAACGGGGTCTCACAGAGGCGAAGTAAGGTGTCCGAGGAGCCAGTGGTGGAACTGGGCTTCCAGCGCAGGCCGGACTGATTCCAGAGCTCATGCTCTTAACCATTGTGTCATGACCTCCTACAACAGCCAGCAGCCCTGCTTGTCCGCGATTGCACACTGTTTGGGGCTAGGGAGAGTGGACTGGGGCTTTTCACGCCAAAGTACTGGGGCTTCCTGACTGTCTCTAATGTTTTTCCACGGTCCCTCTTGGGCTTGTCCAAATGTCTGTGTCAGACCCTCAGGAAGGGGAGGCCCAGGGGCCTTGCATCGTGGGGACCAGCCCAGATGCCCACACAACCCTTTCGGAGGGGGAAGGCAGATTTGACCGCCCGCACGAGCACAGCTCTGAACCAGGCGAGCAGAGAGCTCGCATTTCCTGGGACCCTCCCTGCCTTTCCTCATGCAGCGTATACCCCCGACTTACTCTGCTCTCTCTACTCTGGCAGAGGGTCCTGGCCTCCCCCAGCCCTCTTTCTCAGCCCCTAGGAGCTGTTTTTAGTTCAAGGCAGCCTTCCAGTCCCCTCAGTCTAGTACACATATCCTGTCCGGGCCTTTCTGTCATAGATGGAAACATACCAACAGGGTGGACACAGTGGCTGGTGGTCAACACATTCTGACCGGGCCCCCCAGGGCACAGGGTGACATGACTTAAAATAAAATTTGGGTGGACTTGTGGTGTTCTGGGGCCCAAAAACCTTTGCTGTAGGTCATCGGTAGAACCCAGAGGGAGTATGTTTTTCTCCTGTATTTCATTAGGCATATGGTGAGGATGTCTACCCTTGTGGAGACAGCTGGAGCCTCCGAGGGGCACTCCAAGACATGGGTCTGTCACAGGGCCGTAGAGTCCTGGACTCGGAGGCAAGCAGTGACCAGGGCTCATTCATGGGTACAGTTAGACACCTCTGGAAACCTTGGAGTTATGAGGAAAAGTGGAATATTGATTCCAAATGTATTTTTAATAGAATTTATTTTTTAGAACAGTTTTAGGTTCACAGAAAATTAGTGCAAACTACAGAGAGTTCCCTTTTTCCTCCCATCCCCAGATACACGCAGCCTTCTCCACTAAAACCTCCCACACCAGAGCAGTACCTGTGTGACCTTCCATAAGTCCACATTGACACATCATTGTCACCGAGAGTCCATAGTTTACTTTAGAGATCACTCGTGGTTCTGTGTATTCTGTGGGTTTGCATAAATGTGTAATTCTGGGTATCCATGAGTACAGTAACTTACAGAGTAGTTTCACTGCCCTCTGGGCTCTGCTATTCATTCCTGCCTCTTTCCTCACCCCTGACAAGCACTGATCTTTTTGCTATCTTCAGTAAATAGCCACGGTTTTGTTGTTTCTGGAACATGATATAGTTGGAATCATACAGCATGTAGCTTTTTTTTTTTTTTTTTAAGATTGGCTTCCTTTACATAGGAAAGCACACTTAAATTTCTGCCAGGCCTTTTCAGGGCTTGATAGCTCACTCCTTTTTAGGGCTAAATAATATTCCATTGTTTGGATTTACTATATGGTTTACTCAATCACCTACTGAAGAACCAACATTTTGATTGCTTCCAAGTTTTGGTAGCTATGAATAAAGCTGCTGGAAGTGTACATGTGCAGGTTTTTGTGCAGACATAAGTTTTCAGCTCATTTGGATAAACACCAAGGAGTGCGATTGCTGAATAAGGATAAATTTAGTTCTGTAGGAAACTTCCAAACCATCTTCCAAAGTGGCTGTACCATTTTGCATTCCACCGGATTTGTCCTTTATCAAATGTGTCTTTTGCAAAAATTTTATCCTCGTCTGAGGCTTGTCTTCTCATTCTTTTGACATTGTCTTTTGCAGAGGAGAAGTTTTAATTTTGATGGCGTTCAACTTGCAAAAAAAAAAATTTTTTTTTTTTTTTTTTTTGGTGGATCATGCCTTTGGTGTTTTATCTAAAAAGATAATGCCAACCCGAGGTCTTCTATGTTTTCTCCTCTGTTATCTTCTGGGAGTTTTATAGTTTTGCTATAAATAGACCTATGATCCATTTAAGGTTAATTTTGTATAAGGTCTGTGTCTAGATTCTTTTTTTGCATGTGGATGACCAGTTGTTCCAGCACCACTTGTTGAAAAGACTGTCTTTTCTTCATCATCTCCATATCTCTTTGCTCCTTTGTCATAAAATTTATTTTTTACTACTCCTATCTAGATTCTGGGAGTAAATCAGAGAAGAAAACAGGGTTGGTCCCTGCCCTTTGGAGCTGACATCTATGCACATGACTTTTTTTTTTTTTTTTAAGATGGAGAGGCATCATGTGTGTAAGCAGGGAAAGGGCAGAGAGAGAGAGAGAGAGAAACTTAAGCAGGCTCTACACCCAGCACAAAGCTGATACAGCACTCCATCTCATGACCCTGAGATCATGACCTGAGCTGAAATCAAGAGTAAGAAGCTTAACCAGCTGTGCTACCCAGGTGCCCCAAGTGCATGTGACTTTCTTAAGCCACGCAGAAAGATACCTGAACAGTGACACTGGGTTATGTATGCCTATCACCACTTTTGTGTTCCCAGGCTGGTGAGGTTGGTGTTCTATCATAAGAAACCAGAGACATGGACTTTGGTTTTAGGGAATGATTTGCTGGGGTCCTCAGCTGACATTTTACCCAAATCCCAGTGGCCGCTGGGATTTTTTACAGGGACTCTCACTGTGTCTATATGGGACGTTCTTTGCTCTCAGAAAGAAGGAACACCCAGGAGAAAAGTCTCTTCAGGAATTCTCGCCCACTGTCCTGGGGAGCAGGAGATACACTGACTTCTGTTTTCTCCATGTCAGGCGTTGAAGGCCATGTTGTACTGGTTCAATGGTGAAACTCAGAGGGATGGGAAGCACCTCTGCCTTCTCTGGTTAGTGGTGGGGGAGGACCCCAGGGTCCTCCTTGTCAAAAGTCAAGTGGGGCTGGATGACCTTTTAAGTCCATCCACCTCTAATGTCCTATGTTTCTAAAGGAAGCTGAGTTGAGGGCATGGCCTGACTAGTTGCATTTGGCTGACCTCATTCACGACGAGTGAGGTGGGTAGAGACTCAGCTTACCTTTGGCAGTGGGGAAGAGTGATTTAACCAAGTCCCAGGTGGCCGATGGGAGAGGTCCTCGGGGAAGGGCAAGATTGCTTTTATCTTTAACCAAACAAAAACCCCTGCCTAAATCACAGCTTTGATTGTAGGGGGTGAGAAAGCATCGTGACAAGATTCATAGAGAGGCTGCCCACCGTTATAAGTTCACCGTCATCTCAGAGAAAATGCTAGAACTTGGCAGAGAGGATTTTATGGGAAGGCAATTACGGTGGATACTGATGTGGTGGGGGAGTGTTCAAGTGTGGGGCACGGGTGGACTGGTAGGAGAGATCCGGGGATGAGCCCAGTGAATTGAGAAAGACACAAGAGGACATGCAACTCTAGTGTGTGCATGTATGTGTGCATGTTAAACCAGGTAATATCTTGCTGAGCAGAGACACTGTCGCCCAGCCCACACACTGGATCGCCTCAAGAGTCCGGTGACTGGTCTCTCGACTCCCAGCATACCCACTGGCCTCTCTGCACAGACTGCTCAGCCTAGAGCACCCTTGTCACCCCACTACTCCCCAATCTTCCTGTGTGGGCCTCAGGCCTTCCCTACTTGACCAAAGCCTCCCGGCCATCTTTGTGGTTTTCTACTTCCTGTTTCACTCGTACACACCCATGCGCGTGCATGTGCTTGCACACACACACACAAGCTCATGCTGCCACGCTTTTGCTCATGTTTTTGCCCATCTACAGACCTCTCACCCTCCTGTCTTCTTTTGTCTTCTTTTGGGGTGGGGGGCGAGGGGCATAGGGGAGGGAGAGAGAATCCCAAGCGGACCCTCCGCTGAGCACAGAACCCGATGCTGGGTCCATCTCTCGACGCTGAGATAATGACCTGAGCTGAAATCAAGAGTCGGACACTTAACCGACTGAACCACACAGGCACCCCTCTCCTGTCTTTTTTTTTTTTTAAACAGCTTTATTGAGATACAATTTGCACACCACACAAGTCATCTACTTAAAATGTAAGATCCAATGGCTTTAATATATTCACAGATACATGCAACTTTCTCACAGTTAATTTTAGAACATTTTCCTCACCTCAAAAAGAAACCCCATATCCTTTAGTTCTCACCTCCCAGTTCCCTGAGCCCCTGCTACCAGACCTAGGAAATCAGTAATGTGAGTTCTTTTTCCATCAGTTTCCCTACCCTGGATGCTTCACGTGAGCGGAGTCCCTCATGCCATGTTTGTGTCCGGCTTCTTTCACTTAGCCTCATTTCAAGGTTTCAGCTTAGCCTTAGCCTATTTCAAGGTTTATCCGTGTCTTAGTGTGTATCAGTATTTCATTCCTTTTGATGGTCAAATAATAATCTGATTCTTCCTGTCTTTCAAGGTTCAGTTGGGTCCCTACCTCCAGCAGGAAGTTGTCTGTAACTGACCTCTCCCTGGGATAGTCACAGTGTTGTATGGGAACATTCCAGTGTCCCCTCTAAGAGTCTTCCTTCCCCATGGGACAGTAGCAGGCCAGTTCCCCAGGAAGCAGGCTCTGAGATGGAGATCTACAAGCAAGAAGTTTATTGGGGGATACTCTTGGGGTTAACCTCGTGGGGGAGCAATGACTGCAGGAGGGGCAGAGGGAGAAGGGGACCTGCATGGGGTCACATCCAAGGTCCTCATCCCCAGGAGCTCTAGACCAGGAGGCCCCTCCAAGCGGGCCAAAGGCTGACCTTTATAATCCTAAATCAACAGTTATTGGAAGCTGTTGCTCCAGGAAGAGGTCATGACCTTGGACTTTCCTCAGCGAAAGGCAAGTCTTGTAGAGGGACTCAGCCAAGCCCTGCGGCCAGCAGCTGGAAGAATGAGGGCACAAGGCATCCGTGCAGGAGCAGAGGCCCCTTGAGTGTGGGCCATGTCATCCTGTCCGCTTGCTTCGCGTCTCCCCTGGCGCCTGAGTTTGGCTCGAAGTCAGGAGCCGTGGTCAAGACAGACACGGACTCAAATCCCAAGTCTGCCACCTACCAGCCAAGGAACCCCAGAAAATCCCCGGTTCCCTTTAAACTGGAGTTTCCTCCAGTTATAATAACAGTCTTCACCTTTAGAGTTATTGTGAGTCCAAGTGAGTTGGTGTTTGTAAACTATTTAAGTGTTGGTTTATACTAAGCTCTTCCAAAGGTAAGGCGTTGATATTTTAAGGGTATTATCAGGAGATGCTCAAGCCCATCTGATAACTGACTGATTTAAAGAGGTGGAGGCAGATATAAACGAAGGGGCAACAAATGAGCGGGATGTCTGCGTTGAGAGGTGAGTATTCTAAGGTAGAAAATTATTTTTCAAAATCAGGGAATAGTTCAGACATCCAGAAAGGCACAGAGGTTTACTGAACATTCACGTTCTCACCTCTGAACTGGATTTTCAAAACTGCAGATATATGTGAAGGCTTCTGTGTTCTCCTCCCCAGAATGCACCTGTCCCCAAGGTGAATCTTGAAAGCGATGTTTATCATCCCAAGGAATGTCTTGGTACTGCTGCTGTACATGTGTAAATCTCCAGAAATTATCTCCTCTCCAGATAATCTCATCTCATCTCCTCTTCTGTATGTTTTAAAACCTTTATATAAATGACATCATGGCATATGATGACATGCCCTTTTGCTTTCTCTACTCAACACAATGCTTGACATCAGACATGAGATTTGCTCATGTTTGTACAGGCAGTTCTGGTTTGTTTATTTTCCTTCTGGTAGAAAGTTGAAAATGCTACTTGCAAAGCATAAGAAGCAGCGGAAAGAGAAACTCTTTCCAGGTGACCCACTTGGCCCCATCTGTGTCTTCTGGAAAGGTAGCGTAGCCTACAGCTTCAAGCTCCTGGAGCCAGATTCTGCCATTTGCTAGCTAGGAAGTGCTGGGTGAGCTACTTAACCACTCTGTGCCCTGATTTGCTCATCTGTCACATGAGAACAATCATACCTACTCCATAACCTTGCTTGTAAGCACTGGCTGCGGGAGCTGGTGGACAGGACAGTGCTAATAGGGTTAGCTATGGGGCTGTTTCTAAACAGACAGTATGGAACACAGCTCTAAGAAGCAATATCCCAGTCAGGAGGGCCTGATTCCTGCCATGTAGCAAGGGGTCGCCACATATCCTGGCATTTTCCACATTTGAAGCAGTTGCAAAGGTGACACTTGGAAAGCTAACTGTGCAATTGTTCTGTTCCATATTTTGCTGGTGGCTCCCTCACAGCTGTGAAAACAGAGCTCCGAGTTTCCCATCTGCCTGCTGCCTTTGGGCTGTTCAGCTCCCTCAAGGTCACTCTTATTGTTCCTATCACATAGGTGAGTAAATGGGCTCAGAGCCTTGACCCACATCGGGGACCCCCCCAACTTCTCCTAGTCATTTTCAGCCTGTTTTCTTCCCTGAGGACAGTGGTGGGAGCCTAGAGGCTGAGAAAAGAAGAGAAACAGCTTTTAGCGCCCTGCACCCTGTCGGAGGTATGACCTTGTGTCTTCAATAATCAGAGGGCAGAAAGTCATTCTAGAACTAGAGGTTGTGTGGTGGTGTTTTCTCTGTCTTCCCTTAAGTGCTTTAGGTAAACAGGCAAAATGTGTTTTCCAAATTCCCTAAAAAGCTGAGTCGTCCACAGGATGGGTGTGAGGGCAATCTGTGGGTGGGTGAGGAGCATGGAAGCCAACGGTGGCCAGCCAATGGCTTGTGTTCATCCAGGTAGATAAGTTCTGGCTTGCCTCTCCTTGAAATGGAGTTTTCACAGAGGAAAATATGTCAAGGTAAACAGATTTTCTCCTTTATGAGATGTCATAGGACTATTCTTACATACAGTTGTTTTTTTCAAAGTAATTTGTAATGGCAGAGCTCGGTACCATAATCAGTTTGTGTTTCCATTATAAATCCAATTTTGAGGGGTGATGGTGTTTCATTTTATCTTCCTCAGGGTTTAAACTTTATATTTTTCTCTTTTAAAAAAAAAAAGGAAACATTTTGTGTATATGGTTTAAGAAACTAAGGACCTCGGTTTTGGGGGATGGCTTAGCAGTAGGAATTTAGGCAAGAACAAAAAGAGCCCATAGGTTTCAACTCTACGTCAATTTTGATCAATTCATACTGGATGTCAGGAGTGTCGTGTGGAGAAGGATTCTGAGACCACGATCAGCGCCAGCAGAAAAGAGCAGTGATTGACTAGTGATGTCTGTCACGGATCTCTGCAATGAAAGAGAAGCGAGCCCGAGGGAAACCTGCAAACACCCACTTAAAAGGTAGAGTGAGCTTGGCACTCTTTCTCTGAACAGGAACCCCTTACATCTTGATAGCACTTGATAGTTTCAACAGCATTTTTCATTTACTTTGTTTTCATTTAACCATTATATCAACTCTGTGAACTCAGGAGGGCAAATCTGCCTTCATATTGATTAATTTACCCATTAACTATTTATTGAGCCATTACCGTACTAGCGTATGGTAGGTTATCTGTAAGAATGACCACCACTAGTTCCTCCCCTTTCTGTTCTGGCATGTTGCCTCTCATCCAGAAGTATAATCCACTTCTCTTCCCCTTGCATCTGGGAAGATCTTAGTGACTTGCTTGGCTCAGAGGTTGCAGCTGAAATGATGTTCTGTGACTTCTAATGAGAGGTCTTAAGAGCTGTTCAGTTTCAACCTGTATCTTCTTGAAACAGTTGCTTTTTTCAGCCTTGGCCTGCCACATAAGAAATGTGGCTACCCTGGGGTGCTTGGGTGGCTCAGTTGGTTAAGCATCTTACTCTTGGATTCAGCTCAGGTCATGATTTCTGGGTCGTGAGATTGAGCTCTGTGTGGAGTCTGCTTGAGATACTCTCTCCCTCTCCCTCCCCTTCTGGCCCTCCCCTTGTTCTCTCTCCTCAAAATAGATAAATAATAAAATCTTAAAAAAAAAAAAAAAAAAAGAAAGGAGTGTGGCTACCTTTCTAGAAAGACCACAAAGAGAGGCCATGACACTAGACAAAGGGTTCTGGCTGAGCCCAGCTTTCCTTCTAGCTGTCCTACAAAGGCACCACTTCTATAAGGAGCCATCTTGGACCCCTCTAGACCAGCCCAATTGCCAACTGAATATTCCTAAGTGACCCCAGTTGAGGGTGTGTGCAACAGAAGAATCACCAAGCTGAGGTTTGCCTAAATTCCTGGCTCACAAGATCATGAAGTAAAATGGTCCCTAAGTGACTAAATTTTGGGGTATTTAATTACATAGTAACAGGTAACCAGAACATTGGAACAGAGCTTCCAGAGATAAAGAAGGCCCATTTCAATCCACAGAGAATTCCAAGTCTCTGAGGAGAGGTGGACACATGGACAAATTAATTAGAATTCAGTGAAATCAAGCATGTACAAAATAAAGTGAGAGCCAAGAATACAGATGGGTAGCTCCATCCTAAAGGGGGTGGGAATGCTTCCAGAAGGGTGATGTCTTTTGGGCTCTGGTTCCATTGCTCTTGGGATGCACAGCTTACAAGAGGTCATTTTTTTTTTTTTTCCTGGGAACATTCCCAGTACAGAGGAAGGGTCCACAATGGCCAAGTCTATATTAGGTAACTCTGCTTTCCTGGCCATAGCTGATAGATCCAGGGGTAGACAAGTTCGCAAGGTGAGCCAATCACGTTCCCTCTCACAGAAAACTGAACACTACAGGATGGATATCACTGGAACTGAATCGTGGTGATAGAAGTCCTCTAGGGCAGGGTTTCTCAATCTTGACACCATTGACATTTTGGGTTGATTACTTTTTTTGGGGGTGGTGAGAGGAGCTGTCCTCTGCATTGTAGGGGAGTTTGCAGCAGCCCTGGCTCCACCCAGCGGATGCCTCTAACACCCCATATCCCAGTCATGACAATCAAAAACATCTCCAGACATTGCCAAATGTCCTCTGGGGGGCGAAATCACTCCCAATTGAGGACCACTTCTGTAGAGTGACCGTTCTCAAATCATGAGCTTTCTTATCCTTGTCCATATTGAAATATTGTAGTTAAACTTTTTTTTTTTTTTTAAATCTGCAAGGCATCTCAGAGTCATCTAATCATTCAGGGTCTCTTTCCATATCCTACAACCCAAAGAATCTTAGCTCCTATAGTATTGAAGTTTGGAATGGAGTTTGCTACACAGACAAGTCTTGGGAAGGCATTTTAGATAAAGGTAGTCTTTGTATGAAGGCATGAAACAGCACTATGGAAGCATTGGGTATGGCAAGAGCTGTTCAAAGAAGATGGGTGGTGAGGCTTGATAGGTCCAGGGGTCAACATGCTTTGCAGGCCACACTTAAGCTTACAGATCAGAAGACTATGGTTCTGGGAACCTCCCTAATTTACCTATGGTCAGTGTTTTCCATTGAACCAAAGGCCTCCAAACGTCTTCCATTATCTCTAGATGGAAGGAAGGTTGTTTAGTGGCTCCTAAAGGCTAGATCTTGGGGCTATAGAGGATTATGTTACACTGAGAATATTTCTCTTGTTGAGGAACCAATTGCCCCTAGATTTGAACCCTGTCCGTGTTTCACTAACAAACTAAAATTTAAAAAAAAATTTTAAAACGTCAAAATTTTTAAAACTTCGTTGAGTCCCACATGTCTTCTCTGTGTGAGGCAAAAGTGGACCCCTTTAGGCTTGAGTCAGTTGGATCAAAAGTCTCATTGTCCACTTGGCAATGTGAGCATGTGTTTGGTGCATGAGCAGGGATCCTTTAGGTCACAGAGATCTGGAACAAATTCAGATGATTCTTTCTCTGCATTCTCTCAAGCAGCCATGCTCCAAGAGCCTTCCTCTCTTCCTCAGAGACTCAGAGACTCTTAGCTTCAAGTTCCACTGTCCTTGCTAGTACTAAGAAATTCTCTGTTAGTCTCAAGTTCAAATTCCCTAGGAGAGAGTCTGGTTGGTTGGGCTCTGCTCTAGTACAAATCTTGGGCTCCTGGCCAGCCATAAACCCTGCCTCGGGGGGCTGTGTCCATGCCCAGGTGAACTAGGGTACAAAGCATGGCAGGCCCCTGTGGAAAAATGGTCTCTGAAAAGGACCCCTCAGCTGCCCCTGGCTCAGGGGAAGTGTCCCTGTCAGGCACAGTTAGGAGCGCTGGAGTCAGGGCTGAGGCATGCTACTGCTCTCCCCTCACGAATTTCCAGGGGTGGTTCTGGACCCAGAATTCCCTTTTCTAACCAAGTGGCCAAATCCAGTAGCCCCGGACCAGGGGCACCCAAGGGAGGCCATTTTTGAGAAGTTAGCTTTCAGGAATAAATTCCCTTGGGAAACTCTGCGGGTAGTTTACATCTCAAGAACAGAACTCATTAGGAGCTTGGGGAGCTGTTAATTGCTCTGTCCAGCCAAGACACAGTCTGCCACTTGATGAAAAATAATGAAGTGACTGCAAGTTCCAACTTCCTCCCCTGTCCGCCTGGGTTGCCTCCTGCTTCCTCTTCCGCCTCTCACTCCAGGCACTAGAGCACCCCCCACCCCCACCCCCGTTGACCTGCTGCCCAGAGGTCCTTGCTGTGATGTTTAGGAACCTGTCCCTGGGGCAATCGTATTCTCAGAAAAAAACATACAGAACCTAGCAAAGGGTTGTTTCACTGAATTATAAATGTATTCATCTGCAAGCTGTGTTTACAAAGGTTTAAAGATTAAATTATGTAGAGCTGCTACTCGTCCTGTCTCAGGTTAGGACCCCTCAAGATATTCAACCAATCTTGGAAGAGCTGTGACTCTCTGTTGCCATGGCAATGCCCACCTCCTGGAGGACAGTGCGGTGGGGCAGAAAGGCCTGGGAGGCCGCTGTGCTCGTCCCCACTCTGATGCCAAGCAGTCACATGAGCTTCTGAGACAGGAGTGTTGAGCTCCTGACGCCAGAAGTCTTTCCTAGCGGGAACATTTCATGGTCAATTATCTCAATGCAGAGGACTTTGGACCCTTTGAGGGGGGTTTAGTATGTGAGATTGCTTGGTACTCGGTACTTGTTTTTCAAGCAGCTGGCTTTCTCCCCTGGGGCTTGGAACTTGGGGAGTGATCTGTAGAGGTTATTCAGGGGGGCAGCAGCTGAGCTGCCAAAGCAGGGGCTATGGGGGTGGCAGGCGGAGGGATGTCCAGGGGTGCCAAGGTCAGCGCCTCAATCAAGCCTCTTCTGCGGAACGAATGTGACTGTGTTCTCACCGTTAACTTCCATGGTCTCTTCTCTGCCTCTTGTTTGATTTGGCGAACACCCCAATACCTTTTGATTTGGTGGTCTCTCCATAGTTGGCCAGAGTGGATTTTTATTGTGTGCCACCAGGAATCTTCAATCAGAGCCTTGGCGAACTGATTACTGTGTGGTTTTCTGTTTAGGATCTGAAACCATTTTAAGGTCTTACTGAATCCCAAAAGGTTTCAAAAAGGATGCTAGCATCGGTGAGCCCTCAACCTGAGGCTACCCCTGAGCTATCACCTGCCCTGCCAGCTCTGCTCAGTTGGCAGTGGCTACATGAGGCACTGTGTTGAAGAGGATTCTGAGGCTCAAACTCATCTGTGGGGTTTGCCAGTGGAGAGTGGGATGAGGGGGCAGCGCCTACCAAGTGGATGTTTTCTGTGCCTAAACTCAAAGGGGGCATTTCAGGGGCTTGGGGGGATATATATATTGTGGTGCTGTGGCAATATATATATATATTGAGTGTCCCAGGTCCCCTCAACTCTCCTGCCTTGGTGGAAGGCAGCTGAACCTCCTTTGTTACCATCCTTTAGCAGGATAACCTTTCTGACAAACCAGAGTGCAAAACCACAATAAGATCAGCATCCCCTATGAGACCCAGCACAGTGTGATTTGTCCCGCTGACGGCAGCTGGAAAGCCCAAGGGACAGGTTCTGGAGTCAGATTACCAGAGCTAGAAGGGCACACAGAGGCCAACCACTCCAATACTCCCATTTCACAGACAGGAAAACTGAGACCCAGAAAGAAAAAGAATGACCTCTCCATGGCTCTGCTGTCAATTTAGTGGCAGTTTGCGGTTTCACACATGCGTTGGTTCTTGGCCAACATGTGTCTCATCCCACTACCATCTCATATCCACTCAGCTCCCTCTCAATTAGTCACCGCACCCCTGGAATACCCTAACGGCTGTGTAACCAATTATCAAGAACTTAGTAGCTTACAACAACACAAATTTTTCCTGGAATTTCATGGGTCGGAAGTCCAACATAGGTCTCCCTGGGCCAAAGTCAAGGTGTCTGCAGGCTGCTTTCCCTTCTGGAAGGGAGGATAATTTCCTTGTCTTCTCTGGCTTCTAGAGGCTGCTCCCCTGCCTTGGCTCATGGCTCCCTTTGTTCATTATCAAAGCCAGCAACGGCCAAAGAGTCCTCACATCACTGTGACGCTCACTGTGCTGCTTCCTTCTACATCTAAAGACCCTTGGGATACGTTGGACGCACCAGATAATCTAGGATAATTTCCCTATTTTAAGGTCGACTGACTAACAACCTTAATTCTGTCTTTAACCTAAATTTCCCTTTGCCATGTAAGCAAGCATATTCATAGTTTTCAGGCATGAGGACAGAAGCATCCTTGGGGGGTCATTATCTCACCCTCCACACCCCTGTTCTAAGGTCAGGGTTTCTCATCCTAGAAAATCATTTCTTTGAACAGGTAGCTTGCCTCCAGTGTCACCAGCCCTCCTGTTAGACTCCATACCAAACTCCCCAAAGGGGGGTCTAATCTCATCATTCCTGTCCACCATCAGTGGCTCTTTAAAAAAAACAAAAAAACAAAAAACTGATATATCATTCACTTACTATAATATTCACTCTTCTAAAGTATACAATTTAGGGTTCCTGGGTGGCTCCGTTGGCTAAGCGTCTGACCCTTGATTTCGCTTCAGGTCATGATCAGAGGTTGTGAGACCATGTTGGGCTCTGTGCTGGGTGTGGAGCCTGCTTAATATTCTCTCCTTCTCTTTCCCACTCTCCCCTCAGCACTTGTGCTCTCTCTCTAAAAAACAAAGTGTACAGTTTGGCCATTTTTAGTGTATTCACTAGGTATATGACCACCGACTTTATATAATTGCTGAGCACTGAAACCACCCGAAAAAGGAAGGCCGTCCAATCAGCAGGCATTTCCCATTCCCCGTCCCCCACTTCCTCAGCCTCTGTCAATCACGAAACTACTTTCTGTCCATGTGGATTTACTGATTCTATCCTGGACATTTCGTGTAAATGTAATCACAGGATATGTGGCCTTTCGTGTCTGGCTTCTTTCACTCAGCATCATGTTTTCAAGGTTCACTCCTGCTTAAACACCTCGCAGCCTGACCCCCACGGACCTGCCCCAGGCTTCGCTTCCTGAGACCTCCCAGGCTTCCACTAAGCAGCCCCCAAATTCCACAGCCTTTCTCGACCCTCAGTGAGTCTTTCTCCTCAAGACCTTTCATCCTTGGCTTCCATCATGATGCTCCTTCCCAGTTCTCCTTCTGCCTCTGTGCTCTCGCTTCTTCTCCTCTGGCCCTAGTCTCTCCTTGTCTTCAGAAAGGATCTGTGCCCCAGCAGTCAGTCCTAGGCTCTCTGCTGTTTCCTGTTTCCTAAAGGATGTAGCCCCCCATGGGCAGGCTCTTGGATCGGCCCTCCCTAGGACTGTAGACCACACTTCATACACAGCCTAGCTCTTCGTTCGCTCACAAATGGGTCTCTGAATAGTAAAGTGTTGGAAGTCACAGCTGTATAATCTTTCTGTCTTCGAGAGCTGAGTCAGCCAAGGCTCTTTGGGTTGCACGAGACAGAAACCCAACTTAAGGAGAGTTGAACAAACAGGGGCTTGAACAACTCACATGCCTGGAGCAGCTCGAAGGACTGAAGGGAGCACAGCAGCTTCGGAGGTTTGGGAACCGGATTCAGGAGCACGTTGCTGTTAGGATTTTCCCTCTCTTGACTTCTCAGTTCTGCTGGCTTCTTCTTGGCTTATCCTCTCCAGCACATTAGCTTTCTTCACACATCACAGAAAATGGCCCCTGGAAGCCTTCAATTTCTTCCCATTCGGGACTCCGAGACAAAGCCCTTCTCCAGTTTCAAATTAAGAATCCCGAGGAAGGACTCTGAGCGCCTGTGTTGGGTTGTACACTCACCATTGGCACAATCATAGAGCCGGGTGCTAGGATCAAGGAGACCCAGGCCTGTTGTCTACTCTTGTATGTTGTGGGGCAGAATGCAGTGAGGGCGGTCCTGCAGATGCCCATGACGGGAGAGCAGGAGGAGCAGTTCCTCAAAGCAGTGTGTGTGCATGTGCTGGACGGTGAAAGCGGGCAGAGGTCCCCTACAGGACATCAGCCACCCCTACTGCTCCTATGACTCCACCATGTGGATAACGCCTACAGCCCCCAACAGCCAGATGCCCATCAATGTCCACCTGGTGGGCCCACTGGCACCCCTGAACTAAGCCTCCCTGGTGTCCTAGTCTTTACCAATGGCACTACACCCAACAAGTCTCCCAAGCTTTTCCTAGTTCCTGGCCTTCCTACTCTACCTGGATACTTGGCCAAGTCCCATCAATCTTAGCTCTTTACTGTCTTTGTCAGCCATTGTTCCCACCCCTAGTGCCCTTGGTCTAGGTCAGACCCTAAGCCACCCTCCCAATCTCTCCATGGCTCTCTCTGCCTCAGGGCAGACTCAATCACCATCTGTGGAGCCTCCACTCTAAGTCTGAGATGTGCTGAGTATCAGTGTTTTTTTTGTTGTTGTTGTTAATCCTCATAACAATTCCATGAGAGGAATAGTGGTATCACTAGGAAAATGAGGCTCAGGAAAGGAAGGGCTTGGGAGAGGAGTCAGGGGTGATTGACGGAGGACTTGAACTTGGGTCTCTAATTCTAAGGATAGTGTCAATTCTGTTTCCCTTCCACTGTCTTTCCAAGTAGTTGCCAAATGAACTTATGAAAGATGGAATCATGAGGACTTCTTTTGGCTCAACAGCTGTTGTGAAACCTTCCCAGTTTATAAATAAGAGCCTTTAAGCCTCCATGGCCCTCACCCGTCGCTCATAAAGGGACGTGCTGCTGAGCTCACTCTGAAATAGGGGCTTCCCTGAGAGCCTGTAGGGCTCCTCTCTCCCACTGGAGGCCTGGGGGGTTGAGGGAGGGAAGAAAGCCTGTTTCCAAAAAGAGTTAAAGAAAAGAATAATAATAACACTTAATAACCTAATAACCAGCAAACATCTGATAAGTTGGGGGCAGGGGTTGGGTTGCATCGCCCCGGCTACCCCGGGAGAGCGTGCAGGGCGCCTTCCTCTGGGCTGTTCTAGAGGCTCTTTGTCGACTTGGTCACATGCTTGGCTTGTTTTCAGGCTCTCCCCACTCCTCTAAAATAAACTGCAAGTGAGAACCTTGCCTGTTTTCCTCTGAACCAGGGCTGAGCCCATGAGTAGGTGCTCAGTTTTTGTCGTGGATGGCTAGGTGGGAGGCAGGATCCCATGGAGGGATGATAAAAAGAGTTTGTAGCTCAAGTGCTAGAATGAGATATTTCCAACTGTTTTTACATCCGGTTATTCCACTTTGCCCAGACGGCAAAGCAGCAACGATGGGGCCTCTAAACACTTTATGGGCCCCGTGATAAATACTCTCCTTTCCCTCCACCCACAGCTAACCCAGCTGTAGAATGGGGTTGACCTTGAATGAGGTGGTGTTTTCAGTTGTAGCTTCACCACCACGGATCTGGAGTTGATGAAGCCAGCACTGGGAAAAGGAAAACTGTAAGAATGGGACAAAGAACCCCAAAGACTGAGAATTTCACACCATCCATTCACCCCCTTTGCTCCACAGATCTAGTGTGTGGGCGCTTTTAAAAAAATAAACAAACAATTAATGCACTGCCGTGGAGGCGGGGGAGGGGGAGAAGGAACGGGGCCCAACTTTGTCTCGGCAGGAGGGCGGACTGGCTGCCCAGGGCCCTAAATGGACATTCCCGTCAGTTTTAACTGGGCGGTCTGTCCGTTCCCCCCAGAGTGGGCAGCCGATCAGGGCTCAGGCGGTTGGGGCTTTGTGAGTGGTTGTAAACTCTTCGGATCTGCCTTTGATTTTGTTTTGTTTTGTTTTTGTGGTAGTTCCAGCCCTTGGCAGGGTCCCCAGAAAGAGCAGAAATCTTGGGTTCTCCTCTTCTTTGCTTGGCTGAGCTTGACTGGGCAAATGACCTCAGTTTCGAGGCCTCAGATCACTCCTCTGTAAAACGAGGAGGTTGGACAAGAACAGAAGTTTCCAAACCTATCATTATTAGTATTATTGCCTTGGAATTGGTTCTTCAAATAAAAACAAACTGGGCTACCTCTCTCCCCACAACATATTAAAACAAAGTTGGGGAAAAAAAAGATGGGGTAGGGAGAAGCAGCATGGTCCCATACCCCATGACACCAATCTCCAGTCTGAGAGGGGGGCCTCTGTGGGACCCCCAGCTTCTGCAGTACACTGTTTGAAAACTACTTCAGGTTCCCCTCTGGCTCTCACTGGAATTACCCCTCATCTGAAGGAGTTTGATGTTTGTACTACCTAAGAACTGTGTATGGCTGCTAGTAGAGGTAACCTGAGAAATAAGGGCTTAAGGAGTCTAGGGGGCTGTTTATTTATTTGGTAACAGTGTCCACAGGGAGGCACTGCACGGCTACTGTGGCAGCTCTAGGCATCATCTAGAAGAGACCCAGGATCCTACTACCTTTCTGTTCTACCATTCTGAACTCAGGGTCGCCATTCTCAAGTCTGGCTCCGAGTCAAAACATGGCTGCTGAAGCGCCAGGCATCACACTTGTACTCTAAACAAGAAAAAGGAGGAAGGGGAGAAGGGCAGATAGGTACATACCAATTCTGTCTGCTTCCTTTAAAAACCCTTCCTGGGATTCCAGGGGCTGTGTCCTTGTTAAGAACCGTGTCACGTGTCTACCTCCAGCTTCAGGGGAAGCCAGAATAAGTTGTCATTATTTTTTATGTTGAGGTATATTGGCACCCAGCATAAAGCCAGGGCTCTGCTAATAATGATGGCAAAGAGAACGGATACTGGGTAGGCCACAGAAAATACAGCCACCACAGTTCATATCTGCTGAGCACTGACCAAGTACCAGGCACATGCTGAGAACTTTGTACGCTTTCTCTCTTTTAATTCTTACAACTGCCCAGGGAGTTCAACTCATCATCCCCATTTTATAGCTGAGGATGCGGAGGCTCAGAAAATTAAGTGACTTGGCCAAGACCGCATGGCAAGAGATGATGAAGCCAGGATATTAACCCAAGCACTCAGATGCTCGAGTCCAAATCCTTCATCACCAGATTATACTGCTGTGGGGAAGACGGAGAATAAATCACACCCTAGGCCCTTCATGCTGGTTCAGCATCTTCAAAAAAGAAGCTGGGGCGGGGGTGGGGGCATTGAGGGGGACCCCGAACACTCTACATGAATGCTAGGGCCCCACCTTTGCTGCTCCTTGCAGAGTCCCTGTCGTCTTCCTCCTGGTAATGAAGGCAGCCGTGACACACTGAATTCGTTATGATGCATTTACCGCAAGGTAAGTATTTTAGATACGGTTTGGAGGGAGTTCAGGGGAAACATTTTCAGGGACTTGACCTGCAGGAATGATTTATGGAGCAGGGTTAAAAGAGCTAAATATATACGAGCTGGCACAATATGAGAAGTGAGAAGGGGAGGTAGGAAGGCAGCGCAAAAGGAAAACACGGAGTCAGCCCCCGTGTTCCAGAAACCTAGGGGAGGGCTGCGGCAACACGGGGCGAAAGGGTCATTACTCCGATCCAGTAGAAAACAGAAAAACGACAAGCCCTTGGGTCCCTCAACCAGATGCTTCTTCAGCTCTGCGGTAGGAGGTGGCGGTGTCGTCTGCTTCCTGGGAGTCAAGGGACACCAACAGAAATGAAGCCGTTTGCTGCGGGACAATTGCAGAGGCAGAGCTCCGAAATGGTCTCCCAAGAGGAATGGGCAATGTCTTTTCATGGAGCTTTGAATTTGCAGACCACCTTGGCAACATTTTCCTCTTTTGATCATGGCAACCGTATTATCCTCGCCTTGCAGATGAGAACCCTAAAGGAGAGGTGGTCCAAGTGCCCAGTTCGGGTGACGTCACACACATCCCATCAGGGGCAGATCCAGGAATGGGGTGGATGGTAGGAGGGGCATCCTGACTCCGGACAGCTGCTGGTGCATACTGGGTGCACAGTAAATGCCCTCTCTCTGTATCTAACACAGCTTAGAACCAAGTCCATGGACATGTGCCCTTGTCAGGATTTCTCTTCAGGGAAGTTCAACTTCCGTTTCTGTCCTTTCCTCAGGAGACATTCTTACTGAAAAGAAAGTGGAATGTAGCCCTTTGAGAGTAAGGAGTAATGCAGGCCAATGTCTCACGAGCCAACACTGAATGAGAGAGCCACTCATCTGGAATTTTCCTTAATAATGGATTCCTTTTTTGTTATGAGGGGGGCTTCTTGGGGTGTTGGTAACATTCTATATCTGGATCCACTTGTGAAATTCACTGAGCTTTATTATTTGCATACGTTTTTTAAAAAGGTTTTATTTATTAGAGAGAGAGAGAGAGAGCACAGCAGGGGGCAGGAGAGGGAGAAGCAGGCTCCCTACTGAGCAGGGAGCCGAATGCCTAGCTGGATCCCCAGACCTTGGGACCATGACTTGAATTGAATGCAGATGTTCAACTGATGGAACCACACTAGGCGCCCCTATTTGCATAATTGTTAAATTTTATTTATTTATTTATTTGAGAGAGAGAGGAAGTGTGTGAGCAGGGGGAGAGGCGGAGTGGGGAGGGACAGGCAGAAAAATTTCAAGCAGACTCCATGCTCGGTGTGGGGCCCAACATGGGGCTTCATCTCAAGACCCTAACATCACAACCTGAGCTGGAACTAAGAGCTGGATGCTTAGGCCAGAGGCCTCTCATTTGCATACTTTTATTAAACATATAGAAAGGTTCTTTTGAAAAAAAGTGGGGGGGGCATCTTCAATAATTTAGGTCCTAAGTTGGCATTCTGGTTAAGACTATAATGAGGCAGGAACCACAAGGTATTGCTTAATTCCACTGTTTCCTTTTTAGAATGAGACTTTTGATTTTTTTAAAAAGATTTTATTGATTTATTTGACACAGAGAGAGAGAGAGATCACAAGTAGGCAAACAGGCAGGCAGAGAGTGAGGGGGAAGCAGGCTCCCCACTGAGCAGAGAGCCTGATGTGGGCCTCAACCCCAGGACCCTGGGATCATGACCCGAGCCGAAGGCAGAGGCTTAACCCACTGAGCCACGCAGGCGCCCTGAGAATTTTGATGTTTAATTGGGCTCAGGGCCAGCTGGAATAACAACGACAACTTCCAGCTTCTTTTGTCACTGCGGATGGCCTTGTGATTAAGCCTGGCTGGTGGGACGTAAAGGAATGATCGCACGCAACTTTCAAGACATTGCTTAAGGCAGGTGACGTACCCTTCTTTCCTTTTCTTCTCCTTCCTGCTTGCTTAGAAGTAGACAAGATGGCTGGAGCTTGGCAGCCATCTTAGTCTGGGAGGACGAACCCATGCTGCAAGGGGTAGCGCTTTGGATGGCTATGCCTGGGACATCATGGAGCTCCCCAGCATCCCTGAGCTATTTTCCTCCCAGATCTCTTTTTACAAAGGTGAATGTACTTCTCCCTCATGTAAGTAACTCTGCGGTTTCTGTTATTTGTAGCCGGACTTAATCTCCATGGGTATGTATGGTGGGCACCCAATTCAGGTTACTCTCAGGAGGGGGAAGAGTGTGTGATGACCTTTGACCTGATTGTTTAAACCTTTGTTTCTTAAACTGGGTTGTGGGCATGACTGTTAATTATGATATCTTATAACTTGGGGTTATCAGAGTATCACAAATGAAATATTTTTAAAGTCACTGGCAGAAATGGTGTCAAAGCAAGACCATGAGACATGTAGAAAAAAGAATCAAGGGGCACCTGGGTGGCTCAGTGGGTTAAGCCTCTGCCTTCGGCTCAGGTCATGATCCCGGGGTCCTAGAATCGAGCCCCGCATCGGGCTCTCTGCTCAGCAGGGAGCCTGCTTCCTCCTCTTTCTTTGCCTGCCTCTCTGCCTGCTTGTGATCTCTGTCTGTCAAATGAATAAATAAAATCTTTAAAAAAAAAAAAAGAATCAAGTGGTGGCAACTTTTGGCTTTATCCAGGTGCTATGTCTGGATTAGCTTTGGCGTTGGGGTCTGAGTTCAGCCTCTGAATAAGTCTCGTGGACAGAATAAACAAGACTTGAAGGGGCAAAGGGAGTTCAGCCTGTGGAGACCCAGTGTCTGGAAGAAAGAAGGGAATGAGAAGAACAACACTGGGCACCACTTCCTCCCCCAAGCTGCCAAGACCCCATCTGAGTCAGGTCGACAGGAAGCTCTCATTGCCGACAAGGTATGGAAGGGTCTCTTTCTCCCACCTACCTTCATTTTAAGGAAAGAGAAGAAGTATTTCACAGAACGTGTTTTCTTTCTTTCTTTTTTTCAAGTAAGCTCTATGCCCAACATGGGGCTCAAACTCACATTCCCGAGAACCAAAGTCACAAACTCTGCCAACTGAGCCAGCTAGGCATCCCCACAGAACACATTTTCATTGCAACAAATCCAACCAGATGTGATTAAAGTAAAGCATGAACATACTCGCCTACTCAGATTGTAGCCTACCCCTCAGAGCCAGCCATGTGGAACAGTATAGTGGGCATGTGGCTGTTGGCAAGGCCAAAGTAAAGGCTGGAACCCCAGGGAGACCGGGCAGGTATCTCCAGCACATGGGGGGCCTCTGCCTGGGTACTGCTCACAGACATAATAGGCTGTGGGTGCTGGGGAAAGGGCTCTGCTCTTGAGAAGGTAGGCTGAGGAACTCCTTGAACATGTAACTCTGTGCATGCTTGGGATCAGGATGTTCCAGAAGAACATCCCACTTTTTTTTTTTAAAGATTTTATTTATTTATTTGACAGAGAGAGATCACAAGAAGGCAGAAAGGCAGGCAGCAGGCAGAGAGAGAGGAGGGAAGCAGGCTCCCCACTGAGCAGAGAGACAGATTCAGGGCTTGATCCCAGGACCCTGAGATCATGACCTGAGCTGAAGGCAGAGGCTTAAACCCACTGAGCCACCCAGGCGCCCCAAGCACATCCTACTTCTTGCCTTGACTGGTCCTCAGCTTATCAGCCACACCTCACCAGGACAGGCCCCAGAGCACAGGAAGCCACTTTCTCCCACATTTGTGATTCTCTTTGAGAAAAAAAAAAAAAAAAAAAAGAAATGGCAGCAGCTCCAAGCATTCTTGAGGACCATGGTGATAGACATCACAGAAACACAGGGATAGCCAGGCATCTTTGTGGGATATCTGGATCCTGATGAATCATGTGTCGGGAAACAGGTACCGTAGACCTCCCTCTTGTTCAAGTTTGCAGTGGCAAGAACAGCTTGTGGTGACATGTACATCTGTGCTGTGCCCAGTAACTGTACCAGATCATTCCTCAACTCTTGTTTTGTTAGAGGATATAGAAGGTTATGTTCACTCCATTCCCTGCAGGAGGAATGGCAACCACACTGCTGGAGATAGAAATTGAGAGAGCTTGGCAAAGATTTCCTCTTGACTTTTACAATGATATAGAAAGGCATTTAGTGTTACTACTGAGTTATCTTTAATGAGAAGTTGGGAATGTTCTAGTAATTCACACTCCCCATGTTTGTTTGACTCAATACTGAGTAGTAACACTGATAGGCGCCAATATTGTTGTTAAATGGATTTTTGCATACAGTATCTCATTAAATCCAGACGTCAAATCCAAAAAAGATAATAGGTAAAATTATCCCCCAATTACAGATGAGCAAACTGAGGCTGAGGAGGCTTACATAATCATCAGAAGTCACATAGTTAATTAATGATGGAGAACATATCTGAACTCAGACAGGCTGACTCCCGTGCCAGACCCAATAGGCTTAATCAATAAGGTGTTCCGTTCTCTCCGGAATCCTAAGAAAGCCAAATTTAGTGTAGGTGTGGTGGAAGGGCTGTGTGGACATTCATCATTGAAAGATCAGAAAGGCATCATTACAAGAATAATCAGAACCAAGAATATCTTGGTATTTTTGTGTCTTCTAAAGAATAGCTTGTCAGGGTGCCTAGATGGGTCAGTTGGGTAAACATCTACTCTGGTTTCAGCTGGGGTCATGATCTCAGGTTGTGGGACTGAGCCCCACGTCGGGATCCGTGCTCAGTGCAGAGTCTGCTGAAGATTCTCTCCCTTTCCCTTTCCCCCCACCTCTGCTTCTCTCCTCACTCACATGTACCTGCACTCTGTCTCTCTCTAAAATACATAAAATCTTTTAAAAAGCAACTGAAAAATCTCATCTTTTTGTGTCATCTAGCATGTTATTTGCTAATAAAACAACAAAACAACCAAAAAACCAACAATAAAGTTATCTAACCAGTGATTTAGCTGACAAAGAACTTTCATTATCTCATATAACCAGAAGTCCAGAGATAGAGCAGCTCCAATGTTAGTTAACTTAGCAGTTTAATATCAAATGTGACATTTTAATGGCAAACGCAAGACCCAGGTTCTCGCCATATTTTTGCTCTGCCATCCTCAGCATACAGTAGCCCCACTTTGTCCATGGGGGATAATTCCAAGACCCCCAGTGGATCCCTGAAACCGCAGATGGTACTGAACATTATAAATACCATGTTTTTCCCTATAAGCACATACTTACGATAAAGTTCACAAACTCGGCACAGTAAGAGAACAACATAACTAATAATAAAATAGAATTGTAACAATATACTATAATAAAAGTTATGTAAATGTAGTCTGTCTCTCTCAAAGTATCTTACTATACTCCTTACCTCCTTCTTGTGATGCCGTGAGATGATAAAATACCTAGGTGATGAGATGAAGTGGAGGCACATAGACACTGGGCCAGCGTTAGGCTACTGTTGATCAGCTGACAATATGTCAGAAGGAAAATCATCTGCCTCCAGACTGCGGTTAACTGTGTGTAACTGAAGCCATAGAAAGCAAAAGTGCAGATAAGGGGGGACTACAGTACTGACCTTTGCAAGCTTGTCCCTCATGGTCACAACATGGCTGCCATCAATCTCACACAACAATGTCCAAAGGCCACCAGTTCAGGAGAAGACACCCTCACATCCCTTTTGAAGAATATGGGGCAGACTTCCTTCTACGTCTCCTTTTATGCCATACACCTGCCATGTGTGCATTCTTAACCCAATCACCAGCAGGGAGAATGGAATTACTACTGTGATTGGTTTGGTGCTTAACAAAGGCTGCACATTAGAATCACCTGAGGTGATTTAAAAAAAAAAAAAAAAGGTCCGACATCCGGGTCCCAGTTCTAGAGACTCTGTTTGAACTGATCTCAGGTCCACTCAGGGGTATCTTTAGATAATATCTCCCCTTGCACTCCACTGTGTGGCCAAGGTTGAAACCCCTTCATTTAGACGAGTCAGGATTTCTCCCTGGGGCTGGGGCTAGAGCGGGACCTGCCAAGAAACACACGGTCGCCTGATGCCTGAACAGAGTTGGGCTTCTAGTCAGCGAGAAAGAAGGTGGAGTGGTGGACCGGGGACAGGGATGGCTCCTGGGTAGGTGCCCAACATCTGCCTGCGCCCTTCTTGGAGGCCGGGATTCCGGCAGCCTTAGGGCCCACTTAGATTTCTTCCTTTCTGGCCTTCGGATGCTTTCAGTGATACTCGCGGGCTTCTCAAAGTGCGGTCTGTGGCCGCCAGGACACCTGGAGGTTCCTGGGCTCCACTCCAGACTGGTGGCACTAGAATCTCTGAAGGTGGGACCTGGGGCCTGGCATGGCCACACACACCCCAAACGTTCTGTACGTGCTCACGTGCTCACGCTTGAGAACAATTGAATTAGGTGCAGCAGAAACAAAGTACAAGGGCTCAAAATGTTCCCTTTCTCCAGGAAGAAGCGGCTTGAGGAGTTCTCTTATTTTTTTTTGCGGGTCCCAGTGATCTGGGAAGATGGAAATGCTTACCTGAGAGTTGGCTGGTGGAACCAAAAAGAATCGGCTCTAAAGCTGAACGTGGGGCTGGTGGCTGAGCCGCCCGGAGGTGTCCTCAGCGCCAGGTGCACCCGCCCGCCGGGGAGGCCGCTGTGTGCCGGGACAGAGGCAGCCCGGCGTGGCCCCTGAGGAGGCTACACGGCTGCTGTCTAGGGTTGCTGTTGGCAGTTTTGTCCTGGCTCTGTGCACGTGTGTGTGTAGCAGGTGGGTCCTTCGAGGTTCCATGAAAAGCTGAACGTCATATTCATTGAGCTCTACTCCTTGATGAGTAAATCCTTATCCTTGAACAAGTCAAAGGGAAGCAGGTGGTTGAACACAATGGCTCTCCGGGACCGGCCTGGTCCAGCTGCAGCCCTCAAGCTTCCAGGCCTCCTGCCTCCCCCTGGTCCCCACTGCACGCGGGTGAGTCTTATCAAGCCATGTCCTGGTCTCCCTGCCACCCAGAACTGCCGCAGATCCTTCCCTATCGGCCCCTTCCTATCTCTTCAGCCAGTGGCCCCCTTGGCCTGCTTCTTGGCTTCCTGACACGGAACACCTGGGGGGGCTCCCCTCTGCTCTACTGCCCTGAATCCCCTGGGGTTCCCTGGATGCCTCCACATCATGCCGCCCCCCCCAACTTTGCCTGGTAAGCTCGATCTCATTCTCTAATTCATACAACGAGGAGCAGTCCTGAGCTCCTTCCTCCCCTCTGCCAACAGAACTCCCGCTCCTATGTTGGTGCCCCAGGGACAGCCCAGGAAGTGTTCCCCAGAAGTGCTGGCAGCCCCTTTTTGCATGGGGAGGGGCATGAGTCTCTTCTGGTGCAGAAGAGCCCCCCGGGCAAGGCTTTGTTCTGTAATCCTGAGCTTTCCGAGCAGGGGGAGCCCAGCAGGCATGTGTTGATGGAGTGAATGACACCCTGTGTTGCAGAGTCTCTCCACCTCCCCGGCAGCCCAAGTCCTGGGGAAATGAGTCTTGTCCCATCACCACTATCCTTTGACTTGAACAAGTACAAGAAGCTAATCTCTGCTGGGCCAAGCCCTCTAAGAAGCTGGAGAAGCTTCCAGAACAGGAGCTTGGTCTGCTGGGAAGGCTGAGGGCAGCCTCTTCCTTGGGGGCCTGGAAAGCAGCGTGGAGGAGAGAAGGCAGGAAGGCAGGCAGGGGGAAAGGGGGTGAGAAGGTGGAGAAGACCTTCCAGAAACCAGGTGCTTCGGAATGCAGCATCTTCTCTTCCTTCCCCATGAAAGCGCCTCAGCGTGAATGTCACTATGCTCCCAGAGGCCACCGGAGTGTGATCAAGAGTGAACTTGCTCAGGATTTCATGGCAGGAAAAGGAGGCCAGTCTGTTTTTAAATATATAGTCAGTTGGGCTGCTGCAAAAAACTGTAAACGGAAACACTAGGTAAAATGTGCTTGCTAGAAACTTCTAGAAAAGGTGGACCCTTAGACGGGAACAATTTTAAAATTAGACAACTTACTCCTTCTTAGCTGAGTGACCTTGGGCAAATAACTTCACCTCACTGGACCTCAATTTCCTCATCAGCAAAACAAAAATAACAATGCACGTCCTGTGTCACTATTCAAGGATTAAAGGTATATGAAGTACTCAGTTAAGCACCCAGTGGATGAGCTGTACTATTGTCGGTGCTGCTACTAGCATACATTTTCATCTCCTCCAAGATCCAGCTGGGGGCTAGGCCCCAAGCCTCATCTCTGCATCTCCAGGGCCCAGACACTGTCTGACATGAAGCCGCCCCTTGGTAAAGGTCTGAGGGCTGAATTCAGAGACTTGTTATTCTTCTCTGTTCCATGGCACTTTGCCCTTCTCCAAATCCTCTGAATATATTCTTCCCTGGGAGCCTTGCCGGATGCCTAGAGGGCAGGCAGGGCAGGTGAGACGGTCATTCCCATTTTATAGCCGAGCAAAATTGAGGCTCACAGAGATGATGCTTCCTGCCCTAGCCACACGGCGGAGCCGAGCCGAGCTTAGCTGAGGTCGGGGTCTTCAGACTGTGGGTTTTGTGGCCACCGTTGGTGGAAACCATCCACAGGCAGCGGAAGGTGTTGCAATGAGCTGAGTTGGCAATCCCCAGGGAGACCCCTGTTCCTCCGATCCCCGGACTTCTGCCTATCCGGCTTCAGAGAAGGTCTGAGCCCAGGTCATCTGGTCACACGGATCTTGGCCCCGCTTCCCGCCCAGGCTCAGCCCTGCCCTCGGTCCGAGGTGGACCCCGGTGGCCCAGCAGACAGGACCTGGCGAGCTCTGTGGGTCTGGGCACATCCCCCGCAGGGATTGTGCGGGTTGCTCAGAGGAGGGGGAAGCAAGGGGCCTTGCCCAGCTGCAAAGACACCCAAGGTCTGCATCCTGGCCTGGCCAACAGCCTCTCTGACAAGTTTATGACCAGCTTTTATGACTTTCGAGCTTAGTCACTGCTTAAGTCAGCCTGCTCAGAGACAAACACTTCACAGAGCTGTGACCCAGATGGTTCGGCAGCGAAAGGCATGCCCCACCCCTGGTGGAACTGGCTTCTGGAGCCAGTCTAAGGACGTGGGAGGCAAGGAGCCTGGGGTCATGGTGCATTTCAGTGACCCATGCAGTTGTCCTTTCTTTTCCTCGTGTCCACGCCTGAGTTTTCTGAGGGTAGGAAGCAGACGCCTGGCTGCCCCCAGAGACAGCCTGCACCAGATCCTGTCCCCAGGCCTTCTTTGAGAACTGAGCCTGGAGGGGTGAAGGGGGCAGGGTTGGTACAACCTCTGGCAGACAGATCAACCCCCTTCCTGGCTTCCAGCTCACATGCTGAAGATGGGAGCCCAACCGGGACCCAAAGCAAACCCCGGATTCCTATTCCTGATGTTTCTCCACTCCTGTCACCAACCCAGTGCGGCCTCTATTAAACCCAAAAGCCTCTCCAGAAACTTTCTGGCCTCTACTCAGGTCTGCAGGCCTTCACCCACTTGTGACGGGTGCAGGCCCAGCTGGAGGGGAACACACCGGGGCCCAGCCTGCATGGCCGAGCTCGGGGAGGTGGGGGGTGGGGCATGAGGAGCCCTCACCTGGGAGCCAGCCTTCCTGCTGTAAGGACACAGGGCTCTGCTGGTGACCCTCTCTTCGGCTCAGCGAGGGCCGCCTCCCCAGGCAGGAGAAGAGGCGAGAAGGGCCAAGTTAACTGGAAACTGGCTCAGACCCAGAGTTTGTGGTTCAGAGCTTTGGATGAGAGGAAGGAATGTGGAGGAGTGCACTGAACTTGAGTTGGCTCACTTGTCCACTCTCTTGGCCACGTGGCCTTAGGGCACTTGGGTCATAACATCTGCTCTCATTCTCCGGGTGCTCATTTAATTCTTGTCCCCCTGGATCAAGCCACTGTCGCCACCTTTCTGATTAGAACTGCAGAGCCTCCTGCCTGATGTCCCGCCTGGGGGGGACAGCTCTATTCTAGCTCCCGTGATGAACAATTACTCTCATTTTTCTTCTTTTCCTCCCTGGGATTTTCATCTTCTTAAATATAATCTGTTTCCTCCGCATCTTGTTCTTTCTTTCCCATACATCCCCTGGAGTTTTAGTCTAAAAATTGCTCTTGGGCGCCTGGGTGGCTCAGTTGGCTAAGTGCCCAGCTCTTGGTTTTGGCTCAAGATGTGATCTCAGGGTCATGAGCTTGAGCCCCAGGTGGGGCTCTACGCTGGGTGTGGAGCCTGCCTAAGATGCTCTCTCCCTCTTCCTCTCGTCTTTCACCTTCCTGCTCATGTGCTCTCTCTCTCTCAAAACAAGCAAGAAACAAAACCAAAAACAAAACCAAAAACAAAACAAAACAAAAACAAAAAAACTAATAATAAAAATTTTAAAAAGTAAAAGTAAAATAAAAAAATCAAAATTGCTCTTGATCTGTAGCTAATTGTAATACTGTAATGCTGTTAAAGGAGGAAAAATTCACACACATGAAATGCAGGGCAGTATCATGGATAAGTTTACAAAACACCCGGGATTAGCTTGTGCACTGGGCCATTCCAGGCGTCATGGGCCAATTGGCAGTTACATTTCATCTGTGTGTTGTCACAAGTGTGCATCCCTGCAGGGTTCTATTGGAGCAGCAACAATATCTACATTTTGGGTGTAACCCCAGAAAGCCCAACTCTGCCACTTGTTGATTTTATGACACAGGCCAATGTAGAAGCTTCAAAGTTAGTGTCTTCATTTGTAAAATGGTAGGGAATCATACTTATTTCATAGGAATGCTGTATTAGCTAGCTACTGCTGTGTAACAATCAACCACTACGTCTTAGTGACATGCACAATAAAATATATATTTCTCATGTTTCCAAGGGCCAGCCAGGCCAGTTGTTGTAACTGGGTGCACTGGGCAACCTGGCTTTGGGTCTGGCTGACTCTACTCTGTGAATGCCACTGGGGGCTCACCCAAAGAAACAACAGCTGCCTGGGGGCAGGTTGGGGTGGGGGCGGAATCTCTTCTCGGAACAATGGTAGAGACACAAAACAAGACTGTTCGAGCACATTTCAGGCCCTTGCTTGCATCTCATGTCCTTCTAACATCCCATGACTAAATTAAGTCCCAGGCTGAACCCAGGGACAGGGGTGGGAAGCAGTCTGCCCCCAGTGAATCCGTGGCAAGAGCGTGGGAGCAGGGAGGAGTGAAAAACAGGCTGGTCATTCAATCAACCACAGATGACACTGTTCCTTCAAAGTAGCGACTCAGCTCCCGACATGTGGTAGGTGCTCAGTAAATGACAACTATCCTCACTGCGTGACCCCTTACAGTTGGCTTAACACAGAATATCTCAGTCTCATCTGTGGCAGGCAGTAAAGTCAGGAATGGAATCTGGGCCTCAAGACATCTTGCCACCGCTCAGCATTTTCTAGATGGTCCCGTCAACAGCCTCCTGTGTTTGACCTATCTTCATCCCTTGCACTGAAGGTGGGAGGGAAGATAAGAGGTAGGAATGCAGAAGTGGTAACCTCAGGCCCCGTGGCCCCAGATACGTCTAAGACATGTAGACCATCAAAGGAGCACATGATGGGTCCTTCTGGTCCCATTTGCTTAGTGATGGGAACTGTTTGGGAGAATAGATTTTAGGTTAGAATCCTGGTTCTCCTACTGGATGGGTGGTTGTAGGCTCCCCCAGAAGGCAGCTTTCCCTGAATGATTGGTCTGTATTGGGTCTTCCATGTCATTCTCCCTCCATGCCCCTCTTGGCCCTTCCTTGATTATATTTTGTGGTGATGTGTAATCATATATTTATTTATGGGCTCATTTCCTTAATGCCCATCAGACTGTAAACTCCATGAAGGCTGTTGGGGTCTGTTGGGGTCAGTTATACCTAGGGCTTGGCACAGTAGTTGGTATGTTTATCTATGGGATAAATGAATAAATAAAGTTAAACTCTCTGAGCTTTATCATCCTTTTGTGAAATATGAGCTAATAATATGTTCTTTAAAGAGTTGTTTGCTTGTTTTGAGAACTATAGAGGAAAGTTTAGAGGAATGCTTTCCATGGGGCCCAGCCTGGTATGGTGCATGGTACATGGTATGTATGGCCAGCACTCTATCCTTAATTCTTCCCGGTGGTTAAGGGCACGGAGTCTAGATTTTCAAAGTAGACCTGTATTCTAGCTTCCCTTTCCATTTCATTCCTTATCTCCACAGTGGACATTAGGGGGGCCTTTGTTCTAGATTCCTGGACTGCCCACACTCAGCGGCTCCTGTCTAGCCAGTAGGGAAACCCCTCCTATGGGGTCCCTTTCTATCACCACCCTCTTCATTATGCCCCATAGGTCCTTCTGACTTAGGGTTGTGATTTGATGAGGACAGAGTGGGGAAGTCTCACTGTGATGAAAATACTGAAATCCTCTCATACAAGATGCCAAAATGTGTTAGCTGATGAGACTCTATGCCAACAAATGACACTGGCCCTGGCAGCCCAGAAGAGGTTGCCAGGGCAGAGTGGGATGCCGCAGAAGGTGCTGGAAGCCTTTGGTGGCATCGAGCAAATAGGGGCAGCAAGGGTGAGTGCCACACCTGCCACAGCTCCAGACCAGCCAGCGTTGGTAAGCGCCACGAAGCCAGGGGCAGGGCTATCTGCATCCAGACCACATGGTCGGTGTGGGGTGTTCCCGGCCATGATGTGTGGGTAGGACATTGTGAAGCCCAGACTGTGACAGCACCCCAGGGGCCAGGGACCCAGTGAGCATCATTCTAATGGGGGTGGTCTTGGAAGAGGTGAGGCAGACCTTGTAGGCAACTGTGGCTCAGACAGGGGTCTTCTAGCTGGTGGCAACCAAAACAAAAGAAAAAATATATATCACCCCACAAATGGGTTGGAATTCTTCAAAGAGTTGAATGAATGATTCACCATACCATGTTTGTCTCTAAAGAGAGGTTCCGGCATAGTTTTGTTTAGAAAATAGAAGGTAATTGAATTTACATATTAATTAATTTGGTGATTAATTATGGCCCAGGTTGTACATCTTTTGTCCTCCCTCAGGATCCTCCCCAGGCTCCTTTTCACTCAGTGCCTTTGGCTTTGCACCTGCTCTGGCCTCAGGCTGGAGCAACTATAACACAATTAGGCCTTTTCTTGGGTCACAGGGACTTCTCTCGCTTAGCACTTAGGTGTTTTCATGCCATGTATCCTCTCCTTTTTTTACCCTGAGCCCTATGTTGATATTAGTTTTATGTGTCTACCTGACTGGCTCAGGTATTTGGTCAAACATTATTCTGGGTGTATCTGTGAGTATGGTTTTGGATGAGATTAACATCTGAATCTATGGATCGGGTAAAGCAGATTTCCCTCCCTCAGGTGGGTGGGCCTCATCCAATCAGTTGAAGGTCCAAAGAGAAGAAAATGCTCACCCTCCTGCAAGAAATAGAAAATTATTCCTGCATTTTCCTGACCCAAACCAAAACATTGGCTCTTCTGGGGTCTTGAGCCTCCTGGCTTGTGGCCTGGAACTTTCACCATCAGCTCTCCTGGTTCTCAGATCTTCAGGATTCTATCTATCTATCTATCTATCTAACTATATCTCCTGTTGGTTCTGTTTTTCCAGAGAACCCTGACTAACACAAGCCCTAATTTCTCAACCCCTTTCTGCTCTTCTACTTTGGGCACATGCTGGTGCCCAGCAGGGGCCCTGAGGAGAAAAACCTCCTCCTTTAGGAAGCCATGCCATTGGTCTTTTACCTCTTATTTCTGCTGTGTCCTTCCTCTCTGGCTGCCTCCCCCTCATGTTGCTGAGTCCTGCTCCTGGGTGGGCAGAGTGATCTGCAAAATACGTTAAACTGGCCCAGAGGGGTCATTCCCTAAAAGCACTACCTGAGTTTTAGGGAGACCTCCACGGGGGCCAGGCTTTGTGGGTGGTGGCTTGTGTCACTTTTCCCAAAGACCAGAGGCTGCACGTCAGGGCTGCTAATCCGCCTCTGAATGGCTCCTGGCTCAACCCATATGGAATTAAATCCAGAATTAAAATTCAGCACTTGCTTTGGACTTGAAGGGCAGACTGAGCTGTTTTCCTCAGGGACAAAGCTGGCTTGAGAAGCGTCGTCATAGCCGTCTGGAGCAAAGGGGCCACCGGGCTGAGGAACTGTCTGCTGTGTGTTGAAAGAAGACAGAGTCCCTGCACCACAGCCTTTGCAGACGCACCAGGGGAGAGTGGAGTGGAGCACAGGAAGCTAGCGGACCCTCAGACAGGAAACAGCTTCCTGCCCACCTGTTCCTCTCCTTGCAGGCAGGGGTGCCCATGCCCCTGCCCTCGGTCAGAGCTGCCACCGCCCCCTTAGCCTAGCTTGAGTGGCTGTCTGGTTTTCTCCTCATTTTCTAGTGATCCTCTTCCACAGGCTGCCTGTGGCTACAGCAGGAGGAAGGTGGGAGCAGAGGGCCCCAGGCTGGCGGGCTGCTCTGCTCCTCCTCATCCCTCTGGAAGACAGCTTTTTACTCCACTCAGCTGTGCCCTCAGCCCAGCACCCAGCCATGTCCCTCCGTTGGTTCCCTGGGAGCCCACTATATAATTCAAACCTGAGGGACGCCATGTGGGGACCCCACTTATGGGAGGAGGGGGTATCGTGGAGTGGATAATTCTGGAGGGACTGTCTGGATTCAAGTCCCAGCTCTACATCTCTGTAGCTGGATGACCCCATGTCAGTTCACGCCTGTGTGCCTCACTTACTTCATCTGTAGAATGGGAAGGATAATGGTTCCTACCTTTGGGGTTATTCTAATTAACGTGATTAACAGATTAAATGTGTTAAGACTACAGAGCACAGGATCAGGCTTATCCCTAGGTACTCAGTCATGCTGATTAACCATTAATCATAGTTCATTACTGGGGGTGGGGAACTCCATGACCTTCTTCAGCTGTTAAATGAGACACTTGCAAAGTGTTTCCTGTACTTGGTTCTAAGCAGGTTCTCGGAATTCGCATGCCTTCCTTTTCTTCTTGGTGAATGTCCTTTGCTCTCACGGTTGTCTGGAGACTCAGCACTAATCAAGAAAGCCATAGAGATGTAACCAGGAGTGGGGACACTTTGCTCTAAAACGTTGCCTGGTCTTGAGAGGCCTGGTGGCTGGGGCAGGCCCTCCTTGATCCCAGGACAGGGCATGGTGATGGCTGCCCAGACGTCTGGCCTTCTAATGGCCTAGGCCTTGGAGGCCCTACAGAGTTAGCTTCTCTTCACGCCATGACCCCTACGACTGCAGGACTCAGGAAAGCCCCAGCCTGTTTGAGATGGGGCACCCGATTTTCAGCTCACCTGTAGTTCAGAGTGGGCACCACCATAGCCCTCTTGATTCAGAGATAACCTTTATTTCTCTTTTTCTTTGAGTGACTGCGATAGTTAATTTTAAGTATCCAATAGACTGGGCCACGGGGTGCCCAGATTCTGGGTGTTTCTGTGAGGATGTATTTGGATGAGATTAATATATTTAAATGAGTAGCTGAAAGTGAAGCAAGGACTGTCCTCCTTCATGTGGGTGGGCCTTACCCAATCAGTTGAAGGCATGAATAGAACAAAAAAGGTTGACCCTCCCCTGAGTAAGAGAGAATTCCTCCTGCCTGACCGCCATCAAACTGGGATAGCTGCCTTTTCCTGTTTTCAGACTCAAACTGAAACACTGACTTCCTGGGTCTTGAGCCCGTCAGCCTCTAGACTGAAACTTACACCATGGGTTCTCTTGGGTCTCAGGCCTTCCAGCTTGGAATGCCACCTTTGACTTCTGTGGTCTCCAGCTTGCCTACTCAACCTGCAAATCTTGGGACTTGTCAGCCTCCATCATCCTGTGAGCCAGCTCCTTATAATAATGAAACTTTTTCTCTAGTAACTTCCTATTTGTTCTGTTTCTGGAGAACCCTCATACGGTGCCCACTCTGCAGGGCAGGGTCCCTCCTGTCATGCTCCACAGCACTGCCACCACCTCCCCCAGGTGGCCCAAGAGCCCCCTGAATAAGAGGCTCCTCCAGGATCCCAGCATTCCTGAAGGGGCATGCCACTGGAGGCCTCCGTGTCTGTGACCCCTCCTGACCCATAAATTTCCGCATGTGCAGGGCGCTCCGCTTGGCATCAGCGGGGGCACATTGCCAATCCCTTCCCTGCCCAGGCTTCACTTACCAGGGAAGACCAGAACAACAGAGGAATAAAACCCCATGGAGAGCTTGACCTGCATGTTGGTCAGAAGCCGTCGCAAGAAGGAGCAATGTGACAATTAAGTAAACGCATGACCTCAATTCGGAGGCAGTGTTTGTCCAATTGAATCTTCAGCGAGTAAACTTTCCTCATATGAGTAAAAATGATATTTGGGATTAAGTTTTCACTGCACTGAATGCATTACTGGATTTCTGCTTCTCGTCATTAAAAAGAGGACGTAACCTTCCCTAAGGCGGTCTGCGGGGACCGGGACAGCTGGTGTAGCCTCGGAGTGCTGGCTGACCACAGGGGATTAAGGCCGAACACAACTCATTTCACACGGACAATAAGCTGATTTGCTTTTGTTTTTAAATAAGCCTTATTAAACTGGCTGCCGCTGGTGTGGGATCTGCGGGAGCATCACAGAGTAAGGCTTTGCCATTGCAGACTTGGCCGGGGGCGGCAAAGCCACTTTCAGACAAGGGCTCCTTCCTGCGGCATATATGGGAATATCCGGGGGGCAGGGCGGGGATGCTGGAGGCCGCCTGGTTCCCCGGGGAAGGTGTACTCCCAGGGAGCAGCTGAGTGTGGGCAGCCTGGCATCCAGCGGGTGAGGGCAGGGGAACACTGTTCCCAGGTCATGCGGGCATGGCTGAGGGGAGCCCGTGGTGGTCTCTGCAGCCATCAGCCTGGCCCAAACCATGTTCATACCAGAATATCATGACATTATTCGCCTTTTCCCCTTTCATTCTCTCACCAGCGTGTCGTGGAGTTTTCCAGAAGCTCTAGGACATGTGATGCCATCATCACCTGATGGCGGGAGGAATGTGTGCTGGTGTGTTCTAGTTTGCTAAATGTTTCTCAGTTTTCATTTTGAATGTCGACAATATTGATAGGAAAAAAACATAAATATAAGTTCTTTGGGGGTTCTGACTGCTTTAAAAATGTAGAGAGATCTGGAAACCAAGAAGTTTGAGAACCTCCATTCTGGATGTTTCTTTTTCTCCTTCAAAGTGAGGTATTCTATTTCTTTAGTATTTATGAATTTTTAAACCATGGATATGTGAGACCATGCTACCATTTTTCTTAGGTTCTTCTCTTTTAAATGTGTAATTGACCAAACTTTTGAGTGGTAGTTCCCAGCACTTTTTCCATGAACTTAGTAACTTTTATTATGTGATTTAAAATGGTTTTTTAAAAATTGTGATAAAATGGACATCACAAAATTTAACATCTTAATTATTTTTAAGTGTACAGTTCAGTGGCACTCACACTGCTGGGCAGCCCTTAATCCATTGTACATCTCCAGAACTCCTTCCATTTTGCAAAACTGAAGCTCTCACCTATGAGATACTAGCAATGCCCCCTAACCCCGACCCCAGGAACAACCATTCTTTCTGTCTCTATGAATCTGACTCCCCTAGGGACCTCGTAAAAGTGGATTCACACCCTAGAACCTTCTTGATTCCTCCCACCAGCAAAACTACCTGTGTCAGGTTTCCCTATGGTGGCTCAAGGAATGAACTAAGAAGTTCCTGTCCTATAAAGATGTATCATCTGTTCACATCATGCACGCTGGGAATGCCAGCTCTGGGAACAGTGATATGTTGGACAGAGCACAGACAGCAGATGGGCCTGGTTTCAAAACCTGGCTCTGCTGCTTTTAAAACCATGTCACCTTGGTACAGGACTTCCGTGCTCCAAGACTCAGTCTCCTCTCTGAAACTAGGATAAAGATTCCTTCCTCCTGGAGTGGTTGTGAGGATTAGGAAAGTTCATGGAGGAAAAGGCAGGGAATTCAATGGGCCTGTGGTTGTGCAAAGGCCCAGTGGTGAGAGAGCACCTGGCACAGGGAGGACCAGGGAGGCGGAAAGGGTAACTGCTCGCTTCTCCAAGTGCAGAATGGAAGGTGAGCAGAGAGAGAGAGGCTGCCACACCATGAAGGGTCTCATGGCTACTTGAAAAGATTGGGCTGTGTTCTGAAGGCCATGGGGAGCCACCGAAGCTTTTAGACAGAAAGGGGACAATCAAAGTTGCTTTTCGGATCAGTCACTGACAGTGTGTGGAGAATGCTTTGGGGGGCACCATGGGAGGCCAGGAGGACGCTGCCCCAGTTGCCCAGAAAGAAGCTGAGAGGTACAGCAAAATGCTATAGAAATCCCCTTGCAACATCTTTCTCCTGTCCTTGAAGTTTCTCTTCCTTGCTTCACATTTCCTCTTTTTTTCCTAACCTAAGAATGCCTTCCTCAGCTTGAGCCATCCCACATCTGCTCTCCACACCCACCCTGTCAGTGCAAGGCCAGTGCGGAGCTGGCTAGAAACTGCCCTCGCCCCTAAGGCATGCCCCTCGTGCCCACCTCCTTCCACCCCTCCCTATGCAAGAACTGAACAGTATTCCCTGGAAAGAAGCCGCTGTCTTGCGAGAGCATCTCTGCTAAGAGAACATGAGCTGATATCTTCATTCCGATGTTCTGGTCTCCTGGTCCCTGTCGTCCTGTGCCCCTCCCCCACTTTGGGCCTTGGGACCGTCATCACCCTGAGAAAGGACCATCGCAACACCATCCCCAGAACAAGAGGTCAAGGTCTGAAAACCAGGGTTTGAGTATGGAGCAAAAGATCTGGAAGACTGGGCTCAACCCAAGTCAGTTTCCTTCCCCCAGGAGAGGACATCCAGTGCGCCCCGACGAGGGCTGGGCAGCAGGGCCGAAGGGGACCAAGTGGCCTTACTCACATGGGCTCCTCCTAACCCACACTGACATCCTATGTCTGTTATAAGCAGGGAGCTGGAGGGAAGGGGATACTGCAGAACCTTAAAATAAGCTTGGAGAGCTGAGAGTAGAGCTGGCTGTGTGTGCAGGAGAAAGACTCAGAAAGGGTGCAGGTATGGGCCCAGAAAGGGGTTTGGATTCTATTCTTTAAGAAAAAAAAAAAAAGTCTATGTATTTATTTTACAGAGAGAGAACACAAGAAAGGGGAGAAGCAGGCCGAGAGAGAGAGAGAGAGGGAGAAGCAGGCTCCCTGCTGAGCAGGGAGCCCGCTGTGGGTCTCCATCCCAAGACCCTGGGATCATGACCTGAGCCAAAGGCATCTACTTCACCAACTGAGCCACCCGGGTGCCCCTGGATTCTATTCTTTTTTTTTTTTTAAAGATTTTATTTATTTGACAGAGATCACAAGTAGGCAGAGGGGCAGGCAGGGTGGGGGGAGCATGCTCCCCCCTGAGGAGAGACCCCGATGCGGGGCTCGATCCTAGGACCCTGGGATCATGACCTGAAGGGTCAGGTAAAAATCAGAGCGTCAGAGCCCTCATTTCAAAAATGTTTGGGGTAAGTTTCAACAGAAGGCGTATTAAACTTTGAAATGGCATTTCTGTGTATCCTGAGATGTAAATCCTTCTGGTTCTCCCAAGATTTTGGTAGTCTGTACACATACGAATAAGGATGTGTGAGGGGTGTGTGCGTGTGTGTGCGCACGCACGCGAGTATGCATGCATGCTATAGAAACGGCTCAGTCCCAGTGTGACTAAATGAGGCATGGGACAGAAGAGCATGCATGAGATTACAAAATGATCCCAAATAAAATGATTTCAGGGTTGCTCAGAGTGAGGAATTGGAGGTGACCCTAAAACTGCCATCCCTCTCACCCCTCCCTCCAAGAACTAAAGCCTGGCCGGGCCCTGACTTGGGAAAATCTGCAGAATGGGGATTGGCAACCCTATCACCGAGAATGTAGGGAGCATCCCTGGCTGGTATCTGACTGTGAGTACCTTAGAGCTTACTAAGTAGTTTCAGATGTTTTACCTGAAAGTGAAACAAAATCGAAAAAAAAAAAAAAAAGGCTTTCCCTGAGAAATGATCACCCTTTGGTTTTGGGGTTGAAGATGATTCTGAAGGAGTGTGAATTGCAAGATCTTTTTGAGACGTTCTCTGGCAGGGCGCTTCTAACTTAAATACGCATTTCCTCTGGCTCAGCAAGCCACCCCCGGAGCCCAGGGGGCAGTCGGACCCCAGGGGAGGGCACCTTGCTCATCACACCGTTGTTCCTAATGACAGCAAAACCAAACCCAACCAAACCAACAAGACCAACTGATTACAATCTAAATGCCCATCACCAGGAGACTGGTTAATAAAATCACGGTTCATCATTCATCCTTATGGGACGAACTGTTGTGTCCCCAAAACTCATCTGTTGGAAACAAACCTCTAATGGAGTGATATGATGGGGTAGGATTTTTGAGAGGCGACTACATCAGGACGGTGGGGCCTGTCCCACCAACGACACCATGACGTAATTAACACGAATATGGCGGGCCCCTGTATTAGTATCATACTAACGGTGTTAGTGCTCATAAAAGAGACCACACAGAGCTGCACTGCCCCTTCTACCATGTGAGGTGACAGCGAGAAGACAGGCATCTCTGAACACAGAAGAAGGGGTTTGCCAGATACTGAACCTGCCAGCACCTTGATCTTGGACTTCCCAGCCTTCAGAACTGTGAGAAATAAATTCCTATTGTTTATAAGCCACCAGCCTATGCTATTTTTGAGATAGCAGCTTGAATGGATTAAGACAATGGTACATCCGCACAATGGGCTGCAATGCAGCTGTTAAAAAAGAACGAGTCAGGGCCCTATCCCATGAGCTGGAACAATACCCTGGATGGAGAGCTAAGTTTTTTTTAAAAAACAAGTTAGAAATATGTGTCCTAGTTTTGCCTGGGGAGAAAAAAGCCAGTAGATCAATAAAGGCATTAAAAAAAAAATCAATGATACACATCTAAATAGTAATCCTCAGAAGAGAGGGATTGGAATGAGAGAATTTAAGTATATCTTTACCTGTAGTACTTTATATATTATGTAATTTGGTTCTATATTTACCCAATAAAGTAGGGAAAAAATCCTAGCAGCATAGTTTGTGTCCTCTCTGGATGCCTGGTGTTTTTCTGGGGGTCAAAGTTGGATATTCCAATCCCTGATTCTCTGCCTCCAGTCCAAGAGGTGCCTCCTGCACAGAAACGTGTGTACGTGGAGGGTGGATGGCAGGCAGGGGAGAGGGCTTAGCTCTAGCCAGCTCCTAGAAACCCTTTATCCCACCCATCTTCATCCACTAACCCTCCTGAAGAACCAAGACAGTGGAAAAAGGCCCGCGTTGAGGATGGAATTTCTAAGATGGAGGCTAAGCTTCCCCATGCGAAGGGAGTAGGTGGAAAATTTGACAAAACCCTGGAGATGGCTGGCAGAGTCCCAGGGAAGCTTAAATTATCTCCAGGCTTGAATTTTTCCTGGTACAGACTTGAATCCTCTTTGTCCCCTTGCATGGGGAACCCAGCTGCCAAAGGAATGTTGAACAACATTGGCCCCTGCTGGCCACAGCCACTTCTGCTGGCCAAGTCCCTCCACTTCCCGTGTCTCTGTTCTCCGCTCTCTCACCATTTCTGGTCTCCCCACTTCCTTTCTCAGACTCCACTTCCTGCCCATATTCTTCTTACCTGTGTCTAAGACTGCCACTCAATGCCCCGGGACTGGCCTGAGAGCTCAGGCGGCTCTTGGTCTCAGCGCCTATGGCGTTGGCCCCTTACATGGAGAACTGTGCCCAGAAGGGCCCCCTCGGGCCCCACAAAGCTACATGGTTTGGAGTTGTATGGGCTGGGCTCCTTTCCTGGTTTAGTTTCCTCTTTCCCCCAGTTTTTAGCTCTGGGTGAGGAGAAGCTGGGAGGCAGAGGCGGCAGTGAGAAGTTTCTCCGCCAGGTCATCTACGACTTGGGCTGAAAGCAAGAGGTTGAGGAGGGGGTCCAAGCTGGGCAGACTGGGCGGGCAGTGCACAGCAGACGCCCAAGTTTCTCAGACTTCCTCAACCCAGAAGGCTTAACAAGAGGTGACCAGCCACTGGCTCCTCCAACAAGGACTGCCACGAAGGTTTCTAAAGCATACTCCCTCAGGGCCCTGGCCCAAGCCCCGGCAGACTGGGGGCTCGGGTCATTTGCCATAAAACATATTCAGTGAACAATGACTCCCTGCACATAAGTGGCAACTTTCCGCTGGGTAGAATTTATTTTCCACTTGAGAAGTTAATGAAAACCAGTCATGGTGAAAAACCCAGCCAAAGAAAGAATTTAGGCTTTTCCTTTCTTCAGTAGGAGAATAACACCAGGCTCTGGATGGTTCTTTGTGGAATCAAGACCTAGGGAGAAGAGGGGGTGGTGACACCTGAAGTCCCCCCGACTCCTGTTGGAACCTGAGCCTTGGGGTGGGACAGACAGCTGAGTGGGGTTGGCAGTAGATGTGGGGCAGGAAACGGGCTCATTCTTGTGAGGGTGGGTATGTGGAGAATGCCTGGGGAGAGGAGAATTCTGGAACATCTAAATATAGTGCAAAGTCAGAGCTAGAGAGCCCGAGAGAGATAGGAACTCAGCTCAATAAATCATACGCTGCTTAGCTGTTTCTCTTTCAGCTCCCTGTACTGGTGCAGGGAAAATCTGGGCTGAATCTAACATGCTTCATGTTTTCTGTTCATGGCTTAATTTTCTCCCTCAACCTACTGCCTTCACTGGGGTGTTGGACCTAGTTGGATCCTCCTTACCAACGGAGCGCCCTACCTCCATTAACCTACTCAGGGCAACCAACCCATGCTCTACTCCCTGATCACCCAGGACACTGACAGCTTGGCTCACTTCTCTTGGCCTGTGATCTTTTAGATGCTCTCTACCCCTGCTTAGCAACCTTCAATGGCTCCCTATTGCTCCCCCAAATTCCACTTTTTAGTTTGCTATTCAAAGTTCCTTATGATCTCACCCCACCTCCCTTTATAGCTAAAGGTGCTACTGCCTTGAAAGTCTCTTAGATTCCAGAATAAACACATGACACACACACCCGGTAACTGTACTCTTTCATACCTAGATGCTATTTGTATATGCTGTTTCGGGTCCAGGAACTTCTTTCCCCTTGGCTTTGCCTGCTCGAGATTCTCTGTGTCCTTCGAGAAGCAGCTCTGGTACTGTTCTTCCTTCACCACAAGCTGCATAGCTCTGAAAAGTCATTCCCAAACTCCTGCGGCAGTGTGGGCAGGCTCTGGTGAGAGCACTCTGGACCCTGGGTGGCGGTCACTCAGATCCTGGCCACGTAAATCTTTCAGAGCCTGTAAAATGGGGCTAACAGGACTTCCTGGGTGGGGTGGGAGGAGGAACACTCATGAAGTGAGGCATGCAAAGCCCCAGGAAGCACTCAGTTAACGGGTGATGGGAATTACATTATTAGACATAACTGGACGTTTTGAGGATGGGTACCATGTCCTACTCATTTCTGTATCTCCGGCTCCTGAGACTGACCGCCGCTGGGGAGTTTTGCTGCGTCTGTTGAAGAGAAGCCTGGCTTCTCTGTGGTGTGTTATCTGCCTCTCTCTGTGTGGACATGGGGTCCAGCTAGGAGTGCATCTTTGTAAGGACACTGGTCTTCCTCCCCCACCGTGCATGGCTCACCAGGTCTGTTCAGTAAACAGCAGCCCGGCGAAGAGAGGCAGGAAGGGGAAAGAGACAATGGTGCAAGGCTTCCAGTTCTGTGGCGTAGGCACTGGCGTTATGCCCATTGTACAGATGAGAAAACAGGCTCAAAGAAGGACAGACTTGCCCAAGCTTGTGACTGTTGGGGCCGAGAGCAGAGCACAGGTCCCTCTGAGACCAGAACTTGGGCACACAGATGCCCAGTGCCGAGCAGGAGGTGGGCATGGCTACACCAACGCACACGTGCTCTGCTGGTAGTGAGCACTTTCTCCTGTTAGCCCACTCTTTTGGTGGTAGCCCTGGGGAGGTTCTCTCCTGCTTCAAGCTGGAGAACTGAAGGCTTGGACACGGCTGGTCCACTGCAGCCCAGCTGGCTCTAACCACAGTGTCTCCCGTTGCTGGCCAGGCATGACCTCCCAGGCTCTGGTAAGCTTGTCTTTAGGAATCTAACTCCTACCCCAGTGCCACTTACCCCTGGAGAGTGCTCATCTGCTCTCACCTCTGCAGGCCGAGCCCAGAGAACCAAGCCTCATGCACAGACCAAGGGGTTTAGGAAACTTGAGGGTGCGTCAGATTGCAAGCCGGCGGCCGTCCAGACTGTGGCTCCCACTGCATGGTGGACCCGACTCTAGGTCTCTCCATCCTCACTAGGTCCAAAGGCTGGGCTTGGCTCCCTGCACAGGGGTCTGATCCTGACCTGATTCTTCTTCAGGGGTCACAACACCTGGGCCTTGGAGTCACCCAGGGGAGCCCCGTCCAGCAGTGAGGACAAAGCTGAACGCTGGCTAAGCAGGTGCCTCCGTTTGCCCCCCAGAGGCTGTTATTAGGGTGGCTGCCCCCGCACGTGTCCTCGGATGGGAGGGGGCTCCCCTGGGTGCTGGCGGCTGGGTGGGAGCTTTACTTGGGACCTCCCCTTCGAGGTTTGGGCAATGGGCCAAGTTCACGGCCATCAAAACATTCAAAAATATGTCTTGTGTATGTGTGAGATGGGGGTGGGAGGTACTGGGGTAACAAGAGAGGGCTGGACTGTTCTAAAATGCCTGGGTATCTTGGCAGAGTTCAACGCGTGTAGGAAGAACACAAAGCCCATTAGCCACTCCAGCCCATTGGGGCGCTGCACCTGGAGTCCCAGGGACAGGTGGTCCGCCTGAGGACCAGCCGGGAGTGGGGGGGATTCCTGTTCCCACAAGCCTCAGCCTCCACAGCCCCCTGCAGAGCAACCTGGGGCTAGCTGGAAAGGTCCCTGTTAGGGGTGAAACCCCACGGCACACCTCAAGGCCACCTCCTCCCATTCTAGGGGCAGGAATTGAAGCCCAGAGGCTCCCCCTTCTGCTCTGGGGCTCCCATGACACTTACGTTACAGCTCCACGGTCGTCCCACAATCCCGGCATGTTCTGTTCTGGTTTTTTCAGAATCTGTTCCCTTTGCTTTTTAGTTTTGGAGGTTTCTAGGGATGTGTCATCAGGCTCCGAGATCTTGCCCTCCCAGCCCACCCCCCCACTGCTGCATCATGTTTAACAGCCCAGCAAGGGACAGGGGGAGCCAAGTTCACGGCAGGCGGCGGGGGGTGGGGTGGGGGCTTGCTCAGGTTTATTATTTGAAACAACTGCTGGCAGGGTTACTTCCTCTGCACATCACAGACTCCTACCTGACCTTCCGGCTGTGTTAGCTTGCCAGGCCGCCGTGGGAAGAGACCACGAACTATGGAGCTTCCCCGCTGGAAGTGCGTCGTCTCGCAGCTCGGGAAGCTAGAAGTCGGAGATGAAGCCGTTCGCAGGGTTGGTTCCTCCTGAGCTTTTCCCCTCCTTCCTTCTTGCTGTGAGGGACGCTCTGTTGCAGGCCTGTCTCTTGCTCTGGGCCATTTTGCTGGAATCTTCGGCTTTCCTTGGCTCAGAGACTTATCACCCTGGTCTTCGTTCGCTCCCATGTCACACGGCATTTTCCTGCGAGCCTCTGTCTTCAGATTTGCCGTCTGTGTAAGAGCATCAGCTCTATTGCGGAGGGGCCCACTCTACTCCAGCATGACCTGGGACATCTGTAATAACTCTGCTTCGAAGTAGGGTCCCATTCTAAGGGACCAGGGGCTAGGATTTCAACATGATTTTGGGAGAGGACAGTATTCAGTCCATCACAAAGGCTCAAGGGCTCGTCGGATATCTCACCTCCTCCAGGAAGCCTTCTGCACACACGCAGGGTCAGGCAAGGCCCCTTCTCTGGACCTCCTGCAGCACATAGTGCAGGAGGAGCTCTGTGGCCTTGGGTACATCTGGCCTCCTGGGTGTTTATATTTTGTCTAAGGCTGGACTGGACTCCCGCTTGATAACATTTTCAGTTTTTGAAAACAAGCACAGCACAGCAGAAACCTTCTTATCTGATGTTATTACGACAGGGGGTGAGGAGGTAAATTGAAAAGCAAAAAGGAACGCCAGTGGAAGTCTTGCTAGCAGCCCGGGCCCAGAGTGCAGTGGACAGCGGCTGTATGCAGGAATAGAAGGCATAGGTTAGCCCCTGCATCGGTGAAACAGAATTTGGCTAAGAGAGATTCTGCCATGTAAAAAACAAACAGCAGCCCTTACACCCAAAATGAATGAAAACTGGATGCAAAATTGTCTGACCTCCCGCTCAGAGTGCAGTTTCTTTTTTAAAAGAAGTAGTCATCAACACCCTGGACCATCTAAGACTCCTCTCTGTTTTGGATGTCAAGGGAAGGAAACATGCAGAACCACTTGGGCGCTTTGGAAATGGAAAGGACTCTGGGTCATAGGAGGGGCCCCCACGGAAGCTGGATGCTGAGAAATAAAGCAATTTTGTGAGAATTAAACTGTAAAACAAACAAGATAGGTCAGAGCAGTGGAGCAAAGACCTTGTTTCACTGGTTTCACAGTATCGACATACCTAAGAGAGAATATGGTCATCAGAAGTGAGTGTGTGTGTGTGCATGTGTGTGTGTGAGCTCGTGTGACTGTGCATGATTCTGTGTGTGTGTATGTGAGTGGGTGAGTGAACATGTGCGTGTGTGAGCTTGTGTGATGGTGCACGATCGTGTGTGTGTGTGTGTGTGTGTGTGCGCGCGTGTGTGTGCTGCTCCGGGCTCCTGGCCAACTTCTGTGGAGAACCTACGACCTCTCTGATCATCTCGGTAGAAAATCTAGCATCTTCTCGCCCCCTCCAACATGTGCATCCCAGGGTCCAAGCCACAGCGTGAGGCTGTCCGAGGCCTGCTCTCCCTGCTTTCTTATCTCCCCTCTTCTTTTCTGGAACACTGACACCCGTCAGCAGCCCCGCCTTTCTTTATGATTGTAACGAGAGCCCTCTGCTATTTGCCGATTGAATCAGTCTCTGTTGCCCTGAAGAGCATGTTTTTATTTCAAAGGAGTTATTAATGCGGGCTTTCTGGCTGTGCTCTGCTCCTGGTGGGTAGGGCTCCAGGCCCTAGCATGCACCCTCTGGCACTCAGGAGCAAACAGGATCCTTGGACTTCCAGACATTCGCCGCCCTCCTCCTCCGCGCTGTCTTCAGCTGCTCAGATGTGCCGACCTGGCGCCCAGAAACGCCCTCCCTTCATCCTCCCTGTCTCCTACCTGCTCTGGAAAGAATACATATGCAAGTCAGTGACAACAGAAAACCCCAGTGACAGCCCAAGAACTCCTAAATTTTCCAAATTGCTGGCTATACTTCCTCTAACTTTACACCCCTGCATGCCTAAGCAAGCCTGCCCCTCTGGGCTCAGCCCCAGCCGCTGCAATCGTCTGCTCTTTCCAGATGCTTTGAGAATTGCTGGGACACCGGAGACCCACCTCTTCCGATCTTTTCCCAGAGTGGGATGCAGCTAAGAAGCAGGGTCCCTGGGGGTGGGGAGCACAGAAGGAGCCCAGGACTCTCTCAAAGCCAACCTTCTCCGAGGCTTCTTTGGCTTCCCACAGGGAAAACCAACCAGGCAGCCAACCAGTCAACCAAACAACCAATAAACAGGCCCAATGGATTTGCCGCTGGAATCCCAGGGCCGATAAAGAAGAACTCCCAGTCAGTAGGGTTGTGGCAAAGAGCTGGTATCTCTATTCCAAACAGTTCTGTGTGATATGTGGGAACTTGAAAGAAAGATCTAGAATTTTCCCTGGACACCCAGAAATGAGAATTGAGAATTGCCTGTCCTCCGATTCAAGTTGAAAACAGTGGTTGGAATTCTGGTGTCAATTTGCCAGAGAGGGGGTACTGGGGAAGCGCTTTGGGGAAGACACGGTTCCTAGTTAGTTCCTGTGGCCCAGGGACTTGCAAAGGGCTTTGTACCATGAAGGTTCTGCAGTGCCCCCTTGCCCTCATCAGAGGTGCAGAGAGGCCAGTGCTTTGCCTCCAGTCCTTTCCTTCTTTAGAGCAGAATCTTCCAGTTTGGGTGGGAGAAGCAAAGCCATTTAATAATTCATTTCTTAATGAAGAGTTAATCATTTCTTAAAGCTTTCTGCCTCTTTCACCAGCTGACCCTATAATTAGACCAAGCATGATCATTTCCTGCTGGCTCTCCAAAGCAAGATCTATTAGTCAGGGTCTATCAGGAAACAGATGGCATGCTCAAAGTAGCATAATTTAACAAGTCCTTAAAAAAGAGAGAGAGAGAGAGAGAGAGAGAACTATTTACAAAAGGTATAAGGGACACCAAATGGGACCGTACAGGCTTGGGGGCTAATAACTGACTGTGGGGGTCTTCACCCCTGCGTCTGAATGGGTGAGGGGCCAGGGCATCATGAGAATCTGGAAAGAGACGATCCAGAGGAGAGGAGCATTTTGAGAGGAGGAGATGGGCCCATCAGCTAGGGGTGTAGCCAGCCTGAGCGACCCCACGAGAAGGAAACCAGAGGAATAAATATTCCAGCCTCGGTCTCCTCCATCCCAGGCCCTTCTCCCGCACCTTCACCCTGTCCTCCCCCGCGCTCACCCAACCAGGTCAGATGCCAGAGGGAAAGGAGCCTGTTAAGGGAGGCAGGCCGTGTCACCGGGCAGAGAGCGCACACAGAGGGTAATGAGCGTATCTGGGGTGGGACAGGAGGAGAGACGTGGCATTCATCCTGGAATCAGGTGGGTTTCAGTCGGTGGGCTACAGCGACACAAACACCTTGTCATTTTGTTCTCCACCCATCCACTCTGGTGTCCTTATCATTATTCGTTGTCTTGATATCTTATCTCCCAAACCAGCCTGTAAACTTTGGAGATAAAGATTGTGTCTTACCTCCCATTCCCACCACCTCAGCCGGGGTCCCTCTCTTGCACACAAAGAAACTCACGTGTGTGTGCATGTGTGTGTGCGCACGGGCACACCAGCAAGGACTGTCTAGATTTAACAATCTTGGCTGTCCAGATCTTGGCAGCTTCGCACAATAAATGCTCTCTCTTGTTCATGTCACCTGTGCCATGCAGGTGCGCAAGGGATGTTCTGGATGCTGTGGGACCCAGGCTCACTTTCTCTTGGCACACATGTCCACAATCACAACAGAAGAAGGAAGAAGATGGAGTGGATTATGTACTGGCTGAAGTTTCTGCCCAAAGGATCACTCTGCATGAATTCCAATGGCCAGAGCAAGCGTCATGGCCATGCCTGACATTTACAGGCTGGGAAAGCAAAATCCTTACATTTTCAGAAAGCGAGAGCCAGAGATAGCTGGTGAGCAGTCCCCACGGTGGGCAAGGGTGGTCCCACCAGGGAGCCATGGAGGAGCAATTCATGGTGGTTTTTTTTTTTTTCTTTCTTGAATTGAGTAGTAGATGTCAATAAAAATTAAATGGATAAACAAATCAGGTGCCTAGGAATTGTAGAATTCAAATGGTTTTGGAATGGGCAGACTGGTTTATATTACAGTGTTCTATTTCTGGCTGGTTTTGGCAGAAGCTGTATTGTTTGATATGAACCGTTCCTGAGATGTGGATTCTGCATTTTCCCCCACTGGTTATGTCATTATTTTTTAGATTCTGGCGTCCTTGGCTATTCTTTAAGACGCTCACAAATCACTAAGGCGATGCTTATCGATCTTGATGGTTTCTTTGGCTCCACTCCCAGGAGAAGGCATCCGTTGCTACACTCCCTTCCAATGTGGGTGACATGTCCCCTGAGTGCTCTGTGCCATCCCTGGGACTCAGGTTCCGTATTTGCCCATCCTGTGCCCCCAGGAAATGCCTGAACCTTCCAGCAAGCCACTTCACCTCAAAACTAGGAAAGGATGAATACAAATTTCCAGATCTGGGCAATCTCTCTATTGAATGAACATGTTTTTATAATTTTAAACCAAGTCCTCAGCATTATTTTCAAACATAGAGAGGCATATTTAATCATCTTCGGAAATTGTCCACACCTAAGAACAGTGAGCGTGGTGACCCTGAGCGGCTGAGGTTACCATCAGTGTCTCATCTAGTCACCTGTCCAAAGAGACTGCCTTGAAAACACATGAAGAGACTGTGACCAAAGATGTAAAAGATGGTTACATTAAAAACAAAAACAAAACAAAACAAAAACCAAGAACCAAAAACCAAAGCTGTAGCCGCTGTAGCTTCTCTTCTCAGCTCCCTCCAATTCTTTTGCACACTATGAGCCCTGAAAGCAAACACAAACAGTGCTTCCTCAAAGTAAATTGTTTAACAATTGTTACATTGTTAAAGGAGTTTTTATGGCTGGATTTAGGCAGATGGATGTTTTATTTCCAATGGCAAACCAGATCTCCTGGAATGAACATTAATTCAGAGCTCTCTAGGGGCCTTTGAGCAGTGAGAAGGGTGAAATTGACCCGCATCACATGACATGCATGGGCGGAGGGATTGTAGCAGGAATCTCAGCAGCCAGAGAGAGCAACGGCTGGCAGGGTCCTTACCTCTGTGCCCAAGGGAGTCTGGCTCAGGTGGGCTCTGGGACCTTTCTCAAAATCTTTTTAGCCCTGCCTCTCATCTTCAGCTTTTTCAGCAATTCAAATTCTGCTATAGCCTGCCGGGGAGGGAGTGAAAATGATCAGAAATAGTAGCTCCCACTTTGATAATTCTTTCACCTGATTATAAAAGTAGTTAGTACATGTTCCTTGCAGAGAATTTGAAAAATATGAAAGATAGAAAAAGAAAATAAAGAAAACCATATTTCACCTGCCAGTGAGAATCACCATCAATATTCTGATACCATTCTCTCTCTCTTTCTAGCTTTTAGTTTTCTCTTTATTGTTTTTCCTTTAATTGAAGAGTAATTAGCATAGAACATTGCTAGTTTCAGGTGTCCAACATAGTGTTTTGCTGTTTATACAAATGGAATATTTGTATAAATATTGTATTTTATATTGTATATATAAATATTTTATATTGTATAAATATATTATATAAATATAAATATAAAATATTTTATATTATATATATCTCTTCATGTTATATTGTATAAATACTATTATGGAATAGTCACCAGAATAAGTCTAGTTACCATCTGTCACCGTACAAAATTGTTACCATATTATCGACACTATTCCCTATACTGTACGTTATATCCCCATGTCTTCTTTCTTTCTTTCTTTCTTTCTTTCTTTCTTTCTTTCTTTCTTTCTTTCTTTCTTTCTTTTTTTTAGATTTTATTTATTTGACAGACAGAGATCACAAACAGGCAGAGAGGCAGGTAGAGAGAGAGGGAAGCAGGCTCCCCGCTGAGCAGAGGGCCTGATGCGGGGCTCAATCCCAGGACCCTGGGACCATGACCTGAGCCAAAAGCAGAGGCTTTAACCCACTGAGCCACCCAGGTGCCCCCCCATGTCTTATTTCTAACTGGAAGACTGTACCTCTTAATCCCCTTCATCTATTTTGTCCGTTCCTCCAAACCTTTCCCCTCTTGCTACCATCAGTTTGTTCTCTTCATCTAAGAGACTGCTCCTATTTTTTTTTTCTGTTTGTTTTTTAGAGTCCACGTATATGTAAAATCATGTAATACTTGTCTTTCTCTGTCCAATTTATTTCACTTAGCATAATACCCACTAGGTCCCTTCATGATGTCACAAATGTCAAGGTTTCATTCTTTTTTGTGGCTGAGTAATATTCCTGTGTGTGTGTGTGTGTGTGTGTGTGTGTACATATATTTATATATCTTTATCCACTCACTGATCAGTGAACACTTAGGTTGTTTCCACAGCTTGGCTACCGTAACTAATGCTGTGATGGACATGGGGTGCATATGTTTTTTCCAATTAGTGTTTTCTTTATTGATTTTTAAGTTAAATATTTCCATCCTTCCTTCATCCTTATTTTTTGAGCACATAATATCATCCTGTTCTCAGCATTTGTAATATAGCAATAGAACAAATAAAAAATTGAACAAATAGATAAAAACCTATCTTTATCATGAAGATAAAATAATATCCGAGACAATTGTTAAAATTCAGTGAGTGGAAAGCCAACAAGAAAATCTTCAAATACTTGGAAATCAAGTAGTATGCTTCTAAATAACCCATGGGTCAAAGAGAAATGTCTAAGGAAACATAAAAATCATAGAACTTAAGAGAAAGTTAAAATATAACATTGAGATATGTAGGGTGCAGCTAATGCAGAACGGTGAGAATTTATAACCCTAAATTCATATGGTAGAAAAGAGAAAATGTCTTAAATTAACAATCTAAGTTCTTACTCCAAGAAACTAGAGAAAGAAGACCAAACCTAAGCCCAAAGTAAGCGGAAGGAAGGAGCAGAAATCATTGAAATCGCAAACAGAGAAACAATAGAGATCAAATGAAAATTGGTTCTTTAAAAACATCAATAAAATTGAGAAACTTCCAGCAAGACTGACAAAGACAAAAAGACAACACAGATAATCATAAATGCAGCCACTTAAAAGAAATGGAGGACTCCTTCCAATACCCGAAACTATGAAAACTCAACCAAGGTAGAAATAGACATTTGAGTAGCCATATAACCATTAAGGAAATTGAGTTTGTAATTCAAAAAGCTTCGGAAAAAAGACATCTTCAGTCTCAGATGATTTCATTGGAGAATTCTTCCAACATTTAAAGAAGTAACATCAATTTTATGTCATCCTTTCCAGAAAGCAGAGGAGGAAGGGGCACTTCTCAACTCCCTGTGTGAAGTTACGGCTCTCCTGGGGTACCCAAACCAGGCGAAGACAAGAAGACAAAGAGACGTTGGGTTTCCGATCTGATAACTAAGCAATTTAGAAGGGGCCAAATCTTCCCAACAACAACAAAAAAAGCTGAACAAACTGAAAAATCCACAACTCCTCTTAGATTCACCCGGGAAGTGACATTGGAGAAACAGACAGGAGGATACAAAGAATCCCAATTTGCCAGAACAGAAACCCTTTGCCAGAAACCTCTGGGGAAATCATTTGGGGGGTGGGGTGGGCAGGGAGGAACCCCAGAGCTGTAATTGACAAAGAGTTGGAGGCTCGGCAAGTCTGGGACTGAAATCCCCCTGCGGCCCAGTCCTGGGGGGCCCCCACATTTTGGAAGTTTTATCTCCATGAACTCCACTAGGTTCTCACGGTGAACATCCAAGAAAAATCCCCTTGCGCTTCCAGCAGGTGGGATGGAGAAAGGAAGTTTCTAAAGATAATTCTCCTCTTGACCCCGCTTGCCTTCAAGAGAAGCTACTTCCTCGAGACTAACCTATTAGGGTTTTATCAGAGCCTGATTGACCCCGGTGAGGCTGGACACCCGGCTCCAGCCTGCCTCCGTCTTTCACAGGAAGGAAGGGAAATACCCACTCCAGCCGCGTTCAGCTGTCCTTCCCCACCTAAGTTGAGGGCTGGGTGGGGACAGATGTACCCCTGAAGTTCACAGTCCAGGGGCACAGGTTCACCAAAGGACTGAGATCTAGGAGCCCCTGGGTGGCACAGTCGGTTAAGCTTCCGACTCTTGGTTTCGGCTCAGGTAGTGATCTCAGGGTGGTGAGATTGAGCCTGGGTCCGACCCCATGCTCAGCGCAGAGTCTGCTTAAGACTATCTTTCTCAATGTCTCTCTCCTTCTGCCCCTCCGCCTCAGGGCTTGTTCTCCTCCTTTCTCTCTCTCAAATAAATAAATAAATCTTAAAAAAATAAAAGACTGAGACCTAATCGTAGGACAAAGAAATGCTTCCCCACACCTCCCACTGCAACCCAGCTTATTACTATATCCTTAAAGGCCTATTTATAGTGGTTCCTCTTACCTTGTACACCATCTTTGGATTTTAGTTTTAATTATAAGGCATACTAAAAGGCAAAACACAGTTTGAAGAGACTGAACAAGCATCAGAACCAGAGCCAGATATAGAAGGATTGTTCGAATTATCAGACAAGGAATTAAAAAAAAACTATAAGTAATACACTAAGGGCTTTAATAGATGTTCTTCCAACAACAGCCAAATACATTCTTCTTAAGCTCACAAAGAACATTCACTAAGATAGACCATATTCATAAAATACACTTTAACAAATTTAAAAGAAAAGAAATCATACAATGTCTGCTTTCAGACCACAATGGAATTAAGCTAGAAATCAATAACAGACCAGATCGCTGGAAAATCCCCAAACACTGGGAGATTAAACAACACACTTGTAAATAACACATGGGTCAAGTGGGAAATCTTCAGAGAAACTTTAAAATATTTTGAACTAAATGAAAATGAAAATGTGACTTACACAAATCTATGGGCTGCAGTGAAAGCCAGTGCTTAGAAGAAAATTTATAATATTAAATACATATATTAGGAAAAAAGACATATCTAACATCAATAATTTAAGCCTCCACATTAGGAAACTAGAAAGAGAAGAGCAAATTAACATAGGAGAACACCTAGGTGATCTTGGGTATGGAAATGACATTATAGATACAATACTAAAGACACCATTCATGAAAAGAAGGAATTGGTAACCTAGACTTCATTAAAATTAAAAACTTCTGCTCTGCAAATGACAATGTCAAGAGGATGAGAAGACAAACTACTGACTGGGAGAACATATCTGCATAAGACACATTTGATAAAGGACTACTACCCAACATATACAAAGAACTCTAACACAACAATAAGAAAACAAACAACCTGATTTTAAACACTGGCAAAAGATCTGAATGACCTTCCCAAAGGTTATTCTTCCCAAAGAAGGTACAGATATGGCAAAAAAAGCTTATGAAACTATCCTCCACGTTATATATTACCACATGAAAACAAATTAAAACAAGATACCATGATGTACCTACTGGAACAACCCAAATCCAGAACACTGCCAAAACCAAATGCTGGCAAGGATGAGAAGCAACAGGAACTCTCATTCACCACTGGTGGGAATGCAAAATGGTATCCGCTCTTTGGAAGAGAAGAGAGTTGTTTTTTTCCAAAACTAAACAGACCCTTCCCATATGAGCCAGCCATTGTGTTTCTTGATATTCGGTTCCCAAATGAACTGAAAACTTACACCCACACAAAAACTTGCACACAGTTGTTTATGGCAGCTTTGTTCATAATTGGATTTAGGAGATGAAATGATAAATCTAAAAATATTCCATGGAAGTATATTATTTTGCCATATTTGCTTCAGGGTTTTTCTTACAGAGAAATAAAGTATTACAGATGTAGCTCAACATGTGCATCCAAATCCCGCTCTCCTGTCTCTCTCATTCTCTCTCTCGTTCCCTCCCTCACCAGGGAATGTTATCCTGAAGTTGTTCATGTTTATATTCCTGCTAAATGTTTTAATAATGTTACTATTCAGTTATATGTTAAAAATATTTATACAGGGGCGGCTGGGTGGCTCAGTGGGCTAAGCCTCTGCCTTCGACTCAGGTCACGATCTCAGGGTCCTGGGATCAAGCCCCACATGGGGCTCTCCACTCGGCAGGGAGCCTGCTTCCCCCCCTCTCTCTCCCTGCCTCTCTGCCTACTTGTGATCTATCTCTGTCCAATAAATAAATAGAATCTTTAAGAAAAAAAAATTTATACAGCATGATTTGTATTTTTATGTAATTATAAATGGTGCTACACAGAATCCCCAGCGTCTATCCCTTGGTATCCTTCCTATGTGCACCCGCACATGCACAGTTATCACCTCGGAGGGTACTGAGTATGTACTTTTAGAAACTCGAACACCGGCTTTTGAAAGTTTGACATCTTATGCTAGTTAACATTAAATCCTGCTAGAATGTACACCCCACGAGAGTTCATTATTGTGTGCCCGGCACCTAGACCAGCACCTGGCACATAGTAAGTGCGCAGTAAACACCAGGGACATGATGACAGATCGCTTTAGTCTCCTCAGCCACTCCATGAGATGGGTATTGACCTTTCCATTGGAGCAGCATCTGGGAGACATTAAAGAATTCACCTCCTATCCCCAAGTTGGGAAGGGACGAATGGACAATTTAAAGTCACCCAATCGGCCCCCGAAGCTCCAATACTCGTAACTTCTCTACACTAGGCAATTGAGTTCGGTCATGACTTTGGGGTTCCAGGAAATGGTCATCTCCTTTGGGCAGAGTAGTGACCCCATTCGGCACCCTCCACAGGAAGCCAGGGAAAGGGTGCACTCCACTCCCAAGAAGAGGGGCGAGCTGCAAAAGTTGCGGAACGAAAGATACCCAGGTCTGTTTGTAGGAGCAAGGGACGAGAAAGTCCCCCTGCTGTATGGAAGTATATCAGGAGGACATCAGCCTTCCGGCGTGTAGGGTCTGAGGCAGAGCTGGTGGGGAAGGAAAGCGAGGCGCCCCTGATGAAAGCCTCATTGATCTCAGCAAACAGGTACCTAGAAAGCCTGCTTGGGGCGCATGGGTGGCTCAGAAGGCTAAGTATCCAACTCTTGCTCCGGGCTTGGGTCATGATCTCGGGGTCATGGGATCGAGCTCCTCCTGCTCAGCTTGGAGTCTGCTGGAGATTCTCTCTCTCTGCCCCTCCCTTGCCTGTGCTCACTCTAATAAATAAATAAATAAATAAATAAATAGCATCTTTAAAATAATTTGAAAAAAGGAAGCAAGCTTTTGGTACAAACTGGTTCTTTTGGAGGGGACACCGCCATGAAAGAACAAAGCATTTAATGACTCTGTGAGTAGCTCCTCTATATTGCACACACATACACCTACACACACACACACACACACACACACCCCAAGCACAGCCTCACACACTCACTCCCAGGCACACACTCACAGGCTACACAGACACTCACATCACCTCCACACACACGGACGTTAGTATCCCCATCTCACGTACTGAATGAATAAAGAGAATTAGCAGAGCGGCTTGTGGTTTTGAGAGCATCTTCCACTCATCTTGGCATTAGGGGGCGTCTCCACACACCCCCCAACCTGCCACCAGCCATGGCATCTCTGAAGTAAAAGCCAATATTACGGATTGAATGTTTCCCCACCCCCAGTTCACACGTGGAAGCCCTCATCCCCACTGTGATGGCATGTGGAGCCTTTGGGTGGCCATTAGGGTTAAGCTGGGTCATGGGGATGGGGCCCTCCTGGTGGGGTCAGTGGCCTTATAGGAAGAAGACAGCAAGGAACTGAGGAAAGACCACGTGAGCAAAGTGAGCAAGTCGTGTCCTTCACAGCCCAGAAGGAGACCCTCACCAGAAACTGAATTGGCTGTCACCTTGATCTTGGACCCCCCAGCCTCTAGAACTGTAAGAAGTAAAAATCCGTTGTGTAAGCCACCATGATGCACTCTTACGGCTGCCGATCAAGACGGCCAGGCCCACAGGACCCTGCGCTATCTGGGCCTTCTCCCTCGTTCTGATCACCTCTCTGATGCCTCTTCCCTGGCTCACCCTACTCAGCTACGCTGGCCTCCTGGCTACTCCCTGAGTGCACGGAGCACAGTCCTACCCCAGGGCCTTTGTATCCCTGGCCATTCTGCCTGGTGAGCTTGTCTTCCATGGCAAAGGCCTTTCTTTGCTTCAATCCTTTATTCAAGTCACCTTCTCAAGGAGGCTGACCTGAGAAACTGGTTAAAATGGCCACTCGCCTCCCCCAGCCTGCACTTATATCTTCTACTTCGTAATTTTTTTCCATGCACTGATCACCTCCTACTGTATGGAATTCTTTATTGTTTGTCGTCCACGGCCTGTCACCCCCTGCAAGAACATGAGCTCTAGAAAAACAGAGATACTTGTCAGTTTTGTTCACCGATGAACCCAACCGTCTAGAACAATGCCCCTCAATAAGTATTTTTGAGGGGCGCCTGGGTAACTCAGTGGGTTAAAGCCTCTGCCTTCAGCTCAGGTCATGATCCCAGGGTCCTGGGATCGAGCTTTCTGCTCAGCGGGGAGCCTTCTCCCCCCTCTCTCTCTGCCTGCCTCTCTGCCTACTTGTGATCTCTCTCTCTGTCAAATGAATAAATAAAAATCTTTAAAAATAAATAAATAAATATTTTTCAATTGAATGGATGAACCTCTTCACCCCTGGTGAAATGGCCCACCGAGGCACGGACACGGTGTCATACCAGCATTGCCCAGCAGATGGCAGCCGATGAACGCCAGAGACAGCTGTGAGCCTAAGCTCCAGAACTCAAGGTTCCGCCTTGATTAAATCCAAGGTAATGACCCAGGAGACAAAATTGGGTTCGCCTCACTCTTAACGCAGACTTGTATTTGTGAGAAAGAAGTTGTATGTAGAAGGTGAGAGGCTGAGCTGATAAAGCTTTTATCTAATAAAGGAGGCTGTTTACCCATACAATTCAGGGGGGAAAAATGAAAACAGCTGTCTGAGAAGAACCAAGGTCAGAGTCTTCCCATGGCGGGGCGTTGGGAAGGGGGTAAACAAGGTTGGTGGCCCGGGATCTCCATCACTCCTCCAAAGGATGGGAAAATGACCTTTGACCACTACAACTCAGAGAAAGCAGTAACACTACAAATTAATACATCACCTGGGGTGTGTGTGTGTGTAGGTTTCCAGTCTTCCCCAGAACATGCCAGAAGATGCTCTATTACAAGAACCTCGAGTCTCCCTCTGTAACACAGTCCTCTGGGCCCCCGGCCAAGCTGCCCTCTTTCTGGGTGCTTCTGTTACTCCCGGAATCAGGGAATTGAATTGCAGCGGTAACCAAGCCTTCAGAAGCCAAGTCCCCGGGGAGCCTGCCTTCTTCGATCGAATTCAGCACTTGAGGGAGTTAGGTTAGGCGGAGGCTCCAAGGCACATACTGCTTATGTATCTGCATCTTCCGACCCAGAACCCTCCAAGCCGGCCGGTCAGCCTGGATACGGCCACGGCGACAACGACAAAGAGAGCAGACTTGACGGGAGCCACCTGCGCGCTAGGCCTGCACAGAGGGCACCGCCTACATGAACTTCCTGGCCCTCAGGGCAGCCCTCTGATGTCACACCATTCCCATCCCCATCTCACAGGTGGCCCAAGAGGATTTGCTTGCCCAAGGACAGGGAAGTTGCGCTCAAGCTTCCTCTCAGCTCCGGAGAGGAAGGAATGTGCTGAGATGCACCCCGGATCCTGACGATCTCCAGAACTTCAGAGAACATTCCACCCAGCGGCTTCTATTCACAGATGGAGGTGCTGAGGCCCAGAGAGGGGAAGGGACCAGCCCAAGCTCCCTCGGAGAACTGAGAAGCTCCCCCCGCCCCGAGGCACCAGGCACCAAAAATTACCCTGCACCTCACCTTTCCCTGCTAGTGCCGGGCTCCCCCTCACAGCCAAGTCACAGATTCCTAGATTCCAAATTGGCATGAGACACGTCTCCAGAAAATCTTGTCAAAACAACAGTACATCTCGTTTTAGGGGTCTCATCAAACAGGAGACTCCCCTGCCAGGACCACTGGCCTCTCCTGATGTGAATTCTGGCTTCGGTGCCTCACTGGCTGGTGTTCTTGGCCCAGTTCCTCAAACGCTGAGCACGTCGGTTCATCAGTAAAACGGGAATAACACTATTCATGAAAGGGTTATATTACAGAATGGTGCTAACACAAATATAAGAGGGGTGGCAAATGCGAGTCACCTATGTCATCTGAAATTTTCTTAGGAGCCACGTTTTAAAAAGGTAGAGGAATCAGGTGAACCCCAGTACTTGACATGCGTGCGCCATTTTTAATTTTTATAATTTGTTTCATTTAACCTAATATATTCGGAATATTATCATTTAAATACCTAATCAATATACAGTTGTTAATAAGATACTTGGACTGTTTGCTTTTCACTCCAAGTCTTCAAAAATCTGGTGTGGGTTTTCCACGCAAGGTGTATCTTGGTGTGGACTAGCCCCATTTCAAGCACTCAAAGGCCACATGTGGCAAGCGGCTGTTGCATTGGACGGCACTGTTCTAGGCCGTGCTAAGCGTTCTGAGCACATGGTTCTATGTTTTAAGTCTGTGTGTTTACACCTGATCTGGGGACTTAAGACCCTCTTCGTGCAGCTGGAAAATAATCTGCTGGGGGCCCCACGGGCGTGGAGGGTCTGCCTTCGGGCTCAGCGGGGAAGGTGACAAATCCCTAGGCCTTCCCTGCTCTAAACCGGTCACTGGGTGCCTTTGAAAACTCTCCGTCCCAGAGTCATTTCCTCCAGGGTCACACACAGAGCTTCGGCCTGCTCTGCAAGTATCTGTGGCCATTCTGTCCTTGTCGCAGCAGGAGTGTTCCTAACTCACAATGGTAGGAGTGAATTAGGAGTGTTCCTCATTCACAATAGCCAAAGTCCAATCAGAACCAAGAGTGGAGAGGAGGCCGAGGCTACAGGGAAGCTGGAGGAAGAGTGCCCTCCCTTCCCTGGGCGACCTGAGGCCCTGAGCTCTCTGGTCACCAGGGCACCTGGATGCTGTCCTTTCTTCCCAGGGTAAAACATGCCCTCACTGCAGCTGGCTCGACTCTGTGGCCTGAACTGAGACACTGTCTTTACAAGGGAGCTCCATCTCTGTGGCCAGTAGCCACATTCTTTGGGGTCTGGGGTACACGTGTGCAAGGCACTGTGCTCCGAGAAACAGCCTGGGTTCACCCACGGGGGCTGAGATGGGAGGATGCCTGGGTTCTCCCAACAGCAGCGGTCTCTGGGGCTCAGGAGGAGGGCCAGAGGTTGGGCTGGGCCAAAGTGAGAAAAGTAGGCGGGAGAGCTTAGACACGGGGGCCTTGGGGTCCCAGAGGGCCTGGGGGTACTCTCCCACTCTCCCTTTACCTTCCGCTCCCAGATGGCTCCTCGCTTTCTTCTGGAAGCCAGAGGTTGAGGGCCAGAGCCCTGCCTCCCTACTGCCTCTGCCTCTTACAGTGTGACCTCGGCAAGGAAGCAAGTTGTCAGAGCGCTGTCCTCTACCCATGGGGTGAGCACTCCCTCCTGGGGTCTCCTGAGGACTGAATGAGACAACTCCTGCACACAGCACACACACCTACACACACTGAAGGCCGCTACACACGTCCCCTCAGCAGCCCAGACCACGCACACTCCCGTGCAAACAACTGAAGGGTCTCCCTTCAGGCTGGCCGACTTTATCTCAACCCCCAAAGCACTTCACACTCGCAAACCCACGTACCCAGCAATCAGAGTGCTTCACAACCACAAACACACACACACACACGGTCCCCCAACATCAAAGCATATGCACACACCAGTAACCGAAGGGCTTCAGACCCACACACACCCCCACAACCAAAGGGTTCATACACCCACTCACACCTTCCCCCACAACCAGAGCACACTGCGCGCATGTGCGCACGCACACCCACCCACACACACACACACACACATTGTCAAAGAGTTCTACTCTCCAAACCAAGGGGCATCACACACTGCACCCCACAAGCAAAAGGCTCTGCTCACATACCCCAACAACCCACGCTCTCGGCGCAGACACCCGCCCCCCAACCAAAGAAAACCCCAGAGCACTTTGATTTGTTTGCCGAAGCAGCGGATACTTGAACACCAAGACGTTGGGCTGCGACTTTCTTTTCAGATTAATGAGCAGAGAAAGATCGAGGAGGGAGGGGGCAGAGAATGGCGGGAGAGAGCAATTACACCCAAATCTTTTCTCTGTTGATTAGGGATTCCTTCTCCAGCCTGCTTTGGCTCCAGCTAAATCTTTTTCTAATGAGATGCGGCTTATCCAGATCAGAGCGCTGAGAAAAAAGTTGCAATTAACTTTAAGAAGAAAAGGAGTGAGTGAGAAAGGAAGGGGGCAGGGAAGGGGCCAGGCTGGCGGGCAGAAAGAATGGGCGCAGCCAGGAGGCTCTCCTGCGGGGCCAAGGGGCCCGGGCCCAGCCCCATCTGGACCGTCCGCCATTTTGGATTCCAGAGCTCGGGGAAAAGTCCCCTGTGACCCCTATCCCTGCCTGGGCCAGGCCTCTCAGCCACTCCAGACTCCCGAGTTGGGCGTGGTGGGTGTCCTCGGGCCTGAGCCCCCTCCCCTCTGCACCCCAAACACCTGGTAGGGATGGGGGGCCTCTCTCAGCAGCATCTCTTCCACACGTGAGCTCTTCCTTCTGCCCGCTTAGCCCTGCGAAGACATGGGGCCCTCGACTGCATGCCAGGCACCTCCATGACCCCCCGTGTCAAGTCTACACAAACTTCCTGAACCGCCAGGTCAGCTCTCCCCAGGCCGCTAGAAGCCCGGTGCCGGAGTGGGGGTGCGGCTGCCACCAGGGAGTCGGCCTCTGGTTATTTCCTCTCTGTTCTCCTCCTCTGAGCCACTTGGAAGGGCACAGACAGTCTGGGATTGAAGGAGACATTTTGTACGGAAATGGTGAAAATGCCGCCCGCTTCCAGAAGCAACAGGGATTTACCTGCCTTTGCTTCTCTGTGGCCAGAGGTGGGGGTGGCCAAGCTGCGCCCATAGGAGCCCCTTCCTCTCTCTCTGACGCTCAATTTCTTCCTCTGCTGAAAGAAATAAAGAAGAGGGTGTGAGTGGCAGATCTCCAGGGGCTTTGTCAAGCCTGATGCCCTCAGTGGGGTGGTGGCCCAGGCCCACTGAGCAAGTCCTGATCAGAGGGGTCACACCGGTGGCGTGGCCCCTCCAGGACAGGGACTCATCCCTCCCAAGTTCTTACCCGCGCAGACACTGGCTTCCCCCCGATTTGGCGATCAGTATCCAGCAATGCCTAAGGAAGGCTGTCGCCAAGCTTGAGCTCTCAAACCAGGCGCTTCCGGTGGGGTCTCAGATAGTAACTTGACATCTGCATGCCAGCCGAGCTGGGGACCCCAACCTTGCATCAGAGGGAGATAGGAGAGGTGGGGTGGGTGGGAGGGCAGGAGCAGAGCTCCTTCTCCACCCTCTTTAGTCACACGCAGCCACCTCTGCCCAGGGGGCCCAGGCAGATCGTCCGAAGCTGGGCTCCTTCATTCTCTTATCCACGGCGCATCCTTTCCCCACCCCACGGACCTCCCTGTGCAAACCAGAAAGGATTTTTATCGCCCAGCTGGTGACTCAGTGGGAAAAAGTGAATCCAGGGCCTCTGAATGGTGCCTCATCCTCTGAGTGTGCTCAGTTCCCAAAGGCAAGGGCCTCTGAGCCGTGGTGGCCACCCAGAAATATGGTTCCTGCAGGAGGATATTTGGGTAACCCCTTACCTAACAAGTTGTGGAGATCACACCAGGCCAGGGGACAGAGGAGCTGAGCCCATTTTTCCTGTGTCTAAGTTCCAGTGGGGTCAGCCCCTTTCACAGCCTTAAGACCCAGGAATTCCTTAGCGTCTGGCTCCCTGGGTCCCCGGTCGGCCCTACTCTCTGCCTCTGCCTTCTACCGTGTGAGCTGCTGGACACGATCATGGCTTTCCCCTATCTTTCTCTGGCTTTCGCTGATCTAATAAGCATATGTGCTAGAAATACTAGCCGGAGTGCTAAGTTAGAAATGCTTCTTAAACGTATAGTAAGGTCAGATGAAGGGGAAAAAAAAGAAACAACCCAGAAAACAAAACACAAAACCCCGAAACAGAAATTGGACACAGGAGGGCAGATGTAGACTGAACAGGAAGTGCTAGCCCTAGGCTAAATGAAACAGCTGTCACCATTGTTCTAGACTGAAAACTGCCTTTGCAAACTCCACGCGGCCCGGGCTCAGAAAGCAGATGTTAATAATTACAGCACATGAAACGAAGGGCACAGGATTAGGCAAGTGACGAAAAAGAAATGGTACTAGTAGATTTATAACTCGCTCAGGCAAATCTGTTCGGGCCTGGAGGTGGGGGAGGCATGGCAGCCCCACTGCAGATGCCCCCCGCCCAAATCCCCTTCCTAGTGTGGCATGTGGGCTTCTGAGATTGTCTCTGAATCAGGGGATTGTTTAGAGTGTTTTAGGGTGGTGGGCCGTGGAAGCCTTTCCCGGCTGCTTTTCCGGGGACCCCAGGCCACTGCCTACTGCCTCTGATGGAAAGGAAAGAGATAAAAGCCCCAATATCCAACCCAAGTACCAAGAGGGGATCTCTGGGCAGACAAACCCTGGCGTCGGACGGCTGGCTGGTGGACGGGGGTGCGTGGACACACAGCCGGGCAACCATCCCTAGATGCTCCTGCTGTGCCAAGAGGTTCACGATGAAAATCCAGGAGCTCAAGTTCTTTGCAGCTGAAACTGATTCGCGCTTCTAAGTCAGCCGGCCCCCGGTGCCTGGGAGGAGGCAACGTAGCGCTGGGAGAATGTCAAGGCAGTTGAAGAAAGGACGCAGAGCAAGTTTCTTGAGCTAATTACATAAATAGAAAAGGCAGAGTCTTCGCATGTTTTCTGAACATTCCTTGGTGCTTTTCCATGTGAGCCTGAGTTGTAAAAAGCAAAACAAAACACACACTCACATTCATCCCAAATCCTCCCATCGACTACCCCCTGGAAAAAACGTCTCCAGGAAAGGTTAGAAAGAAGGTAAAGCATGTGTTTGCCATCTTTACGCCTGATATGGAAACCATATGCTTAAATACACTAGCAAACATACTTAATATAACACTCTCTTTTATTAAATGTGGTTTTATAAACGCTCTCCCCAGCCAGGGCACCTTTGCTGTGCTGGAGGCTGGAACTTGGCAAAATAATCTTCCCGCTGTTACATCTATTGATACACATTTTTGGAAAATGAGTCTCGGACCCTTGGAAAATGGACTGGTTCTGATTATTATTGCAAGTGGGAAGGGGCACACGAGGGCATCTTTTTTCCTCTGATAAATTAAAAGAACTGTAACGGGTGCTTTCTGCAACCTGTAAAGGGCAGAGCCATCTGTGATTCATTTAGCAGCTCCTTACAGAAGATTTATTTGATTAATTCGGTCAGAAGAGAGAGAATATGGATTTTCCCCTGCTCTGAAAGGCCCATACGCACTCACACATGCTCACACGCACCCACCCATGGGCAGACATCTCAGGAATGAAAAATGACTAATCGTGTTATTGGAACTGGCCAACGCGGGGCCCCAGCGGTGAGATAGCAGGCTCCCGCCCTGCCGATGGGAGGGCTGGTTTCAGAACAGATTTCATATCCTCGGGCCCAGTGCTACCAAAGAGTGATCTTAGAGAATAATCCCGTGACCCTGGACCGCTTTTATCAGGTATTGATTACTGGTATCAGGCTCCGTGCTGAACGTTTGGCACTCATGACCTCATTGCTTGGTTGCAAGGACCCCTCTGCTGTGCAGACGGAGAGATACCCCCTTCCTGGCAGTCCTCGTTCAAAAGGACGTTCTCTTTTTTCAGATGGTATTTGGCTTTCTTCGTCCTCCATGCCTAAACTGTGCAGATCGAGGCTACAAATCTACATTCGTTGCAAAGTGTATAATCTTAGAAGTGGTCAACCACTTTGGCTGTGCCCCATGCCCTGGGGGATCCAGTTCAGTGTTGACAGAGAAAGACCCTTTGGAGGGGCTTATTTTTATTCTCAGAAAGCTGGCCTTAGTTGTCCTCACCTTGCATGGCCTAACCCTACGAACAGCTGTCGGAAGACCATCGTCAGTGCCCACGGGGTGGGCACAGGTCCTTGGAGAAGGCAAAGAAGATAGCACAGTCAAGAAGAATCATAAAAATCCTACAAGTCTGTAACCAAAGAAGACTAATTCTGTCAACGTCAGGAGTGGCAAATGTATAGCAAGGAAACGGTGCCACGACCCTTGTTCCTATGGTGGCAGCAGACTTTGCGAATTAACCCCAGTTCTTGCTCTCTCCCATACCCTCAAAATCCTTCTGAGCACAGTTCTCTAGGCTGTCTCTACCGAAAGATCAGACTTAGGAAAGTTGTTGAGAGCTGTTTGCAGTCCCTTCCAGCCAAATGTTCCATTTTGCAGCAGGAGGGACAGGGGCCCAGAGAAAAATCAGCTACAATACCATTTCGGGAGAGAGCTCCCTGACTTCCCTGCCCACTAGTCCTTGAGTCCACACCAGTGGGGCTGCTGGAAGCCAAGGCACAGTGAGTCATAAACCTGTGTTTTGCTGGGTAAGCTTTCACCCCCCTACCCGGCCACCCCCAAAGAACGTCACTGACACTGCTCTGCAGACAGGCTTAAAGGCGTCCCCTAGAAGGTGGCAGAAGATTGGAATCTCTCCGTTACTTTAAAATAGTTTACTCTGGGGTGCCTGGGTGGCTCATTTGGCTAAGCATCTGCCTTGGGCTCAGGTCATAATCCCAGGGTCCTGGGATCGAGCTCCCCCTCCCCCTCCCCTCCCCACCTCCTGGGCTCCCTGCTCAGCAGGAAGCCCGCTTCTTCCTCTCCCTCTGCCTGCTGCTCCCCTGCTTCTGCTCTCTCTCTCTCTCTCTCTCTGCCAAGTAAATAAATAAAATATTTTAAAAGTATAAATAAATAAAATAGTTAATTCCTAACCTGGGATAGGGTGGGACAACCTGAACCCAAAATATTTTATAGTCCCAAGAAAGAAGTAGACGGTTTCATTCTGGAAACGCTGGGGTCAGTGGAAAACCCCCCCTCCTGGCCTTTCCCACTTATCCTGGCTTGCTGGACCGCAGAAAATGACTACATCCTAGGCAACCAGCACTCAGTAGGCTGGAGGCAGAGGGTGCTCGTACAGGTGATGGTCACACCTTCTTCAGACTTTTCAGCTACGTGGAATTTCTCTGTGAGAAGAATAACAATTCTGTGAAGGGGAGAAGGCATCTCCAAGTTTGGAAGTTCTCTCCCAAACCCCTTTCCTGCTGTTCCTTTCCCAGACCCATCTTTTTTTTTTTTTTTTTTAAGATTTTATTTATTTATTTGACAGACAGAGATCACAAGTAGGCAGAGAGAGAGGGGGAACCAGGCTCCCTGCTGAGTAGAGAGCATGACGTGGGGCTCGATCCCGGGACCCTGAGATCATGACCTGAGCTGAAGGCACAGGCTTTAACCCACTGAGCCACCCAGGCGCCCCATTCCAGACCCATCTTAAATGTTTCTCAGCCCAGTGGGGCCCAAGAGGGAATTTGGGGCTCACTACCTTGTTCTGCTGAGTCTGATTTTCCATCGAAGGAGTGAGGCTGAGAACAAGGATGGGTTCGGAGAATCAGAATGAGTCTGATACGCCATGTATTTTAAAGGGAGGCAGTCATGGTGTGTTGAATGCTGAGAGTCTCGCCACTATCCCATTCAGCAAGGTTCCCTGTTGGATCTGCAGGGGACCTGCTTAAAGAATGGGTAACAGTCGTATGTGACTCGCATCTCACCTATTGTGTGGCTCTTGGTGTTTCTGCAATTTTTGAAAAGGTTTGAAAACACTTTGTTTAAACATGCCTCCTACCATCTTGTTTACACTATGAATTTGTGATTCATACTGAAGAAAAGTTTGCTAACTGAATCATACTCTAGTCCGGCAGAGCCTCCTGAAAAGATCACAAATATTGAATTAGTGGAGTCCCAAATAATGAGGATTTTACAGGGCTCAAATGACAGCCCTTGAAGGGGTTTGTTGACCAAACATCATTTGTAGAATAAAGATGTTTGTCCGTATTGCAAGGTAGTTTTCTGGAACATTCCTGGACTGAGGGAATGACTGAACAGGCTGGAGAAGGAGCCAAGTTTGGGTGGGGGTCAGAGTAGAGGTGGGGGTGAAGAGTAGGGAGGTAGGCAGGGAGGAGGGGAGGCACTTGATGCACCATTTTGGATTCCAGGAAGGGCTAAGTGAGTGGGCTGAGGTATGTGTGAGTTGCCCCTGAAGACCCTAAAAAAAAGAGGGATGAGGTACCACTGGGAATTCCAAACAAACTCAGTGGCCAAGCAGGGGTCACTACCTGTGTGACTTTGGGCAAACCGGGTAATCTCTCTGCACATTAGTTCCTTTCTTCATAAAATAAAGGTACTAATAGCACTTAGCTCATAAGGTTGTTGCGAGGATTAAGGAAGATGAAGCACTTGCGACAGGGATGACCGCATGGTATCTGTCACAGTGGTGAATGGACGGACAACATGCGGTATATCCATCCAGACAATGGAATAGTATTCACTCCTAAAAAGAAAGGTAGCATTGATACGTGCAACTGTGCGGATAGACCTGGAAAACGTGATGCCAAGTCAAAGAAGCTGGACACAAAGGCCACGCATGGCATGGTCCCTCTGATAGGAAATGTCCAGAAGAGGCAGATCTTTAGAGATTGGAAGTAGACCCATGAGTGCTTCCGGCTGGTCAGCGGCGAGGGTCAGGGTCGGGGAGGATAGAAAGATAGAGATGTGATAATTAAGTGTTCAGGGTTTCTTTATGAGGTGCTGAAAATGTTCTAAAACAGACCGTGGTGATGGTTGCCTGTAACTGCGAATATACTGAAAACCATTGAATTGTATGCCTTAAATAAGCGAATTCTATGGTGTGAGACTTATATCTCAATAATGCTGCTGAGCATAGGAAACCTCTCTTCTGGGTTTGAGCAAGTGTGGTTATAACAATCGGTGGTGCCTCTGATGGCAGGCAAGTCCTTGCCCTGAGAGAGACATTCAGGTTACAGAAACCCAAAACATGTCTGGGGGCCAGACTTGACCTCAGCTTCCCCATCTGCTAGAAGAGATAGAAGCTCCCCCGTTAAAAGGCTGCTGGAAGGAAAAATGAGGTCATTTGTGGTCTGCGCTTAGCACGGAGCCTGGCGTGTCCCAGGCACTGAGGAGGAAGCAGTGGGCATTGCTACTATTCCATTAGAGTCTAGAATTCCAGGCTGGAAAGGGTGGTGTGGTGTGGAGGGACAATCTGCTTGGAAAGGGAGGGGGTGACTAAGGGGCATGTACCGAAGCTGTAACATTTGCTTGTCGAGCCTACTGCCTCAGCTTTATTGAGATATCTGCAGTTTTCTAAAGATGCTCGTGTTCACCCTTTTATAAGGTTGAGGAGATGTCCATATGAAACAATAACATTATTTTGTTTTTTTAAAGGATTTTATTTATTTATTTGTTAGAGAGAGAGTGCCCGAGCACAGGCAAGATAGAGTGGCAGACAGAGGCAGAGGGAGAGGGAGAAGCAGGCTCCCTGCCGAGAAGGAGCCCGATGTGGGACTCAATCCCAGAATGCTGGGATCATGACCTGAGCCGAAGGCATCTGCTTAACCAACTGAGCCACCCAGGTGTCCCATTTTGTTGTTGTTTTTTTAAAAGATTTTATTTATTTATTTGACAAAGAGAGAGAGAGAGATCACAAGTAGGCAGAGGCAGACAGAGAGAGAGGGGGAAGCAGGCTCTCTGCTGAGCAGAGAGCCCGATACGGGGCTCGATCCCAGGACCCTGAGACCATGACCTGAGCCGAAGGCAGAGGCTTAACCCACTGAGCCACCCAGGCGCCCCATAATAACATTATTTCTTGTTAAATTTGAAGTGCCTTTGAGGGAATGCTGATGAAGATTATGAGGAATGGGAATCTCCCCCATTCTTGAAAGCTGCCCATAGGCACCACCAGTGTTGCTAGAATTGGGTATTTAAGACAAAGGCCATGCACAACGAGCATTGAACAGAGTCCAGCGCTGGACTCTGGGACTGACTCGGCCAATCCCAACTGTTGGATTTAAGGAAAATAATTTGACTTCAGTTTTTTCCATCATAAACTGAGAAGATAGTGGGTTCCATTTCTGTCTTTCAAGCAAAACACTTCAGTGTCCGTAATAATGGCCTAGGTCTTATGGCCAGCTGGGTAAGCCACCCTGGCTGTTCCAGAAATGTGGACACAGGTTCAGCAGACTGTAGCTTGTCCCTTCCAGTCCAAGGGTCTTGAGTTCTAGAATCCCAGCGGAAGCTCACAGCACAGGGACCAGAGAAGAAACACGGTATTAACGCCATTGTCATTCCTCCGACTAAAGCACCAATGTGGTTCCTTCCTTGCTCTCTGGAACTGGAGACACTGGGTTGGCTATGGTTTGCCTCCTCCAAAAGAGAAAAACAAATGAAAACCATTCACACCCATCAAAACCTGTGAATGCAAACTTACTTGAAAATAGGGTCTTTGGCTGCGTGGCTCCGTTGTTTGAGCACCCGACTCTTGATTTTACCTCAGATTCTGATCTCAGGGTTGTGAGAGTGAGCGAGCGCCATGTCAGGCTCTGTGCTGTGTGTGGAACCTGCTCGAGATGCTCCCTCTCCCTCTGCTTCTCCCCATTCCCTTCTTCCCCCTGCTCATGCTCACTCTCTCTCTCTCTCTGTAAAGGAAGGAAGGAAGGAAGGAAGGAAGGAAGAGAGAGAGAGAGAGAAACAGAAAATAGGGTCTTTGGAGTTATAATCAAGTTAAGACAGGGTCATACTGGACTAAGGTAGCCTTATAAGAAGAAGAAAATTTGGGGACAGAGACACCTAGGGGTATAGAGAGACGAACGTCATGTGAAGCAGAGGCAGACATCGCCCACAAGCCCAAGGATGCCTAAGAGAAGCATAGCACAGACTCTCCCTCAGAGCCTCTGGAAGGAACTGGTCCCGAGGACACTTCAACCTTGAACTTCTGGCTTCCTACAAGTGAGAAAATCAATTTCTCTTATGTTAGGGCATCCGGTTTCTGGTACTTTGTAATGGCAGCCCTGAGAACCTAATACAGGGCGTAAGGTTTCTGGTCCCCCAAGTGCCAGCATAATCTTGATGAGGGGAAGAGCCCTGGCAAGGAGGGAAGAAGGAAGCTGTCATGTGCGCCCCAGTCTCCTTGGTCCACCACACAGGCTCGCGAGGCCGCTACAGGTCACACAGGCTCGCGAGGCCGCTGCAGGAGACTCAGCCTTTCCCTGGCCCATGACATGGAGCACGGAGTTGGGTAGCACCCGCAGGCTGTTCAGGAAGGCTGCATTGGACACAGGGTTTCCTCGTGTAATTTTGACTGTCTTCAGCAGTAAGAAATACATTTTACATCGCAACCTCATACACACAGCCACAAAATGAAATAATGCTTGTTCTTACCCACGTTTGGATATTTTTTCTATTTTATAGTTTTTAAATACTGCTTGCTACCCTCTAAACTGACCCCCTAGTTGATTATAACTTACAGTTTGAAAAACACTGAATTGGAGGAAATGTGAAAATAGTGAGGTCTGGCTTCTAGCTTATTCTCTTTCATATTTGTAGACGTCAGAAAGACAGTCTTACGATCAGAAACGTTACTCATTCAGCAAATATTTCTTAGCATCTCCTATCGCTCTGAGAGTCTGGGGGCTAAGAGAGAGCAGCGATATCAAGATATTAAGTAACATTTAGAAAGCCATTCTCCTAGAACAGGCCTGGAGCTGAGTCTGTCATGTGGATTTTCTCCGTTAAGAAAATTAACACTCAGATCATGTGCCCAAAGTCGGCCAGTTAAGAGAACAGCAAGATCAGGATTTGAACTCAAGGGGGCTCTACCCCAGAGCCAAAGGGCTTCACCATTTGGCTCCCCAGGAACGTATGGGTAGATGGAGGGGAGGTTCATTTGTGAACGTTTGAATAAATAGAACAACATTGCACTTTTCCTCCTAGGTTCAACTGTTGTCAACAGTTTGTAAAACGTGTGTTCAGACCTCTCTCCCTGTGTTTAGAACTTGGATACAGTTGGACTAGGGGGCGCCTGGGTGGCTCAGTCAATTAAGTGTCTGCTTTCAGCTCAGATCATGATCCCAGGGTCCGGAGATTGAACCCCACATCGGGATCCCTACTCAGGGGGGAGCTCACTTCTGCTTCTCCCTCTGCCTGCTGCTCTCCCTACTTGAGCTCCCCCGCCCCCGTATGTCAAATAAGTAAATAGAAACTTGAAAGAAAGAAAGAAAGAAAGAAAGAAAGAAAGAAAGAAAGATCCTCTGTTGTGTTTGTGCCCTCCAGAGGTGAAACATAAAAGGAGTCTATGTTTTCCAGAGTCACTTACCGGTGTTTCTCTGACATATTTTTCCGTCTGTGCACATAGCACCATTTGTCTCTAACCCCTGCCCGGCGACCCCTCAGGCAGCCCTACCACAGGCTACTCCTGTTTACATCTCCTGGCCATTTCCAGATGTTGGGTTCAATTCTAAATTTTCACTATTATAATGAACATTTCTCTATTTGTGTCTTTGTGCATGTGTGACCTCTTCTCCGGGGCAGATCACTGGAAGTGTGTATTGAGTGGGAGAACAGGTGCTTTTTTTTTTTTTTAAGATTTTATTTATTTATTTGACAGACAGAGATCACAAGTAGGCAGAGAGGCAGGCAGAGAGGAGGAAGCATTCTCCCTGCTGAGTGAAAGCCCAATTCGGGGCTTGATCCCAGGATCCCTGGGATCATGACCTGAGCCAAAGGCAGAGGCTTTAACCCATGAGCCACCCAGGTGCCCCAGAACAGGTGCTTTTGAAGAAAGGTGGTCCAGTTCTTCTCCAAGGAGGCTGCGCAATTGACATGTCGTCATGGGCGTCTGGAGTGTGTGTTTCCCTGCAAACTCCCCACAGTGGTTTTTATCAGTTACCACAGTTTCTGTTATCCTCATGGGTACAGACATAATCTTTGTTGATTCGTTCCCTTGATTACATGAAGTTGAGCTTTGCATCTGGGTGACTTCTATGGACTCTGTGCATGCGGTGCCAGGGGCATAGAGAAGAAAGAATTGCCTCCTTAGCTTTCCATAGTAGAGGGGGGACCTGCCTCTCCCCGTGATAACTTGCAAAGGGGAAAAGGCCACTGTGCCCTCAAAGGTCAGCCCAGGGTTAGGAGGAATGGGGTTGGGTTGTTGTGTGGGACAAACAATGACAGATGTCCATAAGCCACCTCCATACGCCCAATGCCCTTTTCTTCACCTGTTAGTCAATGGATCATGCTCTTGGCCCATTTTCTTCTTAGCTTGTCTTTTGTCTTATTTATTTGCAGATTCCTTTATCCTCCATGCTGCTTTTCCAGATTCCTTTACCTTGAGGGCAGCTTTATTTTTAGGCATGAGGAGACCACCCCTATTCCTTTCTGTTTGCCCAGAAAAGCACAGTCTTCCCAAATTTAAGTGGCTTCTATCGGGATCAACATACAGGACTTCTGAACATATTTAGAAAAGGGGCCTCTTCCCCAAAACATGTTGCTTCTGTCTGTTGGAAAAGTGTTATAACATGCTGGTTTTATTAGAATAGACACTTTATTATAAGCCAGAGAAATGGAATATATATACATGTCTATGCTATCCAAGATAGGACTGGGACTCCTTTAGGGAGGCTGCCCTGATGCAGTATACAACCCGTCCAACTGAACGTGGTGACCCTGATCTTATTCAGACAGCCCCTCCAGGGTCCACAGCCCCCATCCGTACCCTCTGGAGGAAGCCTGGTGTGAATAGGCTCCAGTCCTGGCCTCTCCACCCTCATCTTGCTGGTTCATTTCAGATTTGTCACTGTATCCTTCTAGGCCTCCATGCTGTCTGCTCCGTCTTCCTCCTGCATAGGGCTCAAAGAGATACCAGCCTTCGAAGAGTCAAAATGTACCTCAAATAAGTGTTACAAATACTATGGACACACATTAAAATTAACATAATGTAGCAGCGTTGACATACTTCCGTCACAGGCTGGGGGTTCTGCGCCCAGTCAGCCGTCCATCCCGAAGGGCCCTGTGTCCTCCTCACTGCACTGAGGGGCACTCTCAGGGACACCCCCATGATGTCTCAGCCTACTGTGCCATCTGGACTTGCTTCGTCCAGTCCCAGGGAGTCCTCTGTGTGTGGCCAGGCTTCTGCCCTCCATGGGTTTGGGGGCCAGACAACTCCCCAGAAGCTGTCCTGCTTTCCCTGCCAGCGTGGCCTCAGTGCTGAGCTGGGTCAGTGGGTCTCTGCAGTGGCCGGCAGCGGTGGGAAGGGGAAGAGAGGAAAGCTTGCCGGGCGCTCAGGCACCAGCACCCCTAGCGGGAGTGCGGGCGTACAGTCCGGGACCCCAGTGCTCCAGGGTTAGCCGAGAAGCTTCTGTGGATTCCTGAGCATCTTTGCAATTTCTAAGAGCCTCGTGGAACGGTGTAGTGACTCGCAAAAAGGTCACTTGGGCTGTCGGACACTTTGCATTCCTTGGCAGTGATCTGGAATGACATCAGCAGGACATAGAGATGCTGACTCTCCCACGGTGGTCACAAGCTGCCCAAATGGGAAGACGGTCGCTAGAAGGGACTTTGTAAGACAGGAGAGCAGTTAGTACATCATAAAATACATTCATGTAGTAAACAGGCAATTTTCCAAAATGTAGAACTGTAGGGAGGAGGAAAAATAACTGAACGTGTTCTTGGGGGAGGAAAGCCCTTACTTAATAAAAAATAGCTCTGAACAGCCAGTGTGTCAGGCCATGCCCTTGGGGCTGGGGACAGTGATTCACAAGAAGAGAGGGTCCCTGCTCCGTAAGCTTGGGCGCTCACTGCAGGAGATGGCCAGCAAGTAGAGAAACGAGAGGGACTTTCTTAGGCACTTAATAAATGATCGTTATTAATAAGAAACAATTTAAACATCCCACGAGGGGATTGGTTTAATACATTTTAATGCACCCACGCTGTGAACTATTTTGTATCCATTCCTAACATGGTTTTGAAGAACTATAATGACACAAAAGTGCTCATGGTTCATTCATTCATCTAGCAAACATTCGTGGAGTACCCGTCTGCCAGGTTCTCTCCTGGGCTCCGCAGACTGAGCAGGGAGCGGCAGAGGCAAAGCTCCAGACAGGATCCCTGTGGTCCTAGAACGTATATCCCATTCAGGGGACAGTTCATAAATAAGTGGAAAAACATCCACACAGGAAAGGTCAGATAGAACAAAGAGGGTGATGGTAGAGACTGCCTGGGGTGGGGGTGGGGGAAACACTGTAGGCTGAGTGTCAAGGAGGGCCTCTCAGAGGAGGCGACCCAGGACTAAGAACTGACCAAGAGGTGGCCAGCAGGTGACGATGAGGAAGCCCTGCATTTGACCGTTTGTCAACAGCAAGAGAAAGACGAGGATGCACTGAGAGATGGTCCAGCTTGGCAGGTCAGATTTTCGTGAAAACTTCAGGACCAGATAACCTTCCTTTAGTGCTGCAGACATGGTTTGTTCTGGAAGCTGGTGGCAAAGCCGGGGTAGAGCCTTGGGTATGGGCTCCCTGGACGGTGCTCTTCCCAGGCTGTGGACGACCCTGGCTCTCAGTAAGCTGTCTTCCAAGTGCTTTGTCGACCTAGGGCCACACAAAGGCTGTGCCTCTTCTGCAGGCAGCTCTCTGGAATTTCTGGAAGGCCTACAATGTGCATGATGCTGTGCCCACAGCCAGGAAAAGTGGAACAGACTGAGCCATGAGGCATCCACACCCACGCAGCAAAATGCAAGCAGCAACACCCAAGAGCCTGAAGGCAGCCTCAGCACCCCGGGCCACCAGTGACAGGCAGCACGTTGAAGGGAGCCCTGGGAGGAGAGGTCAGTGCAGCCAGGCTGGGAGAATGAACTCTCACCTGTTCACAGACAACTTCTCAGCCCCCCCCCCCCGGTCATTGGTCCCCACAAGTCCCTGCCGTGGGACCCCAGGGAGGAGAGGACGTCTTCGCCTTGCACTCTGGGTAGGGGGCAGGCCTTCAAAGCAGCCCCAGCCCAGTGATCCAGCCACAGGAATGATACGGGACCCGTCCCACCCCTGCACATTTCTGTTCCTCGTTGCTCTGCCACCCCCGCTGGCTTTGATCTCGGTCCCAGGGAGCTTGGCCCAGCTTTGAGGTCTCCTGCTGTGATGCCCCAGGCTGGGTCCCCAGCTTGCAGGGACTCTCTCTGTCTATCTGTATCACAGCCTGGATCTGGCCTCCTGCTTGCTGGGCTGTGGCAGCAGCCTCCCTCAGGACCCAGGGGGAGGGAACAAGGGGGAAACGGGACCTTAGGCCAGATTTTGGGGAGGCGTTTGCAGGCCGAGGACAGCTGGGTAGAAGGACTTCAATGGGCCACGAGAGCCACGCCCTTCGTGACCCTCTGGCTGATATGTAATGGGGAGGTCATGGGTTCAGGCTGGGGGAGGGGTAGTAGTCAGGGGTTCAAGTGGGGGTGGTGAAGGAGAGTCCTATTCACATACCAGTCTAAGCCATTTCCTCCCTGGGTGACCATGGCCACTTTCCTTAACCATTCTGCACCTCAGTTTGCTCATCTGTAAAATGGAGATGAGAAGATAAACCGCTTCCTGTGGTTGTTCGGGGATGGAGTGAAGGCAAGTATGTGACAGTGGGTGGCTTGTGGTACCACTCTACGCGAGCTGTCATGGACGACTTGGTCTCAGCTGGCTTTGGGAGGACCCCCAGAGCCAGTCCTCCAGATGCACCATTAAACCGGTCCTTGGACACTCTTCTGCCTTCTGCAGGAGTGTCAACTCCCCTTCTCGAACCGTGTCCTCCCTTGTTCTCTGACTCCTGGTCCGGCTTGGATGGAACGAGCTCCGGGGGACTGGCCCCGATTCCTCCCTCACCTTCCTGCACCCCGCCTGTATTTGCCGGGGCTCCTCCTGCTCCCAGTGCCCTGAGGATGGTCCAGCCCTGCTCCGGGTCCTCCACGGTGGCCTCCTGTGATGGTAGGGGGAGGGGCAACCGCCCAGCTCTCCGCAGCTTCTCAGACCCTTGGCCATCGGACCCTTCCTGAACTTTCCGGCCAACGGTGAATCCAGGCAGTGTAAGCCTGGGTTTGAATCCGGTCTCTCCTGCATCTGGGCTTTGAAACCTTGGGATGAGAATAATACCTTCTCTGCATCTTGATTTTCTTACCTATAAAAGGGAAATAATTATGCCTGCCTCCTCGACTTCCCAAGGATGTTTGAGGAGCACATGAGCGGCATGTGTCCCCTTGGAAAGCGATGACTCACTGTTTGGGCACCCCATGGTGGTTTCCTTTCTCTGGGTCTTGGTTCTCGCCCTCCCCTCCACCTGGAGGGCCTCGTCACCCCTCGGTTAACATCATACAAATGGGAACAGCTTCAGAACCCAGGGCAAACGCCACATTCCCTGAGAAGCTGCCCTCGCCGTCCTGCCTGAGATGATCTCTTCCTCTCGGGTTTTCTGTCCGGTGTTGCTTACACTGGCCGCTCTGCCACGCCCGGGACGGTCTCGGGTCAACGCCATCTTCCTGTGTCTGCCCTACCTTCTGGGACCCTAAGCGCCTGGAGAGTGGGGCTGCGCTGAAACCAGCTCTGGTTTTCCAAAAGCACCCCAGCCCACATGACAGGGGCTTGGTGTGTGCGGCTTGAGAGGACAGGTGACTGTGAGGAGGAATGCATGAATTTGGGCAGAGCGATGGAGCCCTGACGTCAGAGATGAGCCCCATCCCCCGTGCCATGCGCCGTATGGCCCCAGATGGCTCTAACCCCCCAAATCATTTTCTACCTGTGGCCCAAATTTCCACCACTAGGATGGACCCCGAGTACCTGTATGGGAAGGGCTTAGGGCAGAAATCTGACTGGCGGTTGGAGCCAGCAGGGACTGGTCTGGAAAGCCGTCTTACACAGAGCAGAGCAAATACATAGAGAGATCTCCCCTTTCTGGACCATGTGGGTGGGTGGGGGGGGGGGAACTGGTCATACACCCAGACCTGGGGAGGGTGGGGAAGAGTCCATGCCATACCTCCCTCCGACATCCGATGGGTGGGAGCCTCCAATAGTGCCTTTGCGGGAGGGGGTGGGGAACGGTGGGGTTGCCTAGGAGCTGGGGAAATGGCTGCTGGTGACCCGAATCTTGTTCCACCCCCAGGAGCACCTGATTTATTAGCAGGGAGTGAAACACCAGAAAGAACAAAGGCCCCTGGGGACATTTGTGACGCAGCTGCTCCATCTCCATGCTGAGCCCAGGCCCCGCACTGTCAGCCCGGCGCTCAGCTCAGAGACCGTGTCTCCTCTTCGTGTGAGCCTCTCCTCACCACCACCCCCCGCCCGCTGCTAGACTCTGGGGCCACACATTCCTCAGGCGATGCTGAATCCTAAGTATTTTAATGCCTGATATCTATCTCCGTATGGATTTTTGTTTTATCATGAGGCCACTGGAAAGTTTTTTTTTTTTTTTAATATCTCTTTGAAACAGATGTCAGCAAAAGCTTCCAGCACAGATCAAGGGCAGGTTAAGGCCTTTGAGATGGGTCTGAATGTCCCTTTAACATCGTTCAATCTAGTACCCAAATATACCTCGAGTCATTACCCTGTTTTTATAAGAAGCTCTGAACCATATGTTCGGGAACTAATTAAGCATACAAATCAAGCCCTGGGATCAGGTGGAGCTCTGTTTAAATATCTTAACCTTTTATGATTATCTTAATTTAGAGAAAATTCAAAACACATTCAGAAGTCTTAGAAAATGAACTAACTAGGAATTTACTGGCTGGTTTCTTTTCTTGATGTTGGGATCGTATCTTTACAAGCCCAACCCAGATTCCTGGGGAAATCCTCTGTGCTCATGACTTCCTGGGGAATGCAGACATTCTGGGGGCCTGGCAAGCCCAGGAGGGGCCACACCTGACTACCTGCACGACCCGCTCCCCCTCTCTCCCCACCCCTGCTGCAACTTCTCCCCGCCTGAAAGCCCACCGTTCCCCCGTTCCCCAGTGCCCAGCCCAGATGTCTCCTGGTCACCAGAAGGAAGAGCGAAAAAAGACAGGATGCTGAACCTGACGTTTTATCTTCTTTTTTAATAAAATAAATGAAGGATGAAGTGAGTTGGTGGGAAATACTCTCTCAGCCCACGTTGTTGTGCGGGAAGCCTTGGAGGGGAGCTCGGGGCAGGCGCTGAGCTGTATGTACGTTGCGTGTACAGACGGACCGACGTTCAGATGCGGCTCCACCCCGGCTGCAGGTGGCTGACAGAGAAGACGGGAGCATGGAGCCTGCCCTCCTTTTCGAATCCAGGTCTGCTCTGGGGGTGGGGAGTGAGGGCTGGAGTGGCCAATGGGTCTGCCTTCTCACCTCCTTCAGGTAAAGGAAATGCTTGGTCCAGCAGACATTTTGAAACAGACAGCCTTACCAAATCTGACTTACAACAAGGTCCATGGTCTTGTAGCTGCCCACTCAGTATGTCTTTATTGGGCACCCACTGGGTAGTGGGCTCTGTTCTAGATACTGGGGATTCCGTGAGCAAGAAAGACACGGTCTTGGCAAGGATATTAAACCACATCTGATCCTGGCGCTCCTTTAGTAGACTAACCCTGGACCGGGTCTCAAAAAACACTTTTCTTAAGGTTCTTAAGGACCATTAAATCTTTAGAATAGGGTTTCCAGATAAAACACAGAATGCTTAGCTAAATTTTAATTTCACATAAACAACAAATACTTATTGACCGTAAAGACATTCCAAATATTGCATGCGCCATGCTTTTACTAAATAATTGTTGCTTACCTGAAGTTCGAATTCAGCCAGGTACCCTGTATTTTTATTTGATAAATCTGACAACCCTACTTTAGAAAAAAAGATACAAATCGATGAGGGGTTAGCATCTCCTTCTTGCATGTTAAATACTGACTTTGGAGGAAGGTAATCAGCACATGACCTCGCACCAGGCCCCTTTACCTATGTTCTTTCATCTAGACCCCACCATGACTCCAGGAAATTGGTTCTGTTGTCATCCCCATTTTGCTTATGAATAGATGGTAGCTCAGAGTGGTTAAGTCACTTGGCTAAGGTTGCCCAGCCTGGGCTTTTTCCAGGGCACCCCAATTCCAAGCCGATGGTTATCTTTGCAGAGTTCTTATTTTCCTAGCTTGTCCTGGCTTCTCTCAACTTCTTCCTTTTTTTCCACAAACGTTCAAGGAAAGATTCACTCCCATCAGATCAATGTCAGTGCCCTAATGAAAACCACCGCCCAAGCCCATGAAGGACGAGATCTGTCGAACCCTAATGAGAATGGTTCCGATTATGCAAAAAGCAACCTCATGGTTATTCTAATGTTACAAGTAAATATAAAACATTTAGAAATACTTGGCTTGTGCTGTTTTTTTCAAGTACAGATGTCTGACTCCCTGCCAGTTTGTTATTAAAAATGCTATGGTGGTTTGGGTACAAAGATTGCTGTAAAAATAAAAGCCGATGCACTTCGAGCGCTTGTTTTGACTTTGCAGGGCAAGTTAGCAACGGCGGGGCTGGAGCAGATGGTGGCCAGTGGAGGCTCGATGGTGGGTCCCTCAACATTCACAGCCGGGCCGCTCTCCCGCTTAAAACCCTGCAAGAACTTCCCATGGCACCTCAAATCCTGGATCGACTCCTGCCGCACTCCAGTCCACCTGCTGCCTCACCCCTGGCTTGCTGGGTTCTTCTAGTTCCCGCACTTCCACTTGCTACGTCTGTCCTCTGCCTTTGTGTTTCTCCCGGGCTCCTCATCTCGCTGGTCTTTTTCAGCCTTCCTCCTTCTGGCCGGCTCTGGCCACCTTCGCTGACGTGGGGTGTGCTCCTTTAGCCTCCCAGGATTTGGCCGATTTCTTTTGTTTCCATCTCACTCTGAAGTTACTGTTCCCTGTCTGTCTTCCCCACCAGAAAGTAAGCCCCATGAAGACAGGGATCCTGTTGGGCTTCGTTGACTCACTTTGTGGCAGGCAGATAGAGCAATGTTGGGGCACACAGTAGTTGCTCAATAAATATTTGTGGAACAAAGTAATGAGTTTACTGAAGTACCTGACGCCTGCGTAGCTGAGCCCCCTGCTGGGTCCATGGGCCAGAAGGAAGGAAAAGGGGCAGCTTCTACACATTTTAATCAACTCATGGAAAACACCGAAACTTGGGAGAATCCTAGACCTCTGTGGGCAATGGTTTTGAGGCCGGCAGGGTTTTCCAGGACGGTTCTACCAGTCTCAGCAATGGAAAGCTTCAATTTTCTATAGCTGTTGCTTACATGTAGCAGGGGATGTGTAAAAGAGATGGAAGATGGAGGGGGTTCAAACGCACCAACATCAATATCGTCACCCCAATAATCTCACTATTCCTGGTAAATGCACCACGTGACGGGAAGGATTCTGAAGCACGCGAGAGGAAGCCCTCCCTGGAACCCTGGCACCCTAGCTTGACATTCAAGACCTCTCACGTGCTTGCTTTAAACTCCTCCTTCAAGTTCTTCTCCTGCCTCTCTCTGTGCAGCCTCTGTCCCATGGGTCCTGAATTATTTGTCATGCATCCCATTCCCTGCGTGTTTTCCCTACGCCTGTCCCTTGACTCCCAAGGAGCCCCTGACCTAGACTGCTCCTGACCCACCTTGTAGATCCAAAGCCTACTCACCGGTCAGGGTCTGGTTCAAAGATAATCCGCTTCTCAGACTTTTATTATGTCTACCCCACGTGGCACTGATCTCTCCCTCCTCTGAACAACCTGGGCCCCCCCCTTTTTTTTCTCCTTTTTCTCATCATGTTCAGCTCAATATCAAGCCTGACTTCATGCCCCATAAGGGCAGGAGCTTTGCTTTATTTTTTGCAATGAATGAGTTCATGACGTTTCCTGGGCACACAGCCTCACGTCATTAGCTCTGCATAAGAATGGGACAGTGTCAGGAAACTATGCTGAGCAAAATCCACAACTTAACTTCCTCTTAGACTGGGGAATCTAAACCAGTGCCCACAGGACCCTATGTGTCCCAGTCGAAAGGTCCGGAGAACAGACTGAACTTTCCCCTTTCCACTCAGATGTTTTCCTGTTGGGTGGCCAAAAGTCTGAAACAGCTGAATTCCTGGGCGCTCTACAAACCTCTCCCATCTCCAACTTTCCCAAATAGTTTATTCCAAAACTCTGTCCAAATAAAAAATCCCTAAAGAAACACAAGTGCTAACACTGAACACATGAGTCCGAGAACCAGAGATCCGAGTGGAAATAAATACCCTGTTTTTGCCAGGTACATGTTGTCAGATATAGGAACATGCAAATATATTTATCTCTGGTGGATCGTAAACAAAGCATGCACCTCCCGCGGGGTCCAAGTTCACTTACAAAAAGATGGTAACGGGTTTTGGAGAATCTCACACGCATAAAGCCAAGGATCCTCCCTTTCTGCGTGATCCAGGGGATTTGGCAATGTGCTGCGAGCAATGTGGTTTTAAAACGAAGCCCAGTACAAGCTTTTGATCTATACAGGACACTGTGTGCGTGTGGAACCTTCCTGAATCGACAGGCTGAATATAAACCTTCCTTTCGCACACAGAATCGGGGTTTATTAGTTTGCTTTGGGACACACACATCTCTTGCGTTTCCTACATAAGCGACACGTGGAGAGGTGAGGCAGCCGTCCCGTCCCGTCACTCACACCCATGGGTGGCCTTGGCAGTTTCAGGGTCACTGTCGTATTTTCCACAAGTGATTGCCATTAGAGGGTGAGCTCGTCGAAATGTTCCCCTGAACTCATCGTGAATTGTAGCAGGAGGAAACACTCCATCACTGAGAAGTGACACTAATGTATTCTATTAGATTTGCTTATCATGTTAAAGAGCATATTAAAAGGAAATGTTTGGAAAAGAGATGCCATAACGTGGTATGATGGATTGAGAATTCCTAATTTGGAAAAAATGTGCTAAGACAACATGATTGATGTGAGTGACCTACTTTATTTTATAAGAAAGTATGAGTTGCCTCAGGCTCATTGGTACACATATTTGGAAAAAGTTGTTTTTTTTCCACATTAAGTTTTTATTAACATTTTCAAAAGAGCAGAAACACCATAGAAGGATATAAGTTGTGACTTGTCAATGCAGATGTGTTTGTAGTCATTTGCTGCTTAGAAAAACTTATCCCCTGGCTGCAAGGGTTTCTGGATTAGGAGTTTCTTGCCAACTGAACACCTGATGGGGAGAAACAGGACACCTTTTTCATGGATTAAAAAAAAAAATGACAGGGAAGGGGCATTTTTATTTGCAGCACAAATGGATCTTCTGCTAAGTAGCTAGTGATCTTCTAGAATGATTAACATGTCATGGAGTCCCCTGGCCAGCTTCCATCAGCAGAGAGCGAAGGAAATCAAGGTGGAGTTAACCATTTTATTTCTCCTTTGTAAACTGGAGCCCAAAGCTGGGGTTCCTCATTGTCACACGAGGGGGCTTGGTGTGGAAATTGGGAACTTCTTGGGTTTATCTCAGAATCGGAAATGCAGGGACTCCGACAGAGGGCTGGTGGCTAACAAAACATTCTGTTACCATTGAAATGACGTTGCCAGCGAGATTAAGACTTGAGAAATGCCTATAGTACCATGTTTACTGAACAAAGGGGGATCTGAAGAAGAAAAAGGTATTGGAGAGTGGAAGTAGAAGAATCAATTGGTACAAGTTTTTGGAGGGCAGTTTGTCAACTTGTCACCAGAGCCTTAGAGTTCTGCACGTCTGTGGACCCAGAATTCCACTCTTAGAAAGTTCTTCTAAAGAAATAATCATGAAATTCACAGACCTTTAAGTAATGAGAGGTTCACTTTAGATTTCTAATATAAAAAAATTGACTCTAATTTTTTCTAATATAAAAAAATTGACTCTCTAAATGTCTGCCATTAGGGGTTGCTTAAATAAACTCATATCTTTAATGTAGTTGTTGATAATGTAGAATAGTAACATTGTGGGAAAAGGTTTGTGATGGTTTATTAAATAGGAAAAGTGGGTTAGAAAATATTATGCATGTATGAAGCTGTTTAAACAACTCTGTACACATGTATTGTCTTAATTCTTAGAGCTATGTATTATAACCCTCAGTAGATGTATGTCAATGTCATATAAATTACACTGTTTTATATGTTTGTGTATATATATACACGAAGGTATATAGCATGTACAGTATATGCATTTATCTTTTTTGGGGATGGGACATTCATCAAAGTGTTAAGAATAACTTTTTCTAAACTGGATTTTACAGGTACTGTTTGTCCCTTCTCTTTTGTGGGTTTTCATGTTCTATAATAGACATGTTTTCCTTTGGTAATAAGTAAAGCAGTTATTAAGTGGAAAATCCAAGAGACTCAACAGATTACTTAAGAAACAACAAGAGAGTTTGCAAGGATTCCCAGACACAAACTAGTTTTCTCATATAATAGAAATAGCAAGTTGAAAATATAAAAATTATTCCTTTCCTTACAGCAAAAACAGAACAAAACAAAGCATAAATCACCATAAAACTGAAAACACACTAACTTATGTAAGAAATATCTAAGACCTGTTTAGAAGCAAGTTTGATGACACTGAAGAAAACCTAAATAAAATAAAGAACTGTCTTTCTGCTTGGGATGTCTAAATATTGTTAAGATCTCAATTCTTCCCCCAAGTTAGTTTATAAATTGCAACTTCAATAAAATTTCTGATTAGAAGAACTGGCAAGTTGACTTCCAATATTATCCAGGAGGAAAGATCCACGAGGATAGACAATTTCTGTAAAAGAAGAAAAATGACATGGGGCTTGCCCCATTGAATTTGAAAAGATACTACAAAAGTCAGAATAATTAAGTGGTATGCTAATGTTATAAAAATATCAAACAGATAAACAAATAAAATAGAATGTAAGGGCACCTGGGTGGCTCAGTGGGTTCAGCCTGTCTTCACTCAGGTCATGATCTCAGGGTCCTGGGATCGAGCCCCACGTCGGGATTTCTGCTCAGTGGGGAGCCTGCTTCCCCCTCTCTCTGCCTGCCTCTCTGCCTACTTGTGATCTCTCTCTCTCTCTCTCTGTGTCAAATAAATAAATAAAATCTTTTTTAAAAAGTAGAATGTAGAATAGATTAAAATAGGCTAATGGAGTAAAGTGTAAGTTATGTGATAAAGATTGTAATTTGGGTTTGCCGAGAAAGGCTACACTGGTGCATCAGTGGTGCTAGAATCATCAGTTATTCCTTGAAGTGGGTCTGGACCTCATGCCACATTCACAGAAAAAGAAATTCCAGATGTATTCAAGATGCACACTTTTTTAAAGTGACAAAAGCTGCAAAAGAAACCAGATACAAATAATTGCATAATCTTGAGACTGTGAAGAGCCTTTCTTGACAACAGATAAGCCTCAGAATCCATAAAGGAAAAAAGCTAACAATCTGGGGTGCCTGGGTGGCTCAGTGGGTTAAAGCCTCTGCCTCTGGCTCAGGTCGTGATCCAGGGTCCTGGGATTGAGCCCCGCATCAGGCTCTCTGCCTAGCAGAGAGCGTGCTTCTTCCTCTTTCTCTGCCTGTCTCTCTGCCTACTTGTGATCTCTGTCTGTCAAATAAATAAATAAAATCTTTATTAAAAAAAAAAAGCTAACAATTTTACCTGCATAAATATTCAAATCTTTGGTATGGGAGATACACACTAAAAACACATGACAAACTAGGGAACTAACGTAACATATGACAAGCGTTGATTAAGAGCCTTGCTATATAAAGTGCTGCTTTCAGATAAGAAAATGATTATTGTGCCAATAGAAAAATTGGGAGATGTAAGAAAGATTTTTACAGAAGAAATACAAATAGCCACTAAATGTACAAAAGAAGATGCTCAGCCTCGCTAACGAGCAGTTTAAAATGTGAAGAAAATAGTATGTATTGAGGATGTGCAGAAATATTTTTGATCCAGTCATTTCATGCCGGGGAATTTATCCTATGGAAATGTCACAAAATAGCCCAAGAGATGCTGGAGCACACTGCAGGAGGTTAAAGGAAGGAGGCAGACCTACTTACAAAACCGTAGGGAAAAAAAAAGTCCAAGAGACAAGGTAATTTTGTGATTCCAGTTTCTGTTCAAGATACATAAGTACCTATTTCTGTGTTGAGAAGAATTTCTATAGCAGACGGTCATCGGGAAAGGAGTCGGGGAGGCATCTTTAGGGACGCTTTCCTCTTCTGTCACTTTTACATTTTTTATAATCATGTGTCACTTTTATAATAAAAAAAAATGCCCATCTGACAGCAGTGCCCAGAGAGGTGAGGCGACGTGCCCAAAGTTAGCAGCACGTGAGAACCAGAGGTGCTGGCTCCCTTGCTGCCCCCATAGTTCCTTGTTCCTGCTCAAAAAGAGCATCTCCCTCGGGGTGCCCATGAAGCACCCTGAAAACGCCACTTGTCGCCACCTGTCGGGCATCCATGGCATTGGTTTAATGGGTTTCAGGGTGGGGCCTGAGCCCGCAGTAGAAACGGGATGGCTCAGCCAGGGCCAGGGCCGGTTTGGCTTGTCTACTTGGCTTCTAAGGGAAATCCTGGGAGGGCATCTGTGGGTTCTAGAAAGACCCCTTGAGCCAATAGCAGGAGCCTGCTAGGGATTCCTGCTGCCGCCCACATGAATGTTCCTGCATTCGCTACATGGGAAAACCTCACACAGCTGGTGGCCGAGGGCCTTCCTGATGGGGTGGTGGAGGGGGCTGGGGGAAGCCTCAAAGAGGATGGCAACACCTGCTTGTATGGTGAAGTGCTTTGTAATTTCCTTTTCCATCCATGACCTCATTTGATCTCCAGAATCATCTGAAAGAAGAAGAATCAGCAGGACTCTTATCATTCCCATTTCACAGAAGAAACAACTGAGACTTGAGAGGTTGAGCCCCCCGGCCAGGTCACACAGCTGGGAGGAGGGAAGAAGGAATGAGAGAGGTCCTGCCCATTCTCAGCTCCTGCCACACGTCTGGGAAAACACCATCCGCCCTCAGTGCAGGGAAGCAAGTTCCGCTTGCAGGAGACTGGCCTCGATCAAGGGCACTGCGGAGTTTTCCGCACAGCCTAGGATGACTTCTGACCCCTAGCCCCTTTTAGACCCAGTGTCTAGCATGCCTCCTCATGGTCTCCTCTGGCAGCTTTTTGCTCCTTGGCAGCTAAGACGGTTAAGCTGACTGTTTGTGGGGGGTGAGGGCTGCAGAAGGGCACGGACCTGAATGTTCTCCAACAGAGGATGTCAGCCTGCCAGGAAAGACTTCTAACCATAGAGCTTGGTCTGGAAGCTCCAAGTGCCCTTGATTCATACCTGTGCTCCTACAATCTAGCACAGTGCCAGGCACACAGCGAGTGCGCACTAAAGATTTGCTGAGCCAACAGACTAGCTGTAAGGTCCTGGGTCCCTGCTCCAGTTTTTTGGATCTCACCCTGACCTCCGGCTATCCCTGTCCCCACACTGAGACTCTTGTTCCCCCGCTGTAACACAGGTGTGGGCCAGTCTCAGGGATCTGAAGCAATGCCTCCTGGCTAGGGGTGCGGCCAGCTGCCTTTCAGAACAAAGGGATTGGAGGAGCAGAGGCCAGCTTAATGCAAGAGATTTAGAGCCAGAGGCTGGACAGAAGTGCCGGAGGGTCTCCAAAGGGCTAATTGGAGTCCACCTCTCCAGTGGTTTCATTGGCTTCAACTTCCCAAAGCCTTTGAGTCCACCAACAGCAACCCCTTAAAACCAGAATCCTTGCTTTTCTGCTTCTGTTTGTCCCCAGCACAGGGCAGGTGCATGTGAATGAACTGTGTAACAGTCTCTTGTAACAATTTGCCCCCATAGAAATGAGAAGTGTGGGAGTATAAATAACATTATAGACCACACAGGCCAGCTGCCTCCTTTAGAGACCCTGAAGATCTGCCCACGGTCCCCGGTTGGGTGGAGTGTGTGGGGGTGGCAATGGAAGAGATCTGGATGGCATGAATGGGCTGGGTTTCAGAGATCCGCCAAAGCCAAGGCCAACTCATGTGGCTTGGGTTGGGAGCCAGCGGAACCTAATTGGGAGTCACCCAGCACATACCAGAACCCCCACATTGGCTCCAGCCAAAGCTCAATTGTTGCTGGGACAGGCGTGATGCTTTCACAATGAGGACATATCTATCAAAAAGATCCTTGAGGCTACTTACCTGTGAAATAATTACAGGTGTCTCAGAACTAGGAGATCAAGCATTTTTATCCAACATCTCATGATGCTCTTAAAAAAGGGTTTCACTATAAACTGCAGGTGGGATGGGGAGAGGCAAGACGTCCGAGCCAGGGCACCATGTTTTCATTCCACCTTTTATGTTTTGGCTTCCTCTCATCTATGTGTATATATCTCTCTATAGATACATTAAAACATTAAGGGAGATTAAAAGAGCAACATCTGTCATACATAATCCTATTGCTCTAACTCAGGTGTACCCACATGCATACACCTTGTTTAATTACACAAGCCACACACCAATGCGCTTATTGCCAGAACTGGAAGAAGCAAGAAGTATACATTGTATACTTGTATACTGGTCTACACCATTCCCCGACCAGCTCCCTCTGCTCCCTTGAATGTGCATTTGAAGTAGCACTGTTGTCACTTTGTATCTTTTCAGAATTTTTCTCTAAGACCTCATTTAAGTATATACACATCACTGTATGTTAGCCTGTGAATAAAACAAACAGGCAAGTGTTTGTGATCATATTGTGTATTGTTCTGGAACTTGCTTTATCTCCCTTTAAAAGGTCTTAGAGATCTTCTTGTCATATTATAGAGAGATAGCTCCTCCTATCTTTTTATAGTGATACAATTTTCTCTGTACAGAAGTAACCCATTTTTTTACCAGTTCCCCATTAAAGGACACATGGGTTGTTTCCAGTTTTTTCAATATTCTACACAGTGAATATATATCTTTGTTCAGCTTTATATATAAAGCTTTGTTATAATATTAAGCTTTGTTCAGCTTTAAGCTTCCTGCCTCTCTCACATGGCTGATGGGATTTTTTTATTCGTGTCAGCAGACTGTCCTCTTGGGGAACGTCAGCTCCATGAGGGCAGAGATCTTGTCTGTTTTCTTTACTGTCATGTTCCCAGTACCCCTAACAGTGCCTGCTCAGCAGAAACGCACAGTATATATTTGTTGAATGAAAAATTGACTGGCAAGGGGAGCGCACAGCTGAAAACCATTTTAACGATTAATGCTTGTCTAATGCCAGAACTTGACAAACACATGTTTACTTCCTAATCACATTCTGTCCTCAGAACAACTGTGTGAGGTCAGTAGATCTTGCATTGTTATTACCCCCAACTTGCTGATAGAGAGGTGTCAGGAGGAAAAAAACATAGGGGATTTTATGTCTGGGCACATTAAATAATACTTACCCAGTTCCCCAAATAATCCTTGAGGGCAAGGATCATGATCCACTAGATCTTTTAACCCTGTTAATTGCTGGTCAGTTGCAAATTTCCTCATAAATGGTAAAGGCTCTGTGTTGGTTGAATGACTACGTGATCCCCCAAATACTATATGTGATTTTAAGTGGTGCCCTACTTCTGAGGGCACAGTCTACTAACCCAGTCTGCTTTTCAGAAGGCAACCAAGCTATCCTGTCCCAACTTCACCATCCGGTGACTGGTGTGGGCAATGGCCTTTCTCTCTTCCTCAGTGTTGGGGGTTATGGTTTTTCCTCTCACCACTAGGTCAAATTTACCTCTGACAAGACTTGTCCAAGGTTTATATACCTCCTAAATTTTTGTTCCTTTGCTCTTTGGAATTTTAAGTACCTCTACTCTACTCCCTTCAAATAATTTGAAAGTCAAAGCCAACCAACCCCAAACATGACTGAGAAGTCCAACTGTCATTTCCAATTCCATTTCCTGGGTGGCTCAGTCAGCTAAGTGTCTGCCTTTGGCTCAAGTCATGATCTCAGATTCCGGAGATCAAGGCCAAATTTAGACCTCCTGCTCAGCCGGGGGTCTGCTTCTCCCTCTCCAACCTCTTCCCCTTTCTCATGCTCTCCGTCTCAAATAAATAAATAATATCTTGGGGCACCTGGATGACTCAGTCGTTAAGTGTCTGCCTTCAGCTCGGGTCATGATCCTAGGGCGCTGGGATCGAGCCCATGTCAGGTTTCCTGCTCAGGAGGGAGACTGCTTCTCCTTCTCCCTCTACCTGCTATTCTGCCTGCTTGTGTGTGCTCTCTCTCTCTGTCAAATAAATAAATAAATAAATAAAATCTTTTTTTTTTTTTTTTTAAATGGAGGAAGGGGTGGAGGAAGATATACATTTTATAGTAACATCAGATCTAGGACCACTGCCATTCAAAGTGCCCCAGGACGTTAGAGTCTCTCCATAGTTTCACCTAATTCCTTGGCCCAACAACTCGCCCCACCTCAAAATGTATACATTCTCCCCTGCCAACTAACATTCACTTCTATTTTTCTGTTTTCTTTAATTACGACAACCTCTATCACAATGCCTATGAATCTTAGTGCACTTACATATTTACAAGGTCTTCCTCTACTAGACAGTGAGTTGCTTGGGGGAAAAGATCACGAGATTTTGTCGTTTCTGAATCCCAAATGCTAACACAGTGTCTGGCAGATAGCAGGTACATTTTAGAGGCGGGGAGGGGAGGAATTTGCTTTTTGTGGCACATAGCCAGTATAACCCTTATATTCCTATCAAGCCTATAATTCTTTATCTTAGGAGTAGACATTTAATAGATTTTGGGGGGAGGAGAAACTGGAAGCCTTGAACATTTTTAACGTTGTCACTGTGAGAGACAACATTCTGAGTCCTAGACAGCGATGAAGACAGAAATTCTTGGAACCGAACCTATTTGAAACGTAAGGCTTTCCAGCTTCCTTCCTGACTCAGCACAGATTTTTGTTAGGTTCTGAGGGACACCCCGCCCCTACCAGGAAATGCAGAGTCTGACTAATGGGGAGGAGTCACAGCATCGGAGAAGAGAGTTTGGTAGTCGGTGAGCCCCAGCAGGCTCTCAGGACTGCATTGGCCTTTTAAGGATCCAGTCCTCTTGGACTTAAGTACAGGCCTGCCACAGGGAGGTGCTGGGGGAGGCCAGTATACGGAGCCAAGCCTGTATCCCTCTCTGTAAAGCCCTGGGTCTGTGTGTCCTTGTCTTAGTTGAGCATCTTATGCTTTTTTTTTCCCCCCCTTCATCCCCCTGCCCGGCTTGGTCTTTGGCTATAATATTTGCCCAAGATTCTCCCTTTTCCTTCTTTTTCTTTATTGAAGTATAAAAATTTACAGTCAAACCCACAAGTCTTAAGTTCAATGAGTTTTTGCAATTGTATACCTACGTGTTACCCTAGTCAAGATAGAGGACATTTCTAGCTTTTCTAGTTATCTTGCCCTCCATTGTAGCCAACACTCTGCCGGAGGCAACCACTGTTTCAACTTCTATAACTACTTATGAATTTCATATAAACAGAACTACAGAGCAGGTTTCTTTCTTTCTTTACTAGAACAACAATAACGAACATGTGTAGACATAATAGAATTTCTTTTCTTTTCCAAGGTGTCAAAAGTTAACATTCCCAAATGTTTGACAGTGGTGGTCTCTGGCTAGGAGAAATTCAAGTGACTGTTACTTACTTCTTCACACATTCTGGTCTAGTATGAAAATATACATATAATTTTATAATTGTATGAAAATATACATATAATTTTATAATACGAAATAAAGCTTTCCTTGGACTGGAAAGACATGGCTCTTGTGGAGCAGTGAAGAAGTGGGGTTCAGTTGGGCACAGAGATGGAGCTCGGGCTGTCTGAAGGCTCTTCTCGATGATAGGTGTTTGGTACATCCCCTCCAGTTAGAGACCTCTCTAGCCAGTCTCGGTCTGGATTCCTGATGATGCTTTTGGATATGGGGCCATTTGAGCAAAGAATTCCTCCTACCTCACACTCTCCCCCTTGGAACTTAGCAAACAGAAAACATTGTCTAAAGCAAGGGTTAAAAATTCCATTAAAATCATAAAAAACACATAAAACTTCAAATCCTTGATGACACATTTGCATTTTAGTGATGACCATAAAGCAAATGGCTACAGGGCCACATATACAATCGTAGGTAAAATCTCTACACTCTGGTCTCTGAGTATCACTGAACACAGAAGAGGGGTAACTCCTTGTTTTGTTTCCCTGAAATCCCTGCGACACAGAAGAGCGTGTGGTGAAGAAGGAATGAGTACAAGAGGGGCATACGTGAAGAGAAAGTTTTGAATCCCCAAATAAAATTTGCAGGAACACTTAAAGGGAAAACAACCTAGCAATTTCACAACAGAGTGCAAGGCCTGACTCTGTTGGTTAAATGGTCCCATATGTGGTGTGCGGAGCCGGGAGGCTTGGAACCGGCTGGCCCAGGCCAGTGCCAGGGCTCTGCGTGGACTGGCTGGGCAGTGAACAAGTTGTTCAGCCTTGCTGAGCCCATCTCTGCCTCTCTAATGGGGTAACAACAGCACTGGCCACCTCACTGGGTGTGTGGGAACAGGCTCTGTGTGACCCACACCTTCTATCCACATGCTGGCTCTCGTCTCTTCCAGACCTAGAGAACGTGGGATCCAGGCTCTGAATTCTGCAGTCATTGACTTTGGGGGAACTCAGAGCTGAGTGTTGTCTCTTTCCTTACACTATGGGCCCTGACTTCCTCACTGGGGGGAAGGGGAGCGTTCTGATAGGATGCAGGAGTTGGGGGGGAAGAGGACAAGTGGTTGGGTCAGACACATGTGGGTTGGAAGCCAGACTCCTTCACTTACTAGCCATGCGTGAGTGACCTTGGGGTGAAACCCTTTACTTCAGAGTCTCATTTTTCACATTTGGAAGGTGGAAATAGATTGAGTACTTCCATGGATTTCTGAGAAGATGGGATAAGCTAGAACCTGGTAATAGACGCTTTGCCCAGGTGCCATCAGAGATAGAAATGAACTGTCTCTCACACAAGATGCCCAGCAGCAAGTGAGCGATGAAACAGACCCTATCTTCTTCCCAGCACACCTGAGCAGCCGCCCCTTAACCATCAGCGGGGCTCAGAGCAAGGGGCAAAAATAGAGAACTCTCATGCTTCCACAATGAGAATCAAGTTTTGCAACTGCGCTGGGCAGAAGCAAGATGGATCACCTGGATGGAGGCAGCACTACAGATGGGCCAGATGTGCCAACGCCCATCTGGGGAAGATCCACGGCCACATGGTTGGCACTGGGATCCCTTCTTCATCTGGAAGGCTTGGCATCCTGTGCGCGTTCAGACGCCTGGCCCTGCAGCCAGGCCTGCTGACGGCAACCGCTGGGGAGGGGGGAAGTTGGCTGATTTTATTTTTAGCAACAGAAGACTTTCTCCCACTTTCCAGTGGCCAGCTCACCCTAGGACTCCCCTCAGGGTCAGAACAGGGAGGCCCCTGCGGTCCCCACCCCTGTGATGTCGGAACCGTTCCCCAAGGCTGGCAATTGGACGCAGATCGGAGGTGAGCTCGGTCTCGCAGAGCTCAGAGTTTTTGCTGGAAGTGGGAAACCCAAACCTCTTGGTGAGGGGTTGTTTTTTTGGTTTGGGGGTTTTATTTTTCCCTTGCAACTTTCACTGTTTTGTCCCACAAGACCAGGTAGGCAGTGAGGGGAGGAGTTCTTTTTAAGAAATAGCCCACCGCCCCGTGGCAGTCTCTGAACCGCCCCCCTTCGCTAGGGCTTCCGGGACCCCCTTTCCCCCCAGCCCCTCTTCCCGACTCCCAGGCCTCAGAGGGGGAAGGAGCCGCGCGTCCCGTCTCCCGGGCTGAAAGCGAGGGCGTTTCTCATTTCTGACGCTGTCTCCGGCCGTACCTGACTTCGACCGTCAATTCCTTTTCCCTCCTCCGCCCTGCCCCCACTCCTCCGCCCCCGCCATCAACTGGATCTCTCGCGCGGTTCTTGGTTTTGAAAGGGACGAACACGTGCGTCCTGGGAGATCCCGATTTGCTTTTCTTCGGGCCACACCGCCCCGGCCTTCCTGCGGGAGCCGGCGAATACCTGCTCATTTCAGCCCTCGACCCGCAGTAGAAGCGGACTGCAGTCGACAGCACCCGATCTGCGAGCGCTCCGAGCCCCGGGCCGCTTCCCCGAGCGCGGGGAGGAGAGGCCGGCGGCGGCTGGAGCCCGGAGCGCGGCTACGCGGCCGCATCGAACGGCGAGGCCCGAGCCCGCCGCCCCAGCGTCTGGAGCCCAGAGCCTCCGAAAGGCCTCCGCTGCCCGGCCAGACGCCTTAGCCGAGCAGATGCTGCACTCCCCAAATTCATTTTTAATTCATGACATCAGTTTAGGGACCGTCAGAGCCTCTAAACAGCCTCTCTCAAAACCAACACAACCACCGCAACGCGAAAGAAAAAGGAGGCGGCCTCCAGGTCCAGAACGTGGGCTCCTCTGTTCCGGGGAAGGGCCATTTGGAAAAGCACTTTCCAGAGAGGGACCTGCTGTCCCTCCCGTCAGAGTTACCCCCGCCCCGCCTTTCCCTGGGGCCAACATTGGACACCAGGGTTATTTGTCATAAAGACAGAGCTGGTGCCAACGTGGTTTCGATCAGGACTTTATAATGTGTTAAGCAATCAAATATATACTTTCAGGGAGATTATAGGCTCCCCCAAATACTTCTGCACACACAACACGTACGTGACAAATATATGTATATGTACACATACATCCAGAACTGTATGCAGCATACAATATGTAGTGCATAATTAATTAAACATGTTATGTGTTAATAAGTAATATAATACTGTAATATAGGAACTAGATGTTAAATATGTCAAACAGCATATAATATGATAAAACTATATAATACATGCTATATGTTAAATAATATATAATACCTAATTATATATAGTATACAGCAAATTATATAAATAATACCAGCAGGCCATACATAATATGATACATTATAGGTCATTATATTAAACAGCATGTGCTCCTCTGAAATATCCAAGGGGCCGGGTAGCACACAGCCCCAGGGAGCCTGAGAAGGAGGCAGGCACACAAGGGTCCCCAGGTGCTGGTGGCACCACCCCAGTCCTTGCCCCACCCCAGCTCCCCACGGGCCCACGTGTCTTGGGACAGACATAAATATTCCAAATGACTAGCTAGCTCCTCACTGGAGTCATGAAGTTAACCGACTATCTCTTACAGAGGTCAGTCTCCAATGAGGGACGTGGGGAGACACAAATTTCCTCAATGAGACCCTAGGGCATCCTTCCCCACGTCCACTGCAAGCCCTGAACATTTGACGTTTGGTCCCCCCCCCCCTCAGTGTAAACCTAAGTGTTATGTCTCAGACATATAAGACAACTTAAAGTGCCATTTTCCAATGTGGGCATTTAGAGGCAATTTGGAAATTGAAACGAATCTTTATATGCAAGACCTGACGTTTCAGAGGCCCTTTAAAGCTGCGGTTAGAAGAGCAGTTAAGAAACCCGTGCATGGGCTGCGAGGAGACGACTCAAAGCAAAGCAAAATGCACAGCTCGAAATTCGATATTAACCGCGTCCTTCCAAGTCATGCAGTTTCATGATAATTGCGGCGTTTACTCTTCTCGTGCTGGAGTAGTAGGAGAAACGCTTTGACAGAGAAGTTACCCTGAAGAGTTTCATCTTTTTTAAAAGGGGAAAATATCCCAAAGGCCGCCGTTGGCTTCCTGGCAAGCTAAAACAGGGTGTAGGGGAGTCAGTTTTGCTCCAGTTACCTAGAAGCGGGACCTCAAAACCAGCCGTCTGGAAGAAGGGAGTGTGTGTGTTAAGCGAGGGCTGTTTCCGATGGGAACGCGCGGGGCCCCCTGCTCAGGGCGGGCTCCGGACACGGAGACCCTGCCCCGAAGCCCGCTTCCCCCGCCGCACGCCCGGGCGCACTCGGCGGAGAGCGCACTGCTGCGGGGCCGTCCGCGGCCCGGGGGCGCGCCGCCGCGCCCGCCGCTTCTGTTTGCCGTCCCTTTAACTTTCCATTTCTGGTTCTCTTGCCTCCCGAGCGCCCTGCCGCCGAGTGTCAGACAAGCTCTGTCGTCTGTGGGCTCTCACCTCAGAGTCAATATTATCTCAGATGGGCACAATAGACTGGAATGAAAAGCTAATATTGAACCAATGAGGTCCCTGCCCGCGCCGCCGCGATGCCACCCTTTGTGGCGCTGCTCCGGGTGAGCCGCGGGCGGCCGGCTAAGCGGAGGGCGGCTGCGGTCGGGCCTCTCCGAGTGGGGGAGACGGGAGGATCCGGCGCGGAGGCCTCGGAGGCCCGATCCGAAGGTCCCCTCGGGCCCCGCTCGGCCTCTCTGCCGGCCGCGGAAGCTGGGCGCTCGGCGTGTCCACGCGCCCAGGAGCGGAAGGGACTCAAACAGGGGAGCGGGGCCTGGCGCGTCCAAACCCCAGACGCTAGGAGCCCCGGACTGTGCGTGTGGTGGGCAGGGGTGCAGCTGCGTGGCCCCCACTGGTGGGGCTCCCCTCAACCCCCCGGTTGCCCTGGAGGCAGCCTGGCCGCTGTCTTTAATTAAAGGCCGCCGGGCTCCAGGCTCTGAGAGGAGGTCTCATCAGGACGGGGGCCGGGGGAAGACCACGTCTGCGTGCCTCCTCGGAAGCTCCCTGTCCCTGTGCACTCTCCGTCTCCAGCTAGGTCCCCGCAGGGTGGCCGAGCCAGGGACGCACAAGTAGCTGCACGAGGGGCCTTCGGGCCGCCCTGCTGCCGGGGAAGGGAGCTCGGACCCCCTCCACTTGTTCCGTCCGCAGGCGCAGGCGCTGCTCTGCGGGTTCAGGGTCGCTCTGAGTCACCCACGAGAGCAACGCCGGGTTGCGGGGCCACCGAGTCTCGGCCGGGGCTTCCGAGTACCCAAGCCACCGAGTGTTGCCCCGCCGGCTCTTCAGCTCCCTAGCCGAAGTTAGGATGGCCCTCTTGTCCTAAACCCCGGGCTTGAATCCGCGGGAGGGGCGCGGGGAAAGAGAAAAGGGGTGTGGGGCGAGGCCTGTGGACGGAAAAGGTGGCCTGGAGAAAGACCGTGGGCAAGTGGACTCCAGGCTAGCGCCAGAGTTCCACTATGCGGGGCCGCCTGGATGAACCTCGATGCTAGCGACGGTTTGGGCGCCCCCGTCCGCCTGCGGGGGCTCTTCCCTTTCTTTTCTCATTGGCTCAAAAGTAGGCGTTTGGCAATACTGGAGGGGGGGCGGGGCCGTCCCAGGGCCCCTCGTGGGATGCCCACAGCAGGCACAGCCAGTAGGTGAGAGTGCGTTGTGTTACCTCTTTGAGCCTCAGTTTTCTTATCTGGAAAATGGGTATTATGTATGACTCCTTCGACATCAGATTCTGAATTTCACTGGCATCAGGAGTGTGAGCAAACGGGCTTTTAAATCCCACAGTTTCTTCTAAACCTTCCAGTCATCCTCTCCAGGTTTCAAGGAGACCTGCAGCCTCTACGAGAAAGTCTCCAGTTTCTTTCTTTCTTCAAGTGGCCAGGATCCACTTCTAAGCCCTAGCCTGGCCCCCAGCCACCCCCCCCACACACACAAAAAAGAAAACAAAAGGAAAAGTACTGAAAGAAGAAACAATTCAGTTCTTGAAAGAGGGGCTGGTGGGGCACCAGTGTTTCCGAAGCCATCACCAGGTTTGATGGCTCCTTAGTGAAGACAATCCCAAGGAGCTCCTAAAAGGACTGAACCCCAATTTACAAAGTTGCTCACAGGTGGCAAGAGCAGAGTCTCTAACGAAAAGATGCTAAAGAAGGTAGTAGGGGAATCAGAAGGTGTGTCCCCCATCCTTCATGCTGGTTCTGTGGCTTGCTAGACATCTTGCCCAGCCTCTCCGAGCACCTGGCAACAGTCACTGCTCTTGGGGCCCAATGGAGCTATAGTTTTAGGGGTGGGTGTGGGAGAGTGTGACAACACTGCCTAGGCTGGGAGGGGCGAGTGCAGGAGAGACAGAACTCTCTCCACCTGTGGAGCCGTTGCCTGAGCAAGGCCAGTGGTTCCTAATTCCTGCTTGCCTGTGTCCATCAGTCTGTCCCTCACTGATCTTTGCTTTGCCTTAGACTCACCTGAAGGCAGCTGAGGGAGAAAGAAACAGAGGCCTGCTCTGATTCTGTGTCTTTGCTTTCAGTAGTGAATCCAGACAGCCTGTGTGTTGAGGGACTGATGCGTTTCAACGTGATGAAGGAGTTAAAACTCTAGGGTCACTTCCTGCCTATAGCTCGAACGGGTCAGTGCCAGTTCCTGGCTCTGATATGTTAGGTATAAAATCAGACTGATCTCGGAAGCCCCAGGAATTCACAAGCTCCTGCTAACATCCAGAGAAGGACAGGACCAGTTTCCTGCAGTCACCTGGGAAAGCAAAGACTCAGACTAGGGTCCAGACACTCCTGGGAGGGCTTGGCCCGCAGGTGGACGCTTTGAACAGTTACCTGGAGGATGCCACCGCATTTCCAGCAAACCTCGAGAGGATTCCACGGCCTCACTTCAAGGGAGAGGCTAGCCTGCCTTGAGGCAGATGGGGTCTGTGGGCTCCAAGAGGAAGGGGACAGTCACCGGCAGTGGCTGCCCAATACCCAGCTCAGCAATAACCACTAGAACATTGGCTGCTCAGGAGGGGGCCCAAAGCTGGGAGAGCTGGGCTTGATCCCCAGCTCCTCTGACTCCATCCCACGCGGGGCAACTGGGGTCCATTCCTTGAACTACCGTGGCTGGAAAGAGGGATCTGGGACCTCAGGCATGGATCTGTGGTTGCATTTGCGCGGTAGCTGGCCATCGCCCTGGCACAGGTGATCACAGGGCCACCTAGTCATTTTTAGAACTGAACTCCTTCCTCATTCCTTGCACTCCGGAGAAAGGAGCCCGACTCCTACTGGGGCTGGGATTCCAAGAACTGATGGGAGTGGGGGTGGGGAGGAACGCATTTCCAAGTCGTCCTCTCTACTCTGTAGTCAGTGAGCCTCCATAGACTTCCTCTTCTCGCCCAGATTGCGGTCACCACAAGAGTTTGGCTCTGGGGACACCACCCCAGCCCTGCGTACCGAGCTCAGGGACTCCGCGGCTATGCCGCCGGCTCCCGCCCTCGCCACTAGGCGCCGCTGCGCGCACGCGGATCCGGGCCCAGGGAGCTGCCTCCAGGGAGCACGCCAGGAAGGGATTTTGCTCTAATAACAATTAAAAAAAAAAAAAAAAAAAAACATGTTTTAAAGATAAGATTTTTTAATTTTGTTTTCCCATCCTCTCCCTGCGCGTTCGGAGAGGCCGGGTGACTAGAAATCACAGTGAGTTGGAGGAATTCTTAACAGACACCCCGGTCTTCCCATCCCCAAACACCTTTCCTCCTTTCCTCGTCTTGGGCCGCAGAAAGAGCTCCCTCTTTGCTGACGTCCACGCTCCCCACGCTTCCCGGAGGGCTCACAGTTCGGGCTCACGGTACCTGCTCACCAGAAGGGGCCTGGATGTGGCGGAGTGCACCAGGGAAACGGGACCACTGTAATATTTGATGAACAGGGACTATGCCAAACATGAGCTCAGTCGCTGCTCTCGACAACTGTTAAGATATTGATATTTCTTTTCCACCGATAAGAAAACCGAGACTCAAGAAGGTGGCGGCAAAGGTAGTGACCCCAGGGAGCGCCTAGGCATCTAACCTGAGTTGCAGGAGGCTGTGAATGTGCCCCAGGCAGGAAACTCAGAGCAGAGAGTTATGAGAGATCCTGCCACATTTCTGCCCTTCGATGCCTCCCACTAGCCAGGAATCCATGCTTCTCTCCCCTCAGCACCTGCCCAGGAAGTCCTGGGCCTTTGCGGGGAGCACGGAGAAGCTAGTGGCAGAACTGTCAGACAAGGAATAGCTTACGATCTCTGTTGTTCAGTTTTGAAGCCCAGCAATGAGCCCTGGAAGTGGGCAGATAATAACAACAGGAACATGGGAAACAGGAGCTAACCTTTATTACAGTTCATTATGTGCTAATCTAACAGTCTAAGCACTTTTCTTGGCGTATCTCCTTAAACAACCCCAAGGGCCAAGATATTATTATTGATCTCCAGTTCACAGAAGAGAAAGGCACGGAGAGGTCAGGCAATTTGCTCAAGGTCATCCAGATCTCCAGATCTAACCGGCATTTTTGGGGTGGGGCAGGTTCATTACCATAGAATATACAGTGAAATTCACCCGTCTCAGTGCACAGTTCTGTGAGTTTGGAAAAACGTTCATAGAGGTGTAATTACTGCCATAACCAAGAAATAGAAGAGTTCTATCACTCCTCAAAAAACAGGCCTGACTTCTGCCCTCCACTGCCTCATGGGCAGCATTGGCCAGATTTTTACAAATGACAAGATGAGGTGAGGAGAGGTTGTGGCATTTGCCTAAGATCGCTCAGCCAGTAAATGACAGATCCCAGATTCAAACCTTCATCTTGGGTCTCCAAGGCCAGCTGCCTGTTCAATGCAGATTCCTGAACCTACAGAGCCCAAAGAGAGGTGATTTGGGGTGTGTAGGAGGGAGGGCCCTTGCTGTAAGTTGGAGCTCCAGAAACCCCCTCGCAGCTCACTGCCTGCTCCCCTATTTAACTAAACACCCATCCTTCTAGGGCAGCTCAGGAACAAAGAGGGGCCAGATTCTGCAAAGGCCTAAGACACAAATAAAGTGAGGGGCAGCTCTAAGGCACAAGGAGCAGGGGTAGAGTTGGCCCAGGGTCTGAGTCCAGACCAGAGTGCCCAGTACCCAGAGCCTCATGCACCAGTCTGGTTAATGAGTTACTGTCCTAGTTAATTCTCCTGCATGTAAGGGGCCCAGTTCGAACCTTCCCGAGTTCCTCAGGTCCCTGGCCACATGAATTAGCATAGATTATCTGGCTTCCAGAGCTTCTGCGTGGCCCAAGCCCGTTTCTTTCTGTCATGGGCCTGAGCGAGACTTGGGGCTGGCAGCACTTGGGGCAGAGGAAACCGACCCTGGCGATCCCTCACCCTTGCCCACCTGCCAGCCACAAGGCGCTTTGCAAGGGGCGGATGGGCTGCAGACGATCTTGCAGGAAGGGAGACAAGGCTCTGAGCAATCTGGGCCCTTTGCCCCGGCCAGACTTTCCGGCCTCTGGCAGGAAGAGGAGGGGATCTGGGCTCCAGACTGTTGCTCACCCCCTTGGGCACTCTGGACACTCCCAGCCAAAGGCAGGAAAGGATTTAAGGGCGTACCAACAACACTTTAGCGCCCAGCCTCTGACTTTTAAAAAAGGTTGAACTCTGTTATGTTCTAGACACCATGGCGGGGTTCACTACACCTCCCAGACGCTAACTGGATCTCTTTGCCCTCAAGGTCATCTGCTCTCATGTTCCCGGCCAAGATCACTCATACTGGGAAATAAATGGTCATTGCCCACCCTACAGCCAGGGCAGGGGTTCTAGTACCCCTAGTTTTGACCATCCATCCATCCATCCATCCTGGAGAGCCTTTCAAGGAGAAGAACCTTTCCCTCTGGTTCCAGGATCCAGGATCCATGATCTAAGCCCACCTAAATTGGGTGCTTCTTTTTGGCTTTGGAAATGAAGGTCTGCCCTGCACCACCTCCCCAGGCTGGCCGATAAGCAACAGCCAACCCCTTACCGGGTGGCCTCAGGTTCCCTGCCAGCCGGGGCACCATGGGGCTTGTGTCCCTACAGCTTAATGGAGGGAGGGATTTCTGAACAGGAGCCAGTGTTTCTGGAAGTCAGCGGTTCAGGCCACTGGGAGGTACATCTCTAAAGCCACCCCACCACAAGAGGCTGGACTAAACACCCTGCATCCTTAGGCCTGGGAGAAAGGATGGGGGGAGGGGGGATTGCTACAAAGCAAGACCACAAGAACCTGGGAAGGGTGAAAACCCAGCCACCACCCAAGCCCAGAGCTGGCGTCAGAGGTCTGAAGCTTGAGACAGGGTCAGGTTTCTCCGGGCATGACTGCAAGGCCAAGGCCCACACCTGTCTTGTGTGTGAATGTGTATAGGTGTGCACGCTCTGGGAAAGTTGAGGGGGGCGGTGTGGAGCTCAGCTGATCTCTGTTAGCTCAGATGATCTCTGTTAGCTAGGGTCAGGTGCCCAGACAACCCCAGAAAACACATTTCTAACCTTTCTTGCCTGGAGGGTTTTCCTAAAGGGTTTCTCCTCTCCACCCCCAAACAAATTATGCCTGGAATAAAGAAGTTGAGAAATTGATGTGTACAGAAAAATACATCAAATGAAACCAGAGAAGGTCAGGGGAGACCCCCAGGGCAAGAAGGTGGGCAGCTGGGCAAGCCGGGGCATATGTCCAAAGACCCAGACCGTCCACTGAGGAAGCTAGTGGGGGAAGCAGTCTGGCTCTCAGACTTCGCTCTTCTCCCCCCTCCCAATCGACTTTTCTCGGGTCTCACGGCAACCTAGTCACCAAACACAGGCATTTCTTCCTCCTTAAGAGAAATGGCATGGACCTCTAAGTAATAGATTTAAAGGATGCCAGATTTTTTCCCTCATTAATTGTAAACGTGCAAAATACCTGCTGGTACTTCACTTTAGAAGAATGCAATTGGCAAGAAGAAAAAAAAAAAGGAGAAAAAGAAGCGGCTGATGAATAGATAATAGATCTTTAACCACCAATAAACAGAGAGCAGCGCCAGCAGCCTGGGGGACGTGATCATAATTATGCTGCTGCGTGAGCCAATAGGGACGAGGGAACTGGGCCCTAAAATCATCCCAAAACCGAAGGCGAGCTCGAAAATGCGGACACGGCCTGGGACCGGAGACGCGATCTGCAGTCCCTAGTTGCAAGCCCTGCACAGCAACCCGCCCCTGGGACGACAGATGGCGGAATAATAATAGAAATAATAATAATAACAACAACAGCAATAATAATAATAATAATAATAATAATAATAATAATAATAATGACAAAATCAACGCAAGTCCTAAGGACAGTGTAACGGTAATAGGAACACCACAGCTACCTTTCCCCTGACCTTGGACACCACTTATCCCAGATTCTACCCTTAGGAACAGTTTGGGGGAAGGAGGTGAGCGCCCTCCCAGAGAGAAAAAGCCCGGAGCCTGTGGGTCTGGTGGGAAGCCCGTGGCCTGGGCAGGGTCGTTTACTCGTGCCTCAACTTGCAAACGAACAAACTGGGCCAAGAATCGCGAATGCAGCAACCCTGGAACCTCGACGCTACGCGTGGTTGGATGACCCCCCCCCCACCCAACCCCAACCTCCAGCCCAGGCTCCATCCTCACCTGGGAAACCGCCGGGAGTTCTGCCGGGGGGTGGGGGTGGGGACTCATGAAACCGAGCGGCTCCGTTAGCCCACGCCCGGAATCCACTTACCCTCGCGGTGCTCGGGGGGCGATCCCAGCTTCCCGGACGCAGGGCCACAGGGGCAGCAGCGGCCGAGAGCTAGGCGCGAGGGATCTGCGGGTCCGTCTGTCCGTCTGTCCCTCCAGCTCGGGATGCGGGGGGCCGCAGCAGAGGCGGCGCGGGCCGGGGACTCTGCAGGGACCCGGGTGCCCCGGAGGGAGTGGTGGTGGTGAAGGAGGAGGCGGTGGCAGAGGGGGAGGAGGTGGGGAAAGAGGAGGAGGAAGAAGAAGAGGAGGAGGAGAAGAAGGAGGAAGAGGAGGAGGAGGAGGAAGAGGAGGAGGAAGAAGAGGAGGAGGAGGAGAAGGAGGAGGAAAGGAGGCCGAAGGAAGAGGAGGAGGCGAAAGAGGAGGAGGAGAAGCCGCGGCGGGCGACGCGGGAGCGAGGGAGCTAGGAGCGCGGGGCGAAGGCGCGGCGAGGCCAGCGGCCCGGCGGGCACGGGAGGCTCGGCCGAGGCCGCGGCGCCGACTCCGTTCCACACTCGGCCGGGATCCAGGCCTCCGGGTTCCCAGGCGCTCGCCTCCCTCTGACGCACTTTAAAGAGTCTCCCCCCTTCCACCTCAGGGCGAGTAATAGCGACCAATCATCAAGCCATTTACCAGGCTTCGGAGGAAGCTGTTTATGTGATCCCCGCACTAATTAGGCTCATGAACTAACAAATCGTTTGCACAACTTGTGAAGAAGCGAACACTTCCATGGATTGTCCTTGGACTTAGGGCGCCCTGCCCGCCTTTTGCAGAGGAGAGAAAACTTTTTTTTGCCTCCCCCGAGAAACTCCCCCCCCCCCGCCTCTAACTCCGATCCCCCCACGCCATCTCGCCAAAAAAAAAAAAAAAAAAAAAAAAAAGAAAAGAAAAAAAAAAAAGAAAGAAAAAAAAAAAGAAAAAAAATTACCCCAATCCAAGCCTGCAAATTCTTCTGGAAGGATTTTTCCCCCTCTCTCCAGGTTGGGCGCGTTTGGTGCAAGATTCTCGGGATCCTCGGCGTTGTCTCTCCCTCCCCCCTCCCCCCTCCTTTCCTTTTCCTTTCCTTTCTTTCTTCCTTTCCTCCCCCCACCCCCACCCCAAACAAACAAGTCCCCAATTCTCGTCCGTCCTCGCCGCGGGCTGCGGGCGGCGGAGGCAGCGTGCCGCGGTCGCCGGGAGCCGGGAGCCTCGGGCGCCCGCTCCTCGGCGCAGCATGTTCCAGCCGGCGCCCAAGCGCTGCTTCACCATCGAGTCGCTGGTGGCCAAGGACAGTCCCCTGCCCGCCTCGCGCTCTGAGGACCCCATCCGTCCCGCGGCGCTCAGCTACGCCAACTCCAGCCCCATAAACCCGTTCCTCAACGGCTTCCACTCGGCCGCCGCTGCCGCCGCCGCCGGCAGGGGCGTCTACTCCAACCCGGACTTGGTGTTCGCCGAGGCGGTCTCGCACCCGCCCAACCCCGCGGTGCCCGTGCACCCGGTGCCGCCGCCGCACGCCCTGGCCGCCCACCCCCTGCCCTCCTCGCACTCGCCACACCCCCTCTTCGCCTCGCAGCAGCGGGACCCGTCCACCTTCTACCCCTGGCTCATCCACCGCTACCGATATCTGGGCCACCGCTTCCAAGGTACGTGCCACGTCGCGGGGCTGCAGCGCGCCGCGTCCCGCACTGCCCTCGGCCTGCGTGCCGGGTGGGCGCTTGGCAAGGCCTGGGAGGAGGTTCCTCCAGCTCGCGGGCCCGCGAGTCCCGTTCGGAAACTGGGCGGCGAAGGGCCGGGCATGGTGCTGGTCCCCAGTCTTTGAAGCTGCGGCCGCTTTGGGGGCTGGTCTGGGGCCGCTGGACCCCTTAAAGAGGGACGCAAAGGGAGAAGTTGTCCCCGAAGGCTGGGTGGAGACAGGCTGGGACAGCCTTCTCTGAGCGCCAGCCGCCAAGGAGTCCCGGAGCCCGCGGGGTACCCAGGCTCTCCGTCTCCTCCGCGGTGCCCTGGTTGCCCTAGCTCCGAGGGGCCACGGCCAGGCCACCAGGTTCGCCTTTGCATAAGACCCTGTTCGCCACCCACTCTTCGTCCCTTCAAGCCTAGCCCCGCGACTTCTCAGTTACCGACCCTCTTCGGGCGGCGAGGAGACCCTCACGTCCCCAGAGCGTAGCCTAGGGGCTTGTTTTCCCTTTTTTTGGAGGCCTGGGGAGGGGCCTGGAACCCTCGCGGGTAGTAACCTCCGAGGCTCGGCACGCTCGCTAAGACCTGCTCAAATGCGGGCAGAGTGTTCGCGGCGGGAAGGCAGGTTCTGTCTGGTTTTTGTTTTTGTTTTTGTTTTTGTTTTAAAAGAAATGAACCCTATCGGGAGACGGGCTGGACGAAAAGATCTAAGTGTTTTCCCTTGCCATTAAAAAAAAAATGTGTTTGCTTTTTTTTTCTCTGAGTGGGGGTAGGAAGAAAGTTAAAAATCCAGAAAAGCGGACGAGTAATTAGTTTAGTGGTCGGAGTTTGGGGGAAAAGACCTACCTCCCTCGACAGCCGATCAATACTCAGCGGCTTGTCCATTCATTAACCCTTTGCGTTCCTATCAGGACCTAAAATCCGGTAGATACCTCCACCCTCCCCAATTACAAACAAAACAAAACAAAAACAGCCTTTCATCCTAATTCTGGGACCGGATTTACCTCCATTCTCTCCTAAACACTCGGTTTGTTTTTCTTTGTTTGGGTTTTTAGTGAATCGACTTCCCACCCTCCTGAGTGAACCCGAAACTATTCTGGCTTTGCTCACAAAGTTTATGGCTCCTTTCCTCATTCTCTGTCAGCTACGCCCTTGGTGCCCCCACCAGGCCCGAAGTAGCCGGGATCTTCTGGGCCCGCGGACAGCCCAACAGGGCGCCGGCAACTCGGCAGCCCCTGCGTTTCGATCCTTTCGTTCCCGTCTTCTAGTTCTCTGGAGCGGGGCAGTGCGGAAGCCGCGTCCTCGGGAGGCAGTGGCTGCGGAAACCCTGGGCACCCGGCGGCGAAATTTCGACCCCGGCCGGGCCGCAACCACACACCCAGACTCTGTACTTTCCCGGAGGGGAAGAGACTTAATACAAAATGAAGTTCCCGAGAAAACTGTGCAGAGCGGCCCGCCGCCTCTCCAGCCCGGGGGTTAATGTTCCCGTTCCCTGAGGTCAGAAAAAAAGAGAAAGTTTCTCTGGATCTTGGGCGCCAATCCCGGGGCCTGGCTCTGCTGCCCCTCTGCCCCGGGGGCCCGGGCGAGGGGGTGGTGAGGCCCGTGGGTGCAGGGCGGCTGCGAAGCCCGCCGAGGTCAGAAGCCTGGGGACTTGTCCCACCCGGGCAGCGTCTGGGTGGGTTCTGCACGGGTACGGGCTCCGTGTTCCCGGGCGGACAGCTGGGTCGGCGTCCTCTTCGCCCACCTCCGGAGGGCCCCGCGTTCCCACGGGCCCAACCGCACAGGCAGCGCGAAGGCCATGAACGATGAGCCCCGCCAGCCCGGCTCGGGAGAAGCGCGCGGCCCCGCGGGCCAGAGCGGTCTCCTCTAACGGGACTTCCGCTATGTCCCTGGCAGGGAACGACACAAGCCCAGAGAGCTTCCTTTTGCACAACGCGTTGGCCCGAAAGCCGAAGCGGATCCGAACCGCCTTTTCCCCATCCCAGCTTCTGAGGCTGGAACACGCCTTTGAGAAGAACCACTACGTGGTGGGCGCCGAGAGGAAGCAGCTGGCGCACAGCCTCAGCCTCACGGAAACTCAGGTGAGGACTGCGTGCACCCCGCGGTCCCATCTCTGGCCCCGTGCAGGCGGCACGCAAGTGCGGAGCTCCGAGAGGGCCTTTGGCAAAGAGCCCGGGAGCTGGTTCCACGCTTGGGTTCAGAATGAATCAGTTTTGAGGTGGTTGGCTTCCTTGGGTTCCAGCAAGGGATTGTAGGAGCCCACCCACCCTAGGCTCTGGGAGACCCGCTGAGTAGCTCCCTCTTGTCCGGCTGGGCATGACCTAGAGTTCCCGGTTAAGACACCTGTGTGCTTTTGGTTAGAGTCTGGGGACTCGGGGCTGGGTGCCTGGAGAAGGAGAGCACAGAAGGGTGAGGGACAAGGTGTTGGATGCTCGAGGCTCGAGTCTGGAGATGTCTGGGAGTGGGTTAAACTGGAGTTCTGTGCCACGGCAGACCCAAGGTTCACACCGACAGCTCTAGTTACTTCCCTTGAGGGGATCAGAGAATCAGAAGGCTGAGAGGCCTGACATCCTAGGTGTGTCTCTAAATCAGCAAAACAGAGCTGGAAGGCTGCAGGGAAGGGCTGCCACGGGGGACAGACCCCTGCGGCGCAGCGGGGCTCCGGAGGCGGGTCTGGCTCCCGCTTGCTGGGGTCGGGGAGGGGGCTTAGGGCTACAGTAGGCGCTACTGTACGCAGAGCCACAGGGCGGGGTCAAAGTTCCCAGCGAACAGTAACGTTTTGGGGCAGATTAAGTTGTAACACTTTTTCTGGGAGGCGCAAAGAGGTCGAGGCTTTTGTTTTAAAACGTCCCCCTGGACAAAACCGAGGAGGGCCTCGCGGGTTGGTGCGGGGGCCCGACACAAGGCGCGGCCCGGCTGATTTCTCCTGGATAGCGGAGGCCGCGGTGGTCTTTGTCCGCCTCGCTGCCCACGCTGCCTGGAGTCTTTGTGTGCGTGTCAAGCCCCGAGCGCACCGACGCGCGCCTTGGGCGAGCGCCGGGGAGAAATGAACCGTCCTCCCCCTCAATTAGCAAACTCAAAGCAAATTAAACTCAGCCTTGTTCCAGCTCGGCTTTTTCATGGGGCACTTTGGGGGACTGGGGCATTGGGGAGAGCAAGCCGGGACCTGGGCCGGCCTTAGAAAAGGAGGGAGTGGGGAGGGCTTCAGGGGCCTGGGCTGCTGCTTTCAGGAAGGGACAGGCCTGGGGACAGGGGAGGTGCTGTCACCCGCATTTCCCTCACTGTACAGCACTGCGGAGAAGCTGGGACAGTGTTGGTGTCTCCTATGGTGGCTGAATGGGGACCCACTGCCCAGCACCCCCAGAGGATGATGGGGATGGCAGCCCAGCCCCACATCATTGCTCCCTGGACCTCTAGCAGCTGCTCTGGGGAGATGAGGCCTCCAGTCCAGCTCTGATGGGAAATGGTGTGACCAGCGTGTGAGCCTGGGCCTGGTGGGTCCTGGGGCTGGTCCGCAGGAGGGAAGGAAGGGAGCTTCACTCTTTCCTCTTTCTTAGTTTCTCTCTCACTTCCTCTTTATCCCGTGGTTCTTTCAGAAGCTTTCACTTTTGAGCTTCATTTCCCAGCTGGAAAGGTACAGGTGGGCTGGTCCCCAGGCCTAGGCGTCCTACCATCCCGCAGGTTTCCTCCAGTACTCCCCCGCCCCCCAACTCCTCACCTGCAGGAGTCCTGGGCGAGGAAGAGGAAGCTCAGGCAGATCCTGACTGCCTACCCAGGGCCGAGGCCTGGCAGAGGAGGCGCTATATTTAGGCAAGGCTGCGGAAACAGACAAAATAGAAAGCACATTGGGCCTTGCACCAGAAAGCTGCCACAGCCGACGGCAGTAAGGTCTCCCCTGCACTGACGAGGTAGAGGGAGTCAGGGACTTGTCTCTTTTTATTTTACTTTACTTATGATTGTTGTAGTGGTTTTCCAGGGTTTGCAAGGCTTTTGCTCTCAGCAGGAGGTGGCTGTCCCTTCCAGGGCCAGGCGGGGCAGGGGCACTGTGCCCTCTGGGCCACTTGGTCTGGGGGAAACACCCCACCAGGGCCCAGAAGGGTAGGGAGCCAGGCTTCCTAGCTGACAGCACTAGGAGCTCGGCCCCAAGAAGGGAGGCCTGGGGGAGCCCAGCCCTTTTGCTGTGCCACTGGGGGACTGGGCTCTCTCGAAGGCACCGCCTGGAGGAGGAAGCAATAGGAGGGCGCTGTGGAGGGACTAACACGCCCCATCCGCCTCTTGTCCACAGGTAAAAGTATGGTTTCAGAACCGAAGGACGAAGTTCAAAAGACAGAAGCTGGAGGAAGAAGGCTCAGATTCGCAACAAAAGAAAAAAGGGACGCACCATATTAACCGGTGGAGAATTGCCACCAAGCAGGCGAGTCCCGAGGAAATAGACGTGACCTCAGACGATTAAAAACACAAACCGAACCCCACAGAAACGGACACCACGGAGCAAAACAGACAGGGAGAGGAGGGGTAGAAGAAAAACAAAAACAAGCTACAAAACAAAAACAAACCGCACACACACACACATACACACACACAGTCACCGAGAAGAGGAAGAGGGAGTCAGAGAAAGTGTCGGCGCTTCGCGGACTTTGGGCAGCGAGGGCGCGGGGTCCTGATCCCAGGCTGCACGGAGATGGCAGAGGACGCAGGCTACTTGATCAACAGGCACCCCTTGTCTAAAGAGGCAGCTGAGAAAGAGAGAGCGAGAGAGAGAAAGAGTGAGACAGAGAAAGAGAGAGAGAGGGAGAGGGAGAGAGATCCAAATGTGGCACCGTGGAAGGCGCTCTGAACAAGGGAAGCTGTCAGTCAACGCCAGCCCAGCGAGACAAGATGATTGGCAGGTATTCCATTTATCGCAGTCCTGATTTTTTTTTTAAATAATAATGGTAATAATAATGATGGTAAAAGAAAACCCCAACCAGGCACAGGACTTTTTCTTTTGCACTTCGCAGAGTCTCCCCCCCCACCAATCTTTAAAAAATAATTAGTAATACTAGCAATCGAAATTCCGTATCTAGCCCCAACCCACACCTGTTCAAAAACTTAAATTGCATGTTGCAGTTGTTGGGCGAATGGTGTCTAAAGACAGAAAATGAATTGTAATTTTCTTTTCCTTTGAAAGACAGGTTCTGTGTGCTTTTTATTTTGATTTTTTTTTTCGAGAAATGTGCAGTCTGTAAACACTTCTTGATACCTTCTGATGTCAAAGTGATTGTGAAAGGTAAATGAAGTAGGCTCCGCGATAGTGGTCCTCTTACGGAGAAATGGGGAGCAGGATGGGGGGCTGGGGGTGGTGGGGGAGGGTGCCCACAAGAGGAGTCAGGACTTGTGCTGGGAAAAACAAAAAACAAAAAAACAAAAAAACCCTAAATTAATTCTATTTCTTGAACATTCCCTTTCCTAACATCCCAAAGGCTTAAAACCCCGAAGTAAACTCCTTTTGGTGGTTGGAGAGGTTGGCCAAATTCAACCATTCACTGTAAAGGCCATTCCCAAACTTTAAATCTATCTGTTGCAAAAACTAAAGGACTGTAGTTAGCGGGGAGGATGTTAAGTGTGGCCAAGGACATGGCGGCAAGTTTTCAAGCACTGAGTTTCTATTCCAAGATCATAGACTTACTAAAGAGAGTGACAAACGCTTCCTTAATGTCTTCTATACCAGAATGTAAATATTTTTGTGTTTTGTGTTAATTTGTTAGAATTCTAACACACTATATACTTCCAAGAAGTATGTCAATGTCAATATTTTGTCAATAAAGATTTATCAATATGCCCTCAGAGTAGTCGTTTTGAGAAACTGAAGTGAGTTTTTTTTTTTTTTTTTAAAGTATCTATAATTTGAGTGTGGTCCTTCTCCAAGGAGGCTCAAGAGACCCAGGCTCCTCACCCACAAAAGGGCCAGACGGATGGATTCTTGGGCATTTTAAAGAGAGATGAGCGTGGAAAAGGGAGAGGATTAGGAAAACTTAAGTCCTGCAGAAAAGGGGTGGGAGGAAAGTTTTCCAACCAGACCTTGGCCATTGCAAGGCTCCCTGAGGGAGTTTAGTTTGAATTTCAGGTTAAAAAATGCTTACTTCTCTTAATTTCTAGTTGTTGTTGTTGTTGTTGTTGTTGTTTTAATCTGGGCACATAGTTAGACATTGAAGAATATTCCCCTAGGATTGGAGGAAACACTTAGCGGAATCCGAATCCTAAGACTTTTAAACTGTGCTGCTGACTTCAAACCCAGAAGTACAGGCTCCTCCCCCCCACCACCAGTTTTTTCTTTCCTTTCCTTCCTTCCTTCCCTCTCTCCCTGCCTCCCCCCTCCCCCCTTCCTTCCTTCCTTCCTTCTTCCTTCCTCTCCCCCTCCAGAGCTTGCTTGCTTCCTTCCTTCCTTCCTGTCGGGACCCAGTCTGAGGGCAAGCACAAGGCCCTCAGCAGCCTTATAAGGCAAGCTTTCCGAGAAACCTTCAACTCTTAATTTTAACGTTAAAGAAAAAGTTGTAACCAGTCTTGGAGGAAACTTAGCTTTTTTTCCCCTCCTCCTTCCCCCTTCTGGGGGTACGAGGTTGTTTTTGCATGCTTCATTTGCTTCTTATCCTGATAGGCTGCATTAATCAGTTTTATTTCCATTGATAGAGAAACCTCGTCTGTTCTGTTCGAGCTACAAAGCGTCCTGCGAGCTTTTGTGAAAGTGCAAATCAGTTTAAGCAATTATCATACCAGGAATATGAAGGGGAAAGAGGAGGCCTTGCCCAGTGGTCTCCTTTAATCTCTTAATCCACGGATCCAGGGGGGCCGCCTGGACATAATTTAGGACAATCTCCCCACCCTTTACACTGTGATAAGGCCAAGTTACAATGCAGGGCAAAAATACAAGCTTTGTTAACACCCTGCCTTGAAAAGTTAAGATTAGACATTCCGTGCACGTGTGGGGACTATAGGGCACTATGGAAATTTTTCTTTCTTTCTTTTTTTTTTTTCCCTTCCCCTCTTCTCTTCTAAAGTAGAATTCATTCTTGGTTTCTCTCCCTCTCTCTCTCTCTTTTTTCTTTCTTCTTTATCTCTGCCTGTCTCTCCTTTTTTCCTCCGTCTCAGTTCCTCTGGAGAACCCTGGCTGTCCATGGCACGTTTTCACGCAGGCTGCCCTAGGAAGGTGTACGTTATTTGGGGGGACACTTGCCTGCAGGACGATGCTGGGGGGAAGCAAGCTGCCGGGAGAGTTCCAGGCTTTCTTCTCAAAGGGACAGGTGCTCTCTTGGGTATCCTGGAAACTGAAGTTGGCTTTCCAGCTGCTTTGACAGAGAGACCTCCCTGTCGGATGGCTGTCCCGAGTGCGCCGCAGTCGCCGCTACAGAACCACAGAACCTCGTCCCTTTTAAACAAGTTACCTTTTCCTTCCACTCATTCCCCCAAACGGAGAATGCCTCAAACACGGAGCACAGCCATGTCGAAATTCCAACTGGCCTTTCCAGAAAAAAAAAAAAAAATCCCCATCTTAATAAAAGGCTTATTTCTGCAGAAACTATGTACTTTTTTTAAGTACAAGAAAAGGGAGAGGGTGACCAAGATTTTTTTTTCTTTTTTTCTTTTTTGGTAAACGTCCTATGTAGTGTAACAGCAATAAAATCATCAGAGAATACTATTAGCTTTGAAAAAAAAAAACTAAAAGCTTTATTACAAACCAAGCTTTGAAAATAGGGGGGATTAGGCGGCTGAAAGGGTCCCACAATGGTAAGAAGAAAAGGTTTCATGCTAATGAGGTTAATGCCCTTTGTATCTCAGGCCTCCACATCTTCATTACGCGCTATCTCCGGCTGCACGGAGCGGCTCAGAGAGCCGCAATCCACTCCAACGCCCCCCTTCCCGGCCCAAAGAAGGATTTGATAGCAGCTCTGTTCAAACTAGATAATTATATCTTTTCAAGTCGGAATTAAGATAAAGAAAGTGAAGCAGAGGCGGCTCGCCTTGATCCACTGCAAACAAATTTGGCGCACTTTCGAGTCCTTCCCCCGCCTCAAAAAGGCAGGACAGTCAGCTTATTAGCCGCTCGTTTGCTTTATTAATTCATCTATTTAAAGTGGCAGGATTAGAGCGTCTAATGTGGACGCGGGCTGCCGTGGCGTTGAGGAATATAAATATTTGCGAGATGCCATCCCACGATGACTATCTGGGCGCGGGGCGCAGGGCGCGGGGCAGGGTGCGGGGCGCGTGGCCCTCGCGGCTGCAGTGAGCACTCCGCAGTGGGCGCACACGGGACTGGAGCCTTTTGGGCTGGGGTACGTGGAAGCTGTGTGCCTCAGGTCTGCGTACGCCTGCGTGGTATATGGGTGCCAGGCCTAGATGCCCCTGGAAGGGCTCTACGGACATCGAGGGGCAGGTCCTGCATTCTTCCCTGCACATGGCGGAAGTGCACGAGTGTTGCCTTGTGTCCCGCCTGTTACCCCGAAGGAGGATATTGGTTACGTTTGCATCCTGCTCCCTTGTTGATTACTGGTGGGCCTTTCCCGTGTAGCCCCCCTGTGCCAAGTGGATTTGGGGTGGGTTGCGTTACCCTGAGAAAGTCAAGTGGAGTGTACGGTGCCAGTGTGCGCCCTAGTTTCTCCCGCCAGGTATCCGTGGACTCCATGTGCGTTTCTTGCTAGGGGTCCTACTCCTCCGCAGCCAAGGGTCCCATATGCAGGCGCGGGGCGGGAGGGGACGGGGTCGGGCTTGGGCTATTTCAAGGCACCAGAAATTCCTGGGGTGGGGGAAGCTTTGGGACCTCCGGAAGGTTCCCCCTTTCTGCTTTTGCTTCTGGGTGTCCGGTGCTCCCATCTCCCTCCGTCGCTGCTCCTGGCAGCCGAGCCGAGCCGGAGCGGGAGCGTTGGCGGCGGCCCGGAACCTGCCGAGCCACTTTTGTGCTAGGGGCGGATTGTGGCAGGCAGACAGCCACGCCAAGTGGGCCTGGCAGAAAGGGGGCTCGGGCCTGCGTTCGGCTCTGGAAACCTCGGCTCCTCCCCGTCCCCGCCTCAGAGTCGCAGGAAACAAAGTCTCCGGTCGCGCAGGCCGGCTGGGGAGGGACCCTGGCGGCTCGGCCCCGGGCCCCGCTCCGCGGTGGGGGCATCTGGGCTAGGCTGCCCGCCCGTGCGCAGTTTCAAGTCGGAATAAGCGGGTGGAAGTCCCTAGAATGAGAGGCGAGGCTCGTGTGTTTGTGTAGGTGGAGCGCCTGAGTTAGGTCCGTGGAACAGTTGTGTTCGTGCGGAGATGTGATTGAGTGTCTCTGAGCCAGGACTTAAGTCAGGATATGATGTGTAGGTGCTGAAGGTGCTAAGGGCATGTTCGAGGCCGAAGAGCTCAGCGCTGCCCATTGTGGGTTGTGTGAGCGTGTCAAGGTGTCCGGCTTGCCCTGGGCATCGAGTTTATATCGAGGTGGGCCGAGGACGGGCAGCTGCGTGGCTCTCTAGTCTACCGAGGTGGAGAAATGCACTTTCTGTAGGGAGCTTGTGTGCCAGCGTCCGCTGGCAGAGTGCGCATCTGGGAGTTCCGCTCTAGTTGTGGATCGCAGGCAACGGGAAGGCCCCCGGCCTGTGTGTGACCCGCGGGAACATTTCTGTGTGTTTGGATGGAGGTCCCCGAGCGCTGGCGTCCCTATCCGGCACCGGGGCAGTTTTTGTACGCCTCGCAATCTAGGCGCGTGTGTCCCGCAGAAGCCTGGGTTCACGTACTGTTCCCACAGCGCACCCCTCGCTCCAGAGTTTGGTAAAAAAACAGCCGGTTTTTTGGGATACCTGCACATTTTTCTAGGCCGGCCTTTATTATTATTCCCGCAATCAGCCTTAGATGTCCTTGGGTGCCGCCTCGGGGCGGCGGCAGGCGGTGGCAAGGGGCCTGTGAAGTCGGGGTGCGGCGAGGCCCGGCTGCGGAGGCCGCTGGTGTAGGCCAAGGCTCGGCCGCCGGATTTACCTCCCCCAACCAAACCCGCAGCGAGGGGAAAGTGGGAGTTTTGAGAACCCGCTGACCCCAGCAGTGACCCCGCTCCGGGAGGCAGCTTCTCCTGGAGCGACCCTGTACGCCGGGAAACCCGAGGCGGTGCCACGCTTGAAAGCGAAAGGTCCATTCATCAGCCGCGTCCCGGCGTCTAATTGGCCTTTTGTTCATTAGTGCCTATTGCCCAGCGGGAGTGGGAAGGGGGTTTAGGAGGGCCCCGGGGGCTGCGAGCAGGGGTGCTTGGCGCCCCGGGCCCGGGGTCGGGGGAGGGCAGGGCGCGTCGCACTCCTCCGAGGGGGCGCCAGAGCGCGCCAAAGATCGCGCGCACGTGCGAGGATGCTCGGCGGGAAGCGGGTCTTCTAGACTCGCGGCGGGGTCCTCCAAGTTGCCGGAGGCCCACCGTCCCTTCCTTGCCCTCAACTCCACCCGCAGACCCAGCCCACATCTTTCCTCCGCACCCTCGGGATTTCAGACAGGCCTTCCTGCCTCTCGAGATTTCCCAACTCAGGCACTGACTGGCCTTGGCGCTGGGCTGGGCTCACGTCCTGCCTTTCTTCAGGCTTCTAGAGTTCTTTCGCCCTGGTCTTGCTGCCTACCCAGAGCGACTCTGGGTTCCCCTCCCTCGGCACCACCAACAACACAGCCCTGTCGGGCGTGCCCCGCTTCTCTGGATGGGAAATTGAGAGAAAATTTTGGCCAGGCAGGGAGTTAAGAGTAACAATGCCCCGGTCTTCTGGGATCAGATGGAAGAGGAACCCCAAGCCTCCAGCGCTCCAAATTCTAGCTCTTTCTCCAAATCACACCTTACCTCTCGCTTCCCATCTCCTACCCAGTGTCCACATCAAGCCTTAGACATCCTCCTCTCTACCCCACACCTACTATCCCTCCGCACACCTTAGGGATCCGAGAGGAAGCGCAGAGGTAAGGGCTCCTCCCAGCATGAGCCCAGAGGTCCAGACGCACCTGAAGGACCCGGGAAGAGCCTGGAGGGGGGATGGGGTAGCGCTTGGAAAAGGGTCCAGGGCCCCCAGCCCCATGTCTTTCCTCTTTCTCTGGGAAGACTGGGTTTCCTGGCAGGGTTCTGGCTGCCTGGTACCTCCCAGCTCCCGGCCTCAGCCTGGTCCCAGGCCACCCCTGCCCCCAGCCCACTTCAGGCCCTATATATAGCGTGGGTCTCCATAGCCCTCTGCTGGACCTGACGTCAGGAAGAACTTGATCTTTCTGCTTCGCTCCTGCTTCTGAAACTGATCCTTGAAATGAGAGAACAGACTCTACACAATTCCCATGGCCTTGACATAAGGTACAGCGATAAATATACACCACTAATGAGCAATTACCATATAATCACCTTCCAATTAGCTCGCATAATGATGAATTAAACATTCTAGCAGGCGGGATTAGGTTTCTTACTTTGTATATTATTTACGAAGGCTATAGCTTCTGCAAAGAACCAAATATCAAATTAGATGGGGAATTTTCACTTGGGGGTAATTATGCATTCAGGCCAGCGGCTGTGTTCTGGTCACTTGTCAAATGAGGCCTGCAAGGTACTGACCACTTCGTTTGGGCATTTATTTCCTCCCCTTCCTCTTCTCTCTTTAGGTGCAATCGCCTTTCCTTTCCCTTTTACCACCCTGGCCCGCAGGGTGGGAGGATGGGGGCTTGGGGGAGGGGGAGGCGGGGTTTGGGGAGGGACCTCGGGCTCGCAGGGATGATACGGCGCAGGCTTGCAGGCCCCCTCCGTGCCCGTCCCTCGTGTCTTGCCCCTTCTGGTCCCGGGTCCCCTTCGTCTCCGGCGGGAAAGGACTCTTGGGGCCTCGCAGCCGTCCGAGCTTTCGGAGATGAAATCGCACCGGTTCGGCGCTACTGCGGAGCTCAGGTCCGGGTTGCTGCCCTCCCAACCCCACGCGGGCGACCTGCTGCTCCCGGGGGCGCCGCGGCCGGACCTCCCGCAGCCCCCCTCGGGCTCTCAGTGCGGGGCCCCCGGCCTCCACCCGCGCCGCAGCCCAGCAGCCGCGGAGAAAGAATGTGCGCGGCTGCCTGTGTCGGGCGGGGTGGGGGGGGGAGGGGTACCGAAACAAACAACAAACCTCCACCCGCCCGCCCGCAGCCACCTCTCTTGTTCGGAAATGAATTTTGGCAAGAGATTAGCTCCTAATCTGATCTAACGCAGCTGACATTTGGGAAGAAGATGAAAATGGCAGCTCAATTTCATTCAGAAACGGGGTCACTTCGCGGGGCTCCGCTGTGCTCCCCAGAGAGTGTGGATGCTCCTCCCCCTCCCCCCTAAACCCGAGGAGCCAGCCTGGAGCTGGGGGGCCGGCAGGCGGCCAGGACCGCCCCCACCCGCCCCCCCCAGCAGTCAGCGGGTGGTTCTGGGCGGGACCCTGCCCGGTAGAGTGTTGAAGGTACGGGGCGGTGTCGCCTGGGGCAGCACCTTCCCCCCTCCCCCTGCCTCTCTTCAGGGTGCAGTGCTTGGACAGTGGCGGGGGGGCTCCGGGCCCCCATAAGGTCTCTTTAGGTCTGAGAGCCTCTGTCTTGCAGGGAGGCCCGTGGAAAGTAAGAAGTCAGGAGTCACCGTACAGTGAGGTCATTAAAGCCAGGCATCTCAAGGCCACCTCCTGTCCTTCCCCTGGGTTTCCTGGGCACACCTAGGGGCTGGGGGTGGGGGGGGGGCAGGGTTTGGTCAGACTCTGCAGCCTGGACAGAAGGCCTGGTTTATTTAGAAATGATGGACCTGGACGTAGCTTCCCCTCTGTTTGGCTCCAAGAGGCTGCAAGGTCTCAGGCGGTGGGAGTCAAGGCTTCCTGGAGACAGCTCCTCCCTTCCCCCCCAGATACCCCCCATGCACCTGCTGCAGGCCTACTCAGAAGGTGGATGGGGATGTCCTTGGCCACCTAGAGGGCCCCACAAGGCCCAGCCTCTCCCCTCAGCAAGGACTGTGCAGGCAGTGGCCTCATCCTAGTGCCAGGTAGCGGGGGACAGGTGGAGTCACTTGTGGGAGACCCTGCTCATTGGATCCTGTTCTCAAGCCAGGGTTCCTGGGGGCCTGCCTGGGGGTGCCAGGCCCGGGACAGGGGGTTGAGGGTATCGGCAGCAGCGGCACAGGACAAGGAAGGGGGGAAGGCTCTGGGCTTGGATCCCTTGGAGTGAACATAATAAGGAAGAGAGTTTTGTGCCCCAGTTTGACTGTGTACCCAGCAGGCCAGAGTGTCTGTACCTGAATGTGCTCACAGCACGTGGTGCACACACATGGATGTGTAAGTGGGCACGAGGCCTTGGGGGACAGGGGCTGTTGCAACCCACACTGTGTCTGCAAACTGAGGGAAGAGGCATCCCTCCTGTGCCTTGGAGAATGAGGTGTAAGCTGGATGTCAGGGAGAATTTCCCCACGGCCCCCGTCTTTCAGGCAGTGCACACTCTGTGTTCCATACACTTGAGTTTGGGCAGAGTTTCTGTGTGTTGGCTCAATATTATTGAGGGTGACTTTATTATTAAGAATCAGCTTTGTTCTGAGCTGTCCTCGCATCACTGCTGTGCACTTATCGGGGGACTGCCCCCCCCGCCCTCCGCCCTCCGCCCTTTTCCCAGCCTGGGGTTCCGGGTGCCTCAGCCTTGGGTCTCAACCACGATGGAGGTACTGCTCGCCACGCAGAGGGATGGTGACCACAAGCATGTTGTGTGGTGGGGCTGCTGAGTAATGAACTACAAAGGCACATGTGTGTGTGACTGCTTGGAAGTATAAGAGTGTGAACACTTTGTGGGTGAGAGCCTGCGAGAGTGTGTGTGTGTGTGTGTGTAGATGAGCACGGGGTTACCATGGCACGAAGGCATGACTAAGTGTGTGGGTGGGGACTGTGTGAGGGGTTGGGGGTGCAGCGGTCTTCACTGCCCTGGCTCTCCTGGCCTCACTAGACCCCCCGCTTTGGTCTGCCTTGCAGAGGGCTCACCCCGCACCACTTGTGTCCTGCTCGAAATGACCGCACTTAGGTTTTCATGGGAAACAGAAGGGGTCCGTTCAAGTGGAAGACCACTGCTGTGCAAACGGCACCCTGTTGACTGAGAGGTCACCTTTGGCACCTGTCATCTGGGGCAGTGCAGAGGGGACTTACTCAGTTCCAAGGACCTCCTGGCTGTGTGTGGGGGCTGGTCAGTGCTGAAATTGATGGAAGATCAGAGCACTTTCAAGGCCCTTCTCTGCCCACCCCCTGCCACCCAACACAAGCTGTTCCTGTTCCCCCTCCCCCGGCTTGAGTTTTCCCAGCTGAGAAGATTTTCTTTAGCATGAACTACAGGCCAGACCCAGTGGGCAGCCTCAGGAGGGCAGGAGTGGCTAGACCAGCCTGCACATGCGGGATCTGTGTGTGTAGACCCAGGAGCGAGGTCCTCACTTGGTCACCATCCATCAACTGTCTGGATAGGATTCTTCTGGGCGAGTTCAGTGTAAACCTCAGAAGAACAGCCCAGAGAAATTACTGGATTCTAGGTCCCAGGGAACAGGTAAGGCCAGGAGCCTCTGGGAGTTTGCAACTGGCCTTGATGCTTATCTCAGGATCCCTGACCCCTTCCGTGGCCAAAGGGCTGGATCGTAGGCCAAGTGTGAGCAGGGAGTGAGTAGCCATTGTTTTTGCTTCAAGTACCTACTATGTGTCAGCACCGAGAAGCGGTCAGCCTCTGCATTCCCTCTGCCATAGGTCAGGCTCGTGTTACTGGCCTCCTGCCCTTTGCTTTCTAGTGCAGACTGCCAGGGAGACAGAGGGCAGCTGGGGTGGGAGAAACCCTTGTGTCCTTCTTTTCCAGGTCCAGGACCCGCTCTCTCCTACCAGCTGAAGAGGCCAAGCTGGGGTGTTGCTGGGGTCACCCAAAGAGATAGGAATGAAGATAGCCCGTCCCGACCCTCTGCCCTTTCTGCTGCATCTCTGATTGTGCTTCTTACCCTTGTTTCCATTCTGTCTCCAAGAAGGGTGGAGAGCCATTCTCCGGAGCCCAGCCCCTTTCTCTAGGCAATTTTTTTTTAAAGATTTGATTTATTTATTTGACAGAGAGAGATCACAAGTAGGCAGAGAGGCAGGCAGAGAGAGAGGAGGAAGCAGGCTCCCTGCTGAGCAGAGAGCCTGACTCAGGGCTCCATCCCAGGACCCTGAGATCATGACCTGAGCCAAACGCAGAGGCTTTAACCCACTGAGCCACCCAGGCGCCCCTTGCTCTAGGCATTTCTTCTCTCCCTTCGTCCCTCCCTCTTTTCCTCCCTAAACCCACCCTCCCTCTCTTTCTTTCTTTCTTTCTTTCTTTCTTCCTTTTACTTACGTGGATTTATTCCACAGGTTTAATCATTCATAGGTGAAGTGATATATGTATGAGATTAATTAGTATTGTTCACTATAGGGAAATATTTGAAGCAATTTAAATATCCATCAGTAGGGGATTGGTAAAACGATTTACCCCAGAATAGGATTTATGCCACAGCTAAAAAGAGTGTTCTAAAATGGGAAGATCTCCAAGATATGTAAATGTCCACTGATAAGAGCAAAAAGAAGGCACATAGAATACCATTAGTTTAAAAGAATTACATAAAGGGTGTGTATATTTGTTTGAAGTTGCTTATAATCTTTTCAGGAGGATACAAAAGAAACGGATGGAAGTAGATGCCGCAGTCTTTTTTTTTGAATGCTACGGCAGGCTTTCTCCCTCCCTGAGCACCTGGCTGCCCCGCTGCAGATGTAAGGCTATAGCTCTGAGATGCTTAATGTCCCCTTTGCAGTGGGGTTCCTGGAATACAGCACCCGGAGCCAAGTGGTTCCCTTTAGTCCTCCCTAGAGTAGGACTCTGTCATCCTTGTTTTGGCTGCTGTACTTCCATCACTGTGGTCTAAGGCAGCATTGGCTTTTTGAGGAACCAAGGGTTGGAAGCCCAGCTTCCTCCCCGATAAGGACTCCTACAGTAGGCCCCACAAGTGGTCATGCAGCCCGAGTTTAGATGTTTCCAGAGTCGGGAAGCTCATGACCTTCAGAGTTGCTGTGTTTCTTCTGGAACAGATGGGAATGTTAGGATTTTCTCTGAGGCCTGGGAGAATAAATCTTCTCTCCCCAGAGGTCATCTGGTGATGTGACAATTGTTTGGAGCATCACCTCCCCATGTGCCCCTTTCTCCCATTATTATGAAAAAAAAAAAAAAAAAAAAAGTGCAGGGGTACCTGGGTAGCTCAGCTTTAAGCCACTGCCTTCAGCTCAGGTCATGATCCTATAGTCCCAGGATTGACTCCCGCATCAGGCTCCCAGTTCTGCCGGGAGTTTCTTTCTCCCTCTGACCTTCTCCCCTCTCATGCTCTCTTTCTCAAATAAACAAATAAATAAATAAATAAAATCTTTAAAAAATGCAGATTGATAGACTTCAGAGTGAGGAGTATAATGTATTACACACTCCATCTTCAAAAATTGAGTTGAATTTTGTCCCCTCCAAGTTCACATGTGGATGTCCTAAGCCCCAGGACCTCAGAACATGACCTTGTTTGGAGACAGGGGTCTTTACAGAGGATATCAAGTTAAAATGAGGTCATTAGGGTGGGCTGGTATTCTTACGAAATCCAACTTGACCGGCATTCTTATAAAAAGAGGAAATTCGTGTGTGTGATCCAGACACGACCCAGACATCTCCCACCCAGAAGGGAGATGATATGAAGGTGCGGAGAGAAGACGGCCATCTACAAGTCAGGAGAGAGGCCGCAGAAGCAATCAACCCTGTGGACATCTTGAGCTTGGATTTCTAGCCTCCAGAAGTGTGAGACAACAGGTTTCCTGTTGGTGGCACTTGTTACAGCAGCCTGAGCAGACTCATACACATGATAAACTCAAGGTCAGTCTCGTTCCAGCCTTCGTTCTCAGGCACGCCCCATTCCATTGTTATTTTGAGTCAATTCCTAACCCCATACCTTTCTTCTAGTAACAATTTCAGGATGTATCTCTGACAGGAGTCTTGTAAAAGCTTAACCACAACACTATGATTCCTTAATAATTCTACTCTCCATGAGGCCACACACTGATTTGTGAGTAGATATGGGCCTACACCTATGCTCCCAAGAGGGATGGGGGGATGGGCTCCCCGGGGGTTATGGGTAGGAGAGGCAGCCCATCTGGGACACAGGGCAGGCCTGTCTGCACACGCTGAGGTCCTCCTCCCATTTGGAGAATTTCTTTCCAAGAAGATCCCTGTGTGTGCAACTTGGGACGAAACGTGGGTGCCTCCCTCTTCCTTTGGGAGGACCAAAGATCTCCATGTTGCCAGGCTGGCTGCACTGCAGACATCAGCAGGGCTTGAGGGATCTTAGGAAAGGGCTCTCTCCCTCATCGGGGGCCTTGGGGCCTGCCCGTGGTCCTAGGCCTGTCACCCTGGGCATCATCAGACACTACTTTTCCTGCTATGTCGTAGCATGGAGTACCCCTGGGAGCCAGGCTCCAGCAGGGGCTACTAGGAGAGCTGAGCAGCACCTGACCAGAATTTACGGTCCCATTCTAGGGTCTGCTGTCACACCTCCTTGGAGGGGCCACTGGGCAGGGCTCCCCTGGGAGGGTCATCCCAGGAGCGGGGGCAGTTTTCGCTCTCTGAACACCTCCAGTTGGACCTTCCTGAGCTCCCTGACCCTCAGCTTGCTTCTAGGGAATAGCTAGGGCTGTTTTTTTTTTTTCTCTTCTGGCCTGCGGGGGTCCTGGGACCTGGAAACCACTGCCACGGGCCCGAGCCTCTCAGAGCAAAGCTGAGCCTGGCTTCTAACTTCCTCAGCCTGTGGTTGCATTGCTAAGGAGTGTCCTGGCAAGCCCTCCGCCCATGGCAGGCAGCTCATTTGCACCCTAAGCAAATTAGGTGCTGCTCAGATGGGGTCATGAAACAAGAGCGAGGGCGATTTGGCAATGACAAATGCCCCTCCTCACCGGTGTAGCAATCAGCGGCCCAAACGGGAAGACCTGCTGGAGGCCTGTCTGCTTCCCCAGCGCTCCCTGCTCTCGGCCGAGGCAAATCGATGCCTCGCAGCCAAGTTCTGTTTGATTTCTAAATATTGGGGAGAACCTTTGGATGTGTCAGGGTGCTAAACATAATTAGCATTCTTTAGGAACAAAATAGACAACAAACCTGCTATTGTTTCCTTAATTATATGTCTTCTGATATAAAACAATCCCTCGGTGTTGGTGATGTGTTGATTAATTATCCCCAACAGTTCTTTTTGAAAGTTAGGAAGTGTGTCTCCTGACCTCCTTCTCCATTTCAAGGGAGCCGACCTCTCGAGTTTCTTCAAGAGCCCCGTGGTTCCCTGTGCTGAGAAGGTGGAGGGGGAAATGGATATCTGGGCTGTGGTGCGGCTGGGCTGGCCTGGGCGGGGCGGGGGGGCTCGGGGGGCCTTGCGGGCCTCAGGATGAGCAGAGCTGGGGGACTTCTTCGGCTGACCCTCTGGAGACAGATCTGCTGTCTCTCTCCGTGCCCCAGACACGGGGAGGGGTGCGAGAGGAGAGAGCCCTTGTGGTGTTTGTCTGGAGTCCCTGGACCCTCCAGGCAGGATGTCTCGGTGCCTCGCTGAGCAGTGTCTCCCCACGGCCACCCCAGGGTACCACCCCTCACTTTCTTCCACCTGTTTTGGTGTTTTGAGCCCCCCCCAGAAGCCTCTGAGAATTAGGCCAAGGTGGCAGCTCTAGGAGGCCTGGCTTGAGAAGGCCTGTTGGGTCACCCCGGGAACACGGGTCTAGGAGCTTTGTCAGGTGTGTGTGGATGACAGTGTGGGAGCTGAGGGGAGGGAGAGGTCCCTTCGGAGAGCTGTGTGTGTGTGTGTGTGTGTGTGTGAGAGAGAGAGAGAGAGAGAGAAATGGGGAAAGCATAAAGAGTTTCCCACAGGGGATTCCTTTATGTTCCTCATTTCAATCTTTGCTTACAAGGGCCCAAAATGCCTTCCGGTGTCCCCTTACTGTCCCATCACACCTTCCTTGAGGTTTTAGGGCAGGTTCCAGGTCCTCCCCCTCCAGGAATTCTGCCTGGATTTCCGAGCCAGCCCTCTGGGGCCTCTCCGCACGCCACCCTTTCTCCCCCTGCTGCCCTGGATGTGTTCCTCTGTCTAAGTGAGTGAACCCAGTCTCTGCGATGGGCTCTGCGATGTGAGTGCGAGCAGGGCTGGGCCTTGCCCGTCTCAGGCTCTGGCCCGAGTGCCTGCCTCTAGCCCGACCTGCTCCGTCTCTCCCCTCATTAGTCCTCCCCTTGTCTCCTTCCCTGTCACTTCTGCTGGTGTCCGTGGGTCTGTGTGTCTCATGACAAAAACTGTTTGACAGTTAAGCTCAATTCACGATACATATGAAGTACAAACAAATTATAATATAAAAATAAAGCTGTAAAAAGTCAATACTTTTTATTGGGAAAGCCATAAATTCATCATCTATGACTCACGGGCCACCCTTTGTCATCATTGGTGGGGAAGCCATAAATTAAGAGTCGAGACCAGGGGGACGTTAGAACATGGACGTGCTGTAAGATGATATCATGGTGTCTGTGTTAGCAGCGATGCTTATTAAACGTGCTCTGTGCTGGGCTCAGAACTTCACGTACCTTATCTCCTTGAATCCTCTCAATAATGACCTCAGATGTGGGGACTCTCTTATCCCCATTTTACAGGTGAGGGCACCTGGGCTCAGAGTGGTTCAGAGTCTTGCCCAAGGTCACACAGCCAGACAGGACAGAGCAGGGATTTTAGCTGAGGAGCTATGTGACCTTGAAGAAGCCTGTGTGCATCTTGTAATCCTGCACAAAGGAGGGAGGGGCTTGGCCTGGAGGGGAAAGGGGCAATCAGGGGAAGGCTTGGGGAGCAGGATGTTGGGGAGGGTGGAGAGGAAGGTGGGAAGAGGTTAACCCCGAATGACCTAGAAATGTCCGGAGGGAGATGAGGATCAATGAAGGGAATAATGGAGTAGGGAGGGGGAGAAGAGAGCGAGCAGATCCAGCCAGAGGGTCCTCAGAGGTGAGATCCCACCTGGCAGGAGGAAGCAGAGCCCCTTCCCCCCTCCCCACAGGAACGCTTCTTCCTGGAGAGGAAAACCAGCCTTGTCTTGGGGCACACCTGCTGCCCCACAGGGCCAGGCATTGAGTTTCAAGAGCGCCTGATAACATGCCCTGGGCAGTCCCCTGGGGAGGGGGCTGTGTTCTGCTCTCAGTCCGTATCCAGTCCCCTTAACTGGCTGCCCACCAAAAAACTACTTACTTTCCTGAAAGCAGGTATGTACACAGTACACCTGTGTGGTGTCGGGGGCGCTGGGACAAATGGCTGCTGAATTAAGTGGCCGGCCAGAGCTGAGGACAGTGGGAAGATGGGGGCGGGGCATGGGGGACTCGGAGGGAAGAGCTATTCAGAAGGAAAGAGGAGAAAGTGTCTCGTCTCAAGGGGCGAGTTGCAAGGCAGGGCTTACAAGCTAGAAACACGATCGTTTCCCACCTCCTGTCTAGGACGTGAGTCTTGGAAAATCTCTTAGTGAGGTGGGTTCAAAAGTCTTAGCGGCAATGAATGACCTGGGCAAGAGGAGAAGTGGCCGGGAGATGTAGCCGCCTTTGACTTGGAGAGAGGAGGTTTGGACCCTGGGGATTTGATGATGGCCCCTCTTGATGGGTCCTCCCTCACGCGGGCCATGGAGGCATCTGAAGAACAGACTACGGGGCACAGTTTAGTAAGCACGAGGGGCCCAGCTTCTGACCATGACCAGGGTGCCCACTGCTCACCCAGCAGCTGTGAGACATGGGGCAAGTTTCTCGGCCTCAGTTTGCTCATCCATAAATTTGGACAGTAATAACACTTCCGACATGGAGTTGCCGTGGACATTAAATGAGCCCAGCACGCAGTATGAGCAGAGCTCCGTGAATGCCAGCCACTATTAGGGTCATTTCCGTGGTTTGGGGATGGAGTGGCTGCTGTCGATTACTCAAGAGCTCAGCTTTCCCATGACCGAGTCTGGCTGTCAGAGAGTCAGTGTATGCAGGGGGAGGAGCCCTGGACTTGAACCCAGGAGCCCTGACTCGAGTCCCAGCTCTTTCTCTGATGGCTGTGTGTAGCTTTGGGCAAGTCCCTTCCTCTCTCTGGGCTTCAGTTTTCTTGCCTGGGCTGTGAAAGAGCTGGACCAAAGGATCTCCTCAGCCTGACAGGCCTGGGATGCTCCTTGGCCAGCAACTGTAGAGCGGCTGGGGAGGAGCTCCTGAGCAGCCCTCAGAGGTGGACCCCGTGGGGGCGATCCTCAGCTTCGAGGTTTAAGTCCATGTGAAAGGGGATAGGAAAGTTCTGGGGAGTTTTCCCCTCTCCCCCATGCTTTGTTCAGAGATGGGTGGAGATGGTCCCCCCCCAAGTTGAACAGGCTCATACCTGCCCACACACAGAGCACACTCCCAGTGGGCTTGGGGCACGCACACACACACACACACACACACAGAGCTGCTCACATGCTCTGTGTAGAAACCACCCCCTTTGGGGCATGTGGGTGGCTCAGTCGTTAAGCATCTACCTTCAGCTTGAGTCATGATCCCAGGGTCCTGGGATCAAGCCCTGCATCAGGCTCCCTGCTAGGTGGGAAGCCTGCTTCTCCCTCTCCCACCCCCTTTGCTTGTGTTCCCTCTCTCGCTGTGTCTCTCGCTGTCAAATAAATAAATAAAATCTCTTAAAAAAAAAAAAAAGCAAAAAAGAAACCATCCTCTTTGCCCTCACCCAGGTTGTGGTGCAGTGTGGTTCGTGGTCTCAGAATGCCTGGCTCCCCAGGGTAACATTGCCGGATTTAGCAAATAAAAATAAAGGATGCCCAGGAAAACTAGGAACAGAGTTCTAAAAGGGCTGAATGTTCGTAATAGGTTGATAAAAGCCAAATACTGGACGCAGAGGACATCCTGAGGGCCCATGCAAGGTGAGAGGCGTGTTCAGCAGGTGGACGAGGTCGGGAGGTACAGGGCGCCCGGCAACCCTATCCTGGGGGCCCCAGGGTTGAGACAAATTGGACTGAAGACACTCTGGAGAGCTTCCAGGCTTGGAGACAAGCAGTTCATCTGGAATGTTCTCAGACTGGGAGCCTGGGGGAAAAGGGTTTTAGAAAACACAGAAAACCATCCAGGGCATTGCTTAGCACTTTTTCGGGGAACGGGGGGCTTGGCTGCACAGTCTTCTGAGATCCGGTTCCCTGAGCAATGTCCAGCGCCTGCTCACCACGGTGCTGGCCTGCTGTTGTGGCAGTGGCTGCCCTGGGTGCTGCTGCTATTCCAGGGTGGAACAGACATAGAGAAAGAAGGGACGGTGGGGATGACCCAGTTTTGATGCCATCTCAGCCTCCGTGGGTGCCTAAGCTAGCATTTCTCATTCTTTGTTCATCAACCCTCTGAATGCACACGGACCCTCCCACTTTGCAGGTGAGTTAATTGAGGCCCAGGGAGATTCTGCCCTGGCCTCTGGGATGTTTACTGGGGAACAAGGATGGGGCCACTGACGTCTCCTCTCCTGCGGGGTTGTAGCCTACCCGTGAGGGCGGGAGCTTCACTGAGTTGGCACCACTGTGTGCAGGAAATCAAAATGAGTGGTGTGGCAAACCGAGGCCTGGGGAGGGAGCACTGCCAACCCTCCACTCTATCTTCCCTTGTATCCTTCTGGATCAGAAGAGAGAGGGGGCTGTTCTCAACAAGGTACCTCAGAGGTACAGCAGGCCTCCAGTCATACACCGACAGGAAGTGGTGTTTTGAAAGATTTGGCTGCAAATTCCTGCTTTATTTCCTTCTTTGGGCAGGTCATAGTTCTCTTCTCCGTCCTGTTAGGTGGGAGGAATTGCACCTGATAGGGCTGTTGTGGGATTGAGTTCATGCGGTTGAAATACTCGGCCCTGGGTGCCTGGGTGGCTCAGTGGGTTAAAGCCTCTGCCTTCAGCTCAGGTCATGATCTCAGGGTCCTGGGATTGAGTCTTGCATCGGGCTCCCTGCTCAGCAGGGAGCCTGCTTCCCCCTCTCTCTGCCTGACTCTGCCCATTTGTGATCTCGCTCTGTCAAATAAATAAATAAAATCTTAAAAAAAGAAAAAGAACTACTCAACCCTGTGCACAGCGCATAGTGGATAGCGGGGGAGATGAACTTATCAAATGTCTGAATGCTTATAGCCTATCCAAGTGATGCTACAACCGCATTCTTCCCACATATCTACAGAACAGCTTTAATAAACCAGGGACTGTGCTAAGGACCAAGGGGGTCCTCAAGGCAAGTATCAAGTGCTTCTCCTCTCCTAGGAGTTGCCAACAGTCTGAGTGAAGATCTTTGCAAACCGCACACGACATATTTAGTAAGCAGGACAAATAGATGCGGAGTGGGAAGTCGTGTGGCTTGGTCTTAAAGTATGGAATGACTCTGAAGGAGAAGACTGTGGTAGTCAGGGAAGACTTCCTGGAGGAGGTGAGGTTCAGACTGTGGTCCCGGATGGGTCTTAGTCCAGTGTGTCCTGTTCAGTGCCCCGTGCTTGCTGGTAGGCCTCGCAGGAATGTGCTTCTTGTGAGTGGCCCTAGCTGAACAGTGCGCTGAACAGAGGCTGAAAAGAGACTCCCAGGAGGAGAAAAGGGGACAGGAGCATTCATGGTGTGGATGGAGTTTGGAAGAGCTGGGGAAACTTCAGCTCATCAGCTATTCTACAACTTCCTGAGGCCCAGCAGAGAGGAGGCAGGTAAGACCCGGGTGTTTGCCATCAGGTGGTCCTGGCTGGGAGGCCGCCCTGCTGAGAAGAGGAGACGCGGCCTCTCCTGGGCCACAGTGATCCTCCGTGCCCGCCTTGGACTTTGTCCTACTGCTCAGGGATGGGGAAGACCCTGTCTTCAGCTCAGGAGTCCATCTGGTTTTTATTTTCATGTGTAGCAGTGACAAATGTTACTAAAAAACAGACTAAGGCAAGAGAGCCATACCTTCTCCCTAAACGGGATGTTTCCTCGCTTCCTGTCCATGCTGCCTGATTGATGGGACTCGACATTCTGAGCTCATTAGGGCAGGCGTCCCTTACAGCAAGCAGCTTGCCATGGGGATGTCACAAAGGAGCTTTAACTTGGATGTCCTGGAGAAATCTGGCTCCCAGACAGAAGCCGTCTGGCCAGACTGACCTCCACTCTGAGGCTTCCCCTTCCATTCAGCAGAGGCATGGTCCAGCCGGGTTCTGCGTCTCCTTCTCTGGTCCTTCCTGGGTCCTGGCGGCCACCCTCCGCCTTGCATCTCCCAGATCAAGACCCTTGACTGTCAGAGTTGGAAGAGATCTCAGCCAATCCTGCTCCAGCAATTTACACATGGGGAAACTGAGGCCTAGGGAGTGGAGGGGGATATGCTGAAAGTCATAAGCATGTCAGGGACAGAGCCGTTGTGGGGTAGGTCAGAGGATCTGGGGGCAGAAAGACGAAGCTTCGAGCCTCTGAGCCTTGCACAGCTCCTCACCAGCTGCGTGAACTTGAACAGCAAATGCCCTCCAGGATGGCAGCGGGGGATCGAGCTCTTGACCGAAGGCACCCAGCCCTGTGCCTGGTATCAGCTCCCTACTGCCATCCTTGTCATTATTGTCATTAGGCTGGGACCTGCTGATTTGCAGTGTGGCCCGTTAGCTTGCGAATTCCTCTGTCTTGGTGAGATGGCCCGCAAAAGTCCCATAGCAGTTGGGTGGAGGACCCCCAGGGGTGGCTCTGCTCAGGCTCTGTCCCGTGGCCCAGGACTAAATGGTAGAAGTCCTGCAGAGCAGACCCCAGGCCGCAGGGAGGCCAAACTGCAGCAGGAGGGAAAGTGCTCCCTGAGGGTCATGGCGGCTGTCATTATTGTCGTCACGCAGTGTGGCTGTGCTCCAGAGTGCGATACTGAGCAAATGAATGATGGAATGCTTGCCTATTGATTTCTCCAGACCTGGGCCACCCACCCACTCTGGGACTTACCTTTAAGGCAGAGAGAGCATGAGTTTTGGAGCCAGCTGGCTTGCTTTTTCATTGGCAGAGGGGTGATATGTATCCCACGGGGCTCGCTGGGGGAATGTGTGCAGAACCTTTGGCAGGTGATTCTGGACTGGAAGCTGCTGCTAGGCCTCCTCCCGCCTCCACCTGCACGGACAGTCTCCTTCTTCCCTGGCGTGCTGATAGGCGACGTCTCACCCCCACTGTGCAGGTGAGAACACTGAGGCCCTGAGATGGGAAGTGACCCACACAGGTGGTCCTCAGCAAAGCTAGGGAGGGCCTCAGGCCAAACATCTGGGCTCCTGGGCCAGTCCTTGTGCTGTGGTGCTGTTTCTGGGTCAGCAGGCTGACAGACAGAAGGATAAAATGGACCAAGTCAGCGGTTTCTCAGTCCTCTTCGCCTGCTTTGGTGAAGCTGGTGCCTCTTCCATCGCAAGGCATAAGCAGCCCTTTGAGTTGATAGTGCATTGGATCACCGCCCCACATATCTGGGACAGCTTTAGGAGGGCTCCAGGGAAGAGGGAGGAGGTCCCTAGCCGCCGGATGGGCAACATGGAGGGGGACAGCCGGACCTCAGGCGCGGGCTCCTGTCTAGGCTGGCTTCCAGGTCAGGTGTGCAGAGTTTGCTTCCTGAGCACCTCCCACACCACCATGGACAGGCAGGCTTCACCCTCCGCCCCTGGGCTGGGTGTCCCCACGATCAGGATTTAATGAGCTGGCTGTAGAGAGGTCAGCGATCTGGGGCCGTCCTTCTGCCTCTGTCCTAGTTGGAGCTCTGAGTTTTGTGTTTCAGGCCAACCTTCTCCTTGTATTTCTATTTGGAACCAGCAAGCCCTCCAGAGCATTTTATCGGGTTATTTTGAATTAGGAGTTTTAACAGCCTGCAGGGCAAACATAGAAGCCTTTAAGGAGAGAGAGCGAATGAAGTCAGCAAGGGGGAGCGCGCTGGGGAGAAGGGAGGAAATCCCAAGCTGAGTTTTGGATCGGAGCTTGATTATGTTGGTGACAGCAGGCTGCATTTTGCAGGACAGGAATCTAGCCCCCGCGGTATGCAACACACTTTGCTCCACATAATTCTACTTAAGCCACACAACAACATGGAGAGGTAGCGATCGCTTGTTTGCCTTATTATCTTGCTTTTATGTTCTGAAGCTCAGAGACGTACCAAGTCTGCAAGATCACACAGCAAAAGGAGCAGGTAGAGCCGAGGTTTCCAGTAACACAGGATCCCCCCGAATTCTCTGTTTTCCATCCTCAAGTTAGCGATCAGTGGTGAAGCGGCAGGGGGTGCTGCGGGCATTCTGCCCAGACCCGTGGGGCTCCCTTTACGCTCTGTGTCTGACCGCCTGCCTGCTTCTAGGCACCACAGCCATTTGTCCAAGCACAGTGCTGAAAACGCCTGGGAGTTAGCATCCCCTGGGTGGTCCATAGCCAGTATTTGACTAGAGCGGGAGGATGGAAGCCCAGCTCCCTCGCCTGGAGAAAGGACAAACTCCAAAGCAGGCTTCATTCTGCAGAGCTCCCGTGGGATGGAGCTGGTGCGGGGACTTCACCTGGAATGGCACCCTTGCCTAGCTTCCCTCTCTTCCCCATCCTGCCTCACCTACTGCTGCCTCCGCTTTCTCCCGGGAGGACCTCCTTAGTAAATCCCTTGTAAATGAATTTTCATCTCAAGGTCTCCTTCTGAACCTGACCTCACACAGGTCTGAACAAGACCACGGATCAAGACTGGGGAAAGAAACGGGACCAGGGAAGAAGGGGAGGGGGTGGCATATTCCTTTGCTAATGTCCAACCTTCGTGGGGACCACTTAGTGAAGCTGTGGCCAGCAAAGAGGTCATCTGAGAATGTGCTAGAATCTATTGGAGAATGGACAGTGAGCTTAGAGGACTGAGATCTCATCCACTCTTCCAAATGACGGAGGTGGGCAGCTGGGGGATGGTCCTGGCTTGGACCGGGGTACAGACATCTGGGTCTTGACTTGGGTCTGAAACAGAGGTGAGGCAAGCAGGACCTCTACTGAGAGAGCTCTGGGAACCAAACCTACAAAGGAGCGAGGAAGGCAGGTTTGGGCAAAGGGAGACGAGCTGCGCTACAATCCTAACAGAGTCCCCAGCCAATCCTATGGGGATCTCTGGAGCTGGGCTGGCCCTTTTGAGGTGGCCCGAATCAAGGCTGAGAGTGGGGTCTTTAGATACCTATATAGAGGGATCCTGGGTGACTCAGTGGGTCAAGCCGCTGCCTTTGGCTCGGGTCATGATCTCAGAGTCCTGGGATCGAGCCCTGCATCGGGCTCTCTGCTCAGCAGGGAGCCTGCTTCCCCCTCTCTCTCTGCCTGCTTCTCTGCCTACTTGTGATCTCTCTCTGTCAAATAAATAAATAAAATCTTTAAAAAAAATAGATACCTATATTGTCTGGTCCCTGGGCACTGGCTGGTTCTTATGGCCGGTTCATCCGATTTTGGAGTAGAGACGTTGTAGGAAGGAAACATGCTTGCTTTCTGTTCCACTGAAGCCCACGTGATTTCTAGAGCCCTTCCTTCAGTTTGGGCCTTTATAGGCACTGTGGGGGACTGACACAGGGAGAAAGCAAGGTCTCTGTCCTCATCAAACTTCCACCCAGTTGCTTAGACATGGCTTTTTCCTGCAAAATGTGAAACGACAGTTCAGAGGAACTGCCGTCATCAAGATCAGTGAGCTTACTGTGAGTCAGACATGATGCTAAGTAAGTACTTTCTAAGCATTTCTTCACTCTCTCAAAGCAATTCCTGAGTCTTAGCCTCATTTCACAAATGGGCTCATTGACTGTCCCATGAATAGCTCGTAAGTAGTCAAATCAGAATTTTTTTTTACAGTGTATTTATTTAGTTAAGTAATCTTTACACCCAACATGGGGCTTGAACTCACAACCCTGAGATCAAGAGTCACATGCTCTTCCTACTGAACCATCCAGGTGCCCTTCCAATAGGAATTTTTACCTCAAGCATTCTTACTCTAAAGCCCCATCTCCAACAAACCACCTTCTATTGCCTGTGTAGGAGCTGAGAAGATGCTGGAATTCCCTGTAGAGTATGGTAAGGAATATTGGAAGACTGCCTGGAGGCGGTGGCACTGGGTCTGATATTGGAGCTTGTGTGTGAGGGAGTGGGATTTGCTTCATTGTCTTATAGAGAGAAGGTAGTCTCTCATCATGCAAGTGGTTTACGAAATAAATGCTTTTTCCTCTGAAAGATCTTCCTATATTAATCAGAAGTTTAGTGGGTTCATGGTTCCCCTACTCAGGAGTGGAGGAAGAACTTTCCTGTTCACTCTTCAACACCTACAGTGGCCTCTAGGTTCCCTCAGCTATACCCCATCTCTGTTGCTACCCAGCGATGCACTGGTCCGTGTTTAGCAACTTGCTCTCTGGGGACGAAACCGAACTAAACCAAACCAAAATAAAACAAACCCCCCCCAAACCAAAACGCCCTGACTTGCAGTGGTTGCCAATTCTATGGCGTAAACATTTCCACTGCGGCCACTTCATGCTACTGGAGTGATGTCACTGGTGGCAGAGTTGGGAAGAGGTCCCCAGGTGGCTCTTGTAGGGAGTCCTAGGTCTCTTACCAGAGTGGGACTCTAAAGGTCCAGCTTGTTCTGGGAAGAGAAACGCTTTCCTGGGTCCATTTGGCTGTGGCCCGGTGGGGGGTCACAGCTGATAAGCTGAGGACACGGATTTCATTGTGGAATCAGCTGTTTCCACAAAGCGGACCTCTCCCCACCCCCACCCTGGGACATTTTGCTGCCCATCCCCCCGCTTCTCTCCACCCCTGCTCTGATGCCATGATAACATGTGGATAGCACTTTACAGTTTGCAAAGCGATTTTCACTGCCACTTTCTCACATAGCCCCCCAACAAGCTCTTGAGATAGGCCGTGTGAGTGTGATTATCATCATCCGACAGTTAAATAGTCCAGGGTTTGGGGAGCTTCCAAGGCTTGCTCAAGGCCACACTCCCTGGTAACTGGTGGCAGAGCAGGACCAAAACCCAGGCCTCTGCAGCCCAGCTTAGCACAGTTCCATCTGTTTTGGGCAGATGGAGCGTCATGAACATTCCAGAATGCATCATAAATTAAAAGTTGGGTTAAAAGCCGCCATGGCCGGATTTATCCTTTTAATGTAGAAATATTCATTCTAAGTTCTGCTAACTTTTAAAAAAAAGATTTTATTTATTTATTTGACAGAGAGAGAGGGATCACAAGTAGGCAGAAAGGTAGGCAGATAAAGAGGGGGAAGCAGGCTCCCCACTGAGCAGGAAGCCCGATGTGAGGCTTGATCCCCGCACCCTGATATCACGACCTGAGCCGAAGGCAGAAGCTTAAGTCTCTGAGCCACCCAGGTGCCCCCAAATTTCTGCCAACCTAGACCCATTTTTTTCCCATCATTCTTCTCTTGGTTTGCAGTAGTAGGTGAAAATGGGGAGAAATCTTAGGGAGCTGGCGGTGGAGAATGACACTGTGGATAGGTGATTCCTTTGTTCCCCTCCTGGTTTCCCCCAAACCCCGACACGGCAAGAGCCCAGGTGACCGCACTGAGTGAGGTGAGGGCAATATTTCAGCCCAGGGCATTTCAGGTAAACAACTTCTTTGGTCAGGATGACAAAGGTATTTATTACAGGAAATCCCTGGCAAGGATGATCTATGCTTCTCCAAGAAATAGCAATAAAGGCACTTTTGCCCGGAGCATGGGGCTTCTGAGCCTGGTCTGAGAGCACCTGACTGGGGCGGCGCTCACATTCCTGTGCGATCAGGAAGCGGTGTGCAGCCCGCACCCGGGGTCCCGCCAGGAGATTTATACCCGTGACTTAGCTGACCGGCTCTGGGAGGAACAGCTGCCGCGTCTCACCAGACGTTCTGGAAAGATAACCCTGCCATCCGGCGGCCACACCTACCCTCCGTGTCCAGTCCAATCTTTGTTTTCTCCCAGGGCGGTGGAAAATGTTACAACCTGGATGCATGTTTCCGGAACTTGTCCGATGGGGGAACTTGTTAAAAAAATACAGATTCCCAGGACCTCTGCAATCTGATTTAGTAGGCTGGCGGGTGGTGTTAAGAAACTGTCCGTTTAACAAGATCGCAGGCTATTCTGGTGATTGGCTCTGCTCTGCAGGAGCGGTGGGGCGCGTCTCCCACTGCGGGCAGCTATGGGAATCAGCCGGAGCCCTGACCTTCTTATCTGGGCCTGAGAATTTGCATTTTCGAACAAACCCCCCGGGGGGATGTGGATACTGCTGGTGTGTGGAGACAATGGGTTGAGGGCCACTGGGTGCATGTCAACAGACCCTGGAGGTGGGCTGAGGCTCTTTAAACCTCAGTGTCTTTGTCTGCAGTGAGGCTTTGGGTCTGTAGTGTGGTACTCCCTAAGGGTTGTTATGAGGATTGACTGAGTTGTATTTGTAAAGTTTTTAAATTAAAAAAAAAAATTAAATAAAAAAATTAAAAAAAATCATTTTAGTTTTTCATTTGAGAAAGAGAGAGAGAGAGAGAGAGTGCAAGAGAGAGCAAGCAACTAGGGGGAGGGGCAGAAGGTGAAGGAGACTCCCCGCCGAACAGGGAGCCCGATGAGGGGCTCGATCCCAGGACTCCGGGATCGTGACCTGAGCCGAAAGGAGATGCTTAACTGACTGAACCCCCCAGGCACCCCATATTCGTAAAGGTCTTAGAGCAGTGTGTGGCTCATGGTAAATCTGTATTATGTAAGTGTCAAACAGATAAAATACCGATGTGGGTTGTAGGTGTCTATCCATTCATGCACTCAGTGATTACTAAATGACACTCATCCCGCTGCTGGAACCCTCATAAGTATACGACCATACAGGGGTGCAGAAGGCAGACCCAGCCCCATCTCACTTTGTGATGAAAAGCGGCAAATTTTCTGGTTACGGCTAATGCATTCTTCCAGCACGCCATCTATCTCCCCAGACCTTGAGCATATAATGCTGTGATCAACATCAAGACCGCATCCCAGCACCCCGGACTTCGTCTTCCCGGTGCCCATCCCGACCCTTAGCCCCACATCCAGCTGGGCCATGGTGTATCAGCTGCTTCCTTGTGGATGGCAAGCTTGGTTAGGATGGGCTCTGTCTCTGTGACTCGTCCCTGCTGAGTCCGAGCACGCCGGGCAGCGCCTGGCACATCGCAGCAGCTCAGTGAACTTGTTGAATGGATGGGTGAGTGAACTCATGGTGCATAAGGGTCTGCCTGGGTCCCTCACCGGCCTCTCCCAGATGACTACAGCAGTCAGACCTTCCCACCTGCATTCTTGACCCCTTTCATCCATTTCCCTCAACTGCACCAGCAAAGATGATGTGCATCTCACCTTTGTGAGAAGGTCTGACCTGCTCACTTCCCTTTTTAAAACCTTTCACATGATACTCTTAGTAATTTTCCCCTATGGGCCATGTATAGACTAAACTTCACAGCTTATGAATTTACAAATGATCATTTACAAATAATCAAAGCCACATGACTGCCAAGCAGACCCGTGATTAACAGGAGATATGAAGTGCTAATAAAATTTCAGCTCAAAGGAAAGAAACTTACTAACCTATGCAGATTTGCCTTGGGTAAATGTGTGTTTTCTGCTAAACTTCTAGAACTGTTGAAGAAAGCTCACAGATACCCCCTTCCCATCACTGCTGGCTCAGACTCTCAGGGATACCTGACGGAGAAACCATGTGATTAGGGGAAAAATGCGAACTTTTTATCCTGGAGCCTTATAAGGCTCACATACTTGGCTTGATCCTCCCTATCAAGTTTTATGTCTTGCCACTTCCCACTGGCTGTCTCTTGGTGGGCACCTCCTTGACCAGGCAGGGGCTCCCAGAGGGCCAGGATCTAGCCCAGTACAGCACGTGCTCAAAAACTGGAATAAATGAACCATGTGCCATATTCTTTTCAATTTCCCTTTAAATGATCTCCCCAGATTATTTTTCTCATAAATTGAGGGTTTTAAATTATAAGGCACAGGTGACCTTTACGAAGACTCTTTCTCTAGCTTCCATATCTGGGAATTCGTCTGCATGTGATAGAACGTGAGCTACTCACCAGGAAAGGAGTGAACGAAAGAAACCAAGACAGAGCATTTCTTTGAAGGGAGTAGTTGGAATGTTGTACCTTTTCCCATTTCACAACCTTTTCTGTCCCTGTCCTACCCCCTGGCTGCTCCCTGTGTAGTATTTCCTCCTCGCTTCAAGCTGAGGGAGACAGGCTAAAGAGGGACCACTCAGAAGCCTTGACATATGTCCCATAGAATTGGGACCCTTGGTGCATGAGCTTTCCCATGAGGCAAGGGGACGTGCTATTGGCTGGAGGAGGGGGGACACGAGACCCCAACTGTGGACATCAGAGTGGGGGAGAACTTTGAAGGGCTGGGATGTGCTAAGTTGCAGGAGAAAGAGAAATTCTTAGCAGGAGAATCTTACACAAATCCACGAAAAGCACCCTCCTCCCCACCGTCTCAAGAGGATGAGGGACCTTTGAACATCTGGCAGCACGTGGGTACATCGGAACAAGGAGGTCGTCTTCTCCCTCCTCTCCTCTACACCTGGGGGGCTCCTGAGCAGGTGTGCGTTAGGGGTAGAGATGCTCAAGGCTGCGGCATGGAAAGGCTACCCCATACTCTTTGCCCACAGCAGGCCTCCCTGGACAGAGCTGGCCTGAGATGGTTGGGGGAGGAGAGTGAGGGGCTACACTTGGCGAGGGTAGGCAGTGAGTGATTATGACCCTGGGCCTGACAGTTTAATTACCGAAATGGGATTGTGCTTGGGACCAAAAGTGACTACAAGACTTTTTTTTTTTTTTTTAAAGATTTTATTTATTTATTTAGCAGAGAGAGAGATCACAAGTAGGCAGAGAGGCAGGCAGAGAGAGAGGGTGGAAGCAGGCTCCCTGCTGAGCAGAGAGCCCGATGCAGGGCTCGATCCCAGGACACTGGGATCATAACCTGAGCCGAAGGCAGAGGCGTAACTCACTGAGCCACCCAGGTGCCCCTACAAGTTTCTTTTTGAAGAGTGACCAGAGACAGATGGCATCTGCCAGAGATTTTATCCCCAGGGCAGGGGAGGACAACCTGCAGAGCTGGTTTGAAGGGACAGTTGGACTTGGTGGGGGGAGGCTGGAAAAGTTGTTTAGTATAATGACTGTATGACCACATTTACAGAGATGAAGGAAAGCGTTTACAGAAATATACATATATAACACAGATTTATATCAATATACGTACATGCGGATTTAGCCATATATGTAACACCTGTGTCCATATATAAAAACTATCATTTTTTGACAATCCATTAGTGCACATGCTCTAGGCTAGACATGTTTACCTATATTAGCGTTAATCCTCAAATAGGATAGATACTGTCCCAATTTTTAGATGATAGAACTGAAGATCAGAGACTTGAAATATTTGATGCCCAAATCACATAGCAGGGGCAGAGGTCTAATTCACACCTCATCCAGACCATGTCTATGGCTCCTGTACTACGTGCTACCCCTCAGCTGGGTTTGTCTCCCAGGCCCATCTTTCCCACTATATGCAGTCTGGAGACTTTGTCAATTCTTGTGTCTCTATATGGAGATCACTCTGGTTTTTTTTCTACATAGATAGGTTGTGATTACTTTTAGGCTCTTGGCTTGGGTTAAAGGATTCCCCCTTCCTCCTAGCTTGGTCTGGTCTTGGGTGGCTTCTTCTGGACAACACAGGTCACATGTCTCAAGGACATGAAGAGCGTGACTGAGTTGTGGAAGGTTTTTGGGAACCAAAATAGTGCTGGGGCAAGATGGGCACTGTGCAGAGATCAGACTCACAGCTGGATTATTCGGTAAAACAGATCGTCTTGCTGACCCTGCCTGAATTCCAGGGTCAACACATCTTCCTTCTTCTTCCCTCACTGCCTTCCCTGCACGATGGTCATTTGGTAGAGCCAAGTTCTTTATCCCTCGAGCAGTCACCTTCTGGGACTGTGCACAGCACATGCATGGCCATTTATCCCATCTCGTTTGGCACTGTTTTAGGTCTCCCTAAATCTGGTCTCCCTAAAGCAGGCTGCCATTCCATGGGGCTGGGCTCAGGGAGGTGGGAGGGAGCTGGGGACTCGGCCACATGACCCATTTGCATGGTTTTAACACTCTGCTGCCATTGTCTTAATATTCTTTGACCAAGGTACCCCGCATTTTCATTTAGCACTGGGCCTTGATAATTCTGTAGCTGATTCTGGAGGGGGTCACCTTTGTCTGACAAACCCGTGGATCCCCGACTGCACCTAGCACAGTGCCAATTCACCCTGCACCATGTTGTATGTGAAACCATTCAACAGAGACAGGCCTAAGCTGCCGGTGTTGTCAGAGGAGTGTGGCCTGGGCTGGGCAAAGATTTGTGGAGGTGTTACATAGGAAAGGATCTGGTTTACTACCAATGGCAAAGAAGAAAAAATTCCACTACTAAATGAGATCTCAATCAGGAATTCACTCTTCTCAACTAAAGGAAAGAGAACAAATATTCCCCCCATTCCTCTACCAGAGGTGACCCCCAGAAACTAATACACAGAGCCAGCCATCTGGCCATAAAAGCTTGAAAACAGAGAGAAGCCAACCCCTTGGGTAATAAGTAATTAGCAGCAGGTATTTTACAGAAGGGTCGGAGGAACGCAAAGCTTCCCCAGCAAAGCGATTGATAGAGAACTGGCACTTACACTGGACTCTGAACAAGCACGCAGGCAAAGACAATTAATGTTCTGCAAATCCCAAGGGTACCACATACCAGGTGACCAGCCACCTGTGCGGTCAGGGGCTGACGGGGAAAGCAGAAACCACGTCAGGCATTTATAACAGAGGGAATGTAATACAGGAATTTGTAACAAACAGGGTTCAGCGAAGAAACTCAGATTAGTCGGGGCTGGAAGCCACTTCTGTGTGAAGCTGGAGAGACAAAGGGAAGAGACCCTGTTCCTGGAGCCCAGTGCGATCTGGAATCAGGCAGCCCTGTTCAGCGAAAGCTCGAGCTATGGCAGAGCAGCTACTAGAGAAGACATCCCAGGTGGAGAGATAGATGGAGAAATACCCGGGCTTCTTCCTTGTCCCCGCCCTCCAATTCCTCACCGGTGCCTCCCATTGGCTGGCACTGGAGTCCCGGAAATGCAGCCTGCGGGGTCTGTTTTTTTCCCTACATAGATAGGTTGTGATTACTTTTAGGCTATTGGCTTGGGTTAAAGGATTCCGCCTTCCTCTTAGTGATACAGAGCGGGGAGTGGATGTAGAACGGATCTGAGGGCAAATAGGACCACAGAACGGTCGGAGACTCGGCACACTGCCAGACGAAAGGAGCATCAGAAAGTCTGGTAGATTTAACAGTAATAGTAACCTCAGTCAGTTATTGATAACATCATGTGCCAAGTGGTACTTGGTTCCACTGAAACTTTCATGACAACCCTGGGAGGTAGGTGGTCTTATCCCCATTTTATGGTTGAGGATACAGGCTCAGACAGTAAATAACTCGCTCAAGGTCTCAGCCACTCAGTGAAGGAGTGTGAGCTGGAGGCCAGGTGTATACCTCTCAAAGCTTTGCTTCTAACTACCACCATGCACCCCTCACTTAGCTATTCCAGGGTCAAGTGGGGGACAGGGGATTGGCAATATAAGAATCCCCTGCAAATCACTCATAGTTTGTGGAGACGATTATATTCAAGGTAACTGAACCGTAAAATGTCTAGAATTTTCATTTATGGATTGGTTCAGCAAATTCTTCTCCTTTTCAGAAAATTCTTGTGTTGATATCATAGTCTCAATGTTGTGGCATCTCCAGGGATTATTTGAGTTGAGTACCTAACCTGGGCTGGGCAGACTTCTCCTGAAAGTCTAACTGAGGTTCTGATCCCCAAAGTGGGAAGTTGAAGTGTAGAAGTTGACCACATCTTCTTTTGCATTGTCTTTCTTTTTTTTTTTTTTTCCCCCTTACATAGCAGTTCTTGTGGTTGTAACGTGGAATCTAATTGTACTTTTCATTTGCGTTTCCCTGATAACTAATGGTGTTGAGCATCTTTTCATGTACTTATTGTCCGTCTGTCCATCTTCTTCGGTGAGGTGTCTGTTTAAATCTTTTGCCCATATTTTTCATTGGGTTGTTTGTTTTATTGATTTATAAAAGTTCTTTATATATTTTGGATGTATATTCTTTGCTATATATATATATATATATATATATATATCAATCACATGTATATTCATATATACATATATATGGATCTTTTCTTATAGTCTGTTGCCTCTTTTTATTAATAGTGTCTTTTAAAGAGCAGAATATTTAGCTTTGATGAAATCTACTTCATCTTACTTTTTATGATTAGTGTTCTTTTCTTGTCACATCTAAGAAATCTTAGCCTACCTCAGGTCACAGAAGTTTCTCTCTTCTCTTTTCTTCTAGAATATTTTATTATTTTAGTTTTTTATATCCAGGGTTATAATCCATTTTTAGATTTTTTTTTGGTGTGTATAGTGTGAACTCAAGATCAAGATTCATTTTTTTCCCTCTATGGATAGTCACTTATTCCAGCACCATTTGTTGAAAAGACTCCTTTCCGCATAGAATTAGCTTGGTATCTTTGTGAAAAATTAATTGACCATTATTTGCAGATCTTTTTTAGGACTTCATATATTTATTTTTACTCTAATACTATACTATCTTGGTTATTATAGTTTTCATGCTGTTGAGTTTATCCAGTGAATTTTTTTTATTTCATGTATTATATTTTTCAGTTTTTATTATTTTATTTGGTTCTTTTTCTATTTTCTATTTTTCTTCTCATTAGGTTCATGTTTTCCTTTAAGTCTTTGAAATAATTTAATATAGTGGTTTTAAAATCGTTTTCTGCTAATTCTATCATCTGCTACTTGTGAGTCTGTTTTTATTGTCTTGGTTTTTTTCTCATCGGTATTAGTGACATTTTTCTTATTTGTGCTTCTTTGTTTGTCTTGTAATATTTGATTGAATGCTGGACATGTGATTATTATATAATTGAGTATGTAGATTTCATTCTCTTTAGAAGTGCTGTGTTTTATTTTCCAGACAGTTAATTTACTTGGAGAAATAGCTCATTTCCAGACTTGTTTTAAAATTTTTTAGAATTAAAATTTTTTTTAGAATAGCGTTTAGTTTAGAACTTCTTTAGCCCTATTCCTAAGGCATGGGCTTTTGGGGATCTCTATGATGGTTTTGATGTGGAAGAAATTTTCTCCAATCTGGTTTGTTGGTACTTACACATCTCTAAATACTGTGTGAGTTCCTTATTATTATTATTATTATTATTATTATTTACTCTGATAGTTGTTCTTTGCCTTGTTTCGTGGAGTCTCATTCTGTGCATAAACCACTTAGTATTCAAAGACTCAGGAGGTCTCCATGAAGATTTCTGGAAACTTCCTTTGCACGATTCCCTCTTCTTTAGAATTCTGTTCCACAAATTCCAGTTACGTTAATCTCTCTGAACTCCGATCTTTGTCTCCTTAACTCACCAAGTCCATTTTACTCTGCTTGGGCTCCCACTGTCTGTGCCACAGTATAAAAACACCCTCCACCCTGCCCCCAGGCAGGAAGTTGCTTTTGTGAAAGCATTCATCATTTTCATTTCTCTTCTCTCTGGGATCACTGTCCTATACTGTCTATTTTTCTTTTTTCTTTTTTTTTTTAAATTATTTAAAATGGAACTATTAAAGGAACTATTCAGTTCCTTTGCCTTTTCATGTAAATGTTATTTCATTATTTATTTATTTATTAAAGATTTTGTTTATTTATTTGTCATAGAGAGAGTACACACAAGCAGGCAGAGTGGCAGGCAGAGGCTTAGAGAGAAGCAGGCTCCCCGCCGAGCAAGGAGCCCAATGTGGGACTCAATCCCAGGACCCTGGGATCATGACCTGAGCCTAAGGCAGGGGCATAATCAACTGAGCCCCCTAGGCATCCCTATACTGTCTATTTTTCAATGTCAGAAAACAATTGTTTCAATGCAATTTTCTAATTGGCTATGAAGGGAAAAGACTAGTTTTTCCATCGTGGCAAAGAAGGAAATTCCCTCTTTTTTAAAACATCTGTATAATATTCCATTGTTTGAGTGTTGTCTCATAATTTGTTTAGCCAGTTTCCCATTTGATAGACATTTATGTAGTTTCCAACATCCTTTTGTAAACAATGTTGTAGTGTAAGTCATCATGCCTAATTAATTTCATATACATCTGAGTATATCTATAGAATAAATTCCTAAAAGTGTCAATGATGGGTCAAATGGTATATGCAATATATATATATATATATATATATATATATATATATATATACATATATATATATACATACATACACACACATACACATATACATTTATGAATGGTTATATCCATTATGTATAAATGTACGTATGCAACTGGCCTAAATATAAATATATGTATATGTATGGATATATTACATGTAAATATATATGTGTATGTATATATACATATATGTACACATATATTTATTTATTTGTATTTGTAGTCTAGTAAACATTTTCATAGTACTCTCATGGAATTGTTTTCATTTTTAAGTTTAAATTCAATTAATTAACACATAAAGTATTATTAGTTTCAGAGGTAAAGTTCAGTGGTTCATCAGTCTTATGTAGCACCTAGCGCTCATCATATCACGTGCCCTCCTTAATGTCCATCCCTTAGTCACCCCATCCCTCCACTCCCCTTCCCCAGCAACCCTCAGTCTGTTTCCTATGGTAAGAGTCTCTTATGGTTTTGTCTCCCTCTCTGATTTCATCTTGTTTCATTTTCTCTTTCCTTCCCCTATGCTCCTCTGTTTTGTTTCTTAAATTCCACATTCTCATGGAATTTTCTATTTATTTTTTCACCAAAAATGTAAAAACATGCATCTTTCCGACTTCTGACAACTTCTTGATCTTTAGATATTTGGTGGGTAATCTTCATTTCCCTTATTATGCATCAGGGTGCCAACTATTTACATATATATATGAACCATTAGTAGCTCTTTCCTGTGAAATATCCTTTTGTAACTTTTGCTCTACTTTCTGTAATTAACAAAAAAAAATCATATGAGGAAAATAGAAAGAAATAAATACACAAGGAAATGAGAAGGCTGGGTCAGCTCTTTTAGGCCCAACATGCTCTAAAATTTTAAAGTAAAACCAGTGCAGTGCAAGTAAAGTCAACAAAAAGGAAAAATAAACTCTAAAAGACACAAATGGATTTTGACACTTGGAGCAGGGAGTGGAATCAAGGAAGTTGAAGTATAACAGAGATAAGTGTAAGATTCAGTGTTTGGATTCATCTGCATGAAACCACCTAATGAGAAACCAAGGGAGTGTGCCTTATGGACATGTGTGAAACAGACCTAGTTGGCTGAAAGAAAGTCCAGTATAAGCCTGGGAGGAAATGCTGTTCCAATTTCTAACTGTGAGGATAGAAATGCCTTTGCTGGGAAGGGGGAGGATTTCCCTGACCTGGGCTGGTACAGGCTTACCAATGGTTTCTACCCTTCGCTTTTGGAACTATGAAAATAAGTGGAAGCCTGTTCAGAGATGAGAGATCAAGTTGCTGAAGGGACTTGAAGCCAGGTCATGTGAGAAGTGATGGCAGGGACTAGGGATGCCTGACAGGCAGACAAAAATGCTCAGGGGTCTTGTGGCTCAGTTGCTCAGATGAAGAAAGACCTATACTATGGAAGAGAAAGCCAATGGGTTCTGCTTGTTTCAAAAGGGGGAGATCAAGGATCTATGAGGAGATTAAGCAGGAAGATAAATTTCAGCTCATTCTACATAACGACTTCCCTACCAAACTGTTCAAACATGATAAATACTTCCCAAGACAGTGGTGAGTTCTCTGTCATCAGAAGTACTCTACTATAGGTTACATCTCCTGCACTGGGGAGGGACTTAAGGATCTTGTGGATGGTTGGAGTGGACGACCTGTAGGACTGCTTGTAATTCTAGTATTTTCTGATTTTTACACCTTTTCTAAGATGAAAAAAAAATCAGGCTTGTACAGAATGACTTGTCATGGACTCAATGACTGAAAAGTCAGAAAGCCAGGTCTTGAAACTAGGTTTTGAAAGTCACTGTGGGGGGCGCCTGGGTGGCTCAGTGGGTTAGGCCGCTGCCTTCGGCTCAGGTCATGATCAGGGTCCTGGGATCGAGCCCCACATTGGGCTCCTTGCTCGGCGGGGAGCCTGCTTCTCTCTCTGCCTCTGCCTGCCTCTCTGCCTGCTTGTGATCTCTGTCTTTCTCTCTCTGTCAAAAAAAAAAAAAAAAAAGAAAGTCACTGTGGAGTTCATTCTACGCCATCTCCCTCTATGTAACCTCGGGCAAGGCTAAGGAAGACATCCCTGGAAAGCTGGCAGGGAGGGAAGGCATTATGACAGAATGCACATGCCTGGAACCCGAATTCAGGAGAACTGAGCTCTAATTCTTGCTTTCACATTCTCATTGTACAAACCATCTTTCTCAATCTTAGTTACGTTACATACCAAACACTGATGAGCTCAAGTTGCACCCTCTCTGATCAACCAACTCAGAGGAGCTTCTTCTTCCTAAAAACTTCTGTAGGATTTGTCATTTATATCAAGCACTCTCTCCTCTTTACAGTTCTCTCAAACCTGTGTGCTCTGTGTTGACAAGGGTCATGTCTTGTCATTGTTTACATGCCTGACTCTCCTGGCCCTGTTCCTGCTACTTAGCAGGTGCACCCTAAAAATTTCATGTCTGACCTTCCCTCGACCTCAATTCCTCAGGCCTGGGGAAGCTCTATGAGCAAATGAATCGAATCTCCATTTACACATGTTAGAAGAAGGTAATAAATCAATAAAGGTGTTCAGCAAGATAAAAAGAAGATCAGGGCATCGCTCTGCCCAGGTGGTTGAAATCAGCATGTTTCCTGAGGAAGTTTTACCCAGTCACCTCAAAAATGTTCTGCTGTTTTAACTGTTAGAAGGAGTTTAATGATAAAAGTATGTCCTGGACACGAGTCTCTGTCAGATTTGGAGCTCAGCCAATTGCCCTGTATTCAGCCTTGACTAGAAGATGCTGGTAGATTCTGGATACCAGAAATGGTGACGTGTCACAATAGGGAAGATTGAGCATTTCTACCTTGATAAGGGTAACTCTGTGGCCTCAGGGCTTTCTCCTCTGTGGGAAGATAACACCTTATCCCTGCATCGTTTACTGTGGACCTGAGCATTAAGAAGCTTCAGGGAAAGGGCCGGGTTATCTGGCAGGCCAAGTCTGCCTGACTTGCTTGTTACCTGCAGCTTCGAAGCAACTGAACTGGGGTGGGGGAAACAGGAAGGTGGGGTGGTCCAAGATGAGATTTTGGTACATTACAAAACTGAATACAATTCTTCACTTCTGTTTAGGAGAATTATCCATCCACACCCTTGCCATGGCTTCCTGGTGGACAGGGGGTCTCGCCCTGCCCTTTGACTTTGGACTCAGGTATGGGACTTGCCTTGGCCAATGGGATATTCACAGATGTGATATGAGAAAGGAATGAAGTGCGACTGTGCTGCTGGGCGCTCTGTCTCTGCCCTCTGTGTGTCCTGGGTTGACTCTGCTCTTTCAGTCCTAACCCTGGAAAGTCACATGTGGAAGGGTGCAACCCCAGATAAGCCACAGACTTGCAAAAAAGAAAAACAGGTGCTCTTTGTAAGTTGCTAATATTTTGAGGTTGTTTATAACACAGGATTCTGTGTTGATTGCTGACTAATACAGAGGCTGAAAGCTGGCTGTGTGTGTGTGGGAAGTGTCACCTTAATAAGAAGTTCTAGAATCCTTTCTCAGAATTCCCAGTAGGCCCAACAGCTCTCACTTAGCTGCTTCATGTTCTCTCTGGCTCCCCTGGTGGGCTTCAATGCTCTGCTTCCTAGAAGAGTTTTTAGAATGTGGGCTCCATCAAACTTGTTTTGAGTTCCCTGATGTGGTAGGTTGTCAGAGTGATGGGCTCTACTACATCGAATGCCTTCTGTGATGATGCTGTTGTGTGGTTCCTTCCCAGAACGACTCTGGGCTTAGCTGTGTGACTCGCTTTGGCCAGTAAACATTAGCAAATATGATGTAAGCAGAGTCTTAAAAAGTGCATGTGCCTTGGGCTTGCATCTTCTTGCTGTAGGGAACTCACTGCCTTTTTGTGGAAAATTGAGGCTAGCTTTCTTAAGGTTAAAGGACCAGGTAGAGCGAGGGCCCAGTCATCTTAGAAGTCTCAAACATATGAATGAGGCTATCCTACGCCATCTGGCCCCAGTGGAGGCCCCTGCACCAGAGGAACTGCCAGCCAACTCCAGAACCATGAGAACTTATACATGTTTGTTGTTTGAAACCACAAAATTGGGAGTGGTTTGTTATGCATCAAAAGCTAACTAACACACCCAGGCAAAAGATGGTTTGGAAAACCAGTGAAGTGTTGTTCATGGATATATGCTTTCTGAGCCCTCACTGTGTTTCAGTGTGGTGCTATGGGTTCAAATGCAGAACCAGAGCACAGATGGGCATTGCAGGACCTTTGTCTAAAGTGCAATTAAGATGGGTTCCTTGAGTGGAGATCAGGGGATCTGAGGCAAAGAAGAGTGAATCCAGGAAACATGGATTACTATGAGGGCAGAGGTCCGAGCTGCAGGTCCAAGTTAGGCCAACTTTGAGCAGCAGCAGGTGAAGACAACAAAAGGGGGGGGATGCCTGTTTCAGACAGGAAACACTTGCTCCTCAACTGGGGTAGCGGGCTAATGAGAATAGGCCCTGACATCTGTGGAACACTCGCCTACAGTTTCTCCTATGATTCTCATGATCCTGGGAGTAAGTGGGCCACGTGTTCTGAGCTCTATTTACCAAAGTGGACTGAGGTAGAGTGACCTGCCCCAGGCCACATGGCCACAAAAAGGCAAAGCTGGGGGGCGCCTGGGTGGCTCAGTGGGTTGGGCTGCTGCCTTCGGCTCAGGTCATGATCTCAGGGTCCTGGGATCGAGTCCCGCATCGGGCTCTCTGCTCGGCAGGGAGCCGGCTTCCCTCTCTCTCTCTCTCTCTCTGCCTGACTCTCCATCTACTTGTGATTGCTCTCTGTCAAATAAATAAATAAAATCTTTAAAAAAAAAAAAAAAGGCGAAGCTGGGCTCTGTTTGAGTCTATGGCCAGCCCACTATGTGTATCTGGCCACTGCACTGAATAACCTTCCAGGACTTGGAGCCCAGCATGGGTCCCTCACTAGCTCTGGAAGATCCTGAGTATGCAGAGCTATGGGGGAAATAGCAAGCTTGGGGGTAAAATGGCAAGCACTGGGAATTGGTCAAGGCAGGGAATTAGGCTCAAGGGAGCTGGGTGAATGCAAAGGATACTGGAAGGCGAAATTGTGCAGTGAGCAGGAAATAAATGTAGCTTATTAAGGAACAAATCAACCTCTTTACTACCTATCCATCCAATCATAAACTAGCCATTCATCTACTCATCTACCTATCTAACTATTCTACTACTTGCTCAACCTATCCATCTATCCACCGACGTATTAACCAAGCACCCATCCCTCCATCCCTCCCCCCCACCCTCCCTTCCATCAACCAACTATCCGATCAATCAACCATCCTAATAATCAACAGCCAACCAACCTACCATTAGACAACCAAGCAGCCAACTAGTAACTAGTTCCCATTATGGGCTAATGCAGGCTGCTAGAAATAGGGGACATAAAAAAGTGATGCTGAGTCTTTCTTGACTCTTTTTTCCCTTTATCCTCCACATTCAGTCCATTAGCAAGGACTTAAAAATATCTACCCTAACAATATATTTCAAATTTGACTCTTTTCATCCCCATTGCTTCCTCCCTAGTCTGGGTCATCATCAGTGTTCCCTAACTTCTAAAATAACCTCTTTTCTGGTACTCTGGTTCCACTCCTGCCATCATACAGTGAGATGAATCAGTGAGCTCCCTCTCCTGATTAAAGCCTTGCAGTGGCTTAAAGTTTATCACACTTAGACAAAAATCAGGCTTCTTACTAGGGCCTTCAAGGCTTTCCATGGTGGCACCCTGGCTGTTCCCTCTGACCTCATCTTCTACCACCCTTCCCCTAATGACCTCACCCCACCCTCAATGGTCTTTCTATTATTCATACTCATAAGCTTGTTCTTGTCTTAGTCTTCTTACTTGCGTTATACTCTGGAATGATGTGTTCTCAGATCTCAACATGACTCATAGGGAGTCCTGCCTTTGGGTTTGGTCTCATCAGAGAGGCCTTCCCTAGTGCCTGCTCCAAAGGCCACTCCAACCTCCCTCTCTCATCATTCCATGTCATGCTTTTAATAGCACATGTCATTCTTGAGTTGATTTATTTAAACTCAATAATGCATTTTCTGGTGCCTAGAGCTGTGCCTGGCCTGTGGCAGGACCTCAGGAAATGGTAGTTATTGATATTACATTCATCCCCTGATTTCTCCTCACTGCCTGATTTCTTTTGGCTTAGAACGTACTGGTCAGTGCTCACTTCCCTAGCAAGGAATCCTAGTTCCTTCCAGAAGGTGTGCTCAGTTCTTTGTCATGCCCATGCCATTCATGAACATCCACACATGTGTCTACAGAGATGTGTGTGGACCAACTTCATTTTTAGCACCTGGTGGGATTTTGGCTTCACCCATTTCTGTGCAAGGATATCCTTCACCTTTCTTTTCTGGGGTCTTGCCCCCTTGGAGCGTCCCCTACCTTCAAAGAACTCTCTTTTGGTGTGAACATAAGTGGATGACATCAGAGCAGAACCCCCCAGGGTATGAAAGAACCTAAGCACATTGAAGCAAGCATCATAACTGGAGAATGTTCACCCCCTTAGCAAGCAGGGGGTTAATGCCGAATTCCTTGTCAGGAGTGTAGTAGTAAACACTACCTGGTATTTTCTTGTCCCATGTAGAGAACTTTCCAGGTAACTGGTTTTGTCCCAGCCCCAAATCTTAAGACACACTTCTGGTAGAATTATTTTGAAATGCATCGTCAGTGTTATTTTCTCATTAAGGAGAACCTACAGAACACAGTGTTTGGCTTCCAGGCTTGGGATTCTTATTTCGAGCATAAGTGATTTGTGAGCTCTAACACAGTGAACCCAGTATGCTCACGGGGCCAAATGGTCCCTGCCTGCAGAGATGTGAAGATCCTTGAGTCTGCTTTTTCTTTTTTAAAAAACGGACTTTATTTTTTAGAATAGTTTTACGTTCACAGCAAAATTGAGTGGAAGATACAGAGGTTTCCCATATACCTCCTGCTCCCACATGCGCACACCCTCTCCCATGGTCAACACCCCCCCACCAGACTGGCATATTTACTAGAATTGGTGGACTGACACTGACACATCAGCATCTCCCAGAGTCCAGAGTTTACAGTAGGGTTTACTTTTGGTGCCATGTGTTCTGTGGGTTTGGACAAATACGTAATGTCCTCTATGCACCAGTATGGTATCATATAGAGTAGTTTCACTGCCCTGAAAGTCCTCTATTCTCTGCCCATTTGACTTTTTTTTTCCCCCAACCCCTGGCAGCCACTGATTTCCTTGCTGTTTTCATAGTTTTGTCTTTTCTAGAATGTCGTTTAGTTGGAATTGCACAGTATGTAGCCTTTTCAGATTGGCTTCCTTTACTTAGTAATGTGTATTTAAGTTCCTCCATGGATTTTCATGGTTCAATAGCTCATTTCTTTTTAGCACTGAAAAAATACTCCACTGTTTGGAGGTACCACAGTTATGTATCCATTTAGTCACTTAAGAGCCTACTGGTTGCTTTCAGTTTTTGGCAGTTCTGGATAAAACTACTATAAATATCCATGTTCCGGTCTTTGTGTAGACATAAGTTTTCAGTTCATTTGGGTAAATACAAAGGAGCACAATGGTTGGATTGTCTGGTAAGAGTTTGTTTAGTTTTGTAAGAAACCACCAAACTTCTTCCGAGGTGGCTGCGCCATTTGCATTCCCACCAGCAGGGAAGGAGAGGTCCTGATGCTCCACGTTCTCTGCAGAATTTGGGGTTTCCAGTGTTCCAGATATGGGCCATTTTCATAGGTGTCCTTTGGTCACTCAACCCTCCCTGTAGAAGGTACCTATAAGAAGAGGTAACCACTTCTCTCTTTTTAAAAAAAAATTTAATTTATTTATTTAACAGAGAGAGAGAGAGAGAGAGACAGAGAGATTACTAGTAGGCAGAGAGGCAGGCGGTGGAGTTGGGGGGAAGCAGGCTTCCCACTGAGCCTGATATGGGGCTTGATCCCAGGACCCTGAGATCATGATCTGAAATGAAGGCAGAGGTTTAACCTCCTGAGCCACCCAGGTTCCCCTGAGATAACCACTTCTCTTGATGGCTTTTATATTATTCAGAGATTAAGACATGGATACAACAGATCAGAGCATCAATTCTTCTTTTTCCCCTCTTTAATATAAAAGGTAATCTTCTGTCATTTTTTCCCCCCTTCAGAATATATCTCAGAGATCTTTCTATTCCTGGTCAGAGACACCTTGCTTATTTCCTTGTTTGTTTCTCTCTCTCTCTTTTTTTAAAAAAGATTTTATTTATTTGACAGAAAGAGACACAGTGAGAGAGGGAATACAAGCAGGGGAGTAGGAGAGGGAGAAGCAGTCGTCCAGCCGAGCAGGGAGCCTGATGCAGGACTCAATCCCAGGACCCTGGGATCATGACCTGAGCCAAAGGCAAACAATGACTGAGCCACCCAGGCATCCCTCCTTGTTTGTTTCTAGCTACATAGTATTCCACTGTATGGCAGATCAAATATATACATATGAATATCTATCTATCTGTCTAAAACATGGCATGGGAAGTCTCTCCCCATTGGCCTCATCCACGGTAAGCATCTCTCTCTGAGCAGGCAGCTGATGGTAGTGGAAGGCTGGCCATAGCCCCTAGAGAACCATTAAAGTAAACAGGACTAGGACCAGCCTTGGGGATGATGTCCCTGCTCAGGGAAGCAGCCATGAGCCATCATGAGTGGCTGGAGACTCATGCTTTGAAGGCAAGAAAAGGACCTGCCTTTGCCCAGGGAAGGAAGCCATGTCCTTCATGAATTTTGAATCCATGTGTACACCTGCTCCCCATAGGCTTACAGGTGGCTGTGGGCCTTGCTCTAAGGCTCACTCATATGCGTCCATCCTGCAGCCCTAAGAAGTGTGTTGTGCATGGGGGGAAATGCAGAGCAGTAGACCTGAGGTCTAGATGGTAGTGAGCTGGTTTATGGGCAAACCTCTGAATGCTCTGAACCTCTGAAGTCTTCTTTTTATGGGATGTAGGACCAAGTCTGGAATTCTCCCATTCTTTGCTCAGAGTCTTTCACGGTAGAGGTGCCCTTATTTAATCTGCAGCTACACTCATGAACACACCGTCAGTCATTTACATCTTTCTGATTGGTTAGTGGTGCCGGGTGGACCAAAGGGGCGTCCTGGTCTGGGTAGAGGGGTCTTGCCAAAGAGACATCTGGGCACAGAAAGGACGTCCAGGTCAAGATAATGCAGGAGAAAAGCATACTGTGGAGGTCCCACCCGTACTTCTGGGGAGGCAGACACATTTAAAGAAGTAACAGGTAAGCAGTGGTGATGGGCATTCTGTCTCTGCCCTTGACACAGCGTCCTGGTGGCATTAAATCTTTCAATCCGTGTAGACTTAGCTTTCAATCCTGGCACAACCCCATACAAACTGTGTGACCTTGAGCAAGCAACAATTTCTCTATGTCTGTTTCTTCATCTTTACCTTCCGGGGCTTCGCGAAAGTGAAATAAATGAGGGGTGGATATGAATGCCTAGCACAGGTGGACATTCAGGACATACTAGCATTTTTCATCCCTTCCTGCATATAAGATTCTCTCCTCTCTTTTCCTTATCTGCCTCCTTTGTCTTAGAGACCTCAGTGTTCCGTAGTAAGAAAGCTGGGAAATCTGTCAGGAGAGCTCTGTAGATCTGTTCTCACGTGCCTGTGCACTGTGAGAGTGTGGGTGAAGGAGAATGCATCTTCTCTGATTCTAATCACAAGCATACACTGGGTACCATTGCCTCTGTGTCCTCTTTGAATCCCCAGTGATTTATTTTAAGGTCTTCTATAAAAGCAAGACATTGCTTAATTGTCTCACTATAAAATATGTAAAGTACTACACTATTGGGGCTCATTAGCTAAAGCAGAGCTGCTGTTTAGTAATCCATAAGGTGATACTTGTTAATGAACACGGCAAATGATTCTCCTAACTACCTGAATTGTAATAATAGATATGTCAGCTCCAACAAACAAGTCCCCAGTCCCCAGGGGGTGTGGAGACACTGGATCATAATTAGACAGAGGGGCAGAGCAGACATATTTCTGCGGATCTTGCTCTCTGAGTTCTTTCCCATCCGTCGTCCCTTCTGGGTGTGCCGAGGTGGACTGCCACTTCTGTTTGCATCCTGGTTCCGCCGAAGGGTGTTTCCCTGCTCACAGCAGAAGTCACTGCCAGATATCACTGAGTTCCATTCTGTAAAATGCAGGGCGGTCGAGATCCTTACTTAGAGGGCTTTCTGGAGGAATAGGGTTCTCAGTGGCTCTCTCAATCCCCTGAGAGATGGAAGCTGAAGCTCATTATTGTTATCCAGGCAATGACTCCGAAGTCTGAAATCAAACAGGGAGTAGATGTGGGGGTGGGGGAGTGTGTGTGGACACTGGTATGTAAAAGCCATTTGGTTTTCGGGAAATAATATGGTGGTTCCTCAAAAATTAAACATGGTTACCATATGGTCCAGCAATTCCACTTCTAGGCCTATACCCCCAAAGGAGTAAAAGCCTCCAAAACAGTCCAAATGTCCATCCATGGATAAGTGGGTAGACTGAATGTGGTATGTCCATCCACTAGAATATTATTCACCTTAGAAAGAATTGAAATTCTGGTACAGGCTACCTTACACAGGGACTTTGAAGACATCATGCTTAGTGAAATAAGCCAGACACAAAATGACAAATACTTTAGGATTCCACTTCTATTAGATAACGTAGAAGAGTCAAAGGCACAGAGACAGAAAGTAGAACAGAGGTTACAGGGGATGGCGGGGGGAGGGGGTGAGTATTTAGTGGGGGCTGAGTTTCAGTCTAGGGTGATGGAGAAGTTCCGGAGACGGATGATGGTGATGGTCACACAAGTCTCTGAATGTACTAAATGCATTGAACCGTACACTTGAAATGGACCAAACCACGAATCTGTTGTGCCGATTTTGCCACAAGAGAACAGAAAGCCATTGGGTCCTAATTTAGGTCAAACTGGTACCCTGTGGTCAGTTTGGCTAGAAGCAGAGCCCATGCTGCGTCCTGAGCCTGGGGCTGGGAGGAAGCGGAGTGTGGGCAGCTCAAAGCCATGGACAAGTTTCATGGGCAGTGATCTAGGCCGGACCCAGAAAGTTGGGACTGAGGGCAACCAGCAGTGGTTCCTCCTTCAATGTTGTGGTCTCCCATCGATGCAGACATGCTGTTCTTTGCTTCAGTTCTAACTAAAGCAAAGTCCCTGGACCCCTTGGCTACACTGGGAGACCCCAGATGAGTGACATTCCCTCTTTCCCTTTATTTCTCCCTCGTGTTGGGGGAAGAGGCTTGCAGGAAGACTTGAATCGTGACATTCTAGGAAGCCAGGGCCACCCCTCGAGGCCTTGGAGAACTGAGAGGCGCCTATATCCCGGACCAGGAGGTCCTTGAGGTTGAGGGTGAGAGGGAGGCATCTGGGGCTCCTGCCCAGGCTGGGGAGCTGGGCCAAGACAAAACCATCTCTTGGCTCCTTGTTTTGCAGTTTCCACATGAAAGTGGTTAAGAGCCAGGACTCAGGAGACAGATTGTGTTCCCATCCTGATTCCTCCACTTACTGTGGATTTTGGCCCATTAAGGTCTCTCGAGCGTCAGATTCCTTATCTAAAGTGATGGGACTCGCCTCACCGGGTGCTTGTGAGAAGGAAATGAGGATATGAGTAAATTGCTCCGCACACGCCTGAAGTATACCAGAGCTTCTAGATCGCACCACTGCAATGAACACAAGGCACTTTTAACAGTGGAAGGAAGGGCCCTTGCATGCCTGCGGATCTTGGACTCTAATCCGGGTCAGCCCCTGTTAACGCTTGTGCTGATCTCAACAAGTCAGGAGCTCAGAGGGCACAAAGTAAGAATCTATGAATTCATACTCGCGTTATGAAAGATGAATACATAAATAAAGGAATAAACACACTCAGGGGGAGAAGCTTTTCCTTACAGTGGCTTTCAAAGAATAGATGTAGAAAGGATGCCGGAACGGAAAATTAAAATTTGGCATCAGCTCCAGTCATGTTTGTTTTGGACAAGGCTCGTGAACGGATGCTCAAAGCACTGGTTGAAATTATGATGAGACACAGGGCATTTACGCGGTTTCAGCATCTCTCTCCCCAAGATACTCAGTAATCCCAGACGGGACAGTGGTAGCTCTAGAGCAGAGAAAGCTGGCCGACACCACAGATGCCAGACGGGCAGGGACAGAGCAACACCGTGTCCGTCCCGACGTGATGCTCTGACCCTCGTGACGTCCTCATCATCGTATTTCTGAAGAACGTGTGTCACCTCGACCTGATTGTGAAAATGTTGGACACGCTCACGCTGAAGGACGTGGCCACCAAATGACTGCTTTTTCTCTGCAGCATGGGCAAGATCATGAAAGGTTAAAAACTAAAGTTGGGGGGGTGTGCCGGGGCGGCTCAGTGGGTTAAAGCCTCCGCTTTTGGCTCAGGTCATGATCCCAGGGTCCTGGGATCGAGCCCCACACTGGGCTCTCTGCTCAGCAGGAGGCCTGCTTCTCTTCCTCTCTCTCTGCCTGCCTCTCTGCCTACTTGTGATCTCTCTCTCTCTCTATGTCAAATAAATAAGTAAAATCTTTAAAAAGCAAGCAAACAAACCAACAAAAACTAAAGATGGCTCCAGATTCAAGGAGACTGAAGAGACATGACAGGGAAACGGAACGTGTTTTGGATTAGATTCTGGACTGGGAAAAGGACAGTAGCGGGACAGTAGTTGACATCGGAGAAAAGTCTGCAGAGTAGACCACGCTGTTTTACCGGTATCGGTGTTCTGTCTGGGTAGTGGCACTGTGACGAGATAGGCAAGTCCCCCCTCCTGCTTTTTTAAAAGGAAATTTACGCAAAAATATTTAGAGATGAAAGGACATTAGGCCTCCACTTGACTCCCAGAAGTTTCGGAACAAAAAAATGAGATTTTTACGCACATAAGCTTGTATACCGGAGAGTGGAAATGAGAGCGAGAATGAGAAGAAGTTGGCAAAAGGTTAACATTTGGGAAAGCTGGGGGAAGGGCATATGGAAATTCTTCGTACTGCTTTCACAAATTTTGTAAGTCTGAAATTGTTCCTAAACGAGAATTTAAAAGTGTTAAAATGTGGGGCGCTTGGGCGGCTCAGTCGGTTAAGCATGCGACTCTTGGTTTTGACTCAGGGGATCTGAGGGTCCAGAGATGGGGTCCCCCGTGGGCATCCACCCTGGGCGTGAAGCCTGCTTGAGATTGTCTCTCTCCCTCTCCCTTTGTTCTTGCCCCAGCGCTCTCCCTTGCTTGTGCAAGCACATGCTCCCTCTCTCTCTTTAAAAAAAAAACTACGTGTATGAGCATTGTTTCACGACATGATTTCTCTTCCCATTTATCTCATGTAATTGATTTATCCTGCAGGTCCACCCTGGGAGGTAGGTACCATTTATTTCCCCCATTTTACAGATGAGAAAACGGAGGCTAGGCAAGATGTAGTAACTTGCCCAAGTCACAGGGCTTGTAAAGGGCCGTGCTGAGATTTGATCACGGGTAGTCACACTCTTACACCTCCATGTTTAAACACAAACATTTAGGGACTAACTCTTAGGTGCTGGGGACTGTGTGCACAATGGTTTACCAGATTCACGCTACAGCTCTGCAGGAGGCACCATCATCCTGCCTCTATGAATGGGAACACGGCTAACGGTGGGGTTCACGAACTGTCAGTTCAGGTCCTCCGGAGGCCCAAGGGCATTTTGGAGTCTGGGTCCAGCCTGGGAGCCCTCCGCAGAGTACTGGGATCCTGGCCCAGCCCAGTCCCCTCCTCCTTGAGGAACAATGATCTATCTGTCACAGCCACAGGCTCCGTCTTGCAAATCTGGGGAGCCAGGTGCTGGTTCGGCAGCAGCATGCTCTGGCATGGATCAGAAGCCGCACTGGTCACTGTGGCTGGGAAATCCCGAGGCTCCTGGGGGAAATCCTACAGAGCCTGCCCGCATCTGCTGGGGCCCTGGACCCACCTGCAGTGGCCATGAACTGTGGCAGGGCCCCCTCTTCCCTGGGAGCCTTTGCTCTGCGGTCCTGGGCTGTGGACCTAGGGCCTTGTCAAGAGTCTGCAGGATTTGCCCGTGGCCTCTAGGCCTGTCTCCCTCGGTGAGGGGTGGCCGTGGATTGCTCTGCTCACAATTTTGGCAAGGCAGCTGGATCATGAGTTAGGTATAAAAATATTCAGGGGAAGACAGTGACTCACAATTGGGGAATTCGAGGGGACACACATGATGTCGTGTGGTTTCGGCACAAAAGCCGAGGGCCCGCTGTGGTCTGGAAGAACGGGGTCCACGGAGGGAGCCCCCGGGGAGGGACGGTGAATTCCTGCACGCAAGCCGGAGGTGCCGCTTTGGTAATTTCTTAGATGAAAAATATGTCTGACGTCCTTAGATGCGGATCTTGGAATGCACAAATTCGTCAGTTTCCGGAACAGAATCCGAGGCTGTTGACGCCGGCTAGAGCCCACAGATCATGTAGTTCAGTGCTCACACCTTGGCCAAGGCAACTGAGGCAGAGGAAGCCTCACCAGTCCTGACTCCCAGCCCGTGCTTCTTTACACCGAGCCCTTTGTGCCTGGCCTCTCCTCCAAAGCCTTCCCCAGCGCTGGCTGGCCTGCATCCCCCAAGCTGTTTTGCATTAGAATTCCCCTAGGCTGGTGGTCCTTCCATTTTTATAACCCACAGTGAGAAATATATTCTACATCATGACCGAGTACACACACAAACACACAGAGAATGGGTCAGCCGTAGTCAGGCGCCCAGCAGGAAAACGAATTTTTCCAGACGGTCGAGATCAAGAGGCGTTAGTGAGGGGCTGCTTGCAGAGGCTCGGCTGGGTTCTGAAAGCAAGCACTGGGCGTTGAGGCACGGCGGACGCTAGCAGCAGTGGAAGCCGTTACCACCCCTAGGTCCGATGGGGCAGGATGAGGAATAGTGTTACTGGAGCTCAGCCGGCGCCGATCCTGGCCGAAGCCCGAGCCCGGGGAATTGCAACCCTTCTTGGCGGCAGTGTGCATGGCCAGCAGAGAGAGGGAGGAAACACCCAGCCTCTCGCTGCTTCGGCCTGTGACCTCAGACAGGGCTACCCACGGGCCCAACTCAATAAGCAAAAAGGCCAAGGAGATATGTTGGAAGGGGTCAGCTTGCTGGGCCCAGGGCAAAGCAAGGAAGGACAGGAAGACACTCATGCCCACACAGACACCAATAGCCCAGGTGGCCCCTTGGGAGTACAAGGGAGAGGGTGCGCCCTCTAGGGAGACACAGCCGGGTCGGCACCCAGCCCGGCACAAAGGAGGGCAGCCTCGTGCACACTGGAGAGGGTGCCCTTTCTTCCCGGGGGTGCATCTTATGTCAGAATGTGGGGCTGGCGAGTGAAGGCTGGGCTGGGGCGTGAAAGCCACCTGTCGACCATGGCCTGTGGCCATGCACACCCAGGTGTGCAAGCGAAATAAAGTGTCTGCAAATTACACCTTGCTGCTTGCGCTGCACTGAACTATCTTATTCCCATGCCATGTTGCACTGTGCCATTCTGTTCCATTCTGTTCCAGAAGGTGGGTCATGATGCTCCTGGAGCCCAGTAACCAGGTGTGGCCTTGTTTTCAGGGCACAGAGTGGACTTCAACTGGGCACTGCTCAGTGGGAGGGCCAGTCTTCTCAGTGGGGAGCCTAGGCTGCCTGCAGGGGTGGGCAGGGTGTGCGGTATTTCTGTGGCTTTGGTCTTAGAAGGATTCAATATCATGTATGAACATTGGCTAGGTGAGCCAACCTTTTTAACCTTTAATGTCCTCTTCTGTACAATGGGCATAAGGGTTACCCAGCTTGGGTTTATGTGAGCATTGAATGAAATGACATGAGGTCAGTACCATTTATGGTCCGTACACATGCTCAAAAAATTTCACGGCACTTATTATCATTGTGATTACGGCTCCTAGGGACTCTTATTTTTTGCGAAGAGTCACCTCCCCCCCTGGGAACGCCAGGCGGTGGCGTGTTTCTCATGCAGATGCTGATAACTCGGGGGTTGCCGGGTCTGGATGAAGAGTTGGCTGCCAGCTGCTGCTTTCCTAAACTGTGAATGAAATCTCCAAGGATCAGCTTCTAGGCGCCACGGGACCCTGGGAAGACGGGTGAGGCTCCATATAGTCACTGGACACACACATACAGCATCCTTCTGTTTACCCAGAATCTGGACTGAAAAGTCTGAACATTCAGATTTTTTTTTTTTTTCTGCCCTTTGCTTTTATGAGAGAGAGACGCACAGAGATAAAGCAGCTGAGAACAGGGATTCGTGCAAGAGAGCAATTTCCTGGGCAGATCTTAGATCTGAGTACAGACTCCGCTCCCCATCATAGCCCCTCTGCACGGATGATCGCCATACAGGGCGCTGTGGCCTTCCCCTGCCTGGCACAGAGCAGCCCCATCGCTGCACAGCATGGACAAAATCTTCTGTCACCAGAGACACCCTTGAGAGAGGACAGTGGACCACCTTTTCCATACACTTTGCTTGGCCCGGTTTGGCTTTTAAGGTCTCACCTTAGGACTCCTCTTCTGGGAAGCCCTCCGGGCCAGTGCGTCCCAGCCCCTGTGCACCCTGGATAACCACGCTAACCTCCCTCGGAGATGGCCCTCCCACAACTTTATGGAAACTCCCCGTATGCTCATGTGATCCCTGGATGAGACTATGGCCTACTTGGGGGCACAGCCTGTCTGACTCATCTCCGTGACCCCCGTCCCAAGGAGGGAGCTTCCCCTGTGGAGAGCGTTCACTCCACTCTTGGTGGAATGAATGGAGTGAAAAGCAGTCAGAGAGCTTTTGAACTTCATGTCATTTTCCCCATTTGCTGTACGCTGACTACACTTGAAGGAGGCTACTTTTTAAATTAAAACCAAATGCAAACCCAGATCACATCCCTCCCACCCAAATGTGGTTGTTTTGTGTAAGTAGAACATCAGTCAAAATAACTTGGGAGATGAAAAAAAAATCAGGCCCTTCTTTTCATGGTTAGCATCTTAGCTTAGTGTTTCTGGATTTTTCTTCTTATGGTGACTCCCAGGCCACTGGGATTCCCTCCCTCCCTCCCTCCTTCCCTCCCTCCCTCTCCTCCCAAATAAAAATAGCTTTGTTCTCATCACCAAAGCCAAATATACTTATCAGAAGAAAACCAGACTACACACACACACACACAAAACAACAACAAGGAAGAAAGTTAAAATTACCTCTGAACCTGCCCTACCTTCAGATTTGAGTAGGCTCTTCCAGACTGTTCTTAGCATTTATAAACACATACACATCTTGGAAAATAAATCTGGTCCTCATTTACACAGTTACACTTTGTGACCTGTTTTTGTCATTTAGCATCCCACTGGGACAGGTTTCCGTGTCAATAAATACAATTCTGAGTCGTGGCATCATTTTTAAAGGCTCCTTTATGTTCTATTCCATTGCATGGCTTTAGTGCTCAGCCTCTCATGATTGGACACACCGGCTGTTTCCTCTCTCTTTGCTACCGGAACCAGCCCTTGCTTGGGACACAACCAAGGTCACGTACCCCCAGATCTGGGTGGAGGATGATACTTTGTGTCCTACGGGAGGCTTGGCAATAAGATGGACTGTTTGCTCCTCTGCTGCAAACACTAATTAGTGTGGAGACAGCCTTAGAAAGAGTGTTTTTCTCTTTTGCCAAGATGATAGGCAACTTTACCAGAAGGAAGAAGAAGCCCTTTGGAGGGACGCTGGGTGTTTTTCCAAGTTGCCAAGGGAAATACTCACGGCCCTCTCTAGGTCAGCGAGTTCAGGGAGGAGAGTATTTTCCCAACGGCCATCACGCCCGTCTTAGGGGCTGAAGCCTTCTCTCCACCAGTACACAGATGCGTGTTTTACTCTCAGGCATGACAACCTACTAGGGAAATACAGACAGAAAGCCCCAGAGAGCTCAATAAAACGACATAAACATGCCTATGTCTAGAAGGTGAGAATTAAGACCAACACCCCAAAATCTTCTATTGATGTCCCTTCTTTTCATGATAAAGCGTTTTACTCCAACAGACAAAGTGTTGTACTCAACAGCCTGTAACCAAACGCCGGAGCGTGCTCCGTGATACAAAGGCACGGAAATTTGTGAGCTTCAAGAAAAATCCTGGTGATATAACTTGATTGTGTTGACAAATTAACCTAATGAGAATAGTTTCCCACTCCGAATTCATTAAGCAAAAATGTGCAAAGTAGGTATTTGCAGCCTGTTAACCCTTAATTGGCTCAACACTGAAAACACTTAATTGTGACCTGTGTCCCTGAAATCCCTGATGTAGTTAACCACCGTTAGACTTACAAAATTATACATTTTAAATGATGATCTTTAATTAAAAATTATGTGGGATTATCTTTAGCCTGTGCTTGAAACTGAGCAGCGCTGGGACATTCCAGGAAATGGTGGTAGGCAAATTGGGGAGTGGCGATTTTGCTCATAATCCAATTTCTTCATATAGGAAATATGGAAGGAAGGCATAGGAAGTTTTGAAACACGCTTCACATGTTGCACTGTGGTGTGACGGCCAGTGCTGGACCCAAAGAGAGGAAAGGCTGTGCTCCAGCACTGCTGTGTGACCTTGGATAGATCATTTGTCGTCTCTGGGACCCAAGTTCATGATCAGTAAAATGATGAGGGACTCGATCTGGTTGGATCTGGAAAATTCTGGAGCACGCAGGACAGAGATGCAAGTAAGGATTTGAACCCACCCATTGGCTCGAATAAAAATCAGGGGACAACTGATAAGCTTCTCACTGAAAGGATCAATGAACAAAGGGGCCAGAGACGCTAAAATGTGCCATGGAAACGTAAACGAAAGGGAACACCAAAAAAGGCGGGGTTCCTGACACATCTGCCTTCGGATGTCGCTCACAGACATCTAATTGTCTTCCTCCTTCCTTGCTGGTCCCAGTAGGTGGGGAGAAAACTTTCCATCCTACAATAAACCCTATGTTGCAAAGGAAATACTCTTCCTGAGTTGAAAAAAAAAAAAAACAATTACATTCTGGAGTTGTGCTAACCTTCTTTACACCTTCTATATCTTGCACCACCCATTTCAGTGCGCAAATACAAATTATAGTAGCATCTTTGGGCTCCCTGGTGACCCTTCATCATGTACACAATTTTAATGATCTATATTCTAAGGTGGCTGAACAGTGGTCTCCCCCAAGAGACCCGGAAGTCTCTGAGGCGCGTGTTCACAAAACACAGCTGGTGGCAGGCCTTGAAACCTCAGTGGGGTGAACGTGGAGCAGGTGGGGGAAGGGAGGAGGCTGACACGGTGACCATGTCCACACTACTTGTCCTGCCCCTTCAGCAACAGGGCGGCCCCCGGCACGAACCATGATAAAGGCGGATGTTGGGAAGAGGGTGAGTATGAAGGACAGGAGTGGGGCTAAAATGCCAGAAATCTCAGTCCAAGGGAACTTGGGCACTGCGTTGCTGTTGTTCTAATGATAGAACAAGAGCAAGGACTGCCAGCTCTCTGGGTGAGGCTCATCCTGGCTGTAGACGTTGACCCGATGGTAGGTCACCTCAACTTCACCCAATGGTGCTGAATGTCCCTTATGTCCAAGGCTCCATGCTGGGACCTATGGGCCCATGCCGGAAGGCAATGGAGCCTCCATCCACTTCCTCCTCCTTGCACCCCTCTCCCCCAAGCCAGCAGGCCCAGTGTAGGCAGACCAAAGCTGCTCACTAGCCAGCTCTGATGCTGTGGCTGACCCATTCTCCCTGGGGCTCTAAGCTCGTGAGCCTCTACTGTCTGGGTTTGGCTTCATCCCGGATTGCTGTTCTTGTCAGTGGGGTGGACTCCACGGCTCTTGGGCTCACTGTGCTTGGACCAGACTGTTTTTCTAAACTTCCTTGTATCTGGGGCAAGCGCTGGGGCTGCGGGTGAGAGGAAACCAGCCCCCACCCCCACCGCCACCACAGGGTTTCCTTGGGGCTGGGTCCCTCTCCCTTCCCAGTGAAGGCATGAGACAGGACACCGTGAGGTATCAGTAGGGGGACACAAAGCATGGCCCCTGACCGCATGGGCTTCTAAGCTGGTGGGGGAGGCCTCATGATGCCCATGAGCCACGGGGTGGCATGGCTCCTGTAAGGAGTCAGACTGAAGGAAGTCAGAAGGGACTCTTTTGCAAAACTCAGTGGACGCTTCACCCTCATCCCCCTCTTCCTGATAAGACTCTGTATAACCAAGTAAAACAGATAAAAGTTAAAGGCAGAGCTTCTCTGGTTGAAGTGAGGATAGAAGTCTCCAGAGAACATTCAAAAAATTATCATCCACACAATACACGCATGCGACCTAAAAAAATTAGGACATGAAAAGATTGAGCTAAAAACTATTAACCTTCTATGTCTAGGCCTGCCTCTTTTGCACCCTTTCCACAGGTAACCACAGTTCTAAGTTGCTGGGTATTCTTTTAGACCCCTTCCCCATGCTTGTGCATAGATCCCTGTTTAGGTACTTAACATTGCCTGGAGTGTGTTTTTTATCAAAATTATCACCTGTATACACTTGGTTTATTCTTTTTAACTGCTATGTAGGATCCCACTATAATGGGGATGCCTGGGTGGCTCAGTCAGTTAAGTCTGCCTTTGGCTCATGTTCCCAGGGTTCTGGGATTGAGTCCTGCATTGGGCTCCCGGCTCAGTGGGGAGCTTGCTTCTCCCTCTGCCTACCGCTCCCACTGCCTGTGCGTTGTCTCTCTCTGACAAATAAATAAGTAAAAATCTTTATTAAAAAAATGATTCCACTCTATGGACACTCCCCATTTTACAGAGCAGTCCTCCTATCAATGGGCATGTAAGTGATTTTCCATTTTTTTCATGCTCCCAGACCAAGCTTGTGCATGCATTTTTAGGCATAGTTAAGAAAGTAAGAGAGCTTCTTTTGCTGAGGAGAATTTTCCCGACACCTGGGAAATCATCACGCTAGGGACTTGGGTTGGCGGAGTGGCAGGGGTGGGACAGGGAAGGAGAGGAGGGGACAGCTTCCCAGAAGGTCTGGGCTTCCGCCAGGCTCTGAAAGGTGAACCAAGGCTTTCCATCGATGGACAGAAGGGAGGTGAGAGGATGTGGGGTGGGAAGAAGCAGATGGCATGGCTGAAGGGGCTGACCCAGAGGGCAAAGGACACTGGGGTCTGGCACCGAGGGAGGGTCCATGGGGGCATGGGAGGGTGTGCTTCCTGGGGAACAAGCGTGGGGGAACCAAGGACCAAAGGCTGGCTTTTTATTAGGCACCTCGGTTTATTCCTGCCTTAAAATACCTGGGAGGGAGGTGATCCTGGGATCTACTCTTCCTCTTCTCCCTGCCCCCTCCCAGAATGCAGGCTTCCCTCTTCCTCTCGCCAGCGTGTTGCACTCAGCTGTCATTCCTGCACAGCAGAAGGGAATGGCCAGCAGCCAGCCTCACTGGGCTCCCAAGGAGTTGGAGGGCAGGGGCCAGGCCTCTCCATGTACTTACAGGACTCGCAGGACATTTGGAGGAGAACAGTGCAGACGGTAGCCTCCAGGTGATGAGGTTAGTCTCTGCTCTCAGGATACCCCCCACATCAGTCTGTCCTGTCCCATCAGCCAGCCCTGAATTCCCATGAGGATTCCCCGAAGGCCACTTGAACTTCAGGAGCTCATGGCTCCTTGGGACTGTCCCAGGCCATGCACCCTTTCTGACGTCACCATGTCCATAGTGGTGTGCGAACTGCCTTGCCTACCTTGTGAACTTCTCGCTCCTTTTCCTGGTCAGTGATCTTGAAGGTACAGATTCTTCTGGAATCAAGGAGGGGGGAGTTGTGTGCTTTGGCTGTAACAGGTACCAGCAAGTTCACTGGTCCGTCACTGCCAAGTACTTAAGACAATGGCTTTGCCAAAAGCAGTGACATAAAAGAGAGTAACATTCCATCCAATTAGCATGTAGCTCTGAATGCAAAGCCCTCTGGTGTCCTCTGTGCTCCTCTGTCACATTGGCTGATTCTTCCTGGCATTAAGGAGGGTGGAGTTGATACCAAATGTTCAGCTGACAATGGAAGGGACTAGCCTGCAGTGAAAATGGTGGGAACTAGCTTTGGGGTCTCTGGGATGGAGGGATCTCAGAGCAAGGACAGGTCTGGGGGCATCTGGGGTCCAAGGAGGCCGAGACATTCTCTGTCTGATGAAAAATGCCTCCATGGAAGTTGGCTGTGGCCTGGGGCTGAGATCTACGAGTTCTTACAATGTGCTTATGGGGAAAGGGATGGATGGGTGGGTATTGGGGTTTCTTCCCATTGCCAAGAATGGAAATAAGGCAGAGCACTGAAGTCCATTTAGAGCCTGGTGGGGAGTTCCTGGCGGAGTACTGAGCTATCTATCCCATGGCCTCAGAAGACTAGGGAATTTTGTTTTGGGGAAGAAGTCTGCCTCCTTAGCAGATTCAGTAGGATTTGTGTATGTCCCTGGATTACGAAATGCAGACAGAAGCCAGTGCCCCTGCCCAGGCCTTGTGCTTGCCTCTGCATCTGTGACTGCAGGACCCTGTCTTGGGAATGTGGAAGTCTCAGAGAGTGTGACGTCACATGTTCATGGCAAAAAGGAACAGGTGGGCAAGAAGGCTTGTCCAGCAAGTCAAGAATCTATGGTGGGAGGCAATTGCAAATGATGCCTTGTTGTTTTGTTTTCTTCTTACTGTCTCATTTTCTTCTTACTTATTAGGTTGAAACACCCCCCATCCTTTTTCCTTTCTTGAGAGAAAACTGTTCCTTCTATTGTCAAACCATTAGGTTTGAGTGGATTTACATCAGTCCCTGATCCAGGGTGAGAACATGAATCAGGCCTGAGCATTCAGAGCACTCCACTCTCCAATGGCAGTGGTGAATTGTTCAGGGATGGGGCAGGTGACCTGAGCCCAGCTGATGAGGCTGAATCCAGAGGTTTTTCTTGATAATATTGGAAATAAGGCACATTTCTACTACTAGCATTTAAGCCTGGAGTTATTAGCAGTCATGTGGGGAAGCCTGTCTAAAATACTGTCATCAGAGAGGAAAAAAATGTTTAGGGATGGAAAGAGACAGATTTATTATAATAATGTTTGAGTATCTAGATTCAGCCATGCCTGAAGGCCACTCAAACTATCAGTCATATGAGCCTACAAATACCTCATTCCCTCTTTCCTGACTTGTGTTTATGTCCCTGGCCCAAAGGATACCATCTAACTCAAGGTCTTACAGGCAGACTAATCCAACCGCTTCTACTTGAATGCTTCTCTGGATGTGGATCTCATTCTTCGCGGAGTCAGGAAGATCTAGATTTAAAGCAATACTCTTTCAGATGCATGGATTTATGGGTATCTCTTCTGGAAGAAATCTGTAAATGCTTCCAGTTCCTGACTGTCCTTTCTGTTATTCCTTTCTGCCACATTCAATCTTGATTGTATTGCCAAATGCTCTGACCAGGACCTGGCGATGCCTGAAGTAGAACGGTTAGCCATTAGCTGGCCATCTTGGAAAGGCAAGTAATGGTGGGGAGCTCAACACTATCCAATCAATCCCCAAAGTGGAGCTAGGAGCTCATGGTCAACTAAATTGTGTGCATGAAGCTATGGCATCACCAAACTACCTGCCTATTTACTTTGCCATCTTTTTTGGGGGGGTGGGGGGGGCGTCCAATAATAATGAAATTTTGTTCTTCAGAGCTAAGACTTGGTTACATCCCAGCCTGCCTTTTCCTTTATTGGTACATCGCATGTGGAGACCTACTCTCTGCGGGTGCCTGGAGCTTGCCGATGATGTGGTTGGTGGAGTCAGACAGCAGGAGCTACCTGAGCTCTTCCTTAGGAGGAACGAGTCTGTGAAAAGTCTAGAAAAGTCTGTGAAACCTGCCAGAGGGTGCAGGGATACAGATGCGCCCCCAGAGCACAACAGAAGAAGCAGGGCAGCCAGTCAGGCCCAGGCCCCAGCAGCCTCCGTGCCCACAGACGGGAGGCAAAGCTGAGTTATGGGATTCCCCAGCCAAGACCACGGAATGTACTGACTCCCGTTGCACAACAGAACCGGAAAGTTCAGGGCGTAGACCTGGCTTTCTCTAGGGTTTAAGCGTCACTAGGACTTGTCTTTCTCTCTCTTGTCTCTCTCTGCTTCCCCCACTGCTGTCTTCATTCTCGATTCTCAACGTAAGCCTTGGTTTACACCTTCCCGGTGTCTAGCCGTCCCCAAACCCAGCCCTCCTTCTCCCTCATCCTGCATAATCTCTGGAACAAGCTCTGATTGGCAGAGTGCGGTCACGTGCCCCTCCCAATCAGGAACTAGGGCTTGGACATGGAGCACTCTGATTGGCCATCCATCCAGGAAGTAGACGGGGCCCCTACACCGACGGCCCTATCAGAATCAAGTGGAGTTGGTGACTCTAATGTACCAAGGGGAGGGACGCGGAGTGGACCCGAGAGTGAGAGCTTCTCAGCCGGCTCGGTAGCAGGCTCCTCTCCCTGCGTCTGCTCGGTCGGCTTGGTGCCGGCTGCTCGCAACTGGTGGATTAGAAAACTGCAGTGGGTTGGCAGGGTCTGCAGGGTATAGGTGCAGGGGACACGTGCTTCGCTTTTCTGCTGCCTCTTAGCTTCTAGAGACTAGAAACTACACCCCAGCCTCGTCTGGAGAAAGTTTCTATTTGCGCATCAGCGTTGCGGATGCCGCAATCCCAGGGCTCGTCCGTCATTAACTTGCTCCCAGCCTCTTCCCTCATCCCATTTCCCCGCTTCGCGGGAGTGTTTCCTTCCCATCAAGGGCCTCGGCTTGGGCTGCGGGAGGAAGTCCGAGACGCTGCAGCCGAGGACCCCCTCATCCCGTAGTGCACTTCCGAGGTCCTCCAATACTCCCCCTCTTGGGAGGAGGGGCTGCTCTGGGGCCAGGATCTTCCTTCTTGCCTTCCATCCTGGAAGAGAAAAGGGAGCAGAGTTCCGAGGCGGTGTGGACTTGTTCCTCCGAGCTGATTCTCTCCCCCACCACCCACCTCCGGCACCCTGGCTGGCGAAGGGCAAAAGCCGGTGACGTGGACACCTGGGTTTGAGAGCCCTCTCTGACCCGATGAGTGGGGGCCCTTGACACATTTTCTGTGCACAGTTTCCCCTTTCCTAAAACAAGGGGTCAGTACTTTCCAGCCTTCTCCAGCCCAGACATTCTCCGTCTGCTGGCAACTCGAGCACTGAGAATGAGATCCATTAGTAGCACCTGTTTACTTCTCATGGTGGCTTCTCACCCATGGCAGGGAAGGGGGTTCCTTCCAGTCACACACGTGCACACACACACACACACACACACACACACCCATAGATTGTTTGTTTTTACAAAGACAACTTTTAGGAACAAAGAAGATTTGGACCCATGTGGTCTAGATGCACTTGAAGTCCATTTGCTTCCCCCTCACAGGGTGATAGGTTAACTGAACCTGGTTCCTTTTCAGTGACCATGAAACATGAGTTCTAGTATCAACTCTGCCTTTTTTTTGGCTGTGTGACCTTGGGCAAATCACTTTGCTTCTCTGAACATTATATTCTTCCTCTGTAAAGCAAGAATGAGCGTGCCCAGCCTTTACTGTGCTGCTGAGATGTTCAAATGTGATAAGGGGTTTAAACATCATAAGGGGCCATACAGGAGACAGGGATGAGCTGTTATTAAAGTCTCACTCAAAACTGGCCTAAGGATGGGCCAGAAATTCCTTCAGGCCTGTTTGTACTGTGCCTTGCACGTAGCGGACACGCGGCAAATATTTGTTGAATGATTGGAATCCCAAGGGCTGCTTGAGCTGTAATACAACTAAACATTGCACTTGGGCTGTGTTATTTTATGTCCTGGCTGCAGGTTTCTGATGGGGTAGCTGCAAGGGCGGGTCGTGGGCCATAGCCAGGCTCTCTGGTACCTGTGTGGTGCCCAGGCTACTTACCAGCCTGGGCTGGGCATCTGTACGCCAAGGTGAAAAGGTAGATTTCAACCAGCAGGCGAGGAAGGGGTGGGGCTAGTGTTTTTCTGTTCATGCTGTAGCTGTTTTCCTCTTTTCTATTGGGAATAAATTACTGTGGCTTTATAGCCCTTACAGGAGTTTCTGGAAACTCCGACTGGATGAATCCCAAAAAACAGAATTCTTTTCTGAGTTTCCAACTCCCCCAGATCCTCATTTACAAGGAAAATGGGGTCAGTCAGCTTGCCTCTGACAGACACCTGATCATCCTCCACATGGGGTCACCTCTCCTTGATCTTAGAAGTCTTTTCTTTCCCCAGTGGATTCTGAGAACATGGCTGAGAAGCTCAGACACACAGCCACCCCCTGAGTGTAAAGAGGCAGTTTGGAAACTGTGTTGCCTCCTTGACCAAAGACTCAGCCCAATCAGGATAGAGCTTGGGGCGGGCCTAAGCCATCTTGCTGCCCAGTGTCATCGCTTTGTCCTATATTCTTTGCTCCTAAGAAAATACACCGACATCCATGGGATGCTTTTATACCAGTGTAGGTGCGTGTAGCTTAATAACCTTGGTCAGTATGATGTTGTCAAATAAATTAAACCACTCCCCACATCCCCAGTCCCCATCTTAGAAAAATGTTCTGTGCAGCCAAACATCTGTAGCCCTGGACATGTAATCTCCCTCTGTTTTGTTTTGCTCCAGACAAAATGGTTGAAAAGCTGAAATTTATGTCTTCGGAATCCAAGGCATTAACCGTTGTAAATCAGCCTTTGGTGCCCAAAGGTAACAATTACCGCTCTCATTAATAGATTTCCCCAGCCTCGCTCATAAAACAACTCTGGAAATGTCTCCTGGGATGGGGTGGGGGAAGTGTGCCCTGGGATCATTACCAGTCAAGTACCCTGGGCATAGAGGGAGGCTACATCCTTCTCCCTAGGGCTCGCCTAGCGGACGTGAGAGAAAGCGTGCACAGGGGCCCCCAGACGGGGCCAGGGTGCTGTTCGCAGGAGGTGGGCATGCGGGCTGAGTGGGAGTTCCACATCTGCGCAAATCCTTCCCAGACAGGGGTTCAGAAGCACGGGGTCTTGAAGAGGAAGGAGTTGGGGGGGAGAGAGGGGGAAGAAGGCTTGCATGTCCATTACAACAGGTGACTTTCTTCTCTTGGGGAGACCAGAGGTGGAAGGGATTTAGCGGTCATGGGGTCCACTCCTTGAGTGACTACACATGGACCTGGAGCCTGGGGACTTGCCCCAAGTCACCTGGCAAGGCGGTGGCTCAGCTGGGAGACATGATGATGAACAAAACATGGAGGCCTGCCCAGAGGGTTGAACATTATTTCTCACGTGGCTTTGGACCCTTTCCGTCTCTGGTACATAAAGTGGATTTGAACCCAGGCAATGCTTTCTTTTGTTCTGTAGGTAGAAGAGGGGTAATGACATCTGGGGCCACCCCAGTGGCGGCCGGACAAGGGCAATCTAGGGGCTGTGCTCTGCTGGGAGGGGGCGCTGTTCGCCACCCGAGTTTGGGTACCAATGTGGGACTGTGGGACCAAAAGAGCAGACGGTTCCTTCTTGGGAATACCCCACCTTATTTTATTTTATTTTTATTTTTGGGTGGGATTCTTGGATCTCTTCTGGGATACTGGTTTGCTGAAAGAGTCCACGTGGGATTTGGATCAACAGGGCCTGCGTAAGAATCTCAAGTACTTCATTAGCTAATGAGCAAGCCGGGCGGCTTGCCGGGGTCACGGGACCCGTCTGCTCCTGTCTGCAGGGGGCCCCACGTTTCCTGCCCGGGACGGCACTGTGAGCGTGGGTGCCTCACTCTGCCCCGGCCTATGTCTGTGCCTGGCAGAGCTTCTGGCACATGGTAGGTGTCCCCAAAGTCCTTTATGGGTGGATAGACAGCGAAAGGTATCTATTAGCACAAGAGAGGGACAGCCTACCCTCCTGGGTCAGTTTAATTCTTCCCCTGCAATTTGATCCCATGTTAAGTAATCAAAGGTTTCTGCTCTTACTCCTAGCGCCCTTGGGTGCCCAGGCCCCATGCCTCCCGGCTCTAAACATGGTTTCCAGCTCGTAGCCGCCCCACCAGACCGACTGACAGGGATGGCTGCCCCTTGTTTGCTTGTTTTAGTTGTGGTAGAATATATATAACATAGAAGTCACCATTTTGTCCATCGCCAAGTGTGCGTTTCAGTGACGTCACGCACGCTCACACTACTGTGAGTATCGTCATTCTGGCCTCCATTTACTAGCATCGTCCTATCCCCCTCCACCCCGTCCTTGGTAACTTCTCATATTTCCTGTTTCTATGAACTTGACTGCCCTAGGTACCTCATGTAAGTGGAATCACACAATACTTGTCTTCTTGTGTCTGCCTTTTTCCACTTGACATAACGTGTCTTCAAGGTCAGTTCCATGATGGGACGTGCCAGAATTTCATGTGTGTTTCAGGCTCCACAAGAGTCCGTTGTTTGTCTGTGCCGTATTCTGCGGACCCATTCATCCACAAACGGAAATTTGGGTTGTTCCCACCTCTTGGCTGTTGGGAATAGTGCTGCTGTGGGCGCAGGTGTGCGAACATCTGCCCGAGTCCCCACTTCCGGTTCCTTTGGGCCATACCCCTAGAAGTGAAGTTGCTGGATCTGTGGCAATTCTATGCTTAATGTTTTCAGGAGCCAGCACACTGGTCTTTAACTTTCCTGATGGAAGGGCAGGGGTACGGGGTTGAGTCTGATGAAGCCAGCCGTGACTACACTGGGCCTTTCCCAAGTTAGGGCTGGGGGCTGTGCCCGGACCGGGATGTCAGCTGGTGCTGGGCTCCCTTGGCGGTTCAGCAGCCTCCCCTCCCACACCAGCACCATGTTCACACTAAAGCCCCAGGCAAGGAAACATTAGCCCTGCCCACTTTGGATGGAAAGAGATTGTTCTCCTTCTGACCCAACAGCTAAACCCCCCACCTCCCGCCTGTGTAAACAAAGTACAGATTTGTTCAGAAAGGCAACTTAAGTTCTAAGATGTTGCGATTCGACACATGGGCTTTGGTGCCATTTCAAATTCTGATTTAGTCTCTTACTTGTGGGGGACTTTGAGGCAATCTTTGAGCCTATGAGCCTCAGTGTTCCCATCTATAAAATGGGGCTGACAGCTTGTGACTCAGAGAGACATTGTATATGGAGAGTTTTGCACAGTCTTGAGCATGGCAAGATTTTGTTCTCAGAGGCCAGTGACCATCCTGTGAGTGAAGAAGGTAGAAGATGTCCCCGTTGGGTAGTTTGGCCCTGCCTAGCCTGCTTGCTCTGGGCACGGAGGGCCCTGGTGTTATACACTCCCCCCTAGGCCGTGCAGGTGTCAGGTCTGGCGGTGCTCATCGGGAACACTCGCGATAGGGGGGATTTATTATCTCTGCTTCACGGGCCATGTGACATAGCTAATCCTTAATTACACCTCATGTTAAAGGTTAGTCCACCTTTGGGATGTTTCCCAGCTTGACGATGCCTCTGGAAAATTAGCTCATTCGTAAAACAAAGTGTCCAGTTACAGACCCAGTGGCTCTCCGCCACCCCCGGCGGAGATGAGGGTCGGGGGGATTGCTGAGAAATGTCTCCAAGCTTCCCTCCTGACCCCTTGGTTACCTCTAATAGGGAGTCAAATGAATGTTTCCCTTCCAGGAAGATAGCATCGTGCCCAGAGGAAGGGCGAGTTAAAAGGGCCCCAGAAACACTGGGCCATCACTCAGGTGGACAGAGGTCAGCATGGGGAAGGGACAGGGTGATGGTTCAGCTTTCCTCTGCCTCCACAGCTGGACCCCCCCCCCCCCGTGCCCACCCCTGCTGTGCTTTACACAAACAGCAGATTTGCTGCCCAACTGTTAAGAGGTGCTGGGGCCCCGACTCTTAGTGCCCAGATGTCCTCACAGCCAAGAGCCTGCGCTCCAGAGCAGCTCGGCCAAGGCCAGATTCCACAGGCCTTAAGGATGGGCTCCCGACAGTCGCTAATTATTGTCATTTGACAAATGTCTACTGGGCACTAACCATACCAGGTACTATTCTAGAACCTGGGGCTATACTGTAGTGGTCAAAACAGACAAAAGAAGAATGCCGACCCTCCTAGAGCTTACATTCTCATGGGGGGAGGTGCAGACAGGAAATGAGCAAAATACAGCATCATCAGGTGGCGATAAGTGCACTGGAGAGAAAGAGGGGAAGACAGAGGGAGGAAGCCCTGGCTTGCAGTGCAACGCAATGTGCAACGCTTGCAGGTGGATTGTAAGCTTTGATAGGGTAGTTAGGGAAGGAAGGCCTTGCGAAAAGCTGAGACTGGAACAAAGAACCAAAACGGAGGCAAGGGCATGAGCCAGGAAAGGATGTGGGAGGAAGGGTTCTCCAGGCATCTGCCAGCTGCAGATGCAAAGGCCCTGAGGCAGGAAGATGCCTGGGTGTGTTTGAAGAAGCACAGAGGCCGTGTGGCTGGAGCAGAAAGAGCAAGGGGAAGAGCAATAGAAGACGAGGTCAGGGGAGGCAAAGATCAGGTGTGGGTCCCTGTGCCTCCAGGCCCGTGTCCAGGATTTCCTGGCCTTGACCAAGGGTGTGGCATGTCTGCACAATGTTTTAGAATAGGGATCAGCAAACTATGGCCCTTCTGCCAAATCCACCCAACCGCCTGCTTTTGTAAATAAAATTTGGCTGGAACACAGTCACACCCATTCATTTACATGTCATCCCAGGCTGCAGTCAAGCTACAAGGTCAGAGTTGTGCAGTTGTGACCATGACCTGATGAACTGAGAATCCTGAAATATTCGCTATCTGGCCCTTTACAGGAAGAGCTTGTTGACTCCTGTGTTAGGGCTTTGGAGTGAGACCACATTGGTTCAAACCTCTGCTCAAGTTTATTGTCTGAAGACCCTGGCCTAGTTAACTACTCTGGGCTTCATCCTCTCATCTCTGAAGTGCTGGTAATACCGACCTTCCAGGGTTTCGTGAGATTGCATTAAACAACTAATCTGAAACATGCAGCCCCTGATAGGTCCAGATATTGTGTTAGGAGGCTGTAGCGGTGCTCAGTCGTAGACTCAAAGGCATAAGATCTTGGCCAAAGTCTTCATTAGTCTTAGTCTCAGTCTCCCTGTCTGTGAAGTGGGGATAATTACGAAGCTACAAGGAGAAAATGGTGCGTGGCTTGTAAGAAAGTGCACATTAAATGAAATTTGCTGCTTTTTTTTGTCACCAGCCTTATTCTCCATCATGTCCTATGTGCCACAGTATCTGCAAGTTCTCCAGGATCTGGGAGAAAAATCCAGCATCTGTCTCTACCTCCGTGTGCCACTGCCAGGCCTCCTGCTCCCGGGACCTACTGCCAACAACAAGGCCTAGAGGGGGTGGGTATTCGAAGACCTCCCCTCCCACAGCTTGGCCTCTGGCCTAAACCCCACTGCTACCCTAGAGGGCACCACCCCGTTCAGAATGATTGTATTTGCAAATAATCTTTATTTACTATCAGAGGATCCACAACGTGGGAGATAGTCATGGGTTTCTATTACGCTGCCGCTGTAACTACGGCAGGGAAATGTCTATCATCGTGAGCCCAATCAGTGTATTTATTTACTTACTAGCCCCTTTGTCATCAAGTAAGAATAATAAGAGGACATTATCGGATTTTGCCCGCTGGACCCAATTTGAGCGTTTATGGATTTTTGTCGGGGGACCGAGGATGTGGTGCTAAATTGCACGAGTTTTGGGTGGGATGGAGGCCTGGGTTGGGAAAATGTTGACTTTTTTGGAGAACTTGGTCATGCCGCTTGGCTGTGATGACAATCCACTTGAGTTACATCGCATTAAAAACAAAACACACACACACACACACACACACACACACACACACACACACAAACCATGGCGTGCGTCCAGTGGTTGAAATGTAGACGCCCACGTGCCTTTATACTTGCAATGTGCAACGCCTGGGCCGTGTGTGTGATGGTACAGTGAACTACCAAGCTGTGGAACTGCAAATAACATATGTCTGTCTCGAGTGCCAGAGGAAATCGTAGCAGTGTCGAGCAGGGGAAGGGCACAGATTTGTAGAGGGGGGAAGGAGTATGTGTTCGCCCGTGGTTTTTCTACGAAAGCCCCCGTGTCTCCTCACACATCACGAGCAGCCACAAAACCGAAAGGGAACACGTGCGAGACGGGGGTGGATTGATGGCTTCTTTGCGAGTTGGTTGGCTTTAGGGAGTTCTGGATTGGAAATTGAGGTCTGGCAGACTGAACTTGGACACACCTTCCCTGCCCCTCCCCATGCCGTGAGCTGCAGTTTTCTGGGTTCCCCGGGATCTGGTTCTGGAGAACGAAGCTGTGGACGTTGCCCCCACAGGTGGGGATGGGGACCTTCTTGACTTAAAAGTGATGAAAATGAAAATCTCTAAGCCAGTCACTTTCAGTCTGTTGAGAGGATCGGCTGAGACTCAGGGACCCCTACGATCACATTTCCCTTCTGGGTGGGATGCTATTTTTAAGGCTTGGTTACCACCCTCCAACTCTGGCTCCATGTGTCTCCATGTATAAATAGAAGTGACTAAATTAAAAAAGAAATAGTAGGTTGAATTCATATCTCTTAAAAAATCTTTATGAAAATGAACAACTGGTTTGACTTTATTTTCCACATTTCACATTACAGTTTTGACGTTCTCCAACACAGCCGCAGACTCAGAGCGCGATGGTCTTTGCAAACAAAACTCAGTAGAAAGAACTGGATTCTGACATCTCCCTGGATGCTGTGATTTGTCTCTCTCGGGGAACCCCTGACAACCCAGAACCCCAATCCTGACCCTAGAACCAACTGGAAACATCCCACCACAACCCTTGGCTTGAAGCCAGATCCCCAGGATTTTAACACACACGCCCGGCAAGCCACTTGGGCCTAATTCCTTTCATCTACAGGACGGACATAATACTCTTGTTAGCGGCCGGGCCCAGCAGAGGGATGGGATTAACTGGGGAGACACCTAGAGCGGGACTTGGGGGAGCTGGTGACATGAAATGGAATCCAATGGTCACTCAGCTGTGGTTTTCTACTTCTTCCTCACCTTTCAAGTGAAGTGTGGTCACACCTGGTTTTCCTGCTCTGCTTTACCTTCTGTTCAGGGTGACTTCGATGTACCCAGGATGCTGAGCCCGAGAACTTGAGGTGGGGGCTCAGTGCCCCTAGACGGAGCATCTCCCAGGGGCTGGCACTCGACACCAGATGCCTCCCTTTGGTTTGATCTTTACTTTTCACAAGAACCTCCACGAGGAGCCATTGCTGGTCCCATTTCACAGATTGGGAGACTGACAAGCAGCTGCTCCTTTGACACCAATTGCAACTTAAGCATAACACCCTAGTAGCTTGAGAAATATTTTCTAACTAACCAGAGAGAAATGATGCAGCTGTGTGCAGAGAAGGATGGGGAAGGTATGTACCTTCAAGAACCGGGATCTGGGGAGAGAAGTGCCAGATCCTTCCACGTCCTGCGTGGCAGGTTGAGTAGTACCCCCTGCAAAGTATGAGTCTACACGGGATATGAGCTTCTTGGGAAATCGGGTTCTCACAGATGTAATTAGTTAAGGATCTCAAGAGGAAATCATCCTAGATTTTGTATGAGCCCTAAATCCAGTGACTAGTGTCCTCACCATGTGAAGACAGGGGCAGGAACTGGAGCAATGTAGCTACGAGACGGGATGCCAGGAGCCACCAGAAACTGGGAGAAACAAAGGAGGGGTCTCTTCTAGAGTCTTTGGAGAGAGTAGACCCTGCTGACACCTTGATTTTGGACTTTGGGCTTCCAGAACTGTGAGGGAGTCAATTCCTATTTGAAGCGACCAAGTTCATGACAATGTTTATGGCAGTCCTAGCTAGCTGTGTACATTGGGTCACCAGAAATAAGGGCCGGCAGGAGCTAATGCTAAATACACAAAAGCAAGCTTTGGATCTGTGAAGGAAAATGTTATGTCTCTTCCGTGAAACAAAACAATAGACAGAACCTCCCTTATTCTTTCCCTGGAGCACGCCTGAGAGATGGGACCCACAGTCTGCAGAGGAGTGAGGCGTGAGACGCAGGGAATGATGTAAGATGCTAGGATTTCTTGCTTGGGTAAGCAGTATTTTCAGCTGTGGATCTTGCTTTCACGCTTACACTGTTGCTGAAATAAGAGGCAGGCCCAGGGAGTTCGAGCATGCTGACAATGTCTCCGGCAAAGGGAGAGCGAATCTGGCTGATGTTTCTATTGGGAAGGCAGGAAGAGGGTGGTTTGAGGAATGGGTGATGGAAAAACTGTGCAGGGTGACCGGGTGACCGGGTGACATCACTGATCACTTAGTGATCCTGGGGTGTGGGAAGTATGAGGTCGGCTGGTTGAGCATCTCTTTGGGGTTGGGGGGGACTCTGATAGAAGTCCTTGAGATTGGGGCCACAGTTGGGGACCTCCGAGCCCCACAGGTGGGAAGGCAGGGGGTAACTGGTGGTCTTGTGGGAACCCAGAGGCCCAGGAAGTGTCGATGCCAAATGGGAGGCTAAATTTTGACGAGGACAAATGATGTGATAGATGAGGGAGGGCGAGCCAAGAGCAAATTACAGCCGTTCAGCTGGGAGATGATTACAGCACAGACCAAAATCTTGGCAACAGGCATCCATGTGCGAAGGCAGGCGTGCGTGTTACTGCATTTTTCTTAAAACGGAGATTAAAATCTAACAATTACAAACATTTATTAATGTCCCCGAAGGAGCTGAAAGGATCATCTATACCCCAAAGAACACCCAAATTCCTAACCTGGGGCCAGGGGTTGGCTGGGATGACTTACCCTCAGGAGATGGCGGTCGGTCCTGGGGAGCGCAGGGACCTGCTGGTGTGGGAGGAGGTAGGAGAGGACTTCCTGGAGCGGAGGGCCCCTTGGCCCTGTCTCCACGCAGCACAGCGAAGACCACATGCTTGAGTCCATCTCTCTGCTGCTGTCCGGGGAGCTTGTCTTCCCATCAGACTCTCAATCTGTGTCCAAATCACAGGGGCTGATGATTATTCAAGTTGATGAAATGCAAATGTGATTAATAATGAAATGGCAGCCCCCACCCCGCATATTGGAGGGAAATGTGTAGGGCAGTGGTTCGGAGCCTGAGCACTGGAGGTCAAAGCTGAGCCCAAATCCTGCCTCGAGCTGTGTGACTCAGATGATTAGATTAGCACGCAGCCATCTCATCTGTTAAAGAAGTGGGTTCTAGAACCACTAGAGGCAAGAATTAAATGGCATGATATGTGAAAGCACAGTGCCTGGCATCCAGGAAACCTCGAATGAGTGTGAGATGCTGTCCTCAGGTGCCCTTCCTCTGCATGCTGCATAGGAACAGGGGCGGTAGGCATGCATCCCGGACTTGTCCAGGAGGAAACTAAGCCTTGGAGAACTTGAATAATTTGCCCCAAGTTCCACACCTGGTGAGCGGCAGAGACAAGATTTGAACTCATGACTGTGAGCCTCCAACTGAGCCAAGATTTGAACTCGTGACCGTGAGCCTCCAACTGTTCTACTTCCCTGGTTCTGGGTATGAGATGACCTTGGCTCAGATCGAATCGAGGGGTCAAGCAACACTGCACACCCCCATCCCTCTCCCAGGTGAGTGGCCTCACCGTCCCAAAGGCACCATGGAAGGGCCACACATCCAGGTAAAAAGACCTTCTCCGTCTGGCTGCTTCTCTCTGTCTCCTGGTTTCTGGGCTTACTCTTTAATATCAACTAACATTTGAATGTTAATGACACACAGTAGTAGGTATATCCAGCACACGGGTGCACGCGCGCACACACACACACACACACACACACACGTGCACACCCCTCACATCCCATGCCTGCCTCATCGCTCCTGGTTTTGACAAGCTCTGCCAAGAGTTTTGTCGAGTTCCCTGGAGGGGCACATGTCCAGGATGCGGAGGGGACCGAAGGTGGCTTGTGAGGGCTGTGAGATGACAAAACTCCCAGACCCAGAAGTTTTGGCAAGAAGGAGACCCTCCCTCCTTTCTCCATTGTAGGGTCCCCAGGTCAGTTAGCCTCTCCCTGCTCCATTGTTTTCTGCGTGGGGGTGGCTGTATTGTTCCAGAACTCTCTGTTTGTCCGCATGGTCCACTTTCTGGGGCATCCGCACCATGATCTATATTGGGTTTCATGGCTTCTAGTCAGTGTATGTATCTCTTGTACTAATGAGATATATTTAGGTCCTTTCCAGTTGGGGTCAATTAGGAATAATGCTGCAGTGAACGCCCTTGTATTTTGGAGCACACGTGAACACGTGTTGGTTGAGTATACACCCAGGAGTAGAACTGCTTGATTTTAAGGTTATATGTATGTTCAACTATAGAAATTCCTGCCACTTTCCCCACTGTACTTGTACCAATTTATATTCCCATTGGTAGCATAGGAGAGAAAGTTCCAGTTGCTCCACATCCTTCTCAAGACTTCGTATTATCTTTTCTTAAACTCTTCTGGTGGGTATGTAATGGTGTATTGGTGTGATTCTGATAAGCATTTCCACAGTTATCAATGCTGAACATTTTTAAAAAAAGAACTTTAGTTTTTCTACATTAAATTTAATTTTTTAAAGATCTTATTTTATTTATTTTATTATTTTTTTTAAAAGCACTTTATTATTTACTTGTTTGTTTGGAGATAGAGGCATGTGCACATGCACGAGGATGGGGGCAGAGGAAGAGGGACACTCAGCACAGAGCCCGATGTGGGGCTCAGTCTCACAAGCTGGAGGTCATGACCTGAGCAGAAATCAAGAGCTGGACGCTTAACTGACTGAGCCACCCAACCAGCCACTGAGCAAAGATAAGATGGTTTATTTTTAAGCAATCTCTACACCCAACATGGGGTTCGAACCCACAACTCGGAGATCAAGAGCCATGTGTTACTGAGCCAGCCAGGCACATTTTCTCTTAAATGTTGGTCATTTTTTTGTGAAGTGCTCTTTTAAATCTTTCGACCTTTTTCTATTGAGTTACTGATATTTTTCTTATTGAGTTCTAGGAGTTACATATTTTGGATGTGAGTTCCTTACGATTGCTTTCTCATTTTCTTCACGAGTCTTTGTTTAACAGAAGGTCTTATATTTTTTTGAGTAAGTTAGCTACAAGTTAATAGATGCTAACAATGATATAAGACCATGAATTACCTTAAGAGTTATTTCCTTTTGAATATTACTTTCTACTTCTAAAAGTTTTGATTTTTTTAATTGTTGAGAAATTTTCAATTTTAACCAAATCCAATTTCTCAAATCTTTCCCTTATGATGATGACTTTTTGTATCTAGGTAAGAAACTTTTGCCTATCCTAAGGCTATGAGGATATTCTCTTATGTTATCTTCTAGAAGCGTCATTGTTTAACTTGCACATTTAGGTCTATATTTTATTTGGGATCAGCCTGTATGTATGGCGTGAGGCTGGAGTTTCCGTTAGCTTCTTTTCTATGCTGACGTCCAGTCTGGCCGTCTTTCTCTGAGCATTTCGGATGCACCTTTATTGTAAACAAGGTGGCCGTATATGTGGTCATCTATTTCTGAACGCTGTCGTGTTGGCTTCGTAAATACTTCAGGGATGCGTGGTAAATGGCCTGGGCCTCACCCTGTTCCCAAAGAAGAGGGAGGTGCTGCTGAGCTTTTCTGAGGAGATTCTAGGCTTTCTTTGCTGAATCACTTGGTCTGTCTCTGCCCTTTTCTGACTTCTCATAGATACAACTAATTGGCTGACAAAATGATCAAAATAGCAAATTCTTACATAACACGGACCATCTGCCAGGCCCTGTTCTAAATAAATAGGCTTTAACCCATGTAATAGTTACACAAACTCATGATGTAGTTGCTCTTATTGTCCCCATTTTCCCAATGACAAAACTGGGGCACCCCAGAAGTGGTATGTGTCAGAGCTGGAATTTGAAGGTGGAAATTCAGCTTTGGAGTTCTTGTCCTTAAGGGCATCATGAGGCTCTCTCTCAGCCAATGGCGGGAAGTGGAACGGTGAGGACAGTCACCTTGATCTAGGAGAAAAGGCTTACGAGTTCTTTTCTCAGCTTCCAGACCTACTAGATGGGAGATTTGGGACACATTGATCAGTCTCTTTGAACCAGTTTGCTCCAAAATGATACTTTTACCTTTGACATTTTATAGTGTCATCTATCTGGAAGACTCCAAAAGGGTCGTGGAGTTTTGGGAGATTGGACAATTGTACAGTGGTGACCGGGGCTGGGGCACAGAATGAGGAGGAGCTCACAGCAAGCTGGGAGTGGGGTGGGGAGCGGTAGGGGGCAGAGGGGGCCGAGGAGAGGGTGAGTAACAGGAGGGAGTGGGCCCAGCCCTCCAACCTTATCCTTTCCCATCTGCTATTCTCCTTCCTGGGCCTTCTAATCCAGCGTCTCAAGTTACCTGCTGGAGGAGGGGATGATTCCTAGATGCTAAGTTCTCTAACTGACCCTCCCTTCAGGGAATTAATTTGAGAGTGTTCTTATTTATTCCCAAGGCCATGGTTCCTGTGTGAGCCTCCTGGGAGGCAGTTTCTCTGCCCACAGCTGGCTAATGATCACCCACCGTGTCCGTTTGTTGGTGAAAATCACACCAGGCTCTTCCATGTAGACACTGACGGTCCATGGGTTGGAGGCAGTTGGATAACTCTGGAGGCCCCGGCAGCCTGAGGTTGGGGCCTGGGAACAGCCTTTTATCATTAACTCCTGGATAGGAACATTGGTGGGGAGTTGGGGGGAATGGTTAAAAAATAACTTAGAAATGTCACATAAGTAATCTATACTATTTTCTGAAGTATTTAGAAAATTCAGATACATGAGAAGACAGAAAAAAACAAAAAGTCCCCTGTAATCCCTTAATCCAGAAATAAACACAATAATCATTTTTGGAGTGATTCTCTTTAGAGGATTTTTGGATCTTTCTGCCTCTCTCTTTGTAGATGTCTATGTATAATATGTTCAGATATAAATATATAATATACACATATACATTTACCTTTCTTATAAAAATAAATTCCACTCTTCTGGAGCTAGATTTTTAAATTTCGCGATTTATCCTAAGCGATTCACTCATTGTATTTCTCATCTTTCATAGCTGCCTGATCAGGCATACAAGGTAGTTTCTCATGGTTACCCTTATACACTAGGAATATCTTTGGTTATGCCTTCTTCTTTTTTTCTATTAACATCTAATGTATTATTTGCCCCCAGGGGTACAGGTCTGTGAATCGTCAGTCTTACACATTTCATAGCACATACCCTCCCCAGTGTCCCTAACCCTAACACCCTCTTCTTACCCTCCCACCCCCTGGCAACCCTTAGTTTGTTTTGTGAGATTAAGAGTCTCTTATGATTTGTCTCTCTCCGATCCTACCTTGTTTCATTTTTTCCCTCCCTAACCCCCACTACCCCCTGCCTCGCTTTTCAAATTCCTCATATCAGAGAGATCATATGATAATTGCCTTTCTCTGGTTGACTTCTTTCGCTCAGCATTATACCCTCTAGTTCCATCCACATCATTGCAAATGGCAAGTTTGGTTTTTTTTCCATGGCATATATATGTATGTATATACATACATATACATATATATATATATATATATATATATATATATATATTAACAGATGAATGGATAAAGAAGATATGATATATCTCTATCTATATATATCACATACATGTATGTGATATATATAGATAGAGATCTATCTATCTATCTATCTATATCTATATATATCATATCTTCTTTAGATATGATATATCTCTATCTATATATATCACATACATGTATGTGATATATATAGATAGAGATCTATCTATCTATCTATCTATATCTATATATATCATATCTTCTTTATCCATTCATCTGTTGGTGGACATCATCTAGGTTCTTTCCATGGTTTGGCTATTGTGGACATTGTTGCTATAAACATTTTGGTGCACGTGCTCCTTCGGATCACTACATTTGTATCTTTAGGGTAAATATCCAGTAGTGCAATTACTGGGTCGTAGGGTAGCTCTATTTTCAACTTTTTGAGAAACCTCCATGCTGTTTTCCAGAGTGGCTGCACCGGTTTGCATTCACACCAACAGCGTAGGAGGGTTCCCCTTTCTCCACATCCTCACCAACATCTGTCGTTTCCTGACTTGTTAATTTTAGCCCTTCTGACTGGTGTGAGGTGGTATCTCACTGTGGTTTTGGTTTGTATTTCCTTGATGCTGATTGATGTTGAGCAGTTTTTCATGACTCTGTTGGCCATCTGGATGTCTTCTTTGCAGAGATGTCTGTTCATGTCTTCTGCCCATTTCTTGATTGGATTATTTGTTCTTTGGGTGTTGAGTTTGATAAGTTCTTTTAGGTTTTGGATACTAGCCCTTTATCAGATATGTCATTTGTGAATATCTTCTCCCAATATGTCAGTTGTCTTTTGGTTTTGTTGACTGTTTCCTTTGTTGTGCAAAAGCTTTTGATCTTGATGAAGTCCCAGTAGTTCATTTTTGCCCTACCTTCCCTTGCTTTTGGCCATATTTCTAGGAAGAAGTTGCTGTGGCTGAGGTTGAAGAGTTTGCCCAGGTTCTGCTCAAGGATTTGATGGATTCCTGTCTCACATTAAGGTCTTTCATCTATTTTGAGTCTGTTTTTGTGTGTGGTGTAAGGAAATGGTCCAGTTTCATTTTTCTGCATGTGGCTGTCCAATTTTCACAACACCGTTTGTTGAAGTGACTGTCTTTTTTCCATTGGACATTCTTTCCTGCTTTGTCAAAGATTAATTGACCATAGAGCTAAAGGTCCATTTATGGGCTCTCTATTCTGTTCCATTGATCGATGTGTTTGTTTTGTGCCATACTGTATTGATGATTACAGTTTTGTAATAGAGCTTGAAGTCTGGAATTGTGATGTCACCAACTTTGGATTTCTTTTTCAACATGCCTCTGGCTATTCAGGGTCCTTTATGATTCCATATAAATTTTAGAATTATTTGTTCCATTTCTTTGAAAAAAAAAAGATGGTATTTTGATAGGGATTGCATTAAATGTGTAGATTGCTTTAGGTAGCATAGACATTTTCACAATATTTGATCTTCCAATCCATGAGCATGGAATATTTCCCCATTTCTTTGTGTCTTCCTCAATTTCTTTCATGAGTACTTTATAGTTTTCTGAGTATAGATTCTTGGCCTCTTTGGTTAGGTTTATTCCTAGGTATCATATGGTTTTGGGTGCAACAGTAAATGGGAATGACTCCTTAATTTCTCTTTCTTCTATCTTGCTGTTGGTGTATAGAAATGCGGTTAATTTCTGTGCATTGGTTTTATATCCTGACACTTTACTGAATTCCTGTATGAGGTCTAGCAGTTTTGGAGTGGAGTCTTTTGGGTTTTCCACATAAAGTATCATATCATCTGCAAAGAGTGAGAGTTTGACTTCTTTTTTGATTCAGATGCCTTTTATTTCTTTTTGTAGTCTTATTGCTGAGTCTAGAACTTCTAGAACTATGATTAATAACAGTGATGATAGCGGACAACCCTGCCATGTTCCTGACCTTACGGGAAAAGCTGTCAGTTTTTCTCCATTGAGAATGATATTCACTGTGTGTTTTTCGTAGATGGTTTTTATAATACTGAGGTATGTACCCTCTATCCCTACATTTCAAAGAATTTTGATCAAGAAATGATGCTGTACTTTGTCAAATGATTTTTCAGCATCTATTGAGAGTATCATATGGTTCTTGTTATTTTTTTAATTAATGTTTTGTATCACATTGATTGATTTGTGGATGTTGAACCAACCTTGCAGCCCAGGAATAAATCCTACTTGGTCGTGGTGAATAACTCTTTTAATGTACTGTTGGATCCTACTGGCTAGTATTTTAGTGAGAATTTTTGCATCTGTGTTCATCAAGGATATTGGTCTGTAATTCTCTCTTTGTCTGGTTTTGGGATCAAGGTAATGCTGGCTTCATAAAAAGAGTTTCAAAGTCTTCCTTCCATTTCTATTTTTTGGAGCAGTTTCAGGAGAAAAGATATTAATTCTTCTTTAAATGCTTGGTAAAATTCTTCTGGGAAGCAGTCTGGCCCTGGGATCTTTTTTGTTGGGAGATTTTTGATGGCTGCTTCGATCTCTTTATTGGTTATGGGTCTGTTCGGGTTTTCTATTTCTCCCTGGTTCAGTTTTAGTAGTTTATATGTCTCTAGGAATGTATCCATTTCTTCCAGATTGTCATATTTGCTGGTGTATTGTTGTTCATAGTGTGTTCTTATAATTGTTTGTATTTCTTTGGTATTTATTGTTATTGCTCCTCTTTCACTCATGATTTTATTAATTTGGGTTCATTCTCTTTTCTTTTTGATAAATCTGGCCAGGGGTTTATCATTCTTATTAATTTTTTCAAAGAACCAGTTCCTAGTTTCATTGATTTGTTCTACTGTTCTTCTGGTTTCTATTTCATTGATTTCAGTTTGATTAAAGTGTAGACTTTCTTTGCTGTTCTTTCCCCAGATCCTCTAGGTGTAGGGTTAAGTTGCAGGTGTATTGCCTGCAAGGGGATTGTTATTATATACTGTTTGTTCCTTTCTGGTCTGTTACTTTTAGGCTTTCTCTTTGCTTAAAGGACCCCTTTCAATATTTCCTGTAGGGCTGGTTTGGTGTTGCAAATTCTTTTAGTTAAGTTAGTTCTTGTTTCTTGAGAAAGGTTTGTATTGCTATATACTTTCTTCTCAGGACCACCTTTTCTGTGTCCCAAAAATTTTGAACAGTTGTGTTTTCATTTTCATTTGTTTTTGTGATTTTTAAAAATTCTTCTTTAATTTCCTGGTAGACCCATTCGTTCTTTAGTAGGATGCTCTTTAACCTCCATGTATTTGAGTTCTTTCCAAATTTCCAATTGTGATTGAGTTCTAGCTTTAGAGCATTGTGGTCTGAAAATATGCAGGGAATGATCCTAATCGTTTGGTACTGGTTGAGACCTGATTTGTGACCCAGGGTGTGATCTATTCTGACGAATGTTCCATGTGCACTGGAGAAAAATGTGTATTCTGTTGTTTTGGCATGGAATGTTCTAAATACATCTGTGATGGCCATCTGGTTCAGTCTCTCATTTAAAGCCTTTATTTCCTTATAGATCTTTTGCTTAGATGATCTGTCCATTTCAGTGAGGGGATATTAAAGTCCCCTACTATTATTGTATTATTGTTGATGTGTTTCTTTGATTTTGTTATTAATTGGTTTATATAGTTGGCTGCTCCCATGTTAGGGGCATAGGTATTTAAAATTGTTAGATCTCCTATTAGAAATCCCTAGGCCCAGCTCCTCCTCTGCTGGAGGAGCACCCTCGGCCCAGGCTCCACATGCTGGGACTGGGAGCAGGTCATCTGGACCTTCTGGCCTCATGCTTCCCTGCCTGTGCTATGGGTAGTGGCTGGCCTTCCAGGCTGGTCCAAGGAGACCCAGTGCAGACCTTTTAAGTATGATATACTGTCCTTCCTCATCTCTTATTCTAGTCTTTGGCTTAAAATCTAATTTATCTGATATGAGGATTGTCACCCCAGCTTTCTTTTTATGTCCATTAGCATGAAAAAATTGTTTTACACCACCTTGCTTTAAATCTGGAGGTGACTTTGGGTCTAAAATGAGTTTCCTTTTTTTTTTTTTTTTGAAGATTTTATTTATTTATTTGACAGAGAGAGAGAGAGAGAGCTCACAACTAGGCAGAGAGGCAGGCAAAGTCAGAGAGGGAAGCAGTTGGGCTCAATCCCAGGACCCTGAGGTCATGACCTGAGCTAAAGGCAGAGGCTTAACCCTCTGAGCCATCCATGCACCCCTAAAATGAGTTTCTTGTAGATAGCATATCAATGGGTCTTTTTTTTTTTTTATCCATTCTGATATCCTGTGTCTTTGATTGGGGCACTTAGCCCATTTACATTCAAGGTAACTATTGAAAGATATGAATTTAGAGCCATTGTATTGCCTCAAGGGGATTGTTATTATATACTGTTTGTTCCTTTCTGGTCTGTTACTTTTAGGCTTTCTCTTTGCTTAAAGGACCCCTTTCAATATTTCCTGTAGGGCTGGTTTGGTGTTGCAAATTCTTTTAGTTTTTGTTTGTCCTGGAAGCTTTTTATCTCTCCTTCTATTTTCAATGAAAGCCTCGCTGGATATAGTATTCTTTATGGCATATTTTTCTTGTTTAGTTTTCTGAATATATCCTGACAGCCCTTTCTGGTCTGCCAGGGCTCTGTGGATAGGTCTGCTGCCAGTCTAATATTTCTACCATTGTATGTTACAGACCTCTTGTCCCTAGCTGCTTTCAGGATTTTCTTTGTCGCTGACATTTGTAAGTTTTACTATTAGATGACAGAGTGTTGATCTATTTTTATTGATTTTGAGGGGAATTCTCTGTGCCTCCTGGATTTTGATGCCTCTTCCCTTCGCCAAATTAGGGAAATTCTCTGCTATACTTTGCTTCAATATACCTTCTGCTCCCCTCTCCCTTTCTTCTTCTTCCAGGATCCAAATTATTCTAAGATTATTTCATCTTATGGTATCACTTATCTCTTGAATTCTCCCTCATGGTCCAGAAGTTGTTTGTCTCTCTTTTGCTCAGCTTCTTTATTCTCCATCATTTGGTCTTCTATATCACTAATTCTCTCTTCTGCCTCACTTATCCCAGTGGTCCAAGCCTCCATTTTTTTTCTTATAAAGATTTATTTATTTATTTATTTATTTGATAGACAGAGAGAGATCACAAGGCAGAATGCAGGCAGAGAGAGAGGGGAAAGCAGGCTCCCCGCTGAGCAGAGAGCCCGATGTGGGGCTCGGTCCCAGGACCCTGAGATCATGACCTGAGCTGAAGGCAGAGGCTTAAACCACTGAGCCACCCAGGTGTCCCCGAGCCTCCATTTTTGATTGCACCTCATTAATAGCTTTTTTTATTTCAACTTGGTTAGATTTTAGTTCTTTTGTTTCTCCAGAAAGGGCTTTTATTTCTCCAGAAAGGAATTCTCTACTCTCTTTCATGCTTTTTTTCAAACCCTGCTAGCACCCTGATAATCATCATTCTAAATTCTAGTTCTGACATATTACTAGTGTCTGTATTGATTGGGTTCCTAGCTATTGGTACTGCCTCTTGTTCTTTTTTCTGTGGTGAGTTTTTCTGCCTTGTCATTTTATCCAGATAAGAATATATGAATGAGAGAATGAAATACTAAAAGGGTGGCAAAGACCCCAGAAAAATATACGCTAACCAAATCAGGAGAGACCCAAAACTGGGGGGATTTGAAAGGGGGAAAATGAGGGGGGGAGGCTGGTGAATAGAACAGAGACCCACACTTGATTTTGGGTGTATTTTGGTCTGTTAGAAGAAACTACCTCAGGGCACCTGGGTGGCTCAGTGGGTTAAAGCCTCTGCCTTTGGCTTAGGTCATGATCCCAGGGTCTTGAGATCGAGCCCCACATTGTGTGCTCTGCTCAACGGGGAGCCTGCTTCCTCCTCTCTCTCTCTGCCTGCCTCTCTGCCTATTTGTGATCTCTGTCAAATAAATAAATAAATAAATAAATAAATAAATAAATAAAACCTTTTAAAAAATCTTGACTAAAAATTTAAAAAGAAAGAAAAACAACCTCACAAAATTTTAAAAGGAGAAAAAATTATATATATATATATAAAATAAGGGTGAACGCGATGAAGAGATGGAATATGACTGTAAAGACAAAAATTAAAACAGATTCTAAAAAAGGAATTGAGGAGATTAAGAATTGTTGAAAAGAGAAAAAAAAAGAGGCAAAATGTGATCAGGCTGAATACTAGAATGAAGCCATGTACTAGATTTAGGGTATATTTTGATCTGTTAGAATAAACTGTATTCCAAAATTTTAAAAGAAAAAAAACCCCCTATATGTACACAAAAAATAAGGTTAAATACAATGAAGGGTTAAAATATGACTATAACAATGAAAATTAAAAAACATTTTTTAAAAAGTATTGATATAAAATAGTTGAAAACTGTTAAGATAGGAAAGAGGAAAAATTTTAAAAAATAGAATAAGAAAAAATAAAATAAAAATAATTAACTTTGAAAGACTAAGAGGATCATGGGGAAAAAGCCATGAATTCCATGTGTTGCTTTCCCCTAGCTCTGGAATTCTACAGTTCTCCTTGAATAGTGAATTTGGTCTTGGCTGGATGTTCTTGCTGATCTTCTGGGGGAGGGCCCTGTTGCAGTGATTCTCAAATGTCTTTGCGCGAGGTGGAACTGTACTGCTCTTGCCAGAGGCCAGGCTAAGGAATCTGCTTGGGTTCGCTCTGGAGCTTTTGTTTCCTGAATGCTTTCCGTATGGCTTTGGAGGATGGGAATGAAGATGGCGGCCTCCCAATCTCCAGCCTGGAAGAGCCGAGAGCTTGGGTCCCACTTCTCAGTGTGCCTTCAGAGAAAAGCAGTCAATCACTCCTGTCTCCCTGGTCTCCGGCTGCACTCTGAGCTCCCCCGGCAAGCATTTCTATCTCTGACACACAGTCCCGTTGGGAGTCTCCAAACCCAGCAGATTCCTGCTGTGCATTCCTGCACCACTCCTCCTGGAGGAGGAAGGTGAGTCTCCTCAGATCTGCCACTTGTGGGGTCCCTGCTTGAAGAGCAGTGGCCTGACTGTGCCATGGATCTCAGTTTAAGGTAACCCTAAGCTGAGAATTCACTTCTCAGCTCGGTCTGTGTAGCTGGCTTCCCCACTCAATACCTGGGGGCTCCGCCACACTAGACAACACTGGTCTTTTTTGTGTCCCTGCAGGTTCTGAAGCCATACTGTCCCTGTGAGGACTCCCCACCCCCACTGCCCCTTAGCCCCTGGAGCAATGTCCCTCAGTGGAGCAGACTTCTAAGAGTTCTGTTTTTAGCTCCATTGCTCCTTGCCTGGACACCCCCCCCAGCCCCGCCCGGGGTCTATCTTACCATTGCTTCAGATTCACTTCTCCACAGGTCCTTCCTTCCAGAAAGTGGTCGCTTTTCTGTTCCTAGAATTGCTGCTTTTCTTCTCTTCTCTCTCCGGTTGAGTTTGTAGGTGTTCAGATGGTTTGATAACAATGTAGTTGAACTCCTGTGACCTGATTATATTTTGGTTTCCTACTCTTCCGCCATCCTGCTCCTCTGTTCATGCATTCTTGTACAAACTTCTCATTACTTCCTTAGGAAATTGTTGAAAATATCAGAATGAATATTGATTCACTGATGCTTGAAAGACATTTAAGTCCTTCAGACTGTCCTCAACATTACTAATAAACATTTACATAGTACATAAATTTTATGTTAAATTTAATTTTCTGTTAAGTAGCCTTGTATAAATATTTAAATAATTTTATTGTTGAATGGCTTATATATTCCCGACTCTCTTGCTATGTTATCTCACTTAATTTTGCATTGAGGCATATAGTTACTAAGTCCATTTGTTCCCATTTTATAGCGAAGGCAACTGGGGCCTTAAGAGGTTAAAATGACTTCCCCAGGTCCACCTGACAAGAACAGGGACAGGGAGCAGATGTGGGTTGCTGCCCCTCTGCTGGGGTTCCGGCTCTCAGACACTGTGGACAGGAGACTGGCACTCACTGAGGCACTGGTCATGGTCATCTGCCAAGGGAGAAATGGGACTGCATGAGGAGAGGTGTGCTGGGGCCTTCCGCGCAGCCTCCTGGAGCTGAACCTTGAGGGAGGGGGACAGAAGAGCCAAGGCAGCACTCTAGTTGGCGGGGGGGCACATCCTGAGTGAGGGGTGAAGTCAAGGAAACCAACACTTTTCCCTGCAACTTGCTCATGTCCCTGTGCTGAGATCAGCTTACCAGAGTCCTGTTCTAGCACCTTCGCCAGACACTGACAGCGAGTGTGCAGTGTCACAGGCAACAGGAGTAATAATGGAAATTTAATTTTCCGTTAAGTAGCCTTATATATATTTAAATAATTTCATTATAGAGCTAGAAATGTTTTTGGATTTCTCCTTTTTCCCTCAGAATGATCATAGCCTTTTACCCGATTATAAGAAAGATATCTCTGCGATGGTAAAAAATAAAATTTTTCACCATACAGACAAGTGTAAAGATAAAAGCAAAGGAAAACAGAACCGCCCCACCCTGAGATAAGTACTCTAGCGTCCTGGCTTCCAGACTCTCTCTACGCCCAGAGACTCATGGGGGATTTGCCTTTATGGGGTTACATAAATGGGATCTGGCCAGACACACTCTTCTGTTGCCTGTTTTCCCACTCAGCCATCTTTCTTGGACAATATCCCCATCATTACGTATGGATTTCCATCATTATTTTTATTTATTTTTATAGTCTCACAGTAATTTAAAATGGTCAAATTTCCTATGCATAAAATGTTCATGAAAGTGCACAGAAATCGGGGGTTTGACTCTCAGATGACAGTCCTTGAGCTCCTCCAAATGACATGGGCTTTGAAAGCCAAGGTGGCCCATGATCAGGGGTCTTCCTGTTTTTATCTGTGATGTTTACTTTTTATTATGCAAATTTTTTAACCACCTCGAAGGAGAGAAGTTAGTACAAGGAATCCTCAGTTACCCAACCCCAGGGTTCAACACTTCTCAATATTTTGCCACATTTGCTTTGCCTATCCCTTATTTATTTTATTTTTTTCTTTTGTGGAAATATTTTAAGACAAATCCTGTTATCTCATCATTTTACCCCTGCATCCTTCAGTGTGCATTGGTTTAAAAAAAAAAAAAAAGTGACAGAGATTTTCTTATGCAGACGTAACGGCAGTACCGCACCTAATGGAAGGGACCTTGGCTCCCTGGGGTCATCCGGTCTATCAGCAGGTTTCTCGGGCAGGCCCCACATGTCCTTTTATTTATTACTATTTTTTAAATTATTAACACATAATGTATTTTTATGGTTGTTTTGTGGGAACCAGGAACCAAACCAGAAGAATATTTTTCATTTGGTGGGTTGTTTGAGAAACTTGTTTTCTAGAGCAAATCCCAAATAATACTAACTCACAGAGAGGGACAGTAAATCATGAATTTCAATTATACTTCACCCCTCCTGTTTCCGTCAAGGGTAAAGTCCCAGTTTGATGTGAGGATATTTTTGGCACTCTCTGGAGAACTTCTAATGTCTCCCCTGCTGTCTCGATGGTTTCCCTTCCCAACCTCCCTGCTCCGTTCCCTCTTCCCTGCCTTTCTTACTTTTTAAGCAACCAGCCCTCAAGCTCACACCCTTAAGCAGGCAATCTTATCTAGCCAGATTTTAATAACATGATTTTGTTTGCATTGTGATTCCTAGTACTGTTATTTTCTATTGATGCTAACAGACACTCATATTCTATTTAGGGCAATATACTCTTCCTTCCTCCGCCCCCCCCCTTTTTTTAAAGATTTATTTCTTTATTTTAGGGAGCAAGGGAGCATGGGGGGATGGGCAAGGACAGAGGGAGAGGGAGAGTAGTTCCTTAGCAGACTCTGCGCCGAGCGTGGAACCCAACACGGGGCTCGATCAGGACTTGAGCGAAAATGAAGAGTTGGACACTGAACTGACTGAGCCACCCAGGCTCCCGTATTTCTTTCTTTTTAAAAGAAAATGCATGTACTTGAGTAAAATGAGTGAATCTGTTTGTAGAAAAGCCACGGCATGGTTGATGTCCCAATACTACAACCCTTGGGGAAAGTGGTTTGAGGATAGAAGAGGCTGTGTTTGCTCATCGGCTTCTGAGGGCCCTTCGAGTGTTTCCCAAGATTTCCCCTCCAAACCCAGCATTGTCATGAATAATCTTATGCACACGTCTCTGTGCCCCATCTGATTTTTTTCTTAGGTTATACGTTGTAGAAGCAGCATTGCGGACTTGAAAGGATCTGAATATCTTAAAAAGCCATGGATTCCTCAACAGAGGATCTGGTACTCAATCTTACACTTTGTCTCTGGTTTTATGTTTTGGGGGCTTGGGGTTCTATTGGGAGCAGCCACAATTCTGCCCTGATGGCCTCAGGCTCCCCCGTACTTTTCCTCTGTGTCCCCAGGCTGCAATAGTGGAGTTTTGCCTCTACTTTTCACAGTGTTTCTGTCTCATCTTTTTTGCTAAGTATTTGGTTTTCATTCTCCTAGCCATTTTTAGTTTGTTCCTTCTCAAATACAGGGGGATGGGAAATGGGTGAGTAGCAAAGAGGCTGGGAGGGAGGGTCTGATGGGACAAACAGGAGGGAAGCTCCTTCCGTCCTGTCTGTCCACTTTCTCTGCACTCTGCCCGGCTTCCTATCTCCAGGCTGTTTGGAAGGTGGCCGCTGATGACGGCAGTGGGGTTATTGCTGCTTATAGCAGATGAAGCAACACACCAGGGCACTGTGGGTCCCTTGCACCCCCAGAACGAGTTTTCAGGATATGGTGTGGATTTGCTAACCTCCTCCCTCCATCCGCCTGGCATTTTGATGTAGATGGAGGCAACAGTATGACTTTCAGTTGTGAAGAAGAATCTGTGGTTGAGAGAGGCCAAGTGATCTTACAAAGCCTGCGCGGCTGGCTTAGGACACAGCTGCACTAGAATCCAGGTCTCAGCAGCAAATCGGGTAATTTGTGCACTCGATCCTCTTAATCAGCTCCGTGCCGGGCCAGGTGCACCTGGAGGTACTGAGCAGCAAGGGACTGCCAGAGGAGGGTAAGAGGTCCCCAGCAGCGGAGAGCCAGCATATCCGGCCACTTGCCCAGCCGGAGCATGGACAGGATCCAGGGTGTTGGACAGGCAGATTCAGGGGAGTTCGGCTGCTTGGGGTGAGGCTCTTACATGGTTTGTGATGTTCTCGTCCTAACGGACAGCTGGGCAGGAGTGGGGGCCAAGAACGCTAAGTCCTCATTACTCTTCAGTCTCCTGGCTGTGGAGAGAGGAGCAGAGCAGCAAGAGCCCCTGAGCTGGGTTCTGGAGCCTTCCTTCATGGCTGTGTGCCTTGGGCCAGGAAACACCCCATCTCTGAGCCTCAGCTGGAAAGACGGGCTTGGACCCCAACCTGGAGCAATCCTGGGGAGGCCAACCTCTCTCTGCACCTCTCCGGGTTTCTCAGTAATACAAAAGAGCTCTCTGGTTTCGTGGATGTTGTTGTTTTTGTTGCTTTTTGTTAAATCCTTAAGATGTAATTAGAAGTGTCCCAATGCAAACATGTTTCTAAATAAGCAAGCAAAATGATTGTCCTACTCTCACCTCCACTGCATCTCCGTGCTCGGTCCAAGGAACGTCAAGGAACGCGCATTGACATTAACCAGTTCCTTGGAGACCTCCTTGCATCTTACCTCCTCCCCTCCACTGCACTTTATCCATGCCACTTCCTCAGTTTCCCTCTTGGCCCCTGCACAGTTGCCTCACCTCCTCACTGGCCTCCTGACCCTCAGCCTCCCACCCTGCATGGGGCCCTCCCCTGTGTGCTCGTTGACTTCCCCCTGCCAGCAGAGAAAGCTCCTTCTGCCCCTTGTCATCTTGGAGCCATTAGATGCATCCTTCAGGACTCTGCTCAGATGTCATGTCCTCAGGGAAGCCTCCAGCAAGCACCCTGCCCAAGCAGATGAACCACTTCTGTGTTCCCACAGCTGCTGCTAAGCTTCATCATGGCACTCCTCCCGGTCTGGGTTCCTGCTCAAGCTGGGGCCTCGCAGGGCCTGGGATTTCAAAATCATCCAATGGCAGGCACTCCAGGTCTCCAGACTGACCTCAGCAAATAATCCTTGAGCAAATGGATGAGTTTCCTCTACAAGCAGGACTGGGTACAGGACTTGTGACCTTGCCACGGTGACCCCATGGACATGTAGACAGTACTAGATTGATGCCTAGAATTCTCTGACTGCAGCTTTTTGAACACAAACTTTAAAAGAAATCTGAACGACGCAAAAACAGATGCATGCCCACAGAGAGATTAGGGCAGACTCCCATCAAGCCAATTTAATGGGTTGATGACTTTTCTCTAGGACATGATTAAACAGGCCCCGAGTTTCTTCATTTTTTTTGTCAGTACCAATTCTTTCCCACGTGTGTTTTATGGTGGATATATGCTTCATTGATTAGTTTTTTGGCACTGACAAAGTTTTACAAATAATGGCAGTTCGTTGGAATTTTCTTTTATGGATGTTATTTCTACCCGGTCTGGGTTTTCTGGAGGAAGTTTTGTGATAAATTTAAAAAAAAAATTAACTAACTTCTATTTTTTCAGGCAGTTTTGGGTTCACAGCAAAACTGAATGGGAAATACAGAGTTCCCATGGACCCCCATTCATACACCTGCACATCCTCCCCAGCTGTGGACATCCCACGTCACTGTGGTGCCTCTGTTACAGCTGGTGAACATGAGCTATGTGTCATCACCCGAAGCCCACAGTTCATATTCGGAGTCACTCTTGAGGTTGCACATTCTACGGGTTTGGATGAAAGTATAATGGCACATGTCCCCTATTGCAGTGTCGTATGGAAGAGTTCCATGGCTCTAAAACTCTTCTTTGCTCTGCTGGGTCATCGCTACTTCCCCCAAGCCCTGTGATACGGATGTTATCAGAATTATTTTAACATTCCAAATCTATAATAAATTTTAATCTGTCCCATTGGAACAGTTACCAGTTATATTTTGTGTCAATTACTTTTACTGGTAACAATTGATTACAAATTAATTTGCATTTATATTTCAGGTTATTGATATGTGGAAACTGTGGGGAAGCTCCTGTTGGCTCTTCTAGGCTTCCCTAAGGGACAAGTAGCCAGCAGAAAATGTAGAAGTTGACAGTCCCTTCTCCGATTCTGCTGTCTCACTCTTTACTCTGAACAAGAGCTGGTCTCTGTCCCAACAACTCAGAGAACTGAAGCCTCTGGTCAAGGTCAAGGAGCTACTGCTGAGGTCAGAATCAGGACTCAAACCCACCAACCTGGCTCCAAAGTTTACTCTTGTTAATTGGGCTTCTGCCTGGCCTTGCAACTGTCCCAGGTGACAACCAATTCTTGTAGAGCCCCTTGGTGGAGGGTGACCATCAGTCTATCACAAATGATCGTGGATCAGACCAGATCAGCTCTGGGTTGGGAGAGGCATGGAGTGTAGGGGGAGCCTCTCAGAAGCTAGAGACTGGTTCTAGACCCAGTATTCTAATCAACCATTGGTGTGACCTGATGCAAATCATTGGCCTTCTCTGACTCTTGGTTTCCTTATTTGTAGGATTCATTCACCTGGTGAATATTTATCAGACACATATTATGTGCCAGATGGTTATAGGCTACAAGGATACAGACATGACCAAAACACAGAGCTTGACCCCACAGAGCTGACTCTGGACAAAATGGTCTCTAAATCCTCTGAGCTCATGTTTCTATGGGAGAAGGGAAGGTGGCATTGGTAGGGACACAGAAGCAGTTCAAGGCCAGTCCTTGTCTGTATGTAGTTTATCATGGGGCTGTGAAGACAGGCTGCCTGACATAAAGCAAGTAGAGACACTGACCCCTCCCGACCCTGCGTGACTTTGTCCCTGGCATCCTAGAAGGCCAATCTATTTTTGAATGACCAGCTAAATCCTTATCCCTGTCTTAGTCTGGATCCCCCAGAAGGAGGCTCTGAGATTAGAAATAAAGCTGCAGGCAGTTGATGTGGGCAGTGATTCTAGGAAGCAGCAGTGGTGGAGGGGGTAGGTATGGCAGAGGAGGTAAGGAAAGCAAACTAAGAGTGTCTCCTTACAGCAGGTTATTGTTGAAGGCATCAGAACTCAGACCTGATAGAGGGTTCTGGAAGATGGCATTGAACACACCACGCTAGTGGTGAGGCAGCTGAGGTGTTTACCCATTAACTCCTAGGGAACATTGGCTGGTGGTTGCTCCTGCATCCTTTCCAAGGCACCATCCAACAGAGAGCCGTCAGGCAGAGACATCTGGGTGCTTGCATGAGGGCACTATAGGTGTGAAACAGTTATCAGGGAAAGGTAAATGCTGATATAGAATATGGGAGGCACTGCTCTAAGACCTCAGGGCCTTTGCACTTACTGTTTCCTTCATGGGAGCAGCCTTCTCCCTAGCTCTTTGAAGGACTGGCCCCTTATCCTTCAGCTCCCAGTCCAGAGTTTCTTCCTCTGACAGATCATCTCCAAATTGGGTCTCCACCCTCTAGAACTCTCCATCATATCATCTTATTTATTTATTTTTTCTCAGTGCAAGCCATAGTCAGAAATTAGTTTATGGGGGTGACTTGCTGACACAGTCAGTTAAGCCGCTGACTCTTGATTTTGGCTTAAGTCATGATCTCAGTCGTGAGATGGAAGTCTGCCTCAGGCTCCATGCTGGGTGTGGAGCCTGCTTCAGATTCTCTCTCTCTCCCACTACCTCTCTGTTCAGCCCTCCAAAAGCGTAGGTCCTCTCTCTCTCTCTAAAAAAATGAAAAAAGAAAAAAGAAAAGAAAAGAAAGAAAAAGAAAAGAAATTAGCTCATGTATTTGTTTCTTTGGAAGCACTGCCATATCTCTAGCACCTTAGAGAAGTACCTGACTTAGCCATCTACACTCCAGCTAAATACAAACATGCCTTCCCCTGCTACCCCCATGCTTACAACCCGATAAGAGCAGTAATGACTAAGTTTGGGTTCTGCAAACATGAAGATGCTTGCTCAGGTTTTCATGCACTTTGCGTAGACATTTGCTCATAACAAAAGTCTAAAATCTATAATGTCCTCGTGTCTTGGGGGATGGATGGTGCTAATGTCCCAGCAGGGGAAGGGAGGCAGTGCTTAACATTGATGAAAGTAGGTGAGCATGCAAATTCCCCAAATGATTGGGTATTTTTACTTCTGCTGTATAGTACAGATCCCCTCTGACAGCCCCCTTGTCGGTGGACAAGAGCCTAGCGAATGTCCTTCAAGATAAATCTCATGTCATCTTTTCTTGTGCAAAGAGGTTTATTCCATCCCTTCAAAAATCTGTAGGGTATCCTGCTTCTATTTTTTTAAAACTATATTTAGTTTGCTTTGAAGATGAATAAAACTGAGATGCTATTATATTCCTTCCCTACTCTGCAGAATCCAGAAATTCCTTTGCTATTAATACTCCAGAGAAACAGATTTCTTTGATTTTTTTTTTCAGTTTAGAAGATCAAAAGCTGCCAGAAATTGTTTCAAAAGAAAAATAAATCTCCGAGAGGTTGGATTTGAAATTCCAAGGGGCCATCGCCTGTGTCCACTGTTTGGGAGCCATGTAATGAGAGAGTCACTCCAACTGTGGCATCTGGCCCCTTCCTCCCTCCCCTCCCCTCCTAGGGAAGCCCCGCCTTTGCCTCTGCCATCTGCTTTCTCTTGAAAATCTTAGAATATTGGGCCTAAAATTAAATTTATTGTAAATCTGAGCAAGCTGAATCATTTCCCAAAGAGAGTGAGTAAAATAAATGACTACTAATCTCTGGAAAAACCCACTATTTCCTGGAAATGAGAACTCAGATTGTAAAAAAATTTGAAATAAGGTTCCAATTTTCTTTTTGGGTCTGAACATACACTTCAGATTTATATTTTATCATCCTTATTCTATCATAAAAGAAGTGGCCACACCAATGCTTTGCTCTGCTTCTCCCCTCTGCTTTAGGAAGGTCAACAGTTTACCAACCATCTCCTCATGCTTTCCTGTGTGCTTTGGGCCATTTGTGTTTTGGGTTGCAAAGAGCATCTAGGGTTCTTGCAATGCACATGGATGAAATACACATATATCTTTACTATTCAGTGTACACATCTTTTAATCTTCATTTGTTAAAAACACCCATGAGTTTATCCTGAAACCTGCTATCTTAACCCAATACTATAGGACTCGTTCTAGCTTTTCCCCTCTCCTTCTTTATAACTTTCCCCAACACGAGAGACCTGGCTCTTATTATTTAGAATACGCTTACTTAATTATTCAACTATTCTAGACACATAAAGCAGTTTTAGATTAGCTAATGCTTACTGTAATGAAAAGACAGTTCTTGTGTACAATTATTTTGTCTTTAGCCTAAAAATACCCAGGCAGCGTACTATTTGGGAAGTGATTAAGGTGAGTTCTATCTTCCTTGCTCCCTTGGTTGTGGTGATATGATTCATTTTTAATATAGTCACCTTTATTTGTTACACTTGGCCTTTCATTTAGGGCACCCTTTCCATTTTGATTTTTAGAAGTTACATCCAGTAAAATTCACTCTTTCTGGGCCACAGTTCTATGGCTTTTGACATATTCATGGAGCTATGTATCCATCACTGTAGTAGCATACAGAATAGGTTATAACCCCTGAAAATTCCTTCGTATGACCCCTTTGTAGGCAACCAGCCATGTTGTTTTCCATTTTGATACTTTTGCTTTGTCCAGAATGTCATAAAAATGGAATCATACACTGGTACCTTTTGGACATAACTTAGTATCACTGAGCAAGTTTATTTTAAAAATTCCTCTGTGTTGTTGTGTGTATCAATAATTTGTTTCTTTCTGTTGCAGAGTAGTATTCTATTTTATGGATGTACCACAGGTTGATTTTTTCTTCTATTTACTGTTTGAAATAATTCCGACTTATTTCATGTCTTTGACAGCTATAAATAAAGCTGTTTTAAACATTTATGTGCTGGCCTTTTGGGATGTATGTGCATAAATTTTTATTTCTCTTAGGTAAATACCTAGGTGTGGGATTGCTCAGTCACGTGTTATGTGTATGGTTAGCTTTTATGAGAAACTGACAAACTGTTTTCCACAGTGGCTGTACCTTTTGAATTTCCACCAGCAATGTAGGAAAGTTGCAGTTCTCTGCAACCTTACTAGCTACCTGGCATTGTCAATTTTTTGGTTTTTTTTTGTGTTTTTTTTTTTTTTTTTAAAGATTGATTTGTTTAGTTATTTGAGAGAGAAAGCATGAGCAGGGATGGGGGTAGAGAGAGGGAGAGGGAAAAGCAGACTCCACGCTGAGCAGGGAGGCCAACCTGGGGCTCAATCCCAGGACTCTGGGATCATGACCTGAGCCGAAGGCAGCCACTCAACCAAGTGAGCTACCCAGATACCCCAGATATTGTCAGTTTTTAATTTTTTAAATTGTAGGCATTCTAATAAATGTGTAGTGCCAACTCACTATAGTTTCTTTGCATTTCCCTAGTGACTAGAGATGCTGAGCATCTTTTCATATGCTTATTCATCATCTATATATTACCTTTGATGAGCTTTTCATTTATCTTTTGTTTATATCATTTTAATACCAATTCATATAATCTTTTGAATTTTTTTTTGTTTCCATCTTTTGCCCATTTTTAAGTGCGTTGTTTTTCTACCGTTGCATTTTGGAAGTTCTTTACATACTCTGGGTACAAATTCTCGTCAGATATATCATTTGAAAATGTTTTTCCTACTCTGTGACCAGTAAGTTCATTTCCTTAACAGCATCTTTTGCAGAGCAGAAATTTTTAATTTTGATAAATTTCTATGTAACCTGACAGTTGCTGTCTTTTAATTGGTGTGTTTAGATCATTCACATTTAATATAATTATTGATATGTTTGTGTTAAAAATCTACCATCTTGTTAGTTATTTCTTTTGTTCCATCTGTTCTTTTTCCTTTTTTTTTTAACTGCTTTCTCTTAGGTTAATTGGACATTTTAAAATGTTAGCATTTTCTTTCCTGTTGATTTATTATTTATACCTCTTTTCAACTGTTTTAGAAGCTGCTTTGGGGTTTATAAAATGTATTTTTACCTAATCAGTATCTGACTTCAAATTGTACCATTTTGTGAATGGTATAAGGACTTCTGACAGTATTTTCCCAATTCCTCTTTCCAATTCTTTGTACTGCATTTGTTATACATTTTACTTTTACATAGTAATAAACACATAATACATTGCTACTAATTTTGCTTTAGATAGACAATTATCTTTTAGAGCAATTAAAATTAAGAAAAATAAGTTTAATTTTACCTTCTCTTTTCTATTTTCAGTGCTCTTCATTTCTTTGTTTAGATACAAGTTTCTGTCTGATCATGTTCTTTCTGCCCAAAGAAATTTCTTTAGCTTTTTTTTTTTTAATTTTATTTTTTTTTAGTGTAGGTGTGTTGATAATGAATTCTCTTAGTTTCTGTTTACCTAACAATGTCTTTATTCATTTAAAAAATATTTGTGCTGGGGCACCTGGCTGGCTTAGTCAGTAAAGCACATGATTCCTGCTCTCAGGATTGTTTGTCTGAATCCCATGTTGGGTGTGGAGATTACTTAAAAAATTATTTCAAAAAATCCTTTAAAAAAATATGTTAAAAAATACTTGTGCTAAGTGTAGAATTCTGGGTTGGCAAAGTTTCTTTTTTTCTTTCATCACTTTGAAGATGTCACTCTATTATCTGCTATTTGTGTGGCTTTTGATGAGAAGTCTGCTGTAATTATTATTATTTTTCTCTACAGTTAAGGAATTTCTTCCTCTGGTTGACTTCAGAATTTTTTCTTTGAAATTCCCCCTTGCCCCACATACTTATGTAGTTTGTTTGGATTGTCTTTTGTTTTATATTTATCTTTCTTGGTGTTGTCTGGCCTTTCTGGATCTGTAGTGTGGTGTCTGTCATTAATTTTGGAAAATTCTTAGCCTTCATACATTTCTGCTTCTTCATTCTATTTTCTGCTTAGGTGTCTGGCAGGTCTGACCCAGGTAAGCAAGTGTTCCTGTTGTATCTCTTCCTCTAGGCATCTGTTTCTTTTCAAGTTTTCAATTAGTTGACTCTCCTATGACCTCAGCCCTCTGATGAGTTCAAGAAATCTTGTATCATTGACTTTTTTCTTCTTATAAGAGTGGGGGTGATGCTCTTTTCACTTCTTTCTGTCTCTAGGTGGAAACCAAGAATCTGTAACATAATATTTAAATAATTACATGATATGTATTTTATGGATATGTTGTGCCTTGTTAAAACTATTCTCTATTATTTGGCATTTAGGTTACTTAATTTTTTTTTACTATCAGTAATGAGGCAATAAATATATTTGGACAGACATCTTTGTGTTCTTATATGAGCAGGACAAACTACTAGAACTAGATTAAATGTGTATATTTTGAAAACTTTTTATGAAATGTTGCCAAATTGCCTTCTAGGAAAGCAATGACAACCTATCCATCAGAAAGATGAGGGTTCATGATTACAGTTTTGGGGCTCTGGGGAGCGCTGCCTCCATGGCAGGAGCTTCTTTCCCTCGCTAATCTGACATTTGGTTGGACATGTCTAATCCTGACCCAGGATTTCCTGGTTTCTATCTCTGGCCAGCTCTCACTGTGTGAAACATCACCAGGAAGGAGGCCCGATGTGAGGCTGGATTGAATATTAAAACCAGGCTGGAACCACAGTGGGTTCTTCCAATTGCTGATGAAGAGATCAGAAGAGTTTCGACATTTCCTGTCTTAGGAGTTCTAAGTCGATTCTCAGGCACAGACAAAAAACGTTTACGCAACGCTGATAGCTCCAATTGGATGTGGTGGAGATTAATTCTTGATCAAGGCAACTTCTAATTACCATTCTGGCAAATAAATAACTGAAAAAAATCTTTTAATATTTTTGGTAATGGGGGAATGTTGTGGTTTGGACCTTTAATTCCAAATTAAAATATTTAATGCTTTATAAAGCAGTTGCTATTTAAACTGCCAATAATATTTAACTTGAATTTACTCACCATTTCCTATCCTCATCCTGTATAATTTATAACACTAAGCCCTTCAATACTCCAAAATGCCAGATAAACTTTTCTCATTTGCTCTTAATTTGGTCACGCAGGATAATACCAACATCTGAAGGCTCTTTAAACTGCTTTTTAAAATGCATTCCTGTGAGCGTCACCCATGCCCCCTCTGCTCCTTGTCATCATCCATAATTATTTCCAATCCAAAGCAGCCCTTAATGCACTTATTAATCTGGCATTCTCCTCAGTGTGAAGCACATACAGCTCTATTAATTTTTAAAAACCCCCCTTTTTATAGGGGACTGCAGATGCTTGGCTATTACTGAAAAGCTATTAGAAGTTAACACCTTTCTCTCCCCAGAGACTGGCATCGTCCTAGGCCTCCAAATGCCACCCTGTGTTACATTATCAGCTGCTAAGGTAAAGTATTAGAGACTTTTTTCCTTTTTATGCTTCAGAATTGATAATGCTATTATTTGCTAATGGCAGAATTCTGCCTGGCCCTGAAGACTGAGGAGGATGGGTCCCAGGCTGAAGATGGCCAGATTTTCTGGCCTTCAGAGTGGTGCCTGCATCTCTGGAATGCATGTATGGTTCTGGGTGAGTGAGACAGGACTGTCTTGTTGGAGAGAGAGAAAGGGATGGGGCAGGCGGTGGGGGGACTTATTCCTCTCTTCCCCCACCAAGTGGCCCTTTCCCCTTGAATGACACAGACAGGCCATTCCAGGCACCACGACATCAGAAAAGGCTGAAGTTGTTGTATAGTAACAACAACAACAAAGCAGGTTTCCTGTTTTCTCAGAAACTACAATAGGGATACAAGCGGAGTGATGGCTCTTGGCATCCCGAGGCCTGATGATGCCTTGGGGGCCTGGGCAGGAAACAGGAGAGGATGCTAATAAATGATTTGCCATGGCCCATTTCAGGATATCAAGTTTAATGGCTTGGGGCTATGCTTCCAGGTCACCTGCTGAGAGGCAATAGGGACAGGGCAGCCAAGCTCTCAAAAGAGCTACTCCTTAGAAAGTGGTCACAGCCTGGGATCCCCAGTGAAGAGAGAGCTGGGGGAGGACCATCCCGAGAATCAGAGTCTCTGGATGAGTTTCCTGGGCTCCACGCTTGACCTCAAACAGTCAGAGCTGGCTGCAACTGACCAGATGAACAGGATGCTTACATGGCTCCTCTCTGTCTTCCTCCGTGACTGTATTTGGGAAAACAGAAGGCCAGGAAACAATGCTGGAAATGCTGAGGGAGAGACAACGAACCATCCTGACCCCAACCCTTCCTGGGAACATCTCTGTTAGGGTGCAGACAAGCCCGGCCCCCACTCACTGAAGCTGACTTCTGACTCACGTCCCACTTCTGTTTTCCTGAAGCTTGGCCATTGGTCACATCAACCTCACTTGTAGACAGTTTCCTTGGAGTATGTTCTATTAAAACATTCACATCTAGAATGCTGGGGAAGACATTCTTATCCTCCACTAACAGAGGAGGAAAAGGAGAATCTGAAAAGTGAGGTCACAGTCAGAATAGGCACAAGGCTCAGCCCCAGCCGGGATGCTGTTTGGATCTGTAATTATTCCACTCCAACACCCTGCCTCCATGACTTGCATGATTTAATTAGGGTCTTGAGACTTGAGAGCATAAATTGTCAGAAAACAAACCACTCTGGTTAGTTTAAGCTGGTATTACAGGTCAATGTATGGGCACCTCAACCATGATTGGTTTCCTGAAAAAACTGTTTCAAGGCCCTTTTCTAAAAGGCAGTAGTAACAAGAACTTAGGAAGGAGTTAAGATGTAGGAGAGTAGTCCAAGAATAGAAATAACTCATGATAGAACTGTCCTAACGTAAACCTTCAAAACAATACTACTTTTTGTCACGTTATAAAGACAGTTTCACTGGTGCATCTATTTTTCTGGATGCCCCAAACAGTTTTAGTTTGTTTTACCTCAACATGGCATTGCTTATAATTTAAAACCCCTGTTCAACTAATTTTGAAGATTGTAGATTAACTATGATGATACTAAGCATAACAATAATGATACCCTCAGCAGTTGTTGTACATTGAACACCACTCACATGCACCCATTATTTCCATTTTGGGCTCTGAGAGGTAAATTAACTCTCCCCAAGCTCCAGGGCACAAATTGAAAGGACTCAGATGCTTCAATTCATTTTTGATACATGTTGTATTGTTGCAAACTTTATGTACTTATTTTTTGAGGAAAGTAACCTGATAATAGCTATTAAGAATCATGATGCATATACATTTGACCCTGAAATGCTCCTTGGAATCTATCTAGAGGCAGTTGACCTCTGGATCTTCTGTCCCAGGTGCAGATCTAAAGGTTGTTTTTCTTTAGCATTGTTTGTCACAACAACAAAAACAACAAAAAAGAAAGAAAGGAAGAAAGGAAGAAAGAGAGAAAGAAAGAAAGAAAGAAAGAAAGAAAGAAAGAAAGAAAGAAAGAAAGAAAGAAGAAAGAAAATAAAGAACCTAAAAGTCCATTAAAATAAGATTGGTTGAATAAATTCGTGTTGATATGGAGTAGTCTGTGACATATTAAATGTCAAAAGCGAACTCCAGAGTATATTTTTAGTATGACCCTATTTTAGCAAAACCCAAATCAAATCAAACCAAAGGCCATATGTGTATCTGTGATCCAACTTGTATTTGTGTGCACAAGGAAGATGTCTTCCATGCTCTTAATATGGGTTGTCAATGTGGCTAGAAAATTACTAATTTTATTTTCTGTTTCTTTGGATGGATTTACTTGTTGTAGCAAGCATGCATTACTTTGCAATTAAAAAAAAAAGTCAAATAAAGGAAATACGAGGAATAAAGTCACCAGGTAAACTCAAGGCTGAAGATGTGGATTCCCACTTAGAATCAGAAGATGTGAAAAATTAGCTGTGCTTCTGTTATGGGAAAGGTTATTCCCATGACTAGTCATTTTGAATATGTAACGAGATTTTTCCATTTTTAAATTGCTGGCTTCCAGGGTTGTGTTTTATACTTGACTTGAGAAAAGGATTTACATGTTAACACAGTCAGCAATAATATAATCACTGCAATGGAGAATATTCTTCAGTTATCATAGAGTGTTTGTCTCTCAAATAACTTAATTTTTCCTCTTGATTTAAATAGCTGATATGGATGGCAGAATAGATAACAGATAGCAAAGCCAAGGTTTGAATAAGGAAGCTGTGGCTGAAACAGAATGTGCTATCTTTCTAATAAAAAGTAATGTCGATTTAGTGTCTGATAATGCATTTGATTGAATAAAATTTTTAAAAGGCTGCTGAATAGATTAATTTTCTAATGGACTTTGCTCAGACTCACTCCTACCTTCCCTGTCCTGCAAGGAAGGTCCTTGTTTCAAACGAGTGCACTCTTAGTCTAAAGGTCGTAACAGAACCATCAACTCTTATTGAGGTAAGTGTCTTTGAGTTCTAGAAGCCCTGCAGTGAGATAGGAACCATGTGTGAACACTATGACAGCATGCAGTCTTGTTCTTACTCTCAGTGTTCTTGTGACTTTAATTTGATGGTGATCACAAGATCACATCCCTCTGTAAAGACTGTCTCTACGTCATTATTCTGGTCAAAGTCCCCAGATGGTGGAGCTGAGACTCTCATCTACTGCTTCAATCAGCTGTGTCATTTTGAGGTCAGTGTTTATTGATTTACTTTTCTCCTCATTGCAGATTATATTTTCTGCTTCTTTACGTGCCTAATAATTTTCGGTTGGGCACCAGACATTGTGATTTTTACCTCATTGGGTGTGTGATATTTTTGTATTCCTTTAAATATTTTTGAACATTTTCCTGGGATGCAAATTCTTTAGAAACCATTTGGTACTTTTGAGGCTTCTCTTTAAGCTTTGTTGGGTGGGAACAGAGCATTCTTTAGTTCCAGGTTAATTCTTCTCTGGTACAGACAATATTCTCTTGAGTACATTGCCTGGTGCCCCTCTATTCTGAGGTGTTCCACTCTGGATGGTGGGAGCAGACAGTTCCTAACTAAGTGTGAACTCTGGTGATTGTTCTGCTCAGTCTTTCCTGGTAGAGCCCCTCCCCCACTTTCTTGAGTAGTCTTCTCATGAGTGCACCCTAGTCAGTACTCAGCTGGAGGATCAAGAGGAGAAAGTCCCTGGAGCTTTCTCTCTGTAGATTTCTCCCTTTGGAGCAGCTCTCTTCTTTTGGCTGTTCCACCCTTCCAATTCTAGCCACACCAGCTGCCCCAAATTCTTAACCATGTCTCTTCAACTCAGGGAGCTGGTTGGGCTCTGTTTGGATTTCCCCATCCTGCATTATGGTCTCTCCAGTGATAAGCTGGGCCTATCATACGGCTCATCTTATTTATTTTCCTTCTTTTGGGGATCACTGGATGAGCTGCCCATTACACAATGTCTGCAAAATGTTTTTTCACATCTTGTTCATTTCTTGGTTACAGTGAAAGGGTAAATCCAGTCCTTACTATTTCATCATAGTTGAAAGAGCAAGTTTTGGAGCAAAGCCTCTCAGCATTGAAATGTCAGCGAGAGCCCCTGGTCTCAGTGGATTTCCTCATCATGGTCTCAAAAATCTGCAGGGAAGTAGTGTCCCTTAGTGAGGCCCTAACACTGGAAAGTCTGAATTGGACCTGAGAATTTTTAGCAGACTTTTGTTTTCAGGAAGGGACAAGAAGTCCAAGGAAGGACTCCTAGTGACACTCTTAGTGACAAAGAATAAGATTGTACCTCCTGTGAGGTAGCCACAAGAGCTTCTTTAAATTACAAATCTGTCACCTTGCTGCTCAAAACCCTGCAATGGCTACCATGCTTGTGGGATGAAGAACACCATTATGCTTCCTGTCTATACCTGTAAACGCATCTCCTGTGTCCACCCTGTTCTTCCTGCCTCGAGAGATGCTGAGTTTCTTTCAATACTTTGAACAGTCCAACCTGCCTTGGGAACCACAACCTGGCATACTCTCACCTCTAGTCCATGTTTATCTGTCAGGTCTTAGCTGTGATGGCACTTCCCTAGACTAGGTCCCTCTTGGAGGTCTCATAGCCTTCTGTGTTCTCCTTACAGCACTTACAGCAGCATCATTGTGGGAGGTCTTGTTGTCCATGGTTAATTATACCTGGAAAGATCACCTTTGACCAAGCCCACTTAACATGGGAACCAATTTTTCACAGGAAACAGAAAGGATTAAAAAAAAAAAGATTTTATTCAGAAAGTTCAGAAAACCCAAACTAGAAATGATGAAAATAAATTTATTTTTATACCACTTCTGCCCAATTTTAGATTCTAATTCCAACCCCATACTGAAGTTTTAGAGTGAATAGAGAATGAATCAGCTGCTGATCATTTTGAAGAATGTAATTTTTATGATAAAACTGGGTAATGCATGAGATGGCTTCCTTTGTTTCATGTTTTTTTTTTCCTTCTTTCTTTCTTTCTTTTTTTTTTTTTTTTTTTAATTTTTGCAACACAAACAGAGAAAGCTGTTTATTGCAAAAAGACTCTAGGGCTTCATAGGTTTTCCCAAGGGCTTTCCTTAACTACTTGGTGGTCCAACCATATGATTTTGACCATCAGTTCATCACTTCTGTCAACCTCCCTCTTTCTACTGTTACTGTTCCCATTCATACCAGAGCCTCATCTGTCATTGGCTTGGTGTGGGGTTCGGGCAGTTCTTTCATGGACCTAATAAAATCCTACAGCTTTGGTGAAGACTTCAATTTCTCTTTGCAATCTGTATTACAATTGCATTGTACTGTCAGATAGCCCACAATGAAGAGAGGCAGATCAAAGGCGATGATAGCTCTTTGGCCCATGATGGATACTGATGATATATAGGTTGTTTGAGTGGAAACTGATCTTACAAATGGTTGGTTCACTAAGGAATCTATTCTACATTATTATGATAATTTTTGTTCCCCTATACAAACTCAAGAGTATGAGGTTCTCCAGAGTATGTGAGTATTTGCATAGTTATTTGTGGAATGTTGTCTCCCCAGCAGGACATCAACTCCAGAAGAGAGGGGCTTTTGAACTGCAGAGCCCACAACAGGCCTGGCCAAGTCGGGACAGGACCTGATAAAATGTTTGCCACGACAAAAATAAACCAAAAAAGAGCCAGGATGAGAAGCATCTTGGAGAGTGGCCTCAGCTCATCACATCATTCCATTATCAGTGAGCTGAGAGCCTTAAGGTGAGACACCTACACTTTGGTGGCAACCATTGTTACTGATTTGTTGAAGTTCTTTCCTTGTCCTTTACTGGTGTTAAAAAAATGAATGTATCACCCTGCTTACTGCTCTGCAGAGAAAGACAAAGGAGACAGGTGCCTGTGTCTCTGAAGGCACGAGTTTTGGACAGAAGGACTGTTGCCCTGAATGCAGTACGTGGGATGAGGTGCTGAGTGAACTTCCAAGAAGTTCTGGGAGAAGGACGTGCTGTCACTTCTGGCCTCCATTGGGAGATCCCCTGCCAGCCTTCCCCTTTGCTCCAATCTGGGAAGCTGTGCATGCACATGTGCTTAGCAAGCTCCTTGACTGCTTCTGAGAGTCTCAGGTGGGTGTCTAGGAGACTTATTTCTCAGGCCCAGGAAAATGTAATAAGGAACCAGAATTTTTGTGTCAGACTAAAATTTCCTTCTTTTAGAGGAGATGAAGTGCTTCTAGTGATTTTCTTCACTCAAGAAAATATTACTTGAAGGTGGCTTGCTTGGGGGATAATTTAGTCCCTGGAGATAATCTAATTTTGAGTTTTTACCCTTAGGCACATAAGTACCCCTGATGGCAGAGGAGAGTAGCCATGGAGAAGGACATGGATGTTTTATTGGAAAATTAATGTAAATTTTGCATTTGATTTTAAGTAAACTATTATATAAAAATAATATCTTCTACCACTAACTAACTAACTAACTAACTAACAGAAAACTCTACAAGACAGCCCTGCCAGTAGAATCACACTCCTGGCACACACGGCAAGTAGCTTCTGTGGGCTTGTGTTCACTCAGGCAGTAACCCAAGGGTTCGCCTAGTCCTGTTTGTGAAAATCTCATGTTAAAGACAATTTCTGGGAAAGTATCAATTCTCTCCTACCACTCCCCTCCTGCAAACCTGTTCCCAGATGTACCAGCAGCATCTGTGTCTGGGTCCTCGGGAACACTAACACTGAATTAGAAAAACAAGATCACTCTTGACTAATGTATGCTCTTTATCACTTCCAGCCCCAAATCCAGGAGCACAACTCCGTGAAATATCAGTTCTGTTTAGAGAGCATTTAGATACTCATTATGATCTCGTTCAAACATGTAAAAACAAAGAAGATCCAATCTCTTGCTCCTGTTTCTATTTTTTATCTAAGTAACTTTTGAAAACAAAATTGTTGGGTTAGTTTCCAGATAGGTAAAAATAAACTTGAGAGTTCAGCAAATTTTTAAGATTCACCATGAGTTTTCTTCCCATTATATTTGGGAGGTTTTATTTCTTCCCCGGAAGGTCTAGTCTCAGCTCTGCTCTTGCATTTTCTGGAAGCCTCACAGGCCAGCAGAAAACCTTTTGGGATTCAGATGTTGATAGTAATTTCCTTTCTTCACATGCCAGGATCGGTCAGTTTCTTTCTGGGCAACTTTTTCCAACTTCATATTTTAGCCTAAAATCCAGCAAGATCATAAACTGCTGAGGAAGCATTTTATGTGTATGCTCACATGTCAGGTAACTGAATCTCTTGCAATGAGGGAAGAAAACTCCAGAGACTCAGCCATGCCTCAGTTTAGTTCATGGAATTTTATTGCATCCATATTTGTTGCGAAGATTTAGAATCCCAGAATGAGTGAATCACGGAATCACAGAACCAGAAGGGGTCTTTCATGCTCATTTTAATCCGATCATTGGTTGGCTCTTTATTTTAAAGGGCCAGAAAGATTCAGTGACTTGTCAAAGGTCACACAGAGGCAGAGTCCCTGACTCCTGGCTCATTCTGGGATGCCACAATGTAGAGTTAACTTATGCTTCATATTTAGCTACCCCAAACTTAAGTGGCTTAAAGTAACCCCTGACTTAGGTCATGATTCTGCAGGTCAGCAGATTAGGCTGTGCTCAGCTGGGTGGTTCTTCTGGACTGTGCTGGCATGGCTGATCTTTGCTGGGCAGTCGGCTGTCATGTACATTGGGACTGGCTGGTTTTTAATTGCCTCATCCTCGATGGTTGGAATGACTGAGACTTCTCTCCACATGGCAATCAGGAAGTTCCTAGGGCAGCAAGGGAGAGACCCCTTGATGTGCAGTCACTTTTAGACACCACTTATGTCATGGTTGCTAATATCCATTGGTCAAAGTAAGCCACAAGGCCAAGCCCAGATGAAAGGGGCTGAAAAGAGACAGGAATAATTTATAGCCACTTTGCAACTTGCTACATGTGGTGATTCCTATTTCTGAATGACAGGACACCCTACAAGCCATCTTTTCAAGAGTCTTACTCCTAGTTACCTTGTATGACAGTGTTGAGCTGCAGTCTTTGTAAATTAAGTCATGGACTAACCTCCTGAAATACAATTATTTTACTTCATTTAGAGCTGGAGATTTTAACTTATTACATCTTATTTCACTCTTGGAGTAAAGTTTTAGATGGACATATGGCAGTATGGAAGAAAAAGCCATTTCTAGTTCCCAATTTTTGATGGAAACATTTTTAATTTTCCAAAATGCTGTTACAAAAAAAATCCAAATATCTGTGGGTCTACTCCATTATTTCCTGCATAGCTCCAAGGGGCAATAGTAATTTTACTTTTCATTTTTGGGGGGCTGTTATATGGTTTGTACATGAATCCCATCCTTCTGCGATTTCAGACTATGACACTGACTCTCATAGCATTCCTGTGAAGTAGTCAGACATGGGTTACAGGCCCCATTTTATGGATTGAGTCACTGATGTTCAGTTAGATCCTCAGTACCCCCTAGGGATTCCCATGGGGCTCCCTAAATGTAAACACCTGTGTTAGTTCCTTCTTCCTCCAATTCTGTTCTTACATCTTGGGAGAGGGGTACTGTGAAGAACCATGTGGATAGCTCTTACATCTTCTCTATGACCTCTCCATTCTGAAGGATCATCAAGATGTTGTCATTCTGGGCAAAGGGTCCCACATCTCCTTCATTGAGAGGAGCCAGGCATGGGGTGTGAGTGTTGACATCCTCTCCTACACTTGCTATGTCTGGGTATATCTGATTGTTGCCTCCACTGTCATCATCCTCTGATGGGGAGTCCTTCTCCTCCACCTCCTTCTCCTCTAGGGTCAGTTCTTCACCCAAAATCCTGATTTCACCCTGCTCAGGGGGTTCAGGGGACATTCTGTGGAGCAGGTCACATCCCTGAAGGAAGGGTATGGGCAACCCAGGAAAAGACATTGGCAATAGCATAAAGCATTTTCTAGTCAAGAGGAAATGGGGGTGACCAACATGAGAACCATATGTGAGATTTTATGCCTGAACTGTAGATTGTGTGTGTGTGTGTGTGTGTGTGTGTGTGTGCGCGCACCTGTGTGTGTGTATAGTGGGGGGCAGGAAGAAGGACAAAAATGGACCCTTCCATCAGTTGGGCTTACCATAACCTAATCCTACTTCAAGGGAAAAATCACTAGTTGGTGGGAGCAAGTCTTAAAAAGACTGGGTAGAATCCCAAATTAGTGGCTACCTGGTGCTTCCTCCAGCTGATGCAGAGGAGTATGTATGCCCTCAGGCTCTTGAAAAGGCCGGAGTGGAGCCATTAGGGCCTTTTATGGGATTACTGAAGGCAGGTTGTGAGGATGCTACCTCCACTTCAGTCAGGATATCCTCTCTCAGAGTAGAGAGCTTGGAAAAGTTGCACTTCTTCTGAGGGACGGCTGGGCTTCTTCTGGATTGGTTGGTTTGAATCTGGCAGATACATGTTTGGTTAGGCTGCAACTGATTGCATGCAGGTCCCTTTTCTCCCTGGCTGCTAGGGATGTTTAGGAATGTTTTCCTAAAAATTAAAAATCACTTTGGTGATCTTTACAAACATCAATTAGAACTTATAAAATTTTATAAATATATGATTTTATAAATATAGTGATAACTTTAACACTTCAATGATGTGGCCTTGTATGAAAAAGAGTTTCAAATCACTCCAAGTAGTCCCATTAGGTGAAAAGTATTCTAAATATTATCTTATGTTGGTGTGTACATACTTATATTTATATATCAGTGACCATCAATAGACTTTCACACATCTGTTTATTTACTTACTTACTCATCTATCTACTTAGATGTATGGGAAAGAGTTCATATGAATTATGTCTTTTATCCTAAATGTAAATGTCTTACAGTTGATTCTGCTTGAGTTTAAAAGAAGAAAAAGAAGCTAAGCAGAAGTGGAAAGAATCATTGAAATTAAACTGCTTTCCCCATAAGAGATCTTCTTTTCTAAAGGATCTCTCTAAGGTTAAGAAAAGAGATTATGGAAAACAACCCACTGAATTTGGAAATTATGTTTTCTTAACCACATGTTTCAATTTAGATACTATCAGCTACTGCCCCACCATGAAAGAGGCCACTAGTGCATTCACACTCCTCCTACTCCCTTCCCCTTCATTACTTGATTTTTGTTTGTTTTATCATTATTATCCTTTGGGGACTTATAGTATGTTGCAGCACACACAGTAGTTTATTATTATTATTTTTTAAAAAATTTTATTACTTATTTGCCAGAGAAAGAGAGAGAAAGCACATAAGCAGGAGGAGAGGCAGGCAGAGGATGCTGGGACCCTGATGTGGAATTCGATCCCAGAATCCTGGGATCATGACCTGAGCCGAAGGCAGATGCTTCATGACTGAGCCAACCCGGCATCCCACAAGGGTTTAGTATTAATTCTATGTTCAAATGGATTCTATTGTCACCATCGGCCCTTTCCCCACCTCTTCTTCATCACTCAATTCTTGATTTTGATGTATCTCTTAATTAGCTTGGATTCATGGTCAAGTCATTTTGCCAAGAAGACCCTAGAGTCCCTGAATTTTTAAAATGTCTTTTAATTCTTCTAATGTCTGAGAATATCTTTTTGTCATCTTTATGCCAGACCAGCACCTTGCCTAGATAGAGCCCTCCTGGTCTCCCTTTCTTTTGAATGCAGTGCCCTTTCTCCATCACTATGTTGAACGTTGTGCGGGACAGCCAGGGAGAAATCTGATGCTCTCTCTCCTTGAAGGTCATTTTATTTTTATACCTGGATCCTTGAGGAATCATTACTTCTTTATTTAACTTATATTACTTAATCAGGACACACCATGCTGTTGAACACCTTCCTTCCTTTCTTTCTTTCTTACTCTCTCTCTCTCTTTCTTTCTGAAACATTATGTATTGTAGATTCTGTTCTCCCTGCATTTCAGACAGTGCTGGATTTTATCATTCCATACTCTTCCATTGCATACTTTTTCCATTCCATTTTTTTGGTTTCTCTCTATCAGGGACACTAATTACACTTGTGTTGGATTCTCTTTGCTCTATTTCTTTGCCGTTTTCATCTGCTCTTTTTCTTTGTAATTATCCAGGCTTTTCCTCTTTGCCAATCATTTGGTTTTCATATCTGTGCTGTTCTTGCTGATTTTAATGAAGTTATATACTTGTAAATATTGTTGTTTTGGATCACAATTTTTTTCCTCTGGTTTGCAAACTGCATTTCCCTCTCCTTCTGTCATTTTGTCAGATGCTTCATCATTTTTTTATGAAACTTTCAAAGATACAGAAAAGTTGAATAAAATTACAGGGAACACCCTTCTACCCACTATCCAGATTCTATAATTAAAATTCTGCTCTACTAGCCTCATGATACATCTGTTAGTCAGTTCACCCTTCAGTCCGTCAATCTATCAAAATTTTTGTTATGTTCCAAAAGCAAATGTTGACATTGGCATAAGTCCTTCTACTTCAGCATGAACATCATTAAATAGAGTTTAATACTTGTTTACAGTTACTTATTTTTTCTTATAGGTAAAATTGGTATTCCACAGAATGCACAAATTTTAGGCATACCAAGTACGATTGAATGAGCTTTTCCTAAAAATCTACTGTGAAAAAATATCAACTGTAGAGCAAAGTAGAAATTTCAACAATACAGTAAAGTTGAAAGACTTTTCCAACAAGCCAACTTTTCTCCAACTGTATCTGTACTACTTGTATATTCCCATTAACAGTTAATTGTACTTGCTTTATCATAGATACAACATATTTCTTTTGAGGTAAAACTTATATGCAATGAAATGCACAGATCTTAAATGGGCATTTGATGAATTTTAACAAGTACATACACTGTGTATTCCAAACCACTATCAAAATGCAGAATATTAACTCAGAAAGTTCCCTGATTCCCCTTCACAGCCCATCTCCACCCCATTACCTTGACATAACCACCACTATACTTTTCTACATAGTGTAAGAACTAGAACTTCCTACAAGTGGTATCACACATGTAGTATGCTTTCTTTCGTGTAAGGCTTCTTACACACACCACACTGTTCTTGAAATCCATCTGTAGTGTTGCTTGCTCCTTTTCTTTGTGTAGTACCCTTCCATCCTGGGGCTGTGCTACGGTTTATCCATTCATTCTCTTATCCATAGATACTGGGCATGTTTCCAGGTTTTGACTATTATAAATAAAGCTGTTAAGAATGTTCTTGTGCCAGACATTTTGCAAACATATGCTTTCATTTCTCCTGGCTAAAATATCTAGGATTGGAACGGTTGAGTCATAAGGTAGGTGTCTGCTTGGTTTACGTTGCCAGACCTTTTCTCCAATAGTATTATTTTACACCACTACCGGTATGTTAGAAGGTTCCAGTTGCTCTATATCCTTTGCAACATTTAGTGTTGTTGGTGTTTTTAATTTTTGCCCTTCTGCTGGGGTGTAGTGATTGTCTTAGGTTATTTATTTATTTATTTACTTACTTACTTACTTATAAATAGGTTCCATGCCCAGCATGGAGCCCAGTGCAGGGCCCAAACCTACGACTCTGAGACCAAAATTTGAATGGAGGTCAAGAGTTGGATGCCTAACCCACTTACTGAGCCAATCCCAGGTGCTTCATTTATAGACTCTTAAAAAGCATAGATTCATGTTCTTACTGCATTCTGTTTTTAGCTAATGCCTTTGTAAAGAATTTTCTTTTGTTGTTTTGTTTATCTTTCTTCCATGGTATGTTCATGTATTTCTTGTTTTGTTTGCTGTGTTTCTTTTCCCCTTTGAAAGGAATGCCTATCAATTGCACATTCCTTGTTGCTTACTTCTATACCATTTCTTGAGGATGGCTTGATCCTTTGGCTGCATTATTTTTTTTAAGTCTTTCTATGTCAGTAATGAGTTATGATACAGTAAAAGTTATAATATGAGACAGTAGGATGCACACAATACTATACAGTAAAATCCATCCTTTTTTGGGCATACAGTTCCATGAATATTGGCAAACATGGTGGACAGTGGTATAACTGCCACCACAACCAAGAGAATATGCCATCTCCCTCATCTCATCAAGTTCTCTCATCCCCCTTGTAGTCAGTCCTCTCTATTCCCACCCTCAACCCCTGGCAACTGCTGTTGTATTTCCTGTGCCTATGGTTTTCCCTCTTCTAGCATGTTCTATAAATAGAACCATACGTTGTAAACCTTTTGGGTGTGACCTTCACTTAACACAATGCTTTTGAGATTCATCCATGTTTCTTGCTTGAGTCAGTAGTTTTTACTTACTATTGCTCTATTATTATTTATTATTGCTCCACTTTTTGTTGAGCATTATTACAGGGTATGGATGAATTGCAATTTGTTTATCTCTTCAGCAATTAATTAACATTTGAGTTATTTCCAATCTTGGATGATTATAAATATAAGTATTTGCATACAGATTTTTTTGTGGGTGTTTCTATCCTTTGCTGTATTTTGAGGAATCGTGTTTCGTATCTATTTTTGTGCTGAAGAGCTCCAATAAAGAGGTGTCTCTGAGAGACTCCCATTTCTGAAGTTTTGCTAAATACCCTCTCTTGGGCTCACCACACCCAGCTGGGGGATGTGTGCCATTCCCATGGAGGTCCCCTTGGCTTTAGATCATTTCCCCTCGTTACCATGGAACCCTGGCACCCTCACTTTGGTCAGAGTCAGTCACGGCCCTAATCATGACCCCCACTTTCTTCTCGTTCTTTCCAGCAGCATCTTCTATTCCTTCCCCAGGAGGGAAAGCTGTGAATCCTCCCTCAGGCTTCATTCCAGATCTGATGGTATGAGGGAGGACTGCTGGGATTTTGTTGGCTCCTGTGTCAGTCAGGGCTCTCCAGAGAAACAGAACCAATAGGAGATTTATACTCACGTCTGTATTTATTCTAAGGTATTGCTCATGTGATTATGGAGGATAGGAAGTCGTATGGTGGGTTATCTTCAAGCTGGAGGCCTGGGAAGGCCTGAGAAGGCCATTTGAAGGCCTGAGACCTGGAGAGCAGATGGTGTAGACAGCAGTTCTGGCTTCAGGGCCTGAGCACTAGGAGCCCTGAAGATAAATCAATGTTCCAGCTCAATAGGCAGATAAAGTGACCGAGAGAAAGAGCGAGAGCACAAATCCCCCTTCCTCCACCTTTTTTCCTCTCTAGAATCTCCGAGGATGAGATGATTACCATTCACACTGAAGAGGGCAATCTACTTCCTTCTGTGTCTGTTCAAATGCTAACATCTTCTGAATCAGCCTCACAGACACACCCAGAAATAATACTTAACCAGATATTTGGGCATCCTGTGATCCCATCAGGTTGACACATAAAATTAACTATCATCGCCCCTCTCCCCCAGATATCTCTTGGGGGTGTTGAGAGTTAGGCTGGACATCTTGCTGCACTGAATCATCTCACTCTCCTCTGTAACTTTTCGTTTTTTTCCTTGGCTGACACTTTTGAAGTTTCAGGCTTTGGGCTGAGCCTTTTTCCTTGATCACTGTGTGTGCATATGGTTTTTTTTTTTTTTTTTTTAATCAATTTCTTCAGCTATTAGGGGAGGACGGTTCCATATGCTTCTATGAGCTATCTTAACTCAGAAATCTCTGTTTACCATTAAAATTCATGCAGATATTTTCGACTTGTTTTTCCATGTCCTAACCTTTCCTCCGGCCTCATCCTACCATTCAAGTCTGATTTTCCTTCCTGTGGATTTCGGTTGTAAAATTTTATTGTGCTATATGTATGTTTATAAGTTGTCTGAAACACTTTTGGGAATGGAGTGGGATATAAATAAAACTAAAAGATTGAGCAAATATCAGAATCGGTCAAGGGTGACCGAAAACCCACAGAGCCTGATGGCTATAGGCAGATCGGTATTTTGGATCTAGGGGGGGAGTTCACTAAACTCAGGAAGCAGTTTCATGTTATGACAGCTGAGACAGTGTTGAGCAGGAGTCACAGATGCAAATGCTTCTGGGGCCAGGCAGGTCCAACTAATTAGTGAAACAGGCTGGTAGAAGACAATAGGGAAGGGTGGGGACTATAGCAAACCAGGGAGCCTCTGGCCTGGGTAAAGATGGCTGTCTCTCCTCAGCATCAGTGGGTAGGCAAGCATGTGGGCTAATCTTGCCAAAATTTTAGATATGAGCCAAATGGCTAGGTGCTCCTTTTGAACACCCACCTAGTCCCTTTTACCGTGAAACCCTTTTTCAGACAAAATCTTCAATGGCAATCAAGTACCTACGAGAGTAAACGTGAGGCAGCTTAGTTGGTTTGAGTGTGGTATCCTGAAGCAGTGACCTTCTGAAGCCCTTCCTTAAAGGCCTCATGGCTCTGGGAATAATTTGGAGACCTTCAGACTAGATCATGAGCAAGGTTCTTCCTCCCTGCTCTGATCTTGTCTAATACCTTATGCACCCATAGGAACAGTCACTCACTGGCCTCCCAGCCCTAGACATGGTGACTATGCATGTTACATATTGACCCTGAGCTAACTTTACGGCATATGTGTGCTTTGTAAGTGTGGGAATTATTTTCAAGGAGTGTGTTTTGTCTAATGGACAAAACGCTGTGTGTGTGTGTGTGTGTGTGTGTGTGTGTGTGTGTGTGTGTGTATCGGAGCTCATCTGTTCTCTGGGCATTTCTAGTTCTATGAAGACTAAATGGATCTTCCAGAGAATGCCTACATTTAGTAATAATTCTAGAACAAAGGTCAGCAAAATACTGTCTGTATGCCAAACGCAGCTCGTAGCCTGTGTCTGTCCATGATGTGAGCTAAGAACAGCTCCCACATTTCTAAAATTTTTCAAAAAAAAAAAAAAATTAAAGAATATGTGACAGGGACCCTATGTAGTCTGCAAAGCCTAAAATATTTCGATCTGGCCTTTTACTGCAAAAGCTTGCAGAATGCTGCTCTGGAATTCTTCCCATGTTTTTTATTTAGTCTGAACCAACCAGTCCCCAGCCTGCAAATACTCAGCGTCTATAGAAGTTGTATGTACACACTCCTTTTTTCTGCCCTGAGAAGCGTGCTGCTGTTGACTTGCTCACCGCCTCTCTAACTGGCCAGAGCCATTCCCCCCCAGGGCAGAGAAAGGCAGACCAGGGTTTGATGAGCCGTGTGAACAGGGGCTACACCCCTGCAAAGCCTTGGGCCGGGTGGACCTGCCCGCATGTCTCTGTCCAGGCCCGGCCCCCTAGAAGCTGGAGTCCCCAAGTGGATGAAGCTGTCCCAGCTGTGTTTGGGAAGCTGCTGGCCTCCAGCTGCCTGAGTGGCAGCTGTATGATCCACTGGCACGAGAGCTTCCCCAGAGTTGAGGACTCTTGGCTTTGGCTGGTCCAGTCCTCTCTGAGCTCACATGGGTCCCAGTGATGTTCTCTGAGGGTAAGTGAGGATCTTCTGGTGCTGCAGAGGTCTCATGGATGTTTTCATTTCTAAAACTCTGGGAGGGGCTCTTGGAAGTCATTCCAGCCAGCCCTCTGGCCTGCGGGTCCCTGTGGCCACGTCCCAGTTTCTGGTCTCTGATGTTGCTCAGCGTGTCTGGAGGGCACACCCCCCTCTCCATCTCCAGAGGAAGACAGTCACATCACACCTCATGGCCACCCCTTCTGGGCCCCAGTGGACAAAACTCTGCTCTGGTCAGCTGAGAAGCAGGGCACCTCCCTCTCCAAACCTGGCTTTGGCCCCAACTCCCACTATGACCTTGGCAAATCACATCCCTTCTGGGGGACTCCGTGTCCCCCTTGGGAAAAGGTGAAGGGTGAACTAGATCTCTGCTTTTCATACTGCGGCTCTCAGACCAGTGGACAGAATCTGTAAGGGATATTTTTAAATATTGTATTTTTATCTTACTCATAAGTCAAGATAATAGATATAAAGTGTTCCAGCTCAGCCAGCTGGTCATCTTCTACATGGGTATGGCCAGAAGGTTTTTGGGCCTGAGTTTTAAGCATGTTCAGGAGGCTGCTGGGTCAGTCAGGACGATGCACTTGAATTCTTGTGGGCGAATGAAAGAAAGAGCGGAGGTGGCTGTGTACCTGTAGCCACCAAACGCCCGAGATGTCATGGCCTTCCATGTGAATGAAAGTTTTTGCAGCAGTGAGAAGAGAAAACGGAGCGGGAGAATTAAGTCATCACGCAGCCCTCTTCTCAGCAGCCTTGTCAAGGGCAGCCCGTCCTGCGGGGGGCTGTGTGTCTTCAGCAGAGACAGCGACAGCTGCATTGTCTTCATGCCGTTTGTTATTATTTTACCGTTTTTGTCATTTTGTTGGCATTTACTCCAAGAACATTCTTTGGTTTTCTCGTTGTACAAAAGCTAAAAGCCTAAGACACTTATACCTAGCTCTATGTGTGTGTGTGTGTATTTAAGTAATGCTATAATCAAAATAATTTCAGTCAAAGTTGGGCCCCTGTGATTATTTTTTTCCCTTTCAAAGTGGTGTGCACTTCACCTAAGAATCAAGAGTCTAGCGCAGGGGCGGCAAACTGTCTGGGAAGGGCCAGAGGTGAACTGTTAGGGTTTGCCAGTCGTATTATCTTTGTTGTAAGTACTCAGCTTCCAAGTCACAGTGCGTGAGAAGCCATATAAATATGTGTTTGGGCATGGCTGTCTTCCAATAAAACTTTATTTACAAACTTGCGGCCGGCCAGAGTAGACATCAGGACACCGTTTGCGATGCTGGTGTACAAGGTGGTTGAGGTGCCTTCCTTCTCCGATATTTGACAAAGTAGTCTTACTGAGGAAACAGGTTTTATCCTCTGGTTTCTCAAAAGAAACCTGATTTCTGGGGCATAAACTCCTTGAGGTGCTCAAAGGTGAGTGGCCGACTGCCCCAGGCAGGAGGTAAGTTTCTTCTTCCACCCAAAGGCTCCTAGTTTGACCCTGGGCTCCTGCTCCAAGGCAGGACATCAACCCAGCTGAGATTTTTTTGTGTCTCTTCTGGTGGCCACTCTCTGCCCGTTTGCGGAGGAATCATCCCATTCCCCCAGCGCACACACCTTGCCAACATTTGGATGCTGTTATCGAAATAATCCTGCAGCCAGCCTTAGGAAGCTGGGCCCTTTTATCTTTCTCTATAAATCACCCTCTCCCTCCACTTAATCCTGCCTGGTCTGCTCCTCTGAACTCCCTCCAATCTGTCTCTGGTGAGCGGGTTCTGAGCGCTGCGGGGTGCAGGCAGCCAGGTGCGGCCTTGCTGAGGCTTCGGGGAAAGGGAGGGTCCCTCTCCCATCTGCCAGGGATGCGGCTTTGCCTGCAAATTTCCCACACCTTTTCTCTGATCTTCCAGAATGGGGTGAATTCAACATTTACTCGGTATTTATTTATTGAGGGGAGCAAACCTGGCTCAGTGGGTTAAGCCTCCGTCTTCGGCTCAGGTCATGATCTTGGGATTCAGGGATCAATTTGTGTTGGGCTCCTCGCTCTGCAGGGAGTCTGCTGGTCCCTCCCCATCTACCTCTGCTCCTCCTCCCACTTGTGCTCTCTCTCTCTCAAATGTAGAAATAAGACCTTTAACAAAATATATTAATTGTGCTTTCCACCAAGGGTCGGGCATGTGCCGGGCACAGAGGACACAGCAGTGAAGACGATGAAGGCTCTGTGCCATCTCTGGGCTGATGTGAAATGGATGAACAAATGCATCCATCTCTAGGCTGATGTGAAATGGATGAACAAATGCACAAAATACATACACAGTTCCAAAGTACTGTGGAAGAAACCGGTAAGAGTGGAGATGGACAATGAGGAGGAGTAGAGAGCCCAGGGACATCTGGTCAGGCAAAGGGGTTGAGAAGACTCTGTAAGAAGGTGACATCCATGCCTAGGCCTAAAAGATTAACATGAGCCAACCGTGAGAACCGTGAAGGGAAGAGGAATAACATGTGCAAAGGTCCTGTGGTAGGAAAGGGCTTCTGGGCTTGACTGTGTGAGGAGCAGAAGGGAGAGTCTGTTCAGAGACTCCTGCCAGAGAGTTTTTAGAGCTGTTGGGGAAAAGGGACTCAATAGTGGCCTGGGTGGTGCAGGGAAGCACGTGCACAGGCAGATGGGACTAGCATGTGAATACTATTCACCTAATAGCCTATTAATCACATAGTGAGCCAATGATCATCATTATAATAGTTTCTACATAATGGCAAAGACCATATGCTTGACACTTTATTGAATTTGTTGCATATGATATTTAGGGCAACCCTTAGAAGGAGTTATGCTGTCTCCTGCATTTTATAGATAAGGAAACCGAGACTCAGAGAGGTCAAGTATTTGCACAATGTCACACAGCTAGTAAGTGAGGGAGCTGGGATTCTAATTCACACTTCAATTTGAATTTTTATTTCTATTACATTTGGAAATAGATAAAGTCTCCTGCTCATTTGTTCATACCCTATGCAAGATGCCGGCAATACAGAGATTTAAAAAAACAGTATTTGCTCTTGGAAGCTCATGGTTTCATAGAGGAGACAGATGAAGAGGCACCTGCAAGACAAGAGTTCTGGGGGCGCTTGGGTGCCTCAGTGGATTAAGCCTCTGCCTTTGGCTCAGGTCATGATCCCAGAGTCCTGGGATCGAGCCCCAAGTCGGGCTCTCTGCTCAGCAGGGAGCCTGCTTCCCCCTCTCTCTCTGCCTGCCTCTCTGCCTACTTGTGATCTCTCTCCCTCTGTAAAATAAAATAAAATAAAATAAAATAAAATAAAATAAAATAAAATCTTAAAAAAAAAAACAAACAAACAGTGTTCTGGGTGTGATGCTGGGGTCAGCACAGGGGACCGTGCACAGAGTGGTGTTGCCAGGTCAAGGAAGGCTTTCTAAAACTGAGTCTCAAAGGGACAGAATGGGAGTCGGAAAGGTAATTTGAGGCAGAGGGAACAGCAAGTGCAAAGGCTGAGAGGTATGGATGCATCTGCTGTGTTCTGCTATGGTCCTGGTGGCGTCTGGCTCGGCTGCAGCCCTGGGTGTGGGGAGAGCAAGGAATGCATTTTTGAGGAGCTTGGTGGCACTGGGTTGGGAAGGCCATGTTCTCAGTCCCTGTTTGTCCTGCTAGGGAGGGTATTTGGTAGGGGAGGTCGGAGTCTGTTGGCCTGAGTTCCTACCTCAGCTCTGCCCTCCTCTCCGTGTGGCCCTGTGTGCCACATAACCACCCGGTGCCTTGGTTTTCTCATTTGCCAAATAGGGAGAGGGATAGTCCTTCCTGGACAGAGCTGCTGGGAGGCCTCCATGAGCTAATTTGAGCCCAAGGACTTGGGACAGGGCTGGGCACAAGGCAAGCCCTGGACAGCATTCCCTCTTGTTACCGTCCCGATCTTCACGGGTTCTGATTCTGAGTGGACTCACCCTGTGGCTCTGTGCCTGCTGGCCCAGAGGCAGCCTCACCAGAAGCTGGAAGGCCGGTGTGGGGCTTTGGCCCCGTACTGGGGAGCAGACAAGAGCCCGGACCGAGCTGCGGCTGGGCATGACGAGGAGGGGACTATTCCGGAGATGAGCAGAAGCCTGAGGTAACAAAGTCAGAGAAGTTAGGCACAGGGTTGGCTGAGGGGAGACTAGGATTGGGGCTGGGGGGGTGGCGGCTAGCAAGTTGGCAGAAGGCACTGCCAATCCCCAGACTGAGAGGCGTGAGGGGAACTGGGGAGGGGGTGAGTTCAGTTCTGAGTACAGAGCTCGTGACGGAGCACTGGGGGACCCCCATGAGGTTGTGTCCTGGGCCCAAAGAGGTGAGACGGCCCACACCAGGTCTCATGGCTGCTACGTGGTAGATCAGGGGTCTGGCCTGGTCTTCTGACTGCCCCAGATGGTCTGGGATGCCCCCTCTCTCGACCGTTCTCAGACTGTCACATGGCTCTGAGCGTGACCCCCGCCCCAGGTCCCACCCCCGGCCCCCCCGGTTACAGCCAGGTTCCCAGTCCCTGAGTAGGGGGAGCCCCCAGCAGGAAGGAAGTTGACTCCACAGCCCCTCCAAAGGACCTCTTCCAGTCACTGACGGCCGGCACGGCCATGTCACGGGGAGGTGGACAAGTGGGCCTCGAACGAACTAAAATGGGGAGTGGGAAGGAAGTTTGTTCCCAGGGGCTTGGGAATGTTCTGGTTTGTCGGGCTCTAAGGGTTGTATTTAACAGGTTGGACCGTGAACACTCAAGGAACCAGAGACTTCCCTGAGCTCCAGGTTCGCTGCATCTCCCTTGATGGGCTCCAAATGCACAGGGGACAGTGGGGGCTGAGGGTGTGAGAACAGCAGCTGTCGCTCAATCCCCCTGCCAGGGCCAGGCCCTGAAGTCTGGACTTTGCTAAGAGGTAGCCTTAAGGGTGTCTGCTCTCTGGGTGAGGCAACAGGGCTTCGAGAGTTTAGGTAACTGGTGTTAAGGTCACACAGCAGATGAGCCTCTTAGGGCTCATCTGAAAGCCTGTTCTGTTTCTACTTCACAGTTTTTGTTTTTCTACTTTATCTACGGCTTCCCCTAGTGGTTAACCCTGTCCCCCCGGCCCCCTGCAACTGGCGCCCTCCCCCTCCCCCGGCCCCGTGGGTACCCCCCCCCCACCCCCACCAGCCTGACGCAAGCAGGCCTTCATCCTCACATGGGGCTCTGCACGGCCTCTTTCTTGTGTGCCTTTGTGTTTCTGACAGCAGGTGACCACTGGTGCCTTTAAAACGCCTTTGCCAGGTACCTGGTTTAGTGGTACCAGAGTCTGTGGATTATGGTTAAAATCATTTTGAATTTGAACCCCACACCGCAGAGGGCTGTTTGCTGAGTCCGTGGAGCCAACGTCTTCAAAGTCTCTCTCGGTCCTGAGCTGAGTGGGGTCGGGGGAGTGGGGAGAGACGCTCATTCTGAGTGCAGGTTCAAATCCACCAGGAACTTGCCAGAAAATGTGCTGTCGTGGGGCAGTACAGAGAGGACGGGCCTGGGTCTTCTCCTGGCCTTGGCCGGGAGGAACCAGGCCTCCCCTTCGAGCTCAGCGGAGGTGCTGGGAATGGGAGCCCCAGGAGGGCCGGGAGCTGAGCTGCAAATGTCCGGCCCAGGCTGGCCTCTCTCAGCACGTGTGATGCATTAGGCCCCGAGGGCTCCCCTGGGATTCTGTTCCCATCATCTCCTCCGCAGCAGCTCAGAGGTGGTGGGAAGATCAAAATGAGCACATTTTCGGATCACATGCTGAAGGCTTGTTGGATTGGGGCCGTCCCGCCTGGGGCACAGGGAAAGAGGTAACATTTGAGGTCTGAGTGAGAAGAATGGTGAGCGGAGGCAGGGCAGGCCTTGTGAGGCCGAGAGGGGGGACAGGGACCGAGCTCTGACAGCCCAGTGCACACCCCCGGGGCCTGAGCAAGGTCTGTCGATTTGTTCCCCAGGAGGCGGGAGCCTGGCTGGCTGGGACAGTCAAAGCCAGCACCCCAGGGATACGGAGCAAACTGTGGACTCTCTGGCATCGAAGGGCTCAGAGGGGCCATGAAGAACCTTCCCCACTCCAGACTCCATCTTGCCTGGCATGCAGCCAGGCTTTTCCTGGGGATGGAGCCCACGGGGCCATGGGGACATCCTGGCCACCAGTTTGAGCTCATGCCCGACCCCAGGCTGGACACTCCGCAAGCCTTTTCTCTGAGTGACTAATTCTTTTACTCATTTATGTTAAAAACGTATCAACCATCCAGTTCATGCTAAGTGCTGAGGCAACAGGCAAATAAGTTGCAATTCTTGCCTTGAAAGAAGACAGATGCATACAACTGTATAAAATAATGAGCTGGTTGTAGCCTATCTTCATGTTAGGCAACGTTGGGTCACCCCAAATTCAAGAACTCTCTGCCTGCCACAGACAATACCCCTGAGAAAATGCAGTCAGGGTCCCTGGGTCCCTCCTGGTCCCGAGGAGTCTGTAAGGATGGGGCTGACTGTGTTCCGAGTTTCCTCCCAGCACAGCACAGCACCCCTGGAATGTCTAGCTCTGGGCCATGCCAAGGAGCACAGAATGCTGGCGGGGCTGAGATGTGGGCGCTGGGCAGGAGGCTGGGGTCACTACTTGGAATGGGAGCATTCTCACCGCCCAGCCCTGGAAAAATGCGGAGCCACACGCAAGCCTCCCTGACGGCTTGCTCCCAGCTCCAAACAGCTGCTCCTCAGAGCCCTGCGTGATCAGCTGTCTCCAAGAGCTCAGCCTAGAATTCCATGGCGTCTCTGTCCCCAGGGCCTGGACACGCACACCAGCTCTAGCTTAATTCTTTATCTCAAAGGCCACATCTTCTCCCGAACCGGGAGAATTTACATTTGAGGGGAGCTATGGCGAGACAGGTGCTCTTAGGAGAGGCTCCCTTGGTAGGGTCTCTCAGAGGCCTTGGCCTCTTGGCTTTTGGGCTCAGGGAAACTGTGTCTATACAGGACACAGCTGCGGAGTGCAGGTCTCATGATGGCGGGGAGACCGGCCTCCTCCGCTTGCTCAATGTTAGGCAGGAACTGGGAGGGCTTGCTTAACGCCCAGAGTCAGGACTGTCTACTTCCGGTAAGGTTACTAGGCTCTTCAGCTGCCATCATGATGCAGGGGAAGGCCCAGAGGAGGGCTGACCTTATCTTCATAGAGAGAGGAGAGGGCAGGCTTCACCTTGGGGCTGCCCTTAGAATAGAAAGGCAAGGTCCCCCTCTGCAAACCAGCCCCATTCAGACACCGTGCTCACTCCTAATGGCTGCCCTGTCTGTGATTGTCTGCTCACACCTTTTCCCCCAAAGCAAATGGCCGGCTTGTTAGACCCCTCATTTACATTTCATCAGGAGCTGTCAGGCTGGGTGTTCAAGAATGGAGCTGTTCCATTTCTGAACCCAGAGTTTTCAAGGCAGCCCTCAGCAGTAATTCCCCAGCACCCTCTTCGGTGGACTTAGCTCCCCTTCCCAAATCAGAGCCCAGCCTCCAGCGTCTGGTTCAGCCCCAGGCCCTTGGCCCATGCTCTTGCCCATTCTCAGAACAAATCTTTTTTTTTTTTTTTTTAAGATTTTATTTATTTATTTGACAGAGAGAGATCACAGTAGGAGAGAGGAAGGGAAGAGATCACAGAGAGAGAGGAAGGGAAGCAGGCCCCCTGCTGAGAAGAGAGCCAGATGTGGGACTCGATACCAGGACCCTGAGATCATGACCTGAGCCGAAGGCAGCGGCTTAACCCACTGAGCCACCCAGGCGCCCTCTCAGAACAAATCTGAAAAGTAGGTATTATCATCTTCATTTTGCAGGGCAGTTAAATGACTTACCCCAGGGCACACAGCTAGGAAATGGCAGAGCTGAGTTGCAAACCTAAGTCACCCCGCCTCCGAAGTTCATATTCCTTCATTTCTCCAAGCTGACTCCCATGTACCCAGGTGATGGGAGCTCAGGTGTGCTTACCTGCACCAAAAGATTTTAGTGTGGATAGTGTGGACTCCTTAAAAATGTGAGGGAGCAAGAATGAAAGAGAGAGAGAGAGAGAGGGAGGAGGGGAGGCGGTGTGTGTATCTGTGTGTTTGAGAGATGGTCCCACAGCTTTTATCAACTTCTTAATATCGCCCAAATCATGAAGCCCAATTGTGGGGTTTCTGTCCTAGGAGGTACCCTGTGAAAACGTCAAGGTGTCCCACATCATTCTGTGGGAACACAGAGACCTCAGATCTATGCTTTCCAGAAGGAAATTGTCACACAGCTAGTCTCTCACCTGGGCACATAGGGCATAGATTGTTTGGGACCTCGAGGAGGTGAAGATAAGTCTGTGGCTTTATCTCAAAGACAGAGACCAGGGGCTCAGAGTGCAGTGGCAAAGCCTGTTCTCTCCTCTTCCCTTCTGGGGGCTTGCAGAGACAGCAGTAAGCCGACTCTGAAGAACAGAATTGTGCCCGCCTCCCCCCCTGGCCCCCTCCCCCCACCCCCGAAAGCCAGTTTCTTCTCGGGTTCATAACAATTTGTGTTTTATCACATTTCCACATGCAAAATGTGTTTCGGCATTTTTCATTAGATTTTTAAGGCTCAGATGGATGAGAGCGAGGTGAGAGCCAGACACCGGGTATAAGAGACAAAGGTTTAGTAATGAGTTCGAAATTTACAAAACACAGAAGCAAATATGGCTTCAATACAATACGTGACCCTTTATAAGGCTGGAAATTACTCTTCAAAAATCATTCTGGCCTGACTTCAGAGTCGAGTGGATGCTGGGATACCACAGATTGACTTTGAGAAGTGGGTTGGTATTGCAGGAATTTTTTAATTTCCTGTAACTCACAACAATTTTCTCCCAGTGAGACTCTAGAGTCACTCCAGCAATGGTGCGTTGACTGCGTTTTCTGAGCAATCTGCAGCACCAACGGGCTCCTGCTGGAAAAGAAAACCCAAGGAAAACCCCCACAAATGGGATTACCTTCAGAAAATCATTAAAAGTTTCGAAAAAATGTTTCCAGGTAAATGAAGGACCCGCTACTTGGGCTTCTAGGTTTTAAAAAGCGAAGTAAAAATGGCATCGCTTACAACTTCTGAGCTGAAAAGAATTTGGAGAAGCAGATTATTATTAATTATTTTTAATAGCTTCTTAATTAGCCGTTCAAACAAGTTTTTCAAAATCCCCGAAGGTGTCCAATTTGCATGACATGTTTTTACTTTTCTATGCATTTCATTAGCAACCCCCCACCCTCCCCTTTAAGCCTAACAGCAATACAGTATTGCGATGTTTTCAGAAGGTGGACCACCCCCCCTCACCAAAAAAAGGAAAGTGCTTGAATTATTCCTGTAAAAAAGTGTTGTGTTTCTTCTTCCATTTCGGTGGTGTCTTGCCTATATCTGGGGGCACTCCTTAGAGCTGATCTGTCTTTCGGAAATCGCTAAACAAATCAGTGAAGGGGAAATCGCCGCGGAGGATGGACTGCGGGAGCAGACCCGCTGGGGCGGGGGCTTATTAGGCTGACGACCCCTTCTTCTTCCCAACAGCAAATCCATTACAATAATGGGCTCCGGAGCTATCAGCGGGCGAACGGAGGGTCAGGAGGAGCCCGATGTGTGGACACTGAGCAATCCGCACTCGGCTGCTTTTTACAATGTGTGAAGCCAGGCAGAAAAGCGGCACATTTGATTGAGAACAGAGGAGAGTGGCCGAAACCAGCCTCGCCTTTGCTCCAGCTTCCGGGGGGATTCAGGGCCGGGGAGCCCGAGACCACACTTGGCAGCTGGGGGCGTGGGGCTAAACGGTGGGCCTGAGACCCGGAAAGAGAGGAGGGGGAGCTAATTAATGTTTGGCCCTGTCTGCCCTGCCCTCCCCTTCCTCCACCCCTGCTGCCAACACAACCGCCGTAAGAATAAATAGCAACGTCCGCTAGAGCTTGCCATGTGCGAGGTCTTGTGTTAAAGCGCTTGCCTTGAATTTTCTCCTCTTTACCCTGGCAGCAAAATCAGCCCTATTATTAGCTCCGTTGAAGAGATAATTTAATAGCTAACTTTTATTAAGCACGTACTATGTGGCGGGCACTGTACTCTGTGTGTTACCTCCATGAATCATCACAACACCCAGCGGGATCTGTGCTATTTTTGTGTCCCCTGTACAAATCCAGGAGGGAGGCCCAGATGAGTTAAATCACCTTGGTCATGCAGCTGGTGAACGGCAGAGATGGGATTTGAACTCAGGCAGGGGGATGCTGTCTGCAGCCCCGTAAGTCCCACCCTAATTGCCTCTTTCCTGCTTCCCATGGATCTGCGTTTCTCTCTCTCTCTCTCTCTCTCTTTTTTTGGCCAGATTTTATTATATGTATAGTCTTCGGAGATAATAAAGGAAAGCAGGAGCCCTATCTTTTCCCCGCTGTATTCTCAGCATCATCCAGCCCAAAGTCTGGCACATAGCAGGTGCCCAAGACACATTTGTTGAATCGAGCATGTAATAAAAAAGCAACTTTAGTTCTGAACTTGAACGTTGGGTAGAATTGTACCTCAGCATATACGACACTGTTAGGAGGTAAGGGACTGATGATTGGTTTGTTGGTGTCAATTTGATTGGCCTAAGTGATGTCTAGATAGCTGGTAAACTTTATTTATGGGTGTATCTGTGAGGGTGTTTCCAGAAGAGATGGATGAGTAAAAGAGGTTGTCCTCCTCAGTGTGGATGGACCCCATCCAACAGTGGATGGTTGGAGCAGAATAAAAAGGTGGAGAGGTGAACCGACTCTGTTGCTCGAGCTGGGACATCCAACTTCTCCTGCCCTTGGACATTAGTGCTTCTGGTTCTCAGGCCTTTGAACTCAGATCGGGGCTCACAAGATTGGCTCTCCTAGTTCTCAGTACTTTGGGTTTGTGCTGGATCTACACCATGGGTTTCCCTGGGTTTCTGTCTGCTGGTAGCAGATCATGGGGCTTCTCAGCCTCCAAAATCATGGGAACATTTCTACAATGAATCTCTCTTTCTCTTTTACACACACACACACACACACACACACATTAGTACTATTGGTTCTGTCTCTCTGGAGAACCCTAATATAGGGCCCCATATTGCTTATTGGATTTCAAGGCGATTTGTCTTTTTTTTCTTACCTACTAATGGAAAATTCTCTTCTGAAATCACACTCATTAGCACTCAGAGTCTGCTGTGGCAAAATCTTTCCAAAATAGCCCCAAGTATATTTGTGGGACCGAAAGAAGCTAAGTGAGGTACAGCTGTATTAAGGCTCAGCATGCAGGAAAAGTTTGAGATGAGGGGGCTGGTAGCCTCTCGCCTCTGTCCTGGAGTGAGGGTGGGACACTGCCAGGCGCTAGAGGGGTTGGGCAGATTCTGTGTTCAGCGAGAGAGCAGCAAGGAGAACCAAAGAGGAACATGCCAAAGCCAGACGGAAATGACGTGGTGTTGGTTTAACACCAACACAGCCATACCTTTCCAACATACCTAGTTTCCAGCAACACAGAACCAATCAATGGCAGAAAAAGGCTTGTGATTGGCACCACTTTTCTTATCAGATGTGTGAATCAAGAGAGAATTGCTTCCCAGTTGGAACAGGGGCTCAGTCAAATCGGTGCAGGGATCTGCATTAGGAAAAGTGTTCTGTTTCCTTCAGGGTTCTCTCTTTGTTCATTTTATTTTGCTATGTGCATGTTTTCTTCGTCATCCCACTTTAATTTGTCCACCAACCTTTGAGGTAGACATTATCCCCATTGCAGAGATGGATAAAGTGAGAGCCAGAAAGTCTCATTCAGGAGAACTGTTGTCACATATTAAGTTGGGATTTGAATCCATACTTCCTGATGCAGAGCCCAGGGACTGAATGCTGTTTCTGCTGTCATCTTCGGCCTACCAGTCCTACCCATTCTTCAGGAACAGGAAGGGATGCTGGAAGCTTCTGAGTGGGTCCAAAAGGTCACAAATCCCCCAACTGGGCTGGCTGCCTCAACACCTACCATGTATCTGACATGTCACTACTAAGGAGATGTCTTTGGGCTAAAATTTTGCCCACAGTAGTTTTTTGCTATAAGACCCAACAGGAGTGTTCTGGACTCCGTAGGGAGATAGAGTTAGAAGTCTGAAAAAGGGATAATAGATTCTACCTCATAGGACTGTGTGACAAATGGAATATTGAATGTAAAACTCTGGCACAAAACATTGTCATCATCATTACCAGTGTTGCCATCACCACTGTCACCATCACTACTGTCATCATTGTCATCCTTATCATTATCATTATCGTCATCATCATCATCACCATTACCACTGTCATCACCATTGTCATTATCATTGTCATCATCATCACTGTCATCATCAATGCCATTGATATCACCATCATCATCCTCATTATCATCTTTGTCACCATCACCACTGTCATCATCATCATCAACATCACCACCATTGTCATCATCACTGTCCTCATCATCACCATCATCTTCATCATCATCGTCGTCATCATCATCATCCTCATTCATACCTCCACAAAGTTGTTGTAGAGAGTATATGCCCACTGTTGTTTCCAGTTCATTTTAACCAGGCTTATCTAGGGCTTTCCATGTGACTTGCAAGAGATTTTCACATGTTCCTCTGCACACTCCCCTCACTGAATCCTCCCAAGGGGAAAGAATTGGAATCCAGGCACACAGTAGGTGCCCTATAATTGCTTCTTCTTCCTGAAAACAGAGGGGCTGATTTACATGGATCAGGTGCAGGACTCCCGGGAGCTGCTAGGGATGAAGTGTGGAAATTCCACATTCTGAGTCTCTCTGGGGTGGCAGGCTGGTGGGCTTGGTGCTGGGCTCCTGCAGAAGAATGGGATGCCATGCCTAAGACCTAAAAAGTTGGTGTAGGAATGCTCAAAACACAGTGAGACACCCCTTTGGGACTTGTAAGGGTGGTCTATGCTGAGGGGAGGGGCTTCAAGCCTTTCCTGATTCAGGCTGTAGGTAGAGACTTCTGGTGCTTCCCTCCTGAGCGCATGAGAGTTACATTTCCCAGGCCTCTGTTGCTTGGTGAGCTTTATGAATTGTTTTAGCCAATGAATTACCAATGGAAGTCATGCATTTGGGATTCCAGCTGAAGTGATCCCAGCCAAAGTATTTCATTGCCAGCCTGGGGGCACTGCTCTGTTCTTCCCCCACTGCAGAAAAGTCCCTGAAATTTGTATTGAGATCGCTGACCCATAAAATGTGGAGAAGGATTACAGAACATTCTGTAATCAACAGGATTTCCCTCCTCTCCATTAGCCCAGATTGGGCTTATAGTATGAACAATAGATAAGCTTTTATTAGTTGACATTAAGATTCGGGGTTGTTTGTTATAGCATCATAACTTAGCAACACTGACTGATACATTTCCCCATTTCAGGAGGTACCCCATCCCCTGGTCTGACCCCCAAGAGTTCATGGCTGGCCTTTTTTCTTCTTCCTCACATCAGTTTAAAATGTTACCTTCTACAAGCAGATCTCTTGACCATTCCACAAAGTAATTCCCTCCTTTATGCCCTCTCATGTTACCCATGTCTCTTTCACTCACTTACGTATTTGTTTGCCAGCTCTCTCTCACATCAAACAGTACATTCCATGAAGGCAGAGACCATGCCGTTTTGCCCATAGCCTGTGTCTAGCACTTACTCCACATTTGAAAGAAGGTTGTGGGTGAGGGAATGAGCTCAGAGAGGACAAGTGACTTACTTTAGGCCACACAGCAAGCAGGCAAGATAAGCCTGACCCCTGGTCTCCACTGTTCCCAATAATTATACCTACTTCTGAGGGCCATTTGGATGGTTGTGGAAACCAGATGAAATAATCACACAGAAAGCTCAACACAGTGGCTCATTACTGGGGCTTGGTGACTATTGGTGGTAACGACAGTTAGCATTATTAGGTTATAGACACCCTACTCTCTTGTGAAGAAACTCTGAGCCCACAGTTGGGTCCTCCGTGGGGCCAGACTCTGGGAAGATGGTGTCCTCACGATCTGGAATCTCCCATTCCCTACCCTTCTTTCCCGTGCCTTCCACCTACCAAGTTCCCAGCATCTTCCCCACCCTGATAAATCTGCTTCTGGAAAAAGGACTTAGCACCAGCTGAAGAAACCCTACAGGGCACCTCAGTTTGTGCCATCTTTTCACAGACAATGTCCTGAGGCCCAGAGAGGCTGGAGACTTGGCTACACTCACAGCTCACTGGAAGCAGAACCACTAGTGTCAGTTGGAGCCACTGTGCCCCTTCTCTCCATAAAGCCTGTCACGTCAAAGGGCAACACTGGGTCCTACTAAAGTAGTGGTTCTTGACCAGGGATGATTTTTCTCCCCCCAGGGAACACTTGGTGACATCTGGGACACTTTTAGTTGTCACAACCCTGGGGATGGGGGTCCATCTGCCACTGGCATCTGGAGGGTAGAGACAAAGTGTGATGTGAACACCCTACAATGCTCAGGACAGCTCCATAATGAGGGATTATCATTCCCCAAATGTCATCAGAGCTGAAGTTGAGAAATCCTGTATGAAAGGAATCTCAGAGATGAGAAGGGAAATGAGTCTGGGGATGCAGGAGCAACCATTCTGCTCTCCCTGGAAGAGACAGAACAATAACACAGAATAATAATAACTCACATCAGGAAATCAAGTTTGCAGAGGCAAAGGGCTCTCACAAGCATTGTTTGATTCGAGTCTCACAATCACGCCGAGAAGGCAGGCGTCATGACCCCATAATACAGATATGACAACAGAGTCTCTGAGAGTAGGTATGACCTGCCCAGGGTCACAAAGGCAGACAGAGGCCAGTGGCAAGACTAGAAGCCAGATTGTCTGAACGCAAGGCCCTTCTGCTTGACACTCCAGCTTCTCCCCCTTCTAGGGCCAGGCCCAGAATGAGAACCACTTGAATCTGGGGAAGGAGGGACCCAGGACTGTTAAGAAGAGAGACAACTTCCCAGCTACCTAAAATAAATTGTGCAGTAAATTCCACTTCACTGAGTCTCACTGATCAAAGAAAAGGATCATCAGGAAAAACAAATCCCGGGTCTTGGGAATGACTTCAGGATGGGTGTGAAATTTTAACCAAGACTATTCAGCTGGGCAGGTTTGCAGTGTGGAGGGAGGGCAGTCAGTCCACTGCTGACACTGGTTGACAAGTCTGTGCACTCCAGGAAGACGCAGCAACAGCTCAGAATAAAGACCGGGTTCAGTTTCTCTTTGAGGAGTGGACAGTCTTCTTGCTTCCTGTGCCCGGGCACCTGCAGGCAGCAGGTAGCTAGTTTTCCAACACAACTAGTGAGGGCTCAGAAGCTGCTATCTCTCAGCTCCTGGCATGGGGACTACTAGGCCTGGAAGGGCCTCACTTGCCAGAAGGTTCCCAGCAGCCTATCCTGGGAGGCCTTTTGAGGGAGCAAAGGGCCAATCCTATGTCTCCCATGCTTCTCCTTCATCTTCCTGCTTGCCAAAATACTTGCACGTGCATGCAAATGAACTTTGAACGTAATCATAACTAGTCTCCAGTCTTATGGTGTTCATGAACTCATTATTTACTGAACACCTTCAATGTGCTAGAGATTCAATGGCAAACAAAGCACACAGGCCCCGGAACTCATGAGGGGTATTATTGGAGATGAGGAGAGGTGGGGGTAGACACACAACCAACACATCAGATCAAACATGACTCATGTGACAATGGCATCATGGAAGCTAGATCTGCTGGTAGTTGGAGCATCAGGGAAAGCTTCCTGGAGGAAGGGCTATCCAAGCTAACATTTGAAGGATCTCTACAAGATTGTGAGTTGGAGTAACTTATCCTACTCTTAGAACCTCTTCATTCAAACCCTGTCACTGAGGTTCTGAGAACACAGGGCAGGGTACCATTGGGAGGTGTGGGCAGAACGGCTTCCCCAGATGAACTGATGTTTTCTGTCATCGAAGCCCTGGTTTGGAGTCAGGGCAAGGATGCCAACAGAAGTAAGATTTTGTTCATTTTATCCACCAGTCCGTACAAATAAACTGAATGCCTGTTGTGTTCCAGGCTTCGTGTCAGGCTCAATGTCAGGCCGCGTGCGTATGCAGAACTCAGAGCTCCCATGCAGTTGGGGAGACAGACCTCAGGATGATCATGGTACAGAGAGGTGAGGCACCCCTATTGTCTACTGGGCACTCTTCTTGCTCTGAACTACTTGTATGTAGCAAAAAATAGCACATTTATTAAGAAATGAAAACATAACTAGCAAATGTACAAGTACTAGTAGTAGTAACCAGTAAATGTTGTTACCTGAGCCTAGATTTCCCCCCCACTCTCTACTGAGTGACCTATCTTTTCTTTAGTTCAGCACTTGGTGAAGATTTCCAAGCCCCCCGACCTCCACGGCACATGTCACAGATTGCGATCACATGCTGGTGTCATTACTGATTAATATCCACCTCCCTCACGAATCTGCAAGGTTCTCGAGGGGAAGGCCCAGTTCTGTTTTGCATTCTCAAGGATGTCTGGCATACAGTAGGTGCTCAGTACATGTTTGCTGGGCGAATGAATAACACGTAGACACTGTTGATATGACCACAGGGAGGATGCTGAATTGTTCATCCTCCTCGTCCCTCAGAAACCATTCAGTGTCCTCTCAGATGCCCCTTGCCTTTAAATCCCCGAAGGCTTCCTGTGGGGCTGATTTGAAGGGCTCTGATCATCAGGGGAGGAAATCGAGGCGTGACTCCAGGCTCACTTGTCAGTGGGGCTTGGCTGGGTTGAAGATGTGATTTTTTTCCCTCTAGTTTATGAATTCTGTGTGTTTCTGGAGCCCTGTGGGGGGAAAGGCCACACTTTGCCCCCCACGGAAGCAAGGAGAGGCCTCAGTTATCTGCCTGCACATACCCATTCCTGGCAGAGGACTAGAACACTCCCGCCCAAACGGGCTCCATGATGGATGTGAAGAAGCGACCAAATGTCCCTCATTAATCACCAGCTCCGTCTGGCTCCCGGCCTGATGGTTTTCAGCTGACTTGAAAAAGACCCAATTAGATGAAAACATTTTGACAATTTATCTTGTGGCATGAACAGGTCCAGATTGAGGCTATGATTTCATCAGCGGGGCGGGAGGAAGGGCTCGGGCTGTGGGTCACGCACAGAGCTTGGGGAGATGTGGGGGTCTGCCCCAGGAGCCTTCCTGTGAAACCAGAGGGCAGCCTGCCTCCCTCTGGCCACTGACCCTGTCAGTCCTGGGGCCAGTGGGAACTGCGCGGGGGAAGAGTATCCTTTGGTTCGGGTGCAAAAGGCCTGAGAAGATGGACAACCAGAGAGACCCAAACAGGCGAGAAGCATGGCGTATGGGTGTTGAATGGAAACCAGAATTAGAAGTCAGGATGTGACAAAAGCCAGACCTGTTCCAGCTCTCACATTAGCAAGGTGCCTGGGGACCTCGTGACTCAGATTTCCTGGTGGTGTTGGCCTCGGTGAGATGGGGCTGGCGGACGCGGCGAGAGCCCCACACTCTCCTTGCTGAGCTGGGAACACGCCAGTGTCTCTGGTATGGCCCATCCATGGTGGGTAGTTGTCTTACTTCTTAAAATCCACCGCCACCTCGAAGGTCCTCGAGGATATGTTCACCGCCTCTTTCCTGGGCATCTGGAAGCTGCCTCAGGGCTGGAAAAGCAAAGTAGGGTGTCTCTGGCCCGAGATCCTGGCCGCAGCCCGCTGGCCGCAGGAGGTGTCGGCACACGCGTGGGGAGGGATTTGCGTCTCTGGGCCGGATGTCGAAGGTGCGCAGCTTGCCAGCCAGGGACGGCCTCAGATGGGCCTGCCTGTCGCTGTCCTTTCTGGCTGTCGGAGCTCAGGCTCTAGGACAAGAGGGGCTGCCCGCTGCCTCCCGGGGAAGGGCAGGGAGGGAGATGGGCTTCTCCCCACGAGCTGCTCAGTCCGCTCTGAACTCCCATCTCCCCCAGGAGCACCTGGCAGAGAGATGCTCCAGCCCTTCATGGGCGCGGGTCACGTTGGGCTCCTTTTTCACATCTTGTGTTGTCACATGCTGGCGCAGACCCCGGCACGCGTGCGGCGCACACACACGCACACACACGGTGTTGACATATCCTCTTCCCACTCTTTACCCACTTCCTCCTTCTCCTCAAGTATCTCTTGCTCGCGTTCCCTCTACTACCCCATTCACGAGTGCGCTCGCTCACCCACGTGCACCCACCATCTTTATGAACGTCATGCCCCTCACACACACAGACACGCACACACACACTCATGCACACACATGCCAAAACAGCAGGTCATCCAGCAACCCCAGCTCAGATGCCTCCCAATTCCTGTGCACGCACATGCTCCTGTTTGCACACACGTGCACATAAGTGCATGTGTACCGAACATGCATGGATCCTTCATTCAGACACACAAGGTGGTTGGGGGCCAAGCCTAGCAGGTGACCAGGCATGGCTGGTGTCCTAGAGAGAGCCAGTGTGTGCAGGGCAGGGAACCAGAAGTCTGACCTGTGGAGCTCTGGCTCCCAAGTAGATCTGCCAAGTCCCCCCTTGACTCTAGGCTCACTCTTTTTGGCCTGTCTCCCTGGGGCTCTCGGTGATGCTTTTTCCCCTCCATTTCTATTTTGTTCTATGGGGTCTTGTTGCTTCCCTATCTCTCCCTGGCTGGAGTCTGTCTTCATCCCTAGGACTCAGTTCCTCTTGGAGATTTTGTGTTTGTCCTCAGCCCGGCTCTGAGCGGAGGGTCCTTCTCCCCAGAACCCCCTTCAGGAACCCAAGTCTGTGCCAGCACTCGGGAAGGTTCCCATCCAGCACGCTGGCAGGAGTGCATGACCTACCGCCAAGGGCGGATGGGTCAGGTTCTTGTTTGGGGTGGACAAACCTCCATCACAAATGGTAACGATCTGTGAGGAGCTCTGTGATCAGGAAGAAGTCTTCTGGAGCTCCTGGCCTGCGAGACTTCCAGAGCTCTTGGCCTATGAGACTTACTTAGGAGTCACTGAGGTGTTACTCATGCCCACCTAGACCCTATCAGCAGTGACACTGTTTTAGCAGATTTCGTTGATGCATAACTTAGAACCTGCACCTTTGTTTTTGCAAATAATGGAAACTCAACTCAAACAGGCTTGAACAAAATAAATCAATTGATTTAGGTAATTGCCGGGTAGGGGGAGTTGCTTCTGGGACTTTGGACAGCTGTCAGATTACCTCTTCCCCTCCCCACGGACATTTCTGGACTGGTCTTGTGTTCTCAGACACCTCCACAGTGGCCAGTGACTCCAGAGAAAAATCCACAGATTATCTTAGGAAGAAAAGCTATTCCGCCTCTCCTCCTAGTTTGGAAAAATGAAGATCTCTGATTGGCTCATTTCAAGTCACGATTCATGCTTAGGCACCATCACTGTTTCTAGATGAGCTTCTACTGAGATGGATCCACCCTGGTATGACCCACTTCCCCAGCCAGATGGCAGAGTCTGTCCTCGCTGAGATCCCTCACGGAGGAACAGTGGGGAAAGAAACCATGGGTTTTTATTACAAATGGCCTTTGATGTTCCCCTGCCCTTCTACCTAGGATGTAGACAAGAGCAACAGTAAGTAGTTGGAGATCTTTTCTTGGCATCATTGTCTCAATCTGCAAGCTCCTTGGCAAGTTTCTGTTTTAGGACCTATTCCTTCAGGCGCCTAAAAAGAGCGTCCCTCCATACCCCTATTCCCAAGGGATAGGGGGAACTGTATTTGGGGCACAGCCAAGAGGGAGCTAAATGGAGGCTTGTTTATAAAACTTAGCTGGAGGCCAACCTCAGCCTCTGAGCCATTCCTGTAGGCACACTCCCTGTGATGCCAGTGCTGGATTGGGTTTTCTGGCCGCACAGGACCACACTGTGTCATACGCTGGGCTTGTCAAGTACCATGTCTTCACTAGTTGGCTCAGGGGTCAGCTGGCACAGCTGTCCTCCTAATTTTGATATCTGTGCACACTCATTAGTCAAGGCTCCCCATGGAGGCTGGCATTTCTGTGTTGGTGAAGATGGAAAGTGGTCTGCATGAAACCTACCTTAGAACCCTGAACCTCTCCAGCCCCCACGATCTTGAGGGGTGACCTTCCCCTTTGAGTCTGTTCATTCAGGGAAAATGTTCCAAGTCTTTGGACATGGGATAGTGCAACGTTTGGCCCACTTTTCCCAAAGCATTTTTGATAGCATTTCTGGGTGAATTGGCTTGGGCAGACAGCTGACTAATTGGAATAGTAACAATAATATAAATGACAATGATGATGGTGATATGTTGTAATGATGCGTGGTAATAATACTGGTAAATTCTGCCACTTTTAAACACTTCCTATGTGTCAGCTACTGTATTTATCCCTTTTTATACAATGTCATTGAAAACTGAAACACTAGTCCTGTGAGATTCCCACTGGACAAGGGATCTCAGGTTCAGAGAGGTTGAGGAACCCCTTGGAGTTCACACAACTAGTCCAAAATTTGAATCCAGATTTGTTTAATTCCAAAGCCCCTGCTTTTAACTCCTGTCCATACCTATACTTCAAAGAATCAAATACTGGATGGGGCGCCTGGGTGGCTCAGTGGGTTAAGCCGCTGCCTTCGGCTCAGGTCATGATCTCAGGGTCCTGGGATCGAGTCCCACATCGGGCTCTCTGCTCAGCAGGGAGCCAGCTTCCTTCTCTCTCTCTCTCTCTGCCTGCCTCTCAGTGTACTTGTAATTTCTCTCTGTCAAATAAATAAATAAAATCTTAAAAAAAAAAATTTAAAAAAAAAAAAGAATCAAATACTGGAAACCACCTAAATGTCCATGAGTAGGGGACTGATGATATCCAAACCATGAAATATTAAGTTGCTCCTTAAAAATGATGTATACCTATGTATGCCTACATGTCCTGATAGGGGATGATTTTGAAGACGGTGGGCAAGTGAGAAAAAGCAAGCTGAATAAGGTAAGTAGAGAATAGTTTCATTCAAATACATTCCAACCACACAGCAGGCCTGTGGAGCTTTATGTGTTCATGCTCCTAGAGAGAAATGGACCAGGGGACATGCTGGGGGGAGAGAAAGAGACAAGGACCACACATTCCCGGGGGAGTGAGCGTTGCTCTGGGGAGGGAAGTGAGTTTGGGTGAGGGCCAAGGGTTCTTTGGCTTGATCTGCATTTTCTGGGACTTTTTAGATGAACTTGGCTTCCTACATTCCCTACATAATTTGAGAGAGGAAACTTGTGTCCTGACTGGGAGTTTGACTGTCTGGGCTGACATCCTGGCTCTGCCTTTACGAGCTGTGTGACCTCAGGCAACTAAGTCCCTTATCTTTGTGTCTCCATCTGCAACATGAGAATAACGGCCAGGATCACCACCATGAAGACAACAATGACTACTACAACAATAATAATAATAATAATACTGTACACATACATGTCTCATGGGATTAATACAGGGCTTCCCAATCAGAGCACCGCTGACCTTTTATGCTGGATGACTCTTCGTTTTGAGGAGCTGTCCTGCCCATTGTTGGGTGGTCAGCAACATCCCTGGCCTCTACCACTAGCACCCCCTCACCCTAAAAATGTCCCCTGGGGGACAAAATCACTGCAGTTGAGAAGCACTGGGTCAATGTGATGGTAAGACGAGTTAACGCGTGTGAAATGCTGAGGACAGCGCCTGGCACAGAGGAAGGCCCGGAGAGCCGGAGGTTCTTGTTAATTCAGGGGAGGGAGAGGATGCCCGGGGTGACTTTCTCATCCAGCCAAAGACGGGTGTAGGGGAAGAATTCTGGGCTAGAAGTCAAGGTGCCTGGGCTCTGCTTCCGTGCCTGCCCCTCGGTGTGGAGGAACTGCGGGTTCGTCTCTCGGGGCCTCAGTTTCCTTACGTGCGATAAACTCGGGTCCTCAGGGAGCCCTCCTCCGTCTCTCTCAAAGCAGAAGGCAGCAGGGACTCTGGCCCCCACCCTCCTTCTTCCGTGGCGGCCCGGCTGCTGGCTGGGCTGTCTGGGAATCCCGCTCAGGCGCGGCCCCCTCCCTCCCTCCACAACTGGGGAGCAGATGCCGTCCGTGAGGCTGTTGCCCAAACACAGGTGGTACCACCTGCCACAAGTTCCTTGATTCTTGATCGTCCTACAATCACTTTTGGCCCCGAAACAATTTGGCGGGTGAAGGGAGAGAAGGGCCCGGAGGGAAGCAGGAAGAAAGGGAGGGAGTGGGGGGCGGTTCAGGGTTAAGAGTGGCCTTTGAAGTTTGCAACCATCTTATATAAAACATCCTCAGTCATTCTCCATTTGGATGATGTCAGGAGAGCACATTACCATCCCGAGATCAAATGCAACAGCAAGAATCACTTGTTGCTCACCAGGCTACAGTCATATATCAAGGATTCCAGGCACACGCAATTCGTAACTTTCCCCGAAACAGATTGATATTTTCCTCTTCCACTTTCTGGGAAGAAGACATCTGACTTTGCTTTGAGCACAGTTTGGGAGGCGGTGGGGAAATTAAACCAGCGCCCATTGTCTTTGCACGATGCTGGCCATGCAGCCGGCAGCACGACTCTGTTTCTTCTCTCCTTTGTGTTCCCTTGGTGATAGGCAGTTCGCCATCAGAGCCATGCCGGGGACGAGAACCCCCACATTATTTGCTCAGGCTCTCTAGAATTTGACCCAAGTCATAAATAGTGTGGAGGATGATGATGATGATGATGATGATGATTTAAATCTGCGTCTTATATGTTCTTGTCTTTTCCTTTTGCTTTTTGGTTACTTGGAACTTGTATCTTCCTAGTGTAGGGGAGCCGGAGTGATCCACTCCTTCCTGAAGAAACAGTAAAACTGGGGGATGGGTTTTTTCCCCTTGGCTTGGTCCCCCTGAGAACTGCAGATTGTCAGAAGGGGAAGACCCCTTATGAATCAGCAGGGTCAACCCTTCTGGTTTATAGATGAGGAAGTCGAAGCCCAGAGAGGGAAAATGATCAGCCAAGGTCACACAGCCTTGACTTTGAGCAGTTTGCTCGGTCTCTCTGGGTGCCACTTGTCTTTATTTATAAGCAGGGATAGCTCTTACAGCTCCTTTCACAGGGGCGAGTGTCACAAAGCCCCAGAGAGGAGAAGGCCTTCCAGCGATCGTGATGTGCTGCCCAAAAGCAAGGCCCTGGAATTCCAGTTAGGAAGGGTTAGGAGCCGGAACGATGAACTGAAATGGAATTGGCTTTACTTACTTTTCTGCTTTCTGGCTCTCTTCCTTGTTCTACCAATCTGTGATAACTGCCCGGAGTCTGAACTTGAAGCAAGTGCAGGCAGATTTCTGCGAGTCCTTTGTGAGCCGGGGTCACGGTGTGTCCAGTGGCACGAGGCAGGTGGGGGACTCAGAGGCAGATCGGGGTCTGTGAACAAAGCATGAACGAACACAGGACAGCGCCGACCTCGCCCCGAAGACTTCCAGCCCCTGGTGTCGGCAGCCTCTCCTTATGGAGAGGGGGTGGGTCATCACTATCTGTCTCCTTGTGTCCCGCTGTCACACGTGCAACTAATATCCACCATGGCTCTTGAAGCCAGCCTCACACGCAGCAGGCAGCTGAGCTCGGGCGTTGGCGTGGGTTTGGCATCCGATTGTGTCCAAACCCCAACATGACCAGTTACTAGCTTTGTAAACCTGCCTAAGCTATTCAGCCCCTCTGAGCCCTGGCTTCAGCACTGAAAGGTTTTCTAGAAATTATAATTTAATGCACATATAAAAAAAAACATGAGACGTGCAAGTCAGTGATGAATCCCTGGGAACTCACTGCGCGACCTAAAAAGTACGCCTTTCCCCATATCTGTTTATCATTGATGACCCTCTGCCCTTCAGGCACCTGCCTCTACCACAGAAATAACCAGGATCCTGAACCGTGTCTGCAGTTCCGGTCCTTAAAAACAAAACCAACTTTCTCATTGTTTATATATACCTCCCAAAATAATGTCTAGCTTATTTTTGCTTGTGGGTTTTTTGTTTTGTTCTGTTTTGCTTTGAGCTTTGGGAAGGTTGTATCATACTCTAAGGGTCTGTGTGACTTGTTTTCTTCCTGCGTAAAATTATATTTCTATGATTCGTGATTGTGTGAGGCGCCCCGTGTTTCATGTGTTTTATGTACTAGACACCAACCCATCATCTGAATATGCCAGTTTATTTATCCAGTCGCCTTCTGATGGGCATTTGAGTTTTATCTGGTTTTCCTCCACAATTCTTAATAGTGCTTCCATGAACGTTTTAGCACATGCCTTCTCCTGCACACGTGTGTGAGCATCTACAGCTCAGGGCTATCAAAGTGGAATTTGCTGGGTCTCAGGAAATAGAGAGATTCAACTTTATGGGACAGCATCAAATTATTTTTCAGGATGCTTTTACCCAAATCCTCCATTTTTCATTTGTCATGTAGAGGGCGGTCTCATAGGGCTGCGGCTAGAATTAATGCACGCAAACACACAAGCATTCAGCACAGTGCCTGGACATGGGCAGGAGAGGTTCAGGATGGGGACCTATGGCTGGCTGGCTCCGTTCTCCTGCTGAGCCTGGGAAAGAACCTAACATCTTCAGGAGTCCATTTTCCTGCTACTCCGTGTGAACACTTTCCTGGCGTGTGCTCTGTCACTCTTACTCAAGGGCTCATCAACCACTGTGAGTTTTTTCTGTCCACTCAGAGCCTTCCTTGGTGGTCAGTATGACTGCCCGCTGTTTATCCCACAGGGCTCTCGACCCCACCGTGCCTCCGTTAGAACAGCCCCTGAAGGTAACTTCCAGTAGACCAGCACTTTTCCAATTTTAGTGGGGGTCCTGCAAAAATGGAGATCGTGATTCAGCAGGTGGAGGGCAGCTGGGAGATGTTTGTATCTCTAACTCTTACCGGTGTAGGCTGACGCTGCTGGTCATTGGTGGGAAACAGTGACTCCCCAGCTGAGTCCTGCTGGAAGGCCCTGGTCAGCCAGGCTAGAGCACGGTGAGACTCGGCCAGGCTAAGGAGCAAGGCCTTGCCAAGGAGCAGCCCGTGAGCCGGTGACACCTGTTACATTACACGGGGTCCGTTGTTCCTCCAGGAATTCTTTCAATGACTTCATAAAGAGTTGCTCCCTGTATTGTTAGGGGCTCATCCAAACTGGTTGGCCCCAACTGCTTGGTGTGGTTCCTACCAGGATGTTCCAAAGAAAAATGTAGGGAAGCAGATTCCCACTGCTGGTCAGGACTCCGGTGTTGGGTGAGACTCCCATTTTTTTCTCATCCATTTTATCTTGGACCCCAGGAAAACACAGACCTGACTCAGCTTCAACGCCCATGTCCTGTGCAGGCATTCCACAGCTGACCGGCAGGGAGCGAGCGCGCAGGGATTGCGCAAATGTATGGTTAGGAATGTACCTTTTTCTCTTAGCCCCAAGCTGCCCCCATCCCGTCTCCAGGTAAAATCACCACTTTGCTTTTCAAACCCAAGAACTTCTTGGAATATTCCAAGCACAGGGCATGTCTTCAGAACGTACGTGGGACCAAATTCTTGCTCTACTCTGACTCAGCAGGTTGGGGTTTAGGAGATTTAATTCTTTTCTTTCTTTCTTTCTTTCTTTCTTTTTTTTTAAGTATAGACTGATGCTTTTCCATCATCTCCATCTTCACTGTTGACAGCCAGACACCCAGGAAAGCGTGCAAACACAGTTAGCCACGGCTTGTTGCCAAAGATATTTATCACTTTTCAGCACTCTGTGTGACTCCTAAATGAGACACTCAAATGTACCTAAATGGGGCGGGTTTTGCTTCTTGTTTGGAATGAAAATTTCCAAGCAACCTCTGACGTCAGGACGATGATGACTCAGATTTTCCGACACTTAAGCCCAGATCCACATGTCCAAACAGCTAAGACGATGTTGCATGATCTGTGAGTCCAATTCTGCATCCGACTCCTACCGGATGCTCACCTTGGGGCATCACCGAAATCCTTACGTGACACCGTGATTCTCGAGGTCTTGAGTCAGAGCCACCTCAGCAGCGAGGAGTGGAAGGGACTCTAAACCAGATTGGAAGAGTTCGGCTCTACCCCAGCAATGCCGAGCAGGGGCTGTCCCTTCCCAGACACTCTCCTCGCCCCTCTGCATTGCGGTCTGGCCATCTGAAAAACCATCAGCCATTTCCAAACACTGTAAAATGAAGAACCCTTTGGCCAAACAAAGTCTTAGATGAAGCAAGTAGAGGAGTCCCAGATTTCCACGTGCTATGCTCCCCCCGCAAAAAAGAAGCCCCTAGGGTCACTTTAGGAACCACAAGGGTTCTACGGAATAGAATTTGAAAACCACAGAACTCATTAAGCCCTGAAAGTCCTTTTACCGTTGATGGTCGACAAACCTTATTCTCGGACTTCTAACCTCAGAGCACTGAGAAAATAAATTTCTGTTGTTGAAGCCACCCAGTCCATGGTCCGTTGTCAGGACAGCCCTATGGTCTAATATTCTGAAGGTGGGGGAACACTATCCCACACGGGTCACCGTTTTAAGGAATTCTATTTATCCCACTCTACAATGCCTAAGGAACATCGTGTATCTCCTCTCAGAGGGTCTGAGCCCATGTTCTTTACAGGGGAGAGGCACCTGCTTTCCCAAGGAATACAGCCCTGTCTTTGGGAGGATAAGCGGCATGTTCTTGAGTTTAGCCATGTCTGATGGGGGGCGTCTGGGCTCAGCAGGCGTCCACAGGCAGGGTGATGGTGGGCCTGGTGACCAGAGCCTCAGGAAGCTCTCCCTCTGGCTCTCGGTCTGTGAAAGTCTGACCACAGGAACATTTAAGGCCTGCTGGGAATATAACCCAGGTTTTATTTTTTCCTGATCAAATTGTGCTAACCTAGTGCCCAGAGTAATAATAGTCATCAGTGGTAGAGCTGTGTGAAACTAGCAATTTTCACTTCACAGGAATTTGTCTGGGAAAATAACAGTTTTTCACCTTTGGAAACTGCCATTTGGTTTCATGAAAATTTCAAGGTGAAAAGAAATGTAAGAGGATATTTTCCATTTTTCATGAACCGGGTTTTGGCAGAGGTGGGACGTCTCTTCAGTCTTGATGGTGAGAGGGCCCACCATGGCACTGGACTGGAAAAAAGTGGGGGTAAGTGGAAGATGAAAGGAGTGTGCAGAGTCAACGTGGTGCCTCTGAGGGTCTTCCAAGAGGCTCTCTGGGGAAGCGGCGAGGCAGGAGTGGCACCAAGCTCTGGGAAAGCCAAGAGAGACAGAGGACTTGGGGACAAATCACTGTCTTCTTTGACATTTTGCCATGACTCATCTGGGAAAGGGCCAGGCTTATTTCTCACCTGGTTTATGAAGGTCCCCTACATTTAAGTCTTACTGATTTAAATTGGCCATTTGTATCTGGCTCAGGCCTCCTTGGGGTTTTAAACATGTGGGGAATCATTCAGTCAGCCACCCACCTCGTTTTCCTCGTACATCACACGTGTGCAGACATGATAGACATTGCATAGGGGTGTGTGTGTGTGTGTGTGTGTGTGTGTGTGTGTGCGTGTGTCGGAGGTGGGAGGGAGATGGTAAAGCGAGGGCAGGGCATATAGTGGTAGAATGAGATGTCACATCCTTATACTTGTGGAACTGGAAGTCTGCTAGAAGGGACAGAGTTCCTGCTCAGGAAATACCTGGAAAACAGTTGAGCAGGTGGGGGATGGCAGCCAAAGACACAGGTTAAAGTTCAAAGTATGGTTTTAAAAAAAGGGATGCCTACTGAATTTGCCAGTATGACTCAAGAGCCTTAAAATTGTTCTTCTGAGAAACTATCCTAAGGAAATAATCAGAAATGCAGTCAAGGACATTGGCACCAAGATCTTCTCTGAAGATTGATTTATCCAAATTTGGAACCAGCCTAATTTGTAACAGTAAGAAGGATTGTTTCAATAAGTGATAATCCTTCCCTGGGGGCCAGGAATCTATGGCCTTTGGGCCAATCCAGCTCCCCATCAGGTTTTGTAAATAAAGTTTTATTGGCACACAGTCATGACCATTGCATTACTTAGTGTCTGGGGCTGCTCCGGCACGACAATGGCAGAGTTGAGTAGTTGCCACAAGGACCACATCACCTACAAAGCCTAAAATATTATTTTTTGGACCTTTAATAAAACATTTTCTGATTCTTGATTAAGCCATATGAAAAAATGCCAGACATTTTAAATGATATTAATCAAGGACTTTATTATTGTCATGGAAAAATGTATATGTCATAATGTTAAGTAAAAAAGTAGGTTGTGAGGACGCCTGAGTCGTTCAGTCAGTTAAGTGCCTGTCTTTGGCTCAGGTCATGATTCCAGGGTCCTGGGATCGAGTCCCATATCGGGCTCCCTGCTCAGCAGGGAGGCTGCTTCTTTCTCTGCCTGCTGTTCCCCTGCTTGTGCTCTCTCTCTGTCTGACAAATAAATAAATAAATAAATAAAATCTTAAAAAAAAAATAGGATGTGAAATTTTGGTACTAATAATAGTAACTAATGTTTGTGGTATATACATGAAGTTCCCAATACCGTTAAAATGGTGTTTACAAGGACTTCTAATAACAGGAGAAAATGCATGTGGTATAATACCATGCAAAGAAAAGCAGGATATAAAATGTTGATATTAGTAATAATCACATTTATTAAGCACATATTAAACTCTAGGCACGGTCCTTACCACTTTATGTATTATTTCATTAAGCCTTCAAAGAACTCCACTTGGAAGTTACTGTTAATTACAAATCCAGAACGGAGATATGGAGAGGTTAAGTAATTTACTTCGCTTCCGGGACCTACCTGGTTAGGGAAGTAGCCTGAATTCAAAGAAAGGGCGTGTGCTTCTATGCAGAGAAAGGCTAGAAGGAAATGGGGCAACATATTAGCAGGTGTATATGGGTGGCGGGAGGAGAGCTGAAGAGTTAAGTTTCTGTGGCTGGAAGTAGCTGAGAACTTGGAAAATCACAGCCCAGGCAAGAGGGGCGCCGCTGCTCACACAGCGGGAGATCGAGGGGGGGAAGCCAGTGCTGGACCCCACGGGAAACCTGCCTATGACCAGCCTGAATGTGGGAGTTTTGTCTTCAGGCTTGTCACTTGGGTCTCAAGGTGATAGCCTCACTTGCTGGGCCATTTCCTGCAGAAAGAGGGATCTGGGCAAAGGGCTAAAGGTGTAAGTTGACTGAGAGGCCCCTTTATCAAAGGACTTTCCTTAACTTCCAAACAGCAACTCTCGCGTGTGCCTCCTTGGCCAGAATGGGGTCACGTGATTATCCGTGGTGGCAAAGGTGGCTGGGACGTGAAGTGTTCTAGGTAGGCACATGGCGACTCTGAACAAAATTGGGATTTTGTGGGGAAGGAATAAGGGGAGAATGGATAATTGGGAGTCCACTTGCAGTGACTGCCCATGGATGGTTGCTAGTTTTTTTTTCAGATTTTATTTATTTATTTGACAGAGATCACAAGTAGCAGAGAGGCAGGCAGGGGGTTGAGCAGGCTCCCTGCTGAGCAGAGAGCCCCATGCGGGCTCAATCCCAGGACCCTGAGATTATGACCTGAGCTGAAGGCAAAGGCTTAACCCACTGAGCCACCCAGGCACCCAATGGTTAATTTATCCTTTATTCTTTTCTTGAATTTTCCTGAATAACTCCTGCTAAATCTGAAGGTACCAGGACTGAGGACAGGCATGGTGTCTTAGCCCATTTGGCCCGCTGTCACATAATACCTCAGACTGAGTGGGTTATAAACTAAGGAATTTATTTCTCATAGTTCTGGAGGCTGGGAAGGTCACGGTCAAGTGCCAGCAGATTCTGTGTATGGTGAGACCTTCCTGATTCATGGACAGCAGACTTCTCCCTGTGTCCTCCCATGGCAGAAGGCATGAAAGAGTTCTTTGGGGTCTCTTCTTTTAAGGACATTAATCCATTAGGATGACTGTGCCCTTGTGACCAAATCACCCCTCAAAGGCTGTACTTCCAAATACCGTCCCACTGGGAGTTAGGTTTCACCGCAAGAATTTGGGGCTGGAGGCATACACATTCAATCTGTAGCAGGTAAGGAAATCAGGGGAGACTTCTTGAGGAGGCACTTTGGTTTATGGGGTGACTGATGAATGGGGGAGCCTCCAGCTTCCTTTGTTACGCAAGGGAGCCTCAAGTTTTGGGGGCTCTTTGGAGGACCCCCCTGCTTGATTGGCTTCTCCTGCCTTGTGCCGGAGCGTGGAGCATGAGGGTCAGCCCTGTCTCCATGCAGGCTTCTGGGCAGGGCCACGGCACGTGCCCTCAAAAGGCCACTGAGGACCCTGGGAGAGCCAGGAGCCCAGGAGTCCACTCTGGCAAAGATGACTTTGAAAACTACAGTGGGTAGAATTTCACGTGAGTGAAACAATATAGAGGGCCTTGGAATACACAAGTTCAGTGCAGAGTTGTCCAGTGGAAGCTTCTGGATGTGAGCAAACTCTAGTTACTCGTTTTGCATGTGTACCTTCAAGACAGCATCCCAGCCCCCTCCTACCAGATTTCGGCCACCCGTGCCCTACAGACCCTTTCATATTGAGGTGTCAAGGGCTGTTATCAGAACCTTTCTTGAAAGCAGGTGCCCAGAGAGCAAAGGTTGGGGAGGAGAAGGGAGAGCCCAGAGGTCGCTGGCTCTCTGAGGGGGTGAGAAGCCTGGCGCTAACACTTTGCCAGCTGTGTGACTTAGTATTCCCACCTGTCAAATGGGAATGATGGTTAAAGAAAGACCACAGCTGGAGACAGTCTGATAAAGGCCGATGACAGTAGGTACTAAATAATTGTCCACTCCCTTCCATCTTTTGCCTGAAGGGGGCAAGAGTGGAGGGCCTGAACGCGGAGATCCAGGTCACTGGTCCCAAACTCAGCAGAATTCCCAAGGGTTGACCTCACTACGGGGCCCTGAATTCCTTTTCTTTCTCAAAGCACCAGGTCTTCAGGACTTACACTGTGCCGTGCAACCCTGTCTGCTAGGACCCACCCTCTGAAGGGGAAGGGGACCTCCCATGGTTCCTGTTAAGTTGCCAAGTTGCGGCTTGGGACAGGCTGCTGGGTTTTGCTGGGAGAGCCCCGCGGCCTCAGGGCTGCCAGCGCAGGTGAGCCAGGCTTCATGCGCTGTCAGCGAAAACTCAAGTCTTCTTCCCATTGGCTGGGTCTCTCATTCATGCAGAAAATGAGACATGATATCAAAAGCACATGGGGCTCAGCGGTATTAGGCAGCCTTTATGGACCTGTCAAATCCTGGCTCTGAGGGGCGGAACCTCCTTTATCTGATACCTGCAGTAACTTTCTGATGATTAGGGTTCCTGGCACCCAGGCCTGACAGCTTTTCTAAGACACAGTAACACCTTTCTTTCTAGACAGCTAGTCTCTTCGGCGGGGCTGATGAGACTGGAGGGCATCTACTACGGGGCCCTCACCCCCGCCTTGGTCATCATACAAGCATGTGCAAAGTCTCCCAGAGCTTGGGTATGGGGAGAGGGTCCGCTCTGCCCCTGGGTGGATTATACCCCCAGTCGTCCAGCTACTGGCACAGCCCCTGGGGACGAAAGTATTGATCAGGACAGGTCTCGGGCTCTATCTCATGCTGCTTCTTAATGTGAAACACTGGGTACCTGACCTCCCCAGGACCTGAGGTGGAGAAAGAAGAGCCATTAGGAACGATTTCCATCTGAGTCCCACAAACCTCCTCGACGTAAATGCTGAACCTGGCAATGTGAGTCAGTGAATGACCACGTGATATAATTGCGAATATATATATAATTGTGAAACATAACTTACATATAGGAAAGTATAGAATACAGACATTTACATGCTAATAAATCATTGTAAGTTAACACTCACATAACTTCCACCTGGGATCCATTTTGTGTAGCCCAGCGGCCCCCTATGCTCCCTCCCGACCACGGTCACCTCCATGTCGTGCAGCCGTGGACGCTATTCTCTTACAGAGCTCACTTCCCTGCTTTTCTTTTTGGTTTTCTCCCCTAAGCAGATGTGCCGAAACCGCACCGTTTTGTTTTGCCTGGTTTGGGGGCTTTACAGAGATGGGATCGTGCCGCGTGGAGTCAGCGGTGTCTGGCTTCTTCTGGCCAATAAACCATTTGTGAAACTCACCTAGACTATCAAGTGTTTGTTTTCATTTTTTTATGTGACTGTTCTGCAATGTTATTTGTCTGTTCCTCTAGCGGTGGACGTTTGCGCTGTTTCCAGTTTGGGTACTACGATGTTGCTGCTATGAGCGCTCTTAAGTCTCTTCCTGAGTTCAGTATCGCTAGGAGGGAGATCTCAGCATCACGGACATGCAGTCCTGACTTTAGTAGATACTGACGAGAGTTGTTGTGTCCATTTACAGACCCGGCGGCAGGGCGTGGGAGGTCTGGTTGGTCCACAAATTCCCCAGCACTTTTGGCTTTTTGGTGGGTGTGCAGTGATGTTCCACAGTGATCGCAGATCCCTTTTTGTTATGATGCTCTTTGTTCGGAGAAGCACAGAAGCATAGGTTTTCCTCAGGTCGATGGGATTCCCACAATATCAACTGAAGCTTCTAGCAAAACTTACCCGTTGGCCAACTTCTGGGGCACTGGGTGTCACTGCTGCTAACACACAGGAGTAGACGGCTGTTGAGGATTTCCCGGGCTGAGTTCCCTGAAACTCATAGGCAAAGTGGGGAGAAGCTGCGTTGTGGAAAATCATGTCGGTGTCCGGGCTTCTGGATCACGGGTCAGGGGAGCCCCTGGGCACGGACGACAGCCTGGCTGTTCGGCCCTCGGCTGGCTCTCCACCCTTGCTCCACCTTTCCTGTCCTTTTCTTGTCTCGATGCCCTCAGTCACTTGAGATTTCTGGGGGCTGCCACCAGTCGGAGCCAATGCTTCCTGGGCATCTGTCTGGGCTTCGGTTTCCTCCATGGAGAGAAGGTCTCCCGGGGAGATGGAGGGCGATGGTGCCGGCAAGCTCCAGCTCCCAGCCTGGCCCAGCACATTGGCTGGGTTCCCGAACTGAGACCATGGCGTGGCAAGAGACGTAAGTGGGGTGCACAATTTAAGGCCCACTCTCTGGGGCCACCCCTGCACCTGCCAGACCCTGGGAGGGAGAACCTGCTTACCCTGCCGTCTCAGGCAGCTCGCTCATCTCCTTGTCCGGGCCCTGCCTGGCGGGGACGTCCTGCCGATCCCCAGAGCTCCAGCTCCTGCACACCGTGCTTTTCGAACTACTCATCATAGAACTTCAGCGGATTCCAAAACAGGATTCCGAAACAGCAAATTCCAAAACCCAGCACTCATAAACCAGGAAGTGGGAGAGGATAGAAATACTAAAATTCATCTGCTGTAATTCAGGGACGGGGTCTCAGTGACACGTCTGTATGCGCGCACCAGGTCATGGCGTGATATGCATCAGACACCGTGGGTCATGGTGAAAAGGAGTTTTGAAAACTGCCACCAGTCAGCTCTATACTTGATGGTGCCCAGAACAATGCCCGCACCCTCTCTGCCCCCCATCAGTTGCCAGGTTACCCTCGCCCCTCAGACATCCCCTCTGAAGCCTGCCCCGACTTCCCCCAAGCAGAGGCCATTTCCTGCTGCTTGGTGTTGCGCCATGCCTCACTCACAGCAAGGCAGGACAATACTGACCAGCAGAGCCAGACCACCCGGGCTCAGATTCTAGCCTGCCTCTGACTAGGTGTGTGACTGGGGCAAGCCCTTTGTGCAGGATGTGCCTCAGTTTCCCCGTTTGTAAAATGAGGATGATAATAATAATCTCTATCTCATGGGACTCATATAAGGATCAAATGAGTTCAGACATGAGGAGTCACCTGTACCAGCCCCTGGGGTCTCCCAGGGACTCAGCAAGGGCTCATAGTTCTGGTATTTACAGCTCAGTCTCTGCCATAATGGTCATTTCTCTGCCTTTTGATGATGTGTTGTCCTGTCTGCTTGTCCTCCGGGACTGTGCTTCACTGCGGGGAGGATCTGTGCCTGGTTAGAGCTCACAGAACCAAGCACTGGGCCTGACACACAGTAGGTGTAGCCCAAGCCTCAGTCTTCCCCACCTTGAGTTACCTCTACCCAGGACACGCGGGGCAGCTCAAAGTTTGCCTCCTGTCTGCCGCTCCTGACCCTGTCCTTGGTACCTCTGTGTCCCTCACTGTGGTCACTGCTAGGCACTCTTGAGTGGTGAGCCTTGGCAGACTGAGAGGCCTGGAACATCTTGGGTGTGAGGGTGAGGCAGAGGACACACAGAATCGTATGGCCCTGTTTCTCTGTCCCTGCAACTTTGTCACTTGATGCTTCACAGCTGAGGCAGACTTTATTGGAGAGATGGGAGGGATAGGAGCTACAAGACCAGAAGCGGAACATGCCCAATTAATGGGATTCCCACCAAGATTCTCCAAAAGAAAGACATAAGGATGGTTATTCGGTTATTCACAGCAGGTGTGAGCTCCTAGCAGGGGTGGACCTATTCTGGGGTTCTCCCTGCCCTAAGAGCCTGTCTCCCCCTTTAAACCTTCTAGATGAATTTCCACCTGACCCTAGGGAAGCTTCGTGCTCTGCTTGGAGGATTGGTGTGGCCTTGGAATTCACACGTTAGGCAGCCAGTCTTCGAGCTTCTGTAATCCCTGAAATTCATTTCCAGAAGGTGAGTGATTTGGTCAAGACTAAAAAAGACGAGTGAGTATGTGTGTGCATGCATGTGTGTGTTTGGGAGAAGACCAGAGGGACTTGAACAGGACCATTTAGATGGAGTTGGCCACAACAACTCAGGTCTTCTTCCAGATTTCCCAGTGGGGGAGGTGTGAAGGGATAATTCTTCCCAGTTAACCAGTGGACAATGGGTTATCATCTCACCCACCCACCCCAACAACCCCACAAACATTAATACAACTGCAGATGAACACATACTCACACACACACACTGCAAACACAACCACAACAACACACGTATAATAGATGCACACATCATACTTACATAGACACATACATAGGACCAGAGACATGTAACTACATAACTACATATACACACAAATATGAGAACATAAGAACAAATATGAGAACATAAGCAAACCACACACGCGTGCGAGTGCGCGCACACAGACAGACACACACACACTTACCTGCATCTCTTTCAATGACAACTATTGATTCTCAGAGGTCAAACAGTCTAGAAAATACTAAGGAGTAAAGACATTTCCCCAAATGCAACCTCATCCTCACGGACTCCTGTTGTCCAAGGCCAAAGCCTTTAGAGTATTAACCAAGGTGGTCTATCTCCCTTTAATCCTTCTTTGTCCAGTCCCAGGCTTCCTGCTGAGCTCTGGCTGCATAAGGAACTGGTGCCCATCTCAGAGCTGTCTGCACTTCAAGCCTCATAAAGACCAAGTAGAAGTTTTGAAATGAACTCTAACTTGCATCTCCAAGCACCTCAACGGGTGAGCAGGGCATTCTTCTGAGAATGGAAGGGAAGGAAGCAACACGTGGATTTATGACCCTCCTGTACAGGCAAAACCCTGGGATTCCTGCTTCTATTACCCAGATAGTTAGGAGAGCTTAGATGAATCAATGAGTGAATGACTCATTACAGTTGTTTTGGAATCCAATAGATGTGGGCTTGAATCCTTGCTCTGCATCTGTGTGAACTTGGGCAAGGCACTTAATCTTCATGAGCCTGAGGTCCCTTGTCTGTAAAGCAGACATAATAATACTGCATTAAAGATAAAGCTGTTGCAATAAAACAAAGAAATGTCAAAATACGGTGGCTCCCATGGATCAGGCTGGGGTGAATGACCAAGCCTGGCAGGCAGTTCTGTTCACATGGTCATTCTAGGACTGAAACCCCGTCCCTCTTGTAGTTCTGCCTCCCCTGGGCTATTCTTCTCATCCACATGGTCAAAACCAATATACAGCGATGAGAATGAGAGAGAGGTAGTAAGGGGATTTGACTTTGGAGTAAAAAAAACAAAAACAAAAAAACCCTCAAAAATTGCACAGATAACTTGTTGTAACATCCTACAGCTCCAAATGTAGTCACATGGCCAGACTAGCTGCAAAGGAGTCTGGGAAATGTAGTCTTTAGCTGGACAACGATGTATTCAGCTACAATCCTCTTTCTATGGAAGGAGGAGAGATTGCTCTTTGGTGGATACCTAGCTGTCTTCCTGCAAATGGCTATGTCAGATGTTCGTGGTGAGGACTAAAGCATGTAATGTGTGTAACCTGCAAAGCACAGGATCTGACATACAGTTGAGAAATGGGAGCTACTATTTAATAATTTCAAAAGAATTCTTTTATAATGAATGTTATAATGTTGGTCCTTTGGTGGGGCAGAGTGGTATGGAAAAAAACGGCCCAGCCACAAATGCTTGGACAAGACTCAGAGAGTATATGGCCTTGAAGGCAAAAGCCCTTGTAGGATGTGACATCTGCCCCAGGGACATCTCCAGGTAGAGCCTTCAAAGAGATATGGCCTGAACAGCCTAGAGACGTCCCTCAGATATGAGGATATAAGGTGGCAGTTGCAGGAAACCATTGTGATGAACATCAGGGAACGTGAATTTGTTCTCATGTCCCCGGGAAGTACTGCTTGTCGCCACGATGAAGTGTTTTCAGAACAGTGAGGGGGAAAGCCAGCCAGACCCGTGTGTTCATGGGGAAGGCTGCACGCTGCAGTGGAATATCTGTGTTCTGGAAATTTCATCACTGGGGAAATCACCTCACCTTTCTGAGTTTCGTTTTCGTCCATGCACAAAAATGGGGACCCAAACAATTCTTACTCTAAGGGGTGGTTATGAAGCCAAAGCAAGATAATGGGTGTGCTGTAAACTCTGAAAGTCTCTACAGATGTGAGGAATTAGGGTAATTAAATAAAAGTGGGGGAAATCCATCACCCGCAGTCAGGTGTGTCCCTAGACCCGCTAAGGCTCATGTGGTGGGTGGGTGGGGCCCGCTTACCTGTCCGAGAGAAATGCCGGCCCGTCCCCCCGGGAGTGGCAGCAAAGCTGTCAGTCTCAATCAGAACTTCCTTTCTGGGAGCAACTTCCTCTGTGTCACAAACTTGGCACAGTTCAAACCTCAGCTTCAAGAGTTATTTTCCTTGGGTTTCGCAAATCCTCTTTTACCCGGAGGAGACAGAAAGCTCCACATTTCTTTCCACCTGGAAATCACCACGGTTCTGAGGCTGTCCTTGTTTCCCTGCTAAAGACATATTTGTGCGTCTACACCCCACAATTTTCCCATGTAACTTTCAGTAAAGTTAATTGGCGTCACAAGATTAAGACAGGCAACAAGAGATGAAGAAATCAGTGCCAAATGACACCTGGCCAGGGTGCCAGGAGAGTGACAGGCTTCTGGGACGGGGGGCACCACCAAGTGGCAGTCCCAGGCTCTGCTTTGGGTGTTTCTTCAGAAGGGGCTGAAGAAGTGCATTGTGGGAAGACCCACCGCTAGGGGTTCTTGGGTAAGGGTAAGACTGGAGACTCCTTCTCCCTAATTCAAAGGAACCTGGGTGATGTTTTGACCCCCTTCTTTTCTTTATGGTGATTGGCCACAGTAACATATACTACGGTCGTCATGGCAACCACCCATTGGGTGTCTGATGGGCTTCTCTCTGGAGCAGGCGGGCTGCCCTTGCACTTGGATCTCTCTACCACTTTAGGAAGGGCATATTTCTCTGGGTGTTATGGATGAGAAAGTTGAGGCTCAGAGAGGTTCCATGATTAGCCTGAGCTTACACAAAGAGTAAAGAGCAGAGCTAGTGTTCAAGTCATTGTCACCTGACTTTATAGCGGGACACCAGACTGAAAATGTAGTAGGCGGGAAATCTTTCCTTCTACATCACATGGGGAGACCCATCCAGGCAACCTTGGGGCTGGCTGGGTGTCTGGGACCCGCTCTGTGCAGGGCTGACATTGGCAGGGTCTGTGAAAGCTTAGTAGTGGTGGGCCTGGCACTCCTAGGCATCCGGGGTTCAACCCCCTCCACCTTCTGCAAAAGGTCATGGGCCCCCGGGAGCCCAGGGTCCACAAAAATCCACTGTTCTAAACCTTTTTGCATATAAGGACCCACTGAACATAAAAAAATACAAAATATTTTTAGTACCTGTTAATTAAAAAAACCAAAATGATCAAAAATGATGATACTCCCGATTTAATAATATTTGGAAATATTTCTGTATTTTATTTATCACACCTGTGTAAATTAATAACATCGCAGATAAAATAGACAATTCACAGAGAAAATACAAATGGCCAACACGTATATGAAAAGATGATCAATCTCACTAGTAATCAGGGAAATGCAAATTAAAACAACAATGAGAATCATTTCACTCATCAGATAGGCAAAATTAAAAGTTCGATGTTATCTCATGTTGTCTGGGTGTGAGGAAATGGTTACTGTTATCTGTTTTCTGTTCGTGGGAGTAGAAATCAATGCAGCTAGTTTGGAGGGGGGTTCTTAAAATGCAAGTGTACATACCCATACTAGTTTAACCGCCTCACTTCTTGGTGACTCCTCTAGAAAACAAGATGAAATGGACGTTAACACACGGTATGGCAGAGCAAAACACTGGGTATAAGTTAAATGTCCATCAGTGGAGGGGATGATTACACAAAAAATGGAATGTTTATACAGTGGAATACCATGCAACTATTAAATGGAGTTAGCAGATCAGTAGGTACGGAGGGAGAAAGTTTCCCAGATACACCGTGAATCGAGCAAATGAGTCAGCGGCAGAATGCCGATACTCCCTGTGATATTATATGGTGCCCATGGGAAAGTCTTGCATATATCCAAGCGGCATTGACTGAGGATCCCCGCTGTTGCATTTTCAAATCCACCCCTGTGTTTGAGTCCAGGTCCTGCTCCCCGTGGGCTGCTTGCCTGCAATGATCTGGTGTGGGAAGAATAAACCTGTTCCTGGAAGAGACAGGACTCCTTCATTGGCCTACTTTGTTCTGGGACTCCTCCGTGGCTGTCTAGCCTTCCCCCACCTACCCTTCTTTCCTTTCCATCCTTGGGGTCACACTTGCTCTGTGGTCTGATGGTCTTCCCAGAATTCCTCCTAATTCTACTCAGTTCCCTTCCTACATCACGCCTGCCCTATATCATACTCTCATCCAGGGACCTCCCTTACTGAAAATCGTACACACTTAGCCCTGTTTGGGTTTCAACCTCTTGGAATACCCATTGCATACCATGAAGGCAGTGGCTCTCGAACTTCCGCGCGACCTGGAATCACCTGGAGGCCTTGCTGGCCCCATCTCTGGAGTTTTCGTTTCAGTCACCCTCTAGGGTCCGGTCCGGGAATTTGCACTTGAATGAGTTTCCAGGTGATGCCGATTGATTGGAAAAGACCACACTTTGAGAATCTTCCTGTTAACAGAGAATGCACATGATTTAAAAAATATTTTTGTAGGTTTGCCTGTGTTTGTCGACATGACAAAAAGTGTCTGGGAGGTACCACCCTGAAGAGACACTAGTATCTTTCTCTGCGGAGGTCTGATGGAATTGGATTGAAATTGGCATGTTTTGGTGGTTAGGAACAAACGCAGCCTGGGTTCAGATCTCAGTCTTACAACGGGCTAGCTGTGTAACCTCAGGCCTGTTCTTCGCTTCCCTGTGCCTTGGCTTTTTCATTTGTAAAATGTTTGTAAAATACAAGCAGCAATCTCCGGGACTGTCCGGAGGGGAATATAAGTTAATTCATGTAAAGTACTCGGAACAGTGTCTGGGGCAAGTAGGTACACAGTGTTATTTTATTCTTTTATTTATTTATTTATTTGTATTTTAAAGATTTTTATTTATTTATTTAACAGACAGAGATCACAAGTAGGCAGAGAAGCAGGCAGAGAGAGAGGAGGAAGCAGGCTCCCAGCTGAGCAGAGAGCTTGATGCGGGGCTCCATCCGAGGACCCTAAGATCATGACCTGAGCCGAAGGCAGAGACTTTAACCCACTGAGCCACCCAGGTGCCCCTATTTTATTCTTTTTAAATGAAATGAATGGTTAGGGGGTCTCTAATTCTGAACATTTTGCAATAAGAATTAGATGTATTACTTGTTTAATTAAAAATTTTCCAATAAAAAGAAGAAAAATTGTCAAGCATATATGTGCATTTGAGGCATCTTCTGTATTCAATCTGTATGCTTTGCTAAATATCAATGGCAGAGATTTCTTGCAAGATTTTTGCCTATGCTCCACTCTCTGAGGGCCCCAAACCCATAAGTTCTGAACCTTTAAATGAGGCAACACCATTGCCTTGATGGCTACATTTTTAAAAGTTAGTGTAACCCAAATAGAAGTCTGTCCCTACGTGACCCAGTCTTTATAGGACGGTATTTAAAGGAGCACGATCCATCAGCCAAAGCTAATTAAAAAGGAATTCCCAATTTGACTTAACCTCATCTCAGAAACATTAAGGGAGATCCGCTGGATGACCTCACCGACAGGACTTAAAATGCCCCTTTCTCCCTCTCCCCAGGGAAAGCCTAGGACGGCTCCCAGGTTAACAATTAACAGTGCTGGTCCCTGTCATACCGGATTCTTCAAGAAATCAGTTTAATTAAGCCTGAGTGTTCGCGGCCCTCCTGGTTTTAAAGCGAGCCTCTGCGGCTATAAAAGATTCCCTTCCCTGGGCACATAATCCTGTTTGAGCGCTGAGCTATTGGGCATGAGACCTTCCTGTGTTAGGCAGATTATCAAGCAGATCAAATGCTACTCAGCAAGAGAGTAATGGTTGTCAGGGAGTGAAAAGTTAGGACAATTTTCCCTTAAAAAAATTTTTTTTTTGTTCATACATGTATTGATTTAACACTTAATATAGGCACATTCTATTCTGATTCTGAAGGTGGAGGCTGTACCTATACGATCTTATTTGATCCTTGCCGCTCTGCCTAGGAAGTAGTAATGATTTCCATTCTTCAGATGAGTAAGCTGAGGCTTAGGGAAGTCAAATAAAAACCGAAGGGCACGACTGAAGGGCACAGAGCTCATCAGTGGCTGAGCTTCTATGTTTTCCCTGTAGCAGCTCTTCAGCTGGCCTAGAATAAGGCCAACTGTGCTGTTCACTCTCCCTACCGGTCGATAAAGTTTCTTAACACCTCCAAGCATCAGTTTTCTCCACTGCAGATAACATAGTTAAGTACCTAGTGGAGGGGATTTTTGTGGAAATTCAATTAGATTGTTATAGATGTGTTATCGATGAGCACCTGTACACTGTAGGTACATTGTGAGCCTTACAGTCTATGGGTTCATTTTTATAAAAGAAAAACCAGGACCGATTTTGTAGATTCACTCACTTACTATTCATCCCAACTCCCATCTAGCTTCTCTTTGTATTATAGATGCTGTAGAGCTAAAAATAAAACTACATTTCCCAGAGTCCCTTGCAGCTAGGAATCTGCATGGGATCTGAATTCTGCCAAGTGGGTGTGCTACCCGGATCTGGAAGTGAAGAGAGCAATAGAAGTTGATGGCCATACCCAAGAAGATCAGATGCGCCGTTGAGTGGAGGGTAGGCATCTGGGTTTGGAGCTGGCTATGGTGGAGTGTACGAAGTTCATTGCTCAGTATGGTAGGTTCTGATCAGTGGGTTTGACAGCACAGCCATCTCATGGTGTGTGGTTGTTCTTCTAGCAAAGTGGTAGCTTGGCTGCAGTTATTTCTCATAGTATCCAGTTTTGGTTCTCTAGCCCTCCTGGAGGTTCTGTGGACTACTTAATCCTCCTAAATAAATCCCTTTCTGCTTAAACTAACTAGAGCTGATTCTGTTGTCCAGAAATCATATTCAAAGGCTGACATAGTATCAACCAGGAATAAGGTGTTGTCAATGTCAACCTTAATGTTCAAGTTGTTCATTGTCATAGGGCCAGCTCTTTGAGTGAACTTAAATTTAAATACATAATATGTCTCCAGGTGGCCTTTTCAAGGAGAAGAAAAAGATGGATGAGGAACAGAGATAACTTCTGAACTTTCTCTTGATTTTTTTATATAAATGATTTTGGTAATCTGTAGTAATTTCAAACTAAGTTCTGGAGCACTAGGAGACGTTGACTGCAAATATGACATAGATATTTTAAAATTTAAAAACCAAGTAACAACATGGATATTTTAAAATTTAAAAACCAAGTAATAAAAAAAAAAAAATGAAAGCCCAAGTTATAATTCTACAAAAGTGTGAAGAAGGTTTCCATGTCCCCAAACAGCAGACCATACGTATAGTCAATCTTTCATATTGTTTTAATTGCTGGTTTTCAGTGAAAAACCGAAGTATGATATTTGGACAAGATTAACAGGGATTCTGTGTGACAAGGAAATATTGCGAGATCTCTCACGACAAGCCAGGGCAGAGAGAGAGAATGGGGTATGCTGTCGACCAGCCTCCAGATCCCAACTGTGCCACATCCTGGGTGGCCCTGGACAAGGATGGAGTGTACGTGGCTTACTTTACTTTGCAGTAAGAATTAAGTGAGACAAGGTATGGGAGTGGGCCCAATGCATAGTAAATACCCAGCTCATGATGGATGCCTCTTTTTGTCTTCCTCTTACCTGTTTCTGTAAATAGAGAGATCTAACACAGTTGCTACACCTCTGAAATGTATATGAATTGAATCTTGGAATATCAAATCATCTTGACATAGGTATGTGTATATATGCACAGAAACACTCACAAGAGGGTTTTGCTTTTGTTTTTGTTTTAGCTTCAAGGAATTTAAATAAATATATGATAAGCAGGAGACCTTCCACCTCTGCAAGTCTGGAAAGGGTCCTTGTCACTGTGTTAGTCCCCGTCTGTAAATCTTCGCATTGACTCCTAATTGGCACCTTTCTGCCCTCCTAATCCAGGAGACCCAGAGTGAATGGATTGCCCGCTGTAGTGGCCCCTTGAGCTGATCCCCCACACTAGGTCTGGGGTACGTGGAGGAAGGACAGAGATCCCTAACGTTGCTACTGCCGGCTCTACATTTCTTCCTTAGGTAAACGGAATTGAATCTGTCATTGTCTCCACAGGACATTTTTAAGAGCACTGCTATCGAGGGAACGTCGTGGAAGTAAATGAAAGAGAGAGAGAGGAGGTCAAAGGGGAATGTTCTAGATGACCACATTTTGCCACTTAGAGGTTGCCCCGATTTTGCAAAACTCTTTTCTCTCTCACTCGGTGAGCCGTTGCCACACTGGAACACAGCTCTTTTTAAAAAATAAAGGCTGAGTAAGAAGCTTGGCTGGATTCTTACACCCAAGTTTTCCATGGCTTGGGTTAGCTATAAATTAACCAGTCTGCGAAATATATAAATAAATGAATTGCTTTGTTCCGAGCTATCTCCAGTAGGGCTCCGGCTGCTTGCTCTGAAGCCTGGTGGACGTTCCACTGCCCAGCGCTTTTATAAATACTAATGAGTGACATATTGAGAAAAATTGTACCTACAAAAGCAAAGACTTCTTCCATGCAAATCAGGCCCCAATTCCCCACAGATAAGGATCTTTTTGATGGAACACATGCAAAATCTCCGGCTCTTAATTCTTTCATTAGTATTCCAGGCAGAAGGCTGCCAAATAACAGAGAAAACTGTCTGAATTGCTGTGTCTGAAACCTAATATTGATTTGTTTAATAGTGTCAGGAAGTCAAAATTCACAAATCTCCTGTCGATTGTTTATGAGGCAGTTAGCAGAGAATTGGTTGCCCCTGCTTAATTAATAACTCATTACTGAAATTTGATTATATGCTTGAATGCTTTAAATGGGTTCTAACACAGCGTCTGCAAAGTGCTGTAGTGAAAAGGTAAGGCAGCTGGCAAATCTTCCCTTTTTAGGCTTCTGCCCTTTGAATTTCATGCCAGTCCTATGACACAGGCCTCTTTTGACATTCCTTCCCTACTCACCCTCCCTGGGGTTAATATGTTAGTTTAGAAGGTGTTCTGGGGTCACATGAACTGAAGAGAGAGTGCGCTTGAAATTTGCGGTGGAGACATTTCTAAAAACAAAACAAAAAAAACAACGGACATAAACCTAATACCGGGGTTCCTTGATCAGAAGAGACATGTATGTCATATTGTCTGTTAAGTGCACAAATCCTACAGGAAGGAGCAATTAAAGGGCAGATTAACTCGTGGGAAGATAGAAAAAGCTCTATCCGTGAAGGGTTGCTGATTCAAAAAATAAAAAAATTCAGGGTGGCTGGGGGCCCCAAGGAGATAGCAGGGCAGGGTCAGAGACCGGGAGGTCCTGGCGTCATCTGACCTTGCACTCTGAGGCCGGGAGTATGCAAGGAGGCTCTGTTCGCTGTGGCCCCGCGCCAGGGACAGAAGCGGGGAAGATCAGAGAGCCAGTGAGGGTGACGTTAGAGCCTATGGGGGTCTCTGCTCTCTATCTCTCCGCTGAAACAGTGTTTGGAGAGAACACATCTCAAGGCTGGGAGAGAGGGGATTCCTAGCCTTGCCCCTTCCTGCACTCTGCCAGCTGCCGTGGCGGGGCGTGGGACGGGGTGGGGGCGGTGGTGAGGTGAGTGTGCTTCTCACCAAAGCATTTCCCTTTAGTGGATAATGGGGTCAAGTTCCGAGGCTAGCCCATGAAAAGTTATTTTGCTCACGGTGGATTAATGCCTTTAACTGGCATCTGCCTGTTGAATAGCCCTGTGGTTAGGTTCTAGACAAAATAGGACTTCGTAGGCTAGCCTGGGGCCAGGCCCCTCCGGAACATTCTCGCCTCGTTTGAGAACATTGTTATTCTGGAAAAAAATGAAAGCCTACTTCGAAATTCCAAACAACTGATTCACAAGTAAACCTTTGGAAACCAACCAACCCTTTGTCATCCAGGACTGCTTGTTCGCAAGCCCACAGCGGGGTTAGAAAGGGCCATCTTCAGTCTGGGATCAGGACGGACTCACGGAGGCCCTGTTCCACGGTTGGGAGGCTCTTCAGGGAGCTGACAGTCCCCTGGCTTGCCCGAGGCAAAGGCAGATGTCAGTAACACCGTGAGCAAAGGGACCCACAAGATGCCTATGAGGTTTCAGGGGAGGGGAAAGGTCACGGCCAGCTGGTAGGGCCAGGGTAGGCTTCTGGGAGGAGGTGGGCGCAGAAGAGGGCCCAGAAGGGTGGTCAGACCTTGTGGCGGGGTGGTGGTGGTGGCGGTGGAGCATTCTGGGCGGGCCCAGGGGTAGGCTGGTCAAAGGTAGGTCTTGGGGACGGCAACTGGCCAGACCAGCTGGAAAGGAGGGTAACATGACCGGCCGTCTCCTGCCTGTGATCTTAATTGAACCAGTCAAGCTTTCAAAATGAACAGTTGATCATTTGATTAAGAAGGGCCTTTGACTCTTTCAAGACCCATGGAGGCTGATTTTTATCAGAGTGGATCAGGGTCTGCATGGAGGAATGCTGCCCAGATTCGGTGGGGGGTGGCGGGTGGGGGTGAGGTTCTGCGCCGCTCCAGGGGCCCAGCCTGAGCTGCTCTTGCTCCCCCAGTGGCGCTGGGTCCGGTGGGTGTCGGGGTGGAGGCCGGAAATTGGCGGCCGGCTCGGGGTGGCGGGTCCTGAGCCCCTCCTTCCGCCCCAGGAGCCTTATCGAGCGGCTTCAAAGGTAAAACCTGGGTTTCTCTCTGCAGCCTCCGATCAGGAATGTCTCCAGACAGTTTCGGCTTGGCTTAACCGGCCTCCAGGGCGAGGCGGGCTGGCCGGTGTCTGCCACAAAGCTGATTTGTCAAAGTGCTATTAAGGATTTTCGGTTACCCCCCCCCCAAAAAAATGGAGTCAACTTTTTTAAAGTTCTAATTTATTATGCTTGATTACGCAGCTGGAATGGGAAGGTAGCTGCTGTTTGTAGTTAAATAACTCCTCACAATTTCTTAAAGAAATGATCTTCAAAGCTTTAACGGGTCAGTGGCTCAAGTACAAAGGAAAGATTGATTTTCATCCTCCTCCCCTTTGTTCCCAGAGTTTAAAACAGACACGTTTGGGTAAATTAGTTTGTCCATGTTATTAATGGAAGAAGTTATTAAACTCCCATAAATATACAGTGGTATCTCGCTTAAGATGCCAAATTGGCTTTAAGGGGGAAAAAAAAAAACTAAAAAAAAAAAAAAAAGTGGAAAATCCCAAAAGGGCCTATTGGTTATTTTAACATTTCACTTCTAGATATGAATTTGGATCAGGAAGCTGGAGAAGTCTGGCTGCAGATATCCCCCGAGTGGTGGGATAAATGCCCGAGGAAGGAGACCTCTGCACGCTTTTTTTTTTTTTTAAAAGAATCACTGAATTTAATGGAAAACATTCAAAGGCTGGATTGCAATAGGAGTCGGTGGGGGGGGGGCGTATGGGTGGGAGTGGGTAGGAAAGATATTCTTCCCACCAGGAAGAGGATGATAAAGGACTAACCGGCTGTTAATCTGAGGCAATAGAGAAGCTCTGATGGCTACAGGGGGGACCTAGGTTTTTGCTGCTCAAGGGAACTTTGGGGGAGGGGTTCAGAGAGGACTCACCTGAATGAGGAAGGAAGCCCCCAGCCCAGATCCTGGCTTGGAGTGTGAGGGAGACACAGCCACAGGACTCACCCATGGAGAAGGAACCCAAGTCGTCTTAACCAGGTAACCCGCCCTTAGCCAGGTACAGCCCTTCACAGTTTAGAAACCCTACACACACAGTGTCTGCTTGAAACCTTGCGGTGTCCCTGGGAGGTATGCCGAACGGAGCTTGTCATCCTGACTTTGCAGGTGATAAAAGTCAAATGTAAAACATCCCACACCCCTGAGCAGAAAAGTAGAATAAAGAAAATCATTTGAAAAGTAAAGAAAAGCATATAGAAGAAAAACAAAATCAACAAAAATATCAGATGATGTTTACTGTTTTTGATTTTTTTTTCCTTTTGGATTCTTGTCCTTGGCCACACACACACACTCCCAGACACACAGACACACACACACACACTGAATACTCAGTGTGCCAGTGCCATTGTATGTGCTTGGTACCTATTAGTTTATTTGTTCCTTAAAACTGTAGCTGGTAGGGACTGCTATTATCTTCACTGCAGAAAAGAAAACAGAGGCACAGAGGTTTTGAGCTGCCCGAGGCCACACAGACAGTGGCAGTGGTTGGTAGGGCTTGAACCGAGACGGACTGGCTGGCTCCACCACCTGTCCTATGTGCCGAACCACTCTGCCTTTTTATACGTCCGTACTACAGGGGAAATCTTACCCCAGCTACAAGACTGCCTCCGGCCCTTTTCCCTTCAGTTTTCCCTTGTGAGCATTTCTGATGCCATCCCCATGTGACTAGTGATTTTCAGTACCGCACCACCAGATGGAGAAGTCTGGGCTAGCTAGAGTTAGCTGTCTTGGGTGGGGTCCCACTAACCAGGACTGGACCTGGGGTTCTTAGGCTCACAGTTTAGCATTCTTCCCAGGGTGCACAGTGCAGAGAAGGTTACACCATGAAACAGAACCTGAAAGCCAGCAAGATGTGTCTTCAGGTTCAGAAGTGGCACTGAGATCTGCAAGGGGCTGCTGAGGTGGGATGTACTGCCCTGGGATAGGGCTATTTTCCCTGTCACCTAGTGTCCTTGTATTAAACCTTGTGTGAAAAATGAAGTTTTTAATTCAAGACTAGGAAGAGCTCTGTATTTTCCAAGAAGAGAAAATGCTTCTTTGCTTTCCTCCTTCATCACCATGTTCCCCTTTTCCCTTTTGCCACTGGGAGGCTCAGTGTTAAATCTGAAGCCAAATTAGGGCAACTATGTGATCCCGTGAGACCTGCATACTCCTCTTTTTCTCTCCCTGGTCTTGATGGTTTGTTTCTGTTTTATGTTTACATGTTGCCATGACCAATGTTACAAACTTTCCTCCAACAACAACCTCCCTTGTGCAACCTTCATCTGCTCAGGACTGGCATCTCCACTATGGGGAGAATGGGGAACAAGAATCTTGAAAAATCTAAGTGAAATAAGTCAGTCAGAAAGACAAATACCACATGATTTCACTCATCTGTGGAATTTAAGAAACAAAACAGACTAGCAATGGGGAAAAAAAGGAGAGAGAGAGATAAACCAAGAAACAGACTCAACTATAGAGAACAAACTGATAGTTACTGGAGAGAGTTGGATAAAGGGATGGGGAAAATCAGAATGGAGATTAATGAGTACACTTAGCACGAGGAACTAAAACAAAATGATAAAAAAAAATCTCTAACGTTCAATTTTTGTTGTGTCACTATTTATAAAGCCCACAAACAGCCACAGTCCCAATTAATGAACCTTCCAAACATCCTGGGGGGAAAAATGATCACGCTTAGTCTCATTTTAGAGCCGAGGATATTGAGGCTTGCAATAGAAGGGGCTTAGTCAAGACCGGGACCCTGGGACTCCATCGAAAGACGCCATGCAGCCTCACCACAGAAATGAGAATTTCTTTCCCTTCCCCTCTCCCAGCCTCAAGCTTCCCATGTATGGGGGGGTTTTCTCCATGCTGGGGGTGTGGAGCTGACGGGAGGTCTTAACACCGAGGAATATTTTTATATTTTGAAGGTTATATATTTGCTTTAATGAGTTACAGTGAGGGAGTTTGGTTTTCCATTTCCAGTACTAAAGTGACGGGTTCTTTTAAAATGGATGTCTTAAAGTGACTAAGAAAAAAGCAAATCAATGTACAGTACAGTTTTGACTAAGTAATGGCAGCCACACGTGTATGGTTAAACCGGTGGGATGGCCTTATTCTCAGCTCACTGCCAAGCTCTGGCCACATTTGCAAATTGGGCACAGATAGGACTCTAGAGGACCAGACGGTTCTCCAGGTCCATTGGAACAAATCCCCAGTGTGAGAATTTCAGGCCAGCAACAAGTGCGAGCCCTTAGGTCAAAAGCAAACTAAGCTTCAAATCCAATATCCAAGGGCCAAGTAGCATCAGGAAATGCCGGTTAGGTTCCTCTTCGCCACCCTCCCAAGCCAGTTAACCTCACCGCACCCCCGTTTGCTCATCTGAGAAATGGGCGATCTCTACTCATTAGGTTATAGCTGAAGCTACCTTCCTCAGACGGCTCAGGCTGGCTTCACCCAATGTTGTGATCTTTCTCCCCTTTTTCCTTCTCAGCAGGCCCAGTGGTATGAGGCAGTTCGATCCCAGGTGACGGGTAGTTGCAAAGGGCCTGAAAGAGTGAGCTCTGTGAGGCACTGTGGTCTGTGGCCACACAGGATGCCACGGGAGAGCTGTGACCTGGGCCTCAGTTTGCTCATGTCTCAGGCAAAAGGGGAGGGTCCAAGTCAGGTCTTGCAAGGAAGTAGGGGCAGCATGGAGCACTGTGTTCGAAGAAGTTTGAGGCCACAACTGGGCTCTGGGAAAGCAAGGACCAGTGAGTGACCTGTAGCGTATAGAGGGCGGCGTGATCGCTGACATAGAAATGGCCCCTACGAGGCAGGATAGCCTGGACCACTCAGGTCTTGGGGACTATGACCATGGTCTCGAATTCCAGCTGTTTCTAGCTGTCCTAAGGGCTACTACTAGAGAAAGTCTGCCCCCCTGTCTTCCTCCCCCCCTTCCTTCCTTCCTCTTTCCTTCCTTCCTTCCTTCCTTTTTCCTAGTCCTGTCTCCATGGTGACAATGTGATCTCCATCTCTTAGGAAGGTTGCTGGGCTCATATGAGCCATTTGTAGGGCTCACACAATTTAGCAGACACTTTGAGACACCTCCAGAGCGTAAGGCCATGCTCCATATCTCTCTTGGGATCTCGGTGGTCACCTGGGGCTCTCCTGCAGAACTGGCATTACTTTAAGGTGGTAGTTCTCAAACTTCACCAGGCTAAGGATTGCCGGAGGAGATGTATGGGTCCTGCCTTCAGAGATTCCGATTCCAGAGGGTTAGGGCCGGAGAATTTGCATTCTAACTAGTTGGCCGTGATGCTGATACCGCAGGTCCGTGGACCACACTTTGAGAAGCCTGACTTGGACCATCAGTGCTTGACAGTTTGCACGACGGAGGGACAGCATATTGATCGAACATTCTAACTGATACATACAAAAAGCCCGAGAGGCCTGGAAAGTTGTTATCCAGGCCAAGCTGAGGAACGGAGAAGTCTCAGAGAGGTTCGGCACTGAAGGACACCCAGCTACAGGGGAGAAGCCCTTCGCCAGCTCCCATTCGTAACCCCTCAGTCTATCAGTCACCTTCCACACGTTGCCTCCCCATGGCTATTGTCAGCAATGCGGTAGGGGACCGCTTGTGTTACCTTTCCACTAGGGCGCTCTTGCCAAGTGCCCATGACCCAGCTTCCGGAATCTCACTTCCGGCTTCCTGGAATGTGCTGGGTGTTTGCAGCGTGGCTCCAGACACGAGGCTCTACAGCGTTTCCAATGTGAGTTCCACTTCTGGGTTTGGGGAGGCCCAGAATCCATGGATCCAATGGGAAAATGGAAAATAAGCGGGGTGCGTCTCACTCAGCCCTGCCGGGTGCTGACGGATCTGGGAGGGACCAGCACGTGCCTCTGGGTTCCTGGCTACGAAAGGAAAGAAAATAGAGGCAAGTGTCTTGGTGAATATGTGGGGGGTTTTGTGGTTTGGTCCAAAGTCAGAACCGAAAGCGGGAAGGAGTCTCATGTCCAATGGCCACCGAGTTAGAGCTAAATAAAAATTGTCATTTGTCAGTTACTCAGCAAGCAAAGAGATTTCCAGATGCTCGGGGAGAGGGGGACAGGAGGAGCTCATGGAAATTGGCCAGGGTGATGGGTTTCCGGGTCTCTAGTAGAAGTCCTTAGGTAGCCCTACAAGATAACCTGTCCATTGAGGAACTGGAGAGCACAATGTGAGTAGATCACGGATCATAAGTAAAACCATCCAGCTTAGAGGGTGTGTTGTAGTTACCGCCTGCTATGAAACCCGCCATTTCCAAATATGGTGACTTAAGCAGCATTTATTTGTGATTCTGTGGGTCAGCAAATTTGGTTGGGCTCAGCTGGGCTGCTCTTCCCTAAGTACACATGCTCATGCGTCTTGGTGTGCTGTAGGTCCATGAAGTGGCTTTTCTTCTGGACACTGGCTGGCTATTCGCCAGGCAGGGGGGACAACTGGGCCATTTATCTCCCATCATCCATCAGGCTAGCCGGGGCTCATTTAGGTGCTGGTGGCAGGATTCGAGAGGACGCAACGTCTTGAGGTCTGCTCGGCAGGGTACGCTCGTCATTGCTTCTGCCACATTCTCCCTGCGAAAGTAAGTTATGAGACCAGCTTAGATTCAGAAACACACTTTGCAAAATACATCCCAGCTCTTGAGGAAAGGGGCTGCTAAGTCCCATCACAAAGGAAGAATGGATATAGGGAAAGGCGGAAAATGGGGGCTAGCTTATGAACTGCTGCAGGTGGTGAGGGCTGGTCCAACAGCAGCCGCTAAGGGAGTGAGGCAGGCAAGGGATCACATGCTGACACTGAGCCCTGCTGAGGATCTGGGAGGCCAGGAACTCCACTTAGCCTCCTGGCTGCCTGTGGGGCGTAGAGGCAGCTCATATGAGGCTGAAGAGTGCGGGTTGTGGGGGATGGTGAAAGGAGTGAGGTTTAGGATCCCGATCCACTGTTCATGAGCCCTGTGCTTTGGCGGAGTCAGTGAGTACGTCTTCACCTTAGTTTTCCCATCTGTAAGATGGGACCACAGTTTCTGCCTCATAGGGTTACTGTGAGGATTCCAGATGCAAGGGGCCTGGCACATGGTGGCTCTGGAAAAACAGCCACAATCATGAGGAGCATATCATAGCAGTCAAGCAGCCAGTATCAGCATCTACGTTGAATAATAATGAATAATTAGAATTTCTTCCTCACTAAGGAGCCTGGAATCTCTTACCCCAGAAGACAGAGTGGCATCCTGGGTTCATACCGGCCAAGATGGACATCTCCATAATGCCAATACCAGTTTGGCTGGCAGGACTGGCCTCTAGCCACTGAAGGCCTCTGTGGCCTCAGGCATATCCCAGGGCTCTGTGCGGCCCAGGGCTTCTGTTCTTCATGGCCAATGCCCACTGAGTTCTGGGTGACACGCTGGGCCCTCGGCCTGACCTTGGCCCTGCACAAAAGGCCGGGTACAGCGAAGAGGGGTCTTCTCTGGCTTTGTGCTTTGACCCTGTTATATGCCACTGTCTCTGGGCAGAGAACTATTAGGGCAGAACAGAGAATTATGTAGCATTCCAGACGAATGATCTTGGACATAGTCTATATCTGCACTCTACAGAATGGTAGTCACTGGTCACATTTGGGACACTTGACATGCAGCTAGTGCAACAAGAGACTGAATCTTTCCTTTTAATTAATTACTTATATGGCCACTCATGACCATGGTTACCATGTCGGACAGTGCGGTTCTAGGTGGGTGAGTGTCTGAAGAGAAAGGGCTTTGAGGACGCTGAACCCTGAGGCCATCAAGTCTGAGTGGGTGGGGATGTTCCCTGGCGCGGGTCTGGGCGAGGGTCTGCTGAGCAGCCGGTGCTGGTAGAGCCTCTAGGCCTGTTGCTTACTTTGTCCCTCCTTATTCCCAAGTAGGGCTGAGCAAAGAGGGAAGCTCATGACCGCAGAAATTCAGAATCCGCCACGCTTTTCACCTCTTGGTCCCCCTTGCTTGGTTCTGTGTGGCCCCTCGGGACTCCCTGGAAGGTCAAGGTTCTGTATTCTGCCTCACCCTTTCTTGTGCCAAGGAAAACCCGACCTCAGCTGTCCAGTGGAGGAGAGAGGAGGGGACCTCCCGAGGAGGAGAGAAGGGCCTTCCCACATGCGGGGTTGCTTTTCGAACAGGCTCCAATGTGGCTTTTGAAGATATTAACATTAGCTCTCACACACAGGCACACGGACACGCAAATACATATGTGTACACACACACACACACACACACACACACAGTTTGTTTACAAAGGAGGTGACTTTTGAAGAGTTGGGACAGAAGCCCTGGTCTGGAAAAACTGGAGGTTTTGCTTCCACTTTAATTTGGTTCAAAAAAGATGACAACCCAAGTCCGCCTCAGGGTTTGCTCTGGAAACTCACACTGGAAATTATTTCAGGACCTTCCCCAAGTCACAGCAGAATGCTGCTTGCACAACCAACGGTGGATTTTGCCTAGACATTTTTTTGTTTTTTTCTAATTGCCTTTTAACTTCTGCAGGGATAAATGGCCCAAACCAATCACAGTCTTTGTACAAAAGCTGGAAGAAAAAGGCTGCTATCTGCCCACCTCACCAGTCTCTCAATCCCCTGATATTCCTTTAAGTTGGGAGTCTATTGCTGGGGAGCATTCTAGTATCCTTTAAAGCACAGAGTCTTTCTGGATCCTTCGATTAACGGACTGCGGTGGATACTAGCGGCTCCTGCATGGGCTTTCTGCGGTGGCACAGGCAAGGTTCGTTTTCTGCTATCACCATGATTTACAAGGCTCACATAACCATGTAACGACTTGGTGATTACATGGAAAAGATCGTATAAATACATAGTAATTACAAGTTCATGCAGATTACTTGCTATATACATTTGAAGTTGCCGAGGAGTTCAAAGATTAATTAGCCTGTAACTGGCAGTATTTAAATCATTTTTTCCTCATAAACGAATACATTGAGGCAGACTTCAAGGCTGGCGAGGATGGGGATGTGATGAGTATGATCTGAAAAGAAAAAATGAAATTTGACAGGCATGGATTATTTAAAGCATGCATATGTGAGCTCAGCAGCCACTGCACTTTGATGCAAATCGTAGGGGAAAGAGCAGGGGGATGGTGGGTAGAGAAAGGTGCTGAACAAAGTAAGGATTTCCTGCTGGCGACTTGAAATTTAAACAAATAATCATTTAAATGGCGGCCCGGCATTACGTTCCGAGTTGTGTGCATTAATGTCAACATCTGGTACCAACATTTTGACAATTCTATTAAAATGCCCCAGCATTCCCTATCTAACACCTGTTAGCTCTAATTTTCTTTCCTGAGAAGCACACCAGTAGACAGGGTAGATTCCAAATCATTTATCACTTTTAAAGTGCTTCCATATGCGTGTTGGACCCAGCCTGGCCCTAGGCAAACGTTTTCTGAATGCATTAAAATTCAGGACTATTTTTTTTTTTAAGTGTAGACACCAATGTTTCATTGAATTCATGTCTGGTAATTATTAGCTTAAATTATGGCTCACACATGACTTGACAAAGTGGACCATGAATTAAAACACACAGACACACACACACGCGTACACACACACAGACACACACACACGCCCGAACTCTTCAATAGATGCGCCCAACTCGTACATTGCTCGTTATTGAGATGTCAGTCAGTAATCATTAGGCAAACACTCTTCATGGAGGGAACTGCTAAGAGGCCCAGGAGTCCCAAGAGACGATCTAAAAATGTCAAAAATGTTACAGTATAAATGAATGACACCAACAAGAGAACATGTGTTAGAGATGCAAGCAATTAGTTAATATATTACAAGTTTCAACCTCTGAGCAAAACAGGCAACAAAAATTTCCGCTTGACAAAAGGCTACAGATAAGATCAGGTTGATTCCCAGACAATACAAATCTCCCTGAATTGGAGCAACCCTCCAGCAGGCTGGGGTGGGTGGGTAGGTGTGGGGGGAAGCGGGGGTGTGGGTCTCAGGGGTTTGTAGGGTTTGAGCCCCTGGACTAGGTCCTGCTTTGCCTGGAAAAGACTGGCTGGACTGCTGAGCTCTCACGGTGGAGTAGTGGGGTCTGACATGAAGGAGAGTATCCGGGACCCGTGGATCTGGCTCACGAAGCTAGCTGCCTTCTCCTTTCTGGAGCTTCAGAATGAAATTTAGAAGGTCGAATGAAATCCTATTGCTGTTTTCAAAGGAAAAGAGGTGCCCGCAGAAGGTGACAGGGGTGGGGGATGTTATATGGGCAAATACTTTTTCATTGCTTTTCAGATTCGAAAAACGAAATATGGTCTGTTGTGTAGTTTCCCTCTCTCTCTCCCTCTCTTTCTGATTCTCTCTCTCTCCCCTACCATATATGTGTATATACATATATATATTATACATGTATACTACATATACACACGTGTATACATACAGAAAAGATGTTTTAAGCAAAAAAAAAAAAAAAAATCCTCCCACATATAAACACACCCAGAATATATGTTTTAAGCAAAAATACACACGATGTGCCCTTGGACTAAAGATTTAAATAGATCCCTTAGAAATCCCAAGGAAACATTGAGAATACAAGAAAAAAAGGAATGAAAACCTGAGCTCACCAACTCTATAAATGTAAAAAAAAAAATTTGTAGACAGTTAAAAATGTCCGCCCCTGTACACACGCACACCTACACTTTCACACTTCCTCTGTTTACTAAATAACATTTCAGCACAGTTTTCATCTTATAAGGAAAGTGTTTGAAACTTGGAATAAGTGCACTTAATTAAAGGAAGGCTGTGAAAATGTGCACTAATCTGATATGACTAATAGCAAAGTGCATGAAATTGCTAATTAGAATTTCATTAAAGGTGCTGCTTTATCAGACTGTGAATATCACAACCTTTAAAATTCTTTCAGGAGAGCTTAATTCCTTTTCAAACAGAAATATTCTTTAAAGACATTTGATTTGTTCTGAAGGAATTCATGGCTTAGGCTGGAACTTAAAATGTTGCCGATATTCCAGGAGGTGATATCAGACTAAGAATATAGATCAGGGACTTTGTTTCATTTGCCTGATGAATCCTTTCCTCCCCCATCTCTATGGATTATTCTTCAAAAACCCAGTCATGAAAATAGAGTTGAGTCCTTGGTTTGATCCACTTGTAATTTGTTTTCTGCTGAAGCCAAACGGTTCTTCTCTCCCTCTCTTTCTATGACACACACTCACACACACAAAAGGAAAAATTACTTAAAAAAAATTTTAAGCCATTAAAAATCAAAGTAAACATTGTGATTTTCACATTCATTAAAACAATAAAAGGAAAGAGACAATAAACTATGTTTTCTTTAAAGGAGAGAGCCACCCACTTAAAAAAAAAATCAACTTGCAACTTTCACTCTAAAAAAAAAAACTCTTAAAATACTAATAACATTTTAATCACAAAATTGTACTTTTTAAAATTAGAAAAATTCAGTGTTAGCAAAAGCAAATGCATTTTTACTCCTTTACTGACTTACTTTTCTAGGTTGTAAGTTTTCTTATTTCACATTTTAATTATTCTCTGCACTAAATCTGCATTTCAGTTTGTTTTTTTACCATTCAGATTTTAAAAATTCTACCTTTCTGGTCTTCCATCTTTTCTAATTTCAACCGTGTTTTCTGTCACTTCTCTTTATTTTCATATGCAGAAAGTTGCTGTAATCCGTTACTCTCTCTGCCCACAACTCTCCCTGTTACCAACTGTATTTTTGTATTTGCTGTTTTTCCTGATGGTTCCAGAGTTCTTACAATTAGTAACTGGTTCCTTTTAATATTCAAGCTTGATTGAACAGTTACATTTTGTTACTGAAAAACTATTAATGTTAATGGAAACTACGGTTCACTCAAAGCAGCAGCTTACTTTTACAGAAGTTGTTAAAACCCAGCCTGCCTTCAAATTTGCTGAACACACAGGTTCACGGTGATGTAATTTTGCAGAATTGAGTATTTTAAATACACTTGAAAAATGTTGGTTTAAAAGCTAATCAGTCATGTTTACCTGATGACCATATCTGAAAGGGGAGAAATGAGAACAGAAGTAACTTTATTTGAGAAGCAGTATGATTTCTTTGGACATTTAAACAAATCTCAAGTGAATTAATTACAGTTTGCCCTGATTTTAGCTCCGGCAGGAGGAATTTTCATGGCATTTAGATAATTTATCAACTGGGCTACGTAACAGATTAAAGGTTACATTTTCCTTTCCAACGTTTGGGAGGTACGTTTGCTCAGTAAATGCACCGATTTTAAAAGATCGGTCTAGACTCAAATGAATGAAAATTATGCTTGTTAACTGGAACGTCTGGAGTCCGAGGTGGGGCGTCAGCCTTGCCTATCCGCGGGCCACCGTAGTCAAACAAAGCTGCTAATTCGAATGTTTTAAGTTTCGAATTGAGAAATATTGTTCTAATATGGCAACAATGGGGCTGTTGTCCTTCCAAGAGCTCAGCGATGGCGAGCTCCTTACAGCTTGTTTTATGCAAAACGAATGGCAGGTAATTGTGATTTAATTCTTTTCAAGTAAATTACAGTGAGTGCGTGACACAAAGCCGCGGCGGACCCTCCTTTCTCTGTCAGCAGTTGAATTAATGATGGCAGGAGTAAAAACAGCAATTGTGCACAACAGCCCTCCCCGGTCCCCACCCCTGCCAAGGGGGGACCTGCCAATCAGGCCGCGCCACCACGAGGCTGGCAATCCTCCGGTCGCGGCTGCGGAGGTTCGGGCAAGGAACGTTCGGTGGCTCGGCGGCGGCGGCGGCGGCGGCCGCGCGGGGGTCACGGAGCCCCGGGCCGCCCCAGGCCCCCGAGGTGCCCGCAGGAGGTCGCGGCTGCGCGCTACGGGCCGGAGCGCTCCCCGCGTGGCCCCCCTGGGCTCCGTCGGCCCCCGGAGCCCCCGGCCCCCACTGCTCGGCCGTGTTGAGGGCAGAAAGGGTTCCCGGTGGCCTGGCCGTGCCTGCCTCCGGGAGAGGCTCCCGGAGGGCTCCGGGAGGAGGCGGCGTGGTCGAGCGAAGGTGCCGGGAGGCCGATGGGCGAGCCCCCGTCTGGGCGCGGCGCTGGAGGGCTTCGGGCGCGCCTACCGCCCGAGGGGCCCCGAGAGCAGAGCGCCAGTTCTCGCCCCCAGACCCGCGGCGCCAGGGTTGGAAGGGAGACCCTGGGGGAGCCGGGGTGTGTGTGTGGGGGGGGTGGTGGGAGGGGCGTTGGTGGGGATCGCTTGGAGAGAGAGGCTCACCGCAGCCAGTCTGGGGCGCAGGAGAGGGCTTTGGGATGCTGCTGGGCCCCCGGCGCTAGGCGCCAGGAGTCATTGAACTGCCCGCTGACATACTGTGTGAACTGGTCACTTCCCTTGTACTTGAACAAAGTGCGAACTTCTTGCGGAGGCCCGCAGGGGCTGTGTCCTCTCGCTCCTGCCTGGGGTCTGCTCCAGTGAACTCTGGGTTCGTCAGAGGTGGAGTCCTGCCTGCCTGTCCTCAGTGGGTCACTCGGGGCAGGTTACTTCACCTCTCTGGCCTCAGGCTCCACAACGGAAATGGAGTTGATGCTGGAGCCCCTACCTTCAAGGGTCCTCATGGGCACTTAAAGAACTGCCAGTCCGTGCGGGGGGGGGGGGGGTTGGGTGGGTGGGGGCGTTGGGCACAAAGTGGGGTGCCTACACCCGTTAACAAGTCTCACCCCACCTCAGCCACCTACACCTGCTCCCTTTTTTTGGATCTCCCTAAATGCGTCCCTGCCCCGGGGCCTTTGGCCCTTTCCAGGCAGAGCTCTTCTCTTGTTCTTGGCCTGGTTTCTGTTTTAGGCTTCAGCTTAGCTGTCATCTCGGAAAGATCTTCATGACCCTTAGCTCTGCCATACCACCCATCCCTACTACAAAGTTCTTTGTTTTCTTCCTAACGTTTATCCTGATCGGAATGTTTTTCTCTATTCGCTTTGTTTATTGTCTATCTCCTCCCCCAAATCAAAGTTCTGTGAACTGGGGGTGAGGGGGTTGGGGTGGGGGGTGGGGCTTCATTGGTCTTGCTCTCTGCAGGTCCCAGCACCCTGATCGGGGCCTGCTCTGGAGTAGGTTCTCAGTAAAAGCCGTAGATGGATGGATGGAGTCACGTCTTCTGACCTGTACATCAAAGTGGTTGAACCCCGTCACGCCTAAGTGCCTCATTCTGTTGTTTAACAAGTGAAATTGTCAGCATGGAAATTCTATTTTTTTAATTAAAAAAGATAATTTTTTGAAAGAGATTGAGGTTTTCAAAAGGGTGTCATTTAGAGACTTTTCTCAGGGGTCACCGTCTTTCGACACTCACTAGTTTTGACCAGGAGGGTGGAACGGATCTATTCTGAGCTCTCCCCATGGCTACCTGATCTTGGGAGTTCTGATGGAGGGGCCTTCTGGATTTTCTTCCCAGTCCTGATTTCTTCCATAATTGCCCAGGAACTCTGCAGACCTCCACCCGACAGAGCAGCAGTGCCCACCATCTCAGGCTACCTGCCCTTCGCTGTCACCCGCCCCCCCAAACCCCCACAGTGACCACCTCACTCAGCACTGGCCTTCTGTTCTCAGTCTCTCCAGCCAGATCTTTTCTGCTCCTTTGATGGGTCCTCTTCGGCATTAATCACAGATTCACACCTGCTTTTCCTCCGCCCTGGAGCCAGCTGCTTCCAGTAGACTGGCTCCTGCCGGGCTTGCCAGACCTCGGGAAGGAGCCAGTGAGGGCCAAGAGAGGCTGGGTGGGGCGGCCTTAGCAGCTCAGCTCATACTGCAGAGATGAGTCAACTAGCTAGGGTCACTGTGTCTCCGTGCCCAAGCTGGAGCCAGAGACAGAGTATTTCTGGAAAGTCTGGTCTGGCTTCCATCTCACTCTATTTATTTACTTGGTGAGGTCATTATAAACAATGAGTATCTCGGACACGGTCACCATACTTGGTGGCCAAACCCCATCCCAGGGTCATGTCTTTGGGAAAGAATTTGAGGACCTCTGGCGATCCAGAGACCAAGAAGCACAAACACTCAACTCCTTCATGCATCCAAAACCAGTTGCTTAGCACCTTTGGACTGAGAACAGTGACAGACGCCGAGGACATGGGTACAATAATAGCCTGTACTTGTTTAGCCCTTTTCTTGGGCCTGGAACTGTTCTAGGTGCTTCGTATGTGTTCCATCATTTACGGTGTTATAGCTCTATGAACCAGATTCTATTATTATCCCCTCCTTTGCAGAAGGAAGCGGCCCGGAGCACGCACACATGGAGTTCACCAAGGTTACACAGCCGAGGAGCAACAGGGTCAGGACTTGGAACCAGAGCGTGCGCTCCTTACCACCGCGCTGCACTCACCCTCTGTCTCTGTCTCCAGGGTGGATGAGACACAGCCGTGTCCCTCCAGGGGCACGGAGCCTCAGAAGCAAACAGAGAAGGTAGGTGGCCGGGTGTGGTTCTCCACGTAGGGTATCAGTTGTGATGCCTCATGGTTCTTACTGTCTACCCCAGGCCCCGTTTTCGTTGTTTTATACATATTGCAGCACTCTAAGAGGAGGAAGTGACATCAGCTCCATTTTATAGATAAGGCACGGAGAGGTCCAGCAGCTTGCCAGAGGTCTCAGGGATAGTTAATGGCAGGGCTGGATTGGGTATGCACAGAGCCTCGCTCCAGGGCCCATGCTCTTACCCTGGCGCCTGGCTGGCCATCCTCAGGCAGCCAGGAAGGCGCTGAGCCCCTTTGCAGGTGTCATAAACACCATGTTTGGAGCCGGAGGCCCTGCCGTGAAGCCCTGGAGCTGCTACTCTCTAACTGAAACCCTCCCAGGGCCCCTGTGAGGATTAATGAAGATCACATCCGGGGACAGCTGCAGTAAGGTGCGAGCTGCTGACCTCGGAAGTCTTGGGTTCTATGGGCGCTGGCCCACGCTGGGCACAGTGGGGCAGGGGACAAAAGGACAGTCCTACCTCATTGATCTTGCCATGCAGCCCAGGGAAAATGAAGGGGTGATTATTTTAATTGCAAAACAAATGACTGCAATGAGATGTTTGGTGATACAGATGAGTAGACAATTAAGTCTGTTACTTTTTGTTTGTTTCTAAGAGGACTGTATTCAAAGGCCTCTGGGCCAACCCTTGAATTTGGCCTCATGCCAGACTCTGTGCTTGATGCTTCCTGTGCTCAAGCCCCCAGGCCTTCCAACAGCCCCGTGAGGAGAGACAGACATTATACCCATTTGACAGGCTAAGATACGAAGCCAAAACAACGGGTTAATAAATGGAGGAGCTGGTTGAACAAGTCCAGCTGACTCTGGTCCTGCCAGGGCTACAGTTCCACAGGTCTTGGTGCGGGGCTGGCTTGGTGGGGGGGCTGCCCTCATCCCTTCTGGTTCTGAATGTTTGGCTTTAGCTCTACTTTGTCTGAAGGTCCCCCCACCTCAGCCGTGGTGCTTTAAAGCCTTCACCCCTTCTCGGTCTTGAGGTTCTGTTAACACAGTGCCTCTGTTGAGTGCCTTAGGGCTGATTCTGTATCTCCTCCACACACCCGCCCACCAGCCTGTTGCTTTGGTGCAAGAGCCTGAGGTCGACATCTTGACCTTGTACAAGGCGCCAAGTGAGGACATGTTATCCCAACCCTAGGCCCTCACCCTGGGTGAAACAATCCCTCAGGGGGCCAGGGTGGTATGAGGAGATATGTTGTTGCCTTGGTTCCCCTCCATGTTCACCCTAGACGGGCTTCTGGCCCCATTAACGAAATTTATTTTGGCCTAAATGAGGCAGTCATTGGAGAGAGTAAACACTCTACCTTCATGAAACCATCAGGCAGATTGAAAGGGGTTGGAAAGGGGAAGCGGCCACCCATGGGGTTACAGAATCCCCTCTACATGGGCTGATAGGCTCTGTCATGGTGTTTCCAGACAACAGGTGCCTGGTGACTCTGCCGGTGTGTCCACATGTCCGTGGGAGGATTCCTCCTGTCAGGCTATGGCTGTGGTGGGAGAAGGGAAAGACAGGGCCCCAGGATGAAGGATACACAGTCTCCATTTGCCTTGATCTTATGGGGTGGCCGAGAGCGACTGCACGCCGGGTGGGTGCACACATAGGTTCGTGGCGGCGGGGGGGGTGCAGACCTATGGGACTGGCGTAACAGTGAGGGATGGGGTCCCTGCTCCCCCACTTACCAGCTGTAGGGAGTTGGGAAAATTGTGTCACTTCTCTGTGCCTCCATTTTTCTCCATCCAGAAAGCTGAGCTAATAGCGAGATGAAGCTGACAAGGTCAGTGGGAGGAGTTAACTTTGCAGTACATGGAAAAGCATTTTAAAGGATGTCTGGCACAGAATCAGTAGTCCATAAATGTTAGCTGACTCTAAAATACAAGCTCAAAATGATCTTCTCCATCTACGTCTGCTTTCCCACTCAGAACATGTAACGCACAGAGTCATAGAATGGAGTGTCTTTTACACTGTATGTTGATAAGAAAGGAGCAGGTGGTGTATTCTGGGTTTCACCATTCACTACCGTGTGATCCTTTATAAGTGTCTTACTCTTCTGAACTTCATTTTCCTTATCTATAAAATGGATATAAAATTTAAAAAACTACTACTAGTAGTGAGGAGTAAATGAATAATGTACATAGAGCAAATAGTATTTATTCGTCTTCTTTATACTCTGCCTCCCCACCCACCCCCCCCATACAAGTCCTTTTTGAAAAGCTCTGAGATACCTTCTCCAAACCGGTTTTCCTTCCCACCTCGGTACCTAGGAAGACTACATTTCCCAGCCTTCAAAGCAGTCAGGGGCCCCACGTGACTGAATTCTGGCCAGTGGAATGTGAGTGGGGGTAACATATGCTGTTTCCAAGCCTGGCCCCTAAAGTTTCTTGCTCATTTTCTCCTCCATCTGCCAAAGTGATGTCACTGTTCATGGTGACCGTGGAGGCCACATGTTGGAGATGGTGGCACCCGGGCCAGCAGAGCCCTGCTCTTTGCCCCTATGCCTTATCAGCCTGCTTGGACTGTAACATGTTGCATTGAGCCATTGAGACTTAGGGGTTTTTATTGCAGTGAGCAATTAGTCTCTCCTGACATATACAGAATCTTCTAGAACCTCTACCTAGTATAAACACCTGCATACATTCATGTAAGATTTTGCACAGATTTGAGAGACTTCCTGGCCCTAGGTGAGGACCTGGACTGCCTTAAGAAATAAGAACCACAGAATGTGGTGGTGAAACAGCCTTGGGAATGCCTTTCCGGCTTCAGGGCCTCCCTGCAGCAGAGAGGTCCTGAAGGCTTAAGGGACTTTAGTGACAGCCTAGTCTTTCCGGGAAAAGGTCGCCTATGAAAACATCACTAACCATACAGACGCTCTCCGCCATGCTGCAGCTGCCAAAGTGCTTGCTCTCATCCTCGTGGTACAATCGACAGATCTGATGGGTACAGGTCACAGGACCAGGCAGCAGCTGCTCCCGTCTGAGTCCCTGGGATTCTGCTCAGGGCCCTCCAGGGCTCCTGCCCTGGAGAAGATCAGCTCTCCTGGTCCTGCCGCCCCTGTTCCGGTGAGTGCTCCCTGGAGGCCGGGACTGGATGGCTTTGATCCCATTGCTCCTCACAGCCTGCTGCAGAGCTGGGCTGAGACAGACATCATGTGGTTCGCACAAGGTTGTTGATTCCGGGGGTCAAGGACCATCTTTATGGCGTTGTAGAAAAGTAAATACTCTCAGCTTGGCTGAAGGTTCTAGTAATTAAATATAAGATAATAATAGTCATGTACTGAGTGTTTGTTCTGTTCCAGATCCACCTATTATTTCACTAAATCCTTCCCATAATCCTATCAGGCGAGCTTGAAAGCCCGTGTTCCAGGTAAGGATCTGGAGGTGTGGAGATGCCTAGCCCAGGGCCCAGAGCTGCTGGGGGTGCTTCAGAGACTCTATGGGGGTCGATCCAATGGCCATGACAGCAGACTTTTTCTAAGCCCCTACTATGTGCTACCGAAGTGCTTTTGATGCATTATTGCATTTGACTTTGAGAATTTCCTGATGGAGTGGGGACTATCATTATTTCCATTTAGAGGTGAGAACACCCAGCTCAGTGAGGCTAATTTGCTCTTTTCCCCAAGGTCGTGTGTCTAAAAGAGGGGGTGCCTGCATTCAAATTCAAGTCACTCTTCGGAGCTTTGGCACTGTCACTCCCTTGGCACCTGGCAATGCCTCCTTCCCCCTCTTAGAATGTGCAAGAGGGACCAGTAAATACTCTTCCAGGGGCTGGGACTTGGGGTGGGGAGCCACCCTGCGATCAGGTTGACAGCCTGCTTGAGTCTGCACCTACTGTGTGCAAACTTGGGTCTTAAGCCCTGCAGTGATACAAAAGAGGCCCCGACTTTGCCAAGGAATTGACATGCCGGTGGAGAAGAGAGCCGTGTACCTGCACCTGCTGCCTGAAGAAGTCAGCGCGGGGGAAAGTGGACGCTGCAAACCTTGGAGGAAAAAGCGTACCCACATAACAGCAGGGATGGCTTTACCAAGGAAGTCGGGTTGAGATGATCTTTGTCTACCTGGATTTAAATCCCAGCTCGCTGAATGAGTGTGGGCGAATTAGCTAGCTTCCCTGAACCTCCTTTCCGCTGTCTATAAAACAGAAATAACAAAGGTCCCCACCTTACAGGATTACAAGCATTAAATAACATTTAAAGTGCTTGGAATGAAGCTCTAGATCATCTACTTATTTACTCTTCTCATCACAAGGACTAGGAGAGTTTCAGTAGGTGAAGAAGGGAGGTGTAACACACCCAGTGAATGGCATGCGTGAAGCTTGAGAGTAGAGAATCAAAAAAGTGTTTTAAAGAATAATAAGTAGGGCGCCTGGGTGGCTCAGTGGGTTAAGCCGCTACCTTCGGCTCAGGTCATGATCTCAGGGTCCTGGGATCGAGTCCCGCATCGGGCTCTCTGCTCAGCAGGGAGCCTGCTTCCCTTCCTCTCTCTCTGCCTGCCTCTCCGTCTACTTGTGATTTCTCTCTGTCAAATAAATAAATAAAATCTTTAAAAAAAAATAAAGAATAATAAGTAGCTCAGTCTGGCTGGCTGATATGGGGGGCAATAGAAGATGAGGCTAGAAAGAGAGTCTGGGCTGAGGTCGATGCGTATATACTTAACAAATGGCAACGGGGAGGCACTGAATGTTTCTGAAAGGGGGAGTGTTGTGGCTGGAGCTAGGTTTGGCTGCGGAATGTAGGGTGGATTGGAATGGGGGTGACGGGGGAAGCCCAGTGGAAAACTATGGTCATGGACCAGGGGAGAGGGTGGTGACAGCTGGCAGGGCAAAGAAAGCAGGAATTGGCACTCACAGTTGGAGGAAGGTGTGTTAGACACACCCTTGGCCAAGGGCAGGTGTGCCATGGGCAGTGGTGCCCTATCCATGTCCAATTGAGTGGCTGGGAACCCACAGCAGGACTTTCCTTTTGCAGGCCCAGGCTTGGGATGCAGCCCTCTGGGCACCACATCGTCAGCGGCATCTTTGTGCCAAGAAAGACAGATGAAAGGTAGAGAAATGGGGGACCAGCCTCCTTTGGTGCTGAGAACCCAGGGCACCTGGTGTCCTCAGGGTGGAAAAGCTCTTTGATGGTCCAAACACAGGTTCCAGGGGACTCATTTGGAAGGGAAAAGGGAGGCAGGCTCCTTTTGGGTTTTCACTGAGGTTTTTGAAGAGCAAAGCAGGCTGGTGAGAGCTGCCTGTCTGAGGCGTGTTTTATCTTAACCTTTCCATGTAATCCTGAAAGCCCACCTAATCAATTGAAGATCATAAAATATTAGACTTAATGCTGCAAAGTGCTGCTTTTTAATTCACATAACAAGCTCCTAAATAATTCAAATAGCAAACAGACCCTGCAAGTCAATGGTGGGAGGCTGCTTGGATCAGCGGGAGAGTGTCAACACATGCCACGTTTCCCGGATCGACTCCATTTCAAGAACCCTATTAAGTTAATTGCCGGTTTCTGACAGCAGAGAGCATGCTGGGAGCACAGCAAGCTTTATTAGCCTCCGTGGCATCTGGAGACATCAGCCATTTTGCCCCTACTTGCAGGCACTGGGAGCAGCCTGGAAAAAAGTAAATCAAATTATGAGACAATAAATGCTTTTGGCAACATGTGGGTATCTGATTCATGGGTGAATCCAAAAGAGTTCGGGTGTCAGTTGCCGGCCTGTTAAATTCTTTACGGCGACACCGTCTCTATATTGCCAGAGTCTCAGGGGATGCCACGGGGCAGTCGCACCCTTTAGTTGCATCCTTTGGCACCGTAGGTAAACCTGAATGCAAGCCAGGGTTTCCCACCTCCCGACGACATTGCTGGGTAAATGGAGTCTCTAGCATGGGAGTTGGGTGGACATTTGGAGCGATCTCCAGTTTTCCCAAATATTCCGAGTTACGCGTTTAGGTTTGTAAGCACATCTGCTTGGGTTTGGAAACCCAGGAGGGACCCACAGGGTTCTGGTGTTGTCAGGGGTGGGCAGGGAAGGGAAGACGTGTGAAGTCAAGGTCGCCGGCCATCTGTACCTCCCATCTGGACGTTCCCAAGCAGGGCATTGTTCCAGGGCCGCATGCCTGCCGCTTGGCAGTCCTGGTGTACATTGACTATGGAGCGTGGCAGGGCATCCCGGTGACTAGGAGATCCCGCGGAGTGGGGCTCCCTCTGATCTCTCCAGTGCCTGCCTTTATATGAGAAAACACCAGCAAAGAGAGCTTCTGGGATGGCCCCAAGGTCACACAGCCAGCCACTGCCAGCTGACTGTAGGACAGAATCCTGTTCCGTTGCTGGGCATCCTCCCATCTGTGCTGTTTCTCTTTAGAATGTGATGGTGTGATGGTGACAGCCTAGATGAGCTCAAGATTAGGATCCCAGCTCAACCACTGATTGTTAGTATGACCTTAATTTGAGCAACAAACATACAACTTCACTGTCCCTCTACCTTGCTGGCAAAATGAGGACAGGAGTGCTTCCCTGAGGGGATTTTTCTGGAAAGGACTGCATTAGTGATAGTTATGTGAACCATGTGGTTAAGACCTCAAACTTGGTAGCTAACATTCAGTATGATTTCCTTCCCAGCATCTGTGCAGAATCCTATGAGCAAGACTCAGATGAGCAAAACTGTTTGCATTTCTAGATGATTCTCTCTACAAACTGAGAACCTTCCGATTTATTGGGTTTGTGCACCTGATTTTTTTTTTTTTTAATGAGGTGTGCATAAAGGTAGACAAACTACTGTCTCGGATCTCTTCTTACCCCTGTCCTTAGATCTAGCCTTAGTGTCTGCAGCAAGAATGCTTCTGCAGGAATCAGGCCTTCAAAAGGGATCGGAATACAGTTGGAAAGAATATCCAAGAATGGATGGTAGGAGTGAGGACTCTGGGGCCAAATCAGTGGATTGACTGTTCTGGTCCTGGTTCTCCAGTCTCTCTGCACTGTGGGATTGCTGCCCTTTGATGCTGGAGGGGGGGGCGGTCTCAGACTTGGAAGCTGGCATCTTCCTTTCATGGGGGTTGAAACTGAGGCTCAGAAAGAGACAGGGACTCGCCTGAAGTCACCCGGCTAGTTAGTGGTGACACCAGGGATGGAAGCTGGGTCTCCTCCTTCCCGGTTCTGTCTTCTTTCTGGTTCGCAGACAGTCGGGAGTAAACTTGGTGGCATACGAGCTGATTTCCCCCTACCTGGGAAGAATGGACCACTGCCACTGGGCCAGAGCCTTGCTCCCTCCTGCCTTTCCAGAGAGAGGATGTGCCTTTTCCCCAAAACCTCTCTCTGAAAATAATGTCAATTCATAACTCATCTCTAATAGTAACAGCTATCATTTCTGAAGCCTGAATTCCAGGCACTGGGTTTACATTTTCTTCATAACCCTTTAAGGTGGGTGTTACTGTGACTCCCATTTTTCAGAGGAGGAAACTGAGGCCCGGGGGTGAAGTGACTTCACCAGAGTGACATCGCTGGTGAGTCAGAGCTAGGGCTTGAACCAGAGTTCATTTTGACTTGAGCTGTTTGCTCTGGCAGCACCAGAGAAAACCAGAGCTGTTTGCTCTAGCAATATTCTGCCCACTCTGGCTCAAGCTAGAGGGCTACAGAAGGGGTCACAGGGAGAAATGGATCCCTCACCTGGGGTCCAGCACTAGCCAAATGTGGTAGGCACTAGCCAGGAGGTGCTGTTGGACCCTCATCCTGCACATGATGTTCTGTCCCCTTCCTCCCCATATCCCACCTGGGATATGTCTACTGCCAGGGCGTATTGGTAACCAGGGACCCAGAGCTCCTCTTTCACACACTTACCAGCCTCTAGTAACTAAGTATATATATTAAGATTAGGTTCAGCTGTACTTAACAGAGAACTCCTATAACAATGACTGAAATGCATAGTTTCCTCTCTGATGTGTGAGAAGTCCTGGGTAGGCTGGTGTGGTAGCTTCGTGATCCTCTGGGGCTCAGGCTCTGTCTCTCCCCATGCTCTGTCACTGCCCGCATTTGGTTTCTGTCCTCAGTATTTCAAAATGCCTGCTGCCGCTCCAGCCATCACACCCACATTCCAGGCAGCAGGAAGCAAGGAGAGGGAAAGGAAAGGGTCTTTCTCAAAGTGTCTTTTCTCCCTTTCAGAGATCTTTCAGAATTCCTTTTATGTGTTTCTCTTGCTTCTGTTGCCTGAACTTGGTCATGTGACCACATCCAGCTGTAAGAGAGGCTGGGAAGCACATTCTGTAACTGGGCACATCACCACCTCCAGACTCTAGGTGCTCGTGAATGAGGGAGCATGGGTACTAGGGAAGGGGCAGGTGGACGCTGCTGCACCGTGATGTTGTGCTCCGCTCCCACTTGCCAATGTGCTGATGACGGAGAAAGGTGGCATCTTGAATGAGTGAAAACTTGAGTTATCTTTGGTGAGCATTCTAGAACACACTTGGAGATCATTGGAAATGCCTGAGGATGCCGCAGGCTTAGGACTGGAACCACTGTGTTTTCTGGGGCTTTTTGTTCTGAAGATGGCAACAATGATGAAATTGGCAGTAATTCACACTGTCATCGGCTTTCATCCCACATTGTCCCTTCAAAGTATGGATTAGTTTTATTTCTCAGGATTTCTTCTCTTCATGACACATTTATCTGGTGGGTCTTCTTAGGTTGCTTGGAGAACGGGCTTCTCCCTCTGGAGGATTCTGATGATCACGGGGCTATAGAAGTAAACACAGATACCACTGTGTCCTCTCTGCCTGTGTGCCAGACACTGGCCATGTGCAGGTCACAGCCTCCCCAGACCCACAGCCAGGGGCCTGGTGGCCCCATCTTACAGATGAAAAGTGAAGGCTCAGAGAGGGTAAGCCATTTGCCCAAGATCACACAGTGTGCTATGGACTGAACGTTTGTTCCCCCTCCTCCCGCCCCAGTTTGTATGTTGCAGCCCTAATCCCCAACGTGGTGGTGTTTGGAGGTGCGCATTTCACGGATAGTTAGGTTTGGATAAGGCCATGAGGGTGCAGCTCCCATGACGGTGTGGGTGCCCTTGGAAGTAGGTAAAGGGCGCAGAGCTCTGTCCCTGCCGTATGGGGATAGAGCCAGAAGGCAGCTCTCCACAGTCCTCCACCGTACCGGCACCCTGACCTCAGATTCCAGGCCCCACAACTGATAGAAAGAGATGTCTGCTATTTTTTTTTTAGACTTTATTTATTCATGAGAGAGAGAGAGAGAGAGAAAACAAGCAGGGGGAGCAGCAGGCAGAGGGAGAGGGAGAAGCAGGCTGCCCGCTGAGCAGACAGCCCGATGCGGGGTGGGGGGGCTTGATCCCAGGACCCTGAGATCATGACTTGAGCTGAAGTCAGACGCTTAGCCCACTGAGCCCCCCAGACTACCCAGATGTCTGCTGTGTAAGCCCCCTCCTCCCAAGCTGTGGTATTTCTGTGACAGGGGCAGAACTAAGACAGCTGGTGAATGCAAGAGCCCAAGGTGGTGCTTTGCATCACCCCAGCCCCCAACGCTGGATGCATTCCCAGTTTCACCTTCACCCCCCTTGCAGGCAGTAGCTCCTGCGACGACGGGGCATCGCTGAGACCTCCAGGTGCATGCCGTGGTCCGGAGTTCCTTCTGGTCTTCATTTCCTCCTCCTCTCTCCTTTACTCAAGACCCAGCCATAGCCTTGGAAAGACCCCTGCAGGAGCCCAGCCCCATCCTTCCAGCCCCCCTGTGGGCTCCAGGCAGTCACACCTCCTTTCTGGACTGCAGGTGGCTCACGCCCTGGGGCCGACCCCCTTCCCGGATCCCCACTGGTGCACAACCCTGTGGACAGAGTGTGCTGGCGACATTAGGAGCCACAGCGTGGGCTGGCTAGGACCAAGTTTCCAGAAGAGACACAAAACAGAGGCTGCCCTTGTCCCCCTCTCTGTGATCCATGAGTGAAGCCCCCGAATCCCAGCACCAGACCGGAGGGGCGGGGGGCGGGGGGGCTTGTGTGCACTGAGACCTGCTGCCTACCAGGTTTCCATATACATAATCTAAATATATGCTTTGCAAATTGAAAAGCGTTCACGTATAGAATGTGGCTGTGGGGAGCGAATGCTCTCTTTGAACGTGTCTCTTTAAAGGCAGAATTTGCCAAGTGTTTTCCTGCCCTGAAGGAGCCACTTGAACATGGCCGCAGATGTAAAATGGAAATTGAAGTGTCTCTCCAGGCCACCGTACAGGGATAAGACAGGCGCAGGCTATTCTAAGCGCTCATTAATAGCAGGTCTCCGAGGGCCCGGCAGCAGCCAGAGGATTGTACTCATTAAAAAGGTGACGAGGTAGAGTTTTGTGCCTTCCATGCTTGTCACTGTGGGATCCTGGTGTTCAGATGTCGCCAGCGGACCCCAGAGGGGTGCCCCCGGCTTGCTGGCATGGGCGACTATTTTCTGAAGGGTTTGAAAGCGTCTCCCACTCGTGGATGGGGTGAGCAGCCCTTGGTGTTTGTCAAGTGGGTTTGTCTCTCTTCCGAGGCAGGGCCTGGATGGCGTTATCTCGAGACAGAAGCAGAGAGAGCTTTAGCTCATTGGCTAATGAAAGATCATTGGGGATTCCCAACACGGTCCTTTAGATGGCATAGTAAAGGGCCTAGAGCCTCCAGTGTGGTCTGGGCTGGGGGCTTGGGGTCTTCAGCAAAGTCTGGAAGGGACAGGACCCTTATAACTGAAGGGACTGGCCGATGGTTTCCTGGGAGTCCCAAATCCCAGCAGTGTCCCCTTGCCCAAGGCCATTGCTTTGTTTTAGAAGAAGGGGATTCTTGGCTCAACTTTTTTTTTTTTTTTAAGATTTTATTTATTTATTTGACAGAGATCACAGGTAGGCAGAGAGGAAGGGAAGAAGGCTCCCTGCTGAGCAGAGAGCCCCATGTGGGGCTCGATCCCGGGATCCTGGGATCACGACCTGAGCCAAAGGCAGAGGCTTTGACCCACTGCGGCTCAACCTTCTTTCTCTTGTCCGTCAGTTCCCTCCGCTTAGCAGTGTGTCTGACCGGAAAGGCACTTGATTTATTGAATGAGCCAACAAAGGAATGCATGAGGGGCTCTCTGGTCCCAAAGACTGGCCCTTGGTCCCTTCTCAAAGTGCAGCCCTTTGGGGATTTTTTTCACTTGTGACCTTTAGTAGCTTCCAGGCTGTGGCCTTCACCTTGAAGTTAGGGTCACCACAAGGGCACAGATCTGAGGAAATGAAGACAAGAAGATGATCATGGCCTCAAGCTCCTATATGGAGTGTTTTCTCTTACTTGTTTTTATGATATGGTATCAATACTGTGTTGAGAACTAGGTTTATTTTTATCCTTCATTAGCAGGTAGAAAATGACTGTGTTACTTATGAAATGTTCACAATAACCTGGGTTTAAATTAAACTACACTTCAAAAATTATAAAGCTCAATATTAATAAAATGGGTTCAGGGTTGGAGGGGGTGGGGAGATAGGGAGAACATTCTGCAATTTTTTTTTAATGCAAAAGAAAGACACTTGGCTCACCTCTGAGAGGACTTGAGTTGCCCTACAGAGGTTCGTCTCTCACAATTTCAAGAGCCGACGAGAAGTCCCAGGGAGAGAGAAATATGGCAGCAAAATCCATTCACCTGAAGACATACTACGCAGCACATCCCTGGTAGGGCCTGGAAGGTTGTGTGCTACACCCTTGGCTCTGAGTTTCTGAGAAGCCAAGGCAAAGAGGGCAGGAAAAGCAGTGATGAGGTTTTTAGGAGGTTCAAGGCCTTGGGCTTTGGAGGGAAGAAAACCAAGAGGGAAGAGTGAGCATAATCTTAATCCTTTTTTTTTTTTTGGAAAATAATTTTGAATAACCCCTTAAAAGACCAAAAACCTGTCACTCATGGTCTCAGGGTACCCATCCTCTTGCTGAAATATCCCTCCCCAATTACTTGGAACTGCCTAGTGGGTGTGTCATGGTGTTCTGATGGCCCAGGAGTACTGCTGCTCAAAGTCAGCCCAGGCATCTGTCTGCAGACCTATCATTAGGGCACCCCTTCCTGGGAAGAGCATCTGATTATGCCTCTGGGTGATGAAGGGCCCACGAGCAGGCTGCGGTCAGGGTGAGGGAGGGCCTCGAGCTGAGGCCCTGCAATTGGGTGGGGTTGGAGGGTGAGGGTCTGGGGGGATGCTGAGGACAGGTGCACCTGATTTCACAAGCACAGTGGGTTGGACGCTGTGGCTGGTTGGTGGGAGGCCAATCCAGTTATGGCATTACTGAGCCATGCTCGGATGTGACCTTGGTGTCTCCTACACATCAGGTACCTCGAAGTGTGAGTGGACCACAGAGTTCCGAGAATCTCTAGATTACTCTGGCAAGAGGATCAAAGTCTTCTTTGTGTTATTTGACCTGATATGACATTCATCACAAGTCTCTCAAATGAGGAAATGAATTAATGATTGAATAAGTGAGTGCCATGACTACTACCATGGTTCAAATGCCATCCTTGCTTCAGCTGCTGTTCAAGGTCACTTCCTCCAGGAAGCCCTCCCTGTATTCTCCTGCCCTTTCTTATCAAGACTCTTACAGCACTGGATGTGTGACCAAAGTGTGAATGCCTTCCTAGCTGCTAACAATTGGAAGGTCTTTTTGTGTTTTCTTGTGGTTCCTCATTCTAGCCAGACAACAAACACATTTCTTCAACATGCACTCATTCAGCTCTTATCATTGGCCCCACTCTGTGCTGGACCCAAGGAATTCAAGAGGAAAGTGAACAGATAAGGAGCTTATAGTCTAGTGTTGGAGCTGGCAAACCCCAGCCCCTCAGCTGGACTGAGCCCAACTGCCATCTGTTTTTGTAAATAAAGTTTTATTGGTACACAGCCATCTCCATTTGTTCACATGTGGACACATGTTCACATGTGTTTGGCTGCTTTTTGAGTTTCAGGGACGGAATGGAGTTCAGTGACAGAGACCACATGGCCTGCCAAGCCCAAGATATTTGCTCTCCGGACCTTTACAGAAAGATTTGCTGCTCCCAGTGCTAATGAGAAAGATAACCTAGAAAAAGATCATTCCAGCATGGTATGTGAGAGGCAAGGACAGGGTACTATGGCTGAGCCCGGCAGGCCTGGGGTTGCATGTGTTACTGCAGATAGGGCAGCTGGGAAAGCTGCTCTCGTGGAAATGTTACGTGAGCTGAGACACACGAAGGCTGAGGAGGCTGCTCTGTGAGTTGCTAGGATAGAACATTCCCGGGGGAGGGAAGAACATGTGCTAAAGGCCTTTGATGTGTTGTAGGAACGGACAGAAGCTTGTGTGGCCGGGAATGCAGTGGACAAGGAGAGAGTAGGACAAAACCAGCATTGGAGGTGTAGGCAGGGCTAGATCAGTGATTCCCAAGGGTGCCTTATTGCCCTCTTGAGCTTGTTTGGGATATTTGTGGGGGGCGTGCCATAAACTCAGTCAGCAGGCACCAAGGATGGAAGACTTCAAATGGTACATGGAACAGTCTGACCCACCAAAGGACTGTCCTGGGTCCTGCGTGACTTCGGGGTGTCCTAATGGGTGTTCATGAAAGTGGAAAGCCAATTTCTCATGATCTTAACCTGGACCTAACTCTCCTGTTCATATAAACTGAACATAACTTTGGCACAGGATCATGTATATATTGAATTATCTAGGAATGGATCTACCATATAAATTAAGGAAAGATTGCACTGTGCTTTGTTTGGAACATCATCAAGTGGTGTTCGCCATGTGGGGAAAATCACGTCACTCATGGCAACGTCCCTTTTGGTATTTGAGTCTTCCGAACAATACACCTGTTGTCACGTGTGTTTGTAGCTATGGCATTCACTCTGACTTTCCACACAAAGGCACATCCTTGTGTTGATGAGTGAAGTCATGCCGGAGAATTTGCATAT